>NC_080177.1:16354163-17015646 GCF_950295315.1 Erinaceus europaeus
GTAGGAAGTATTCATAACCTTTTGAGGGCTTGTATTATGGCATAGAAAGATCAGCCACCAGGTTCTGGATGCCAGCACGGTGCCTATCAGACTTCCCTGGACAGACAACCCCACCAATGTGTCCTGGAGCTCCACTTCCCCAGAGACCCACCCTACTAGGGAAAGAGAGAGACAGACTGGGAATATAGATCGACCAGTCAACGCCCATGTTCAGCGGGGAAGCAATTACAGAAGCCAGCCCTTCCACCTTCTGCAACCCACAACGACCCTGGGTCCATGCTCCCAGAGGGATAGAGAATGGGAAAGCTATCAGGGGAGGAGATTGGATATGGAGATTGGGTGGTGGGAATTGTGTGTAACTGTACCCCTCTTATCCTACGGTTTTGTTAATGTCTCCTTTCTTAAATAAAAAAAAAATTATAAAAAAGTGATGGCTTTTTAAAGAACACTTATTTTTTTAATATCTATTTATTTATTCCCTTTTGTTGCCCTTGTTGTTTTATTGTTGTAGTTATTGATATCGTTGTTGGATAGGACAGAGAGAAATGGAGAGAGGAGGGGAAGACAGAAGGGAGAGAAAGATAGACACCTGCAGACCTGCTTCACTGCTTGTGAAGCGACTCCCCTGCAGGTGGGGAGCCGGGGGCTCGAACCAGGATCCTTATGCTGATCCTTGCACTTTGCACCATGTGAACTTAACTCGCTGCCCTACCGCCAGTCTCCTTGAAGTAATGGCTTTTTAAAAAATAATAATAATGTCTCTAAAATTAAATGCCCTCCGTTCATTCTGCTGGACAACATTGTATGTATTATGACCTTTTCACATATAAGAAAAGTTGTAAGACATTGCAGATAGTAAAAGCAATGATAACGCACCCTATCCTGCCCTAAAAGACTTCACAGAAACAGGGAGATGAAAATAAATGCAAAGGACGCTAATGTATATCGTAATTCAGGCATTCTGATATAGATGTTGACCCCCCCACCACCACCACCAACACACATACACTCCCACCCCATGCTGCATTAATGTAAACTGATGGTGGCATCTGGTTTTTAAACATGCAGGTGTCAAGTCATCTTTAAAGTTATTCAAAGAGCATGGTCAAGTAGAGATGTATAAATTGAATCCGTCACTTTTGGTCTCACATTACTGTGGCATTTGACAGATCTTGATCCCATGTCTGCAGACAGCAGTGGACAGAGATTCCCACCCAAAAAGAGTTTGCACAGGTATTCTGACAGCACAGAGGAATTAGCTCCTCACCCGTGGTTGTGAGGGACACCATCGTGGCTGGCTTCCACCCTACTTGGACTCAGTCTCTCACTGCCTGGAGCAGTGGGGTATTCTCCTTTAAGAGACTGAATACTGAGGAGGGCATTAAAAAGGATAAATAAATGCTCTGTAGTAGACTTGCCTAAGTAGGCACAGTCAAAACTACTAGCTAAGGAAAGGAAGAGCAGTGCCTTCTGTGTGCCTGTGCGAGAAAAGTGCTGTGTCTGATTGGGACTTCTTCAAGATCCCTGAGCTTTCATGGCCTTCATCTTTCTCAGACTTCAGGCCAGGTTGAGGTTTCTGAAAGAAATAAAAAAACAAACAGCCCCTCCCATCTCCCCTCCCTCCCTCCCTCCTTCCCTTAGTACAAATTTGATGGTTCTTACAATGCAGAAATGGCATGAACTTGATTTTTGGAGTTGCGATAAATTCACCAATACATTTGAATTCTCTGTAAAAGAAAGCAAATCTACAGTGATAGGCACATAAAAACATGGGTTGTGGGTAACAAGAACCCTTCCTAGTGAAAGATTCCAGGAAAGAGCACTCTGGAACATATGTCACTGCTTCAGTTTTTGTGTTTGGAAGCAGTTCTGTAAAACTCTATAAAGAATTATTGGATTGTCAGAAAACTCACAGCACTTTTTTTTTTTGCATAGAAAAACGAAAGAATGGGAGTCTGGCGGTAGCGCAGTAGGTTAAGCGCAGGTAGCGCAAAGCGCAAGGACTGGTATAAGGATCCGGGTTCGAGCCCCTAGCTCTCTACCTGCAGGGGACTTGCTTCACAAGTGGTGAAACAGGTCTGTCGGTGTCTATCTTTCTCTCCTCCTCTCTGTCTTCCTCTCCTCTCTCCAGTTCTCTATCATTTCCAACAACAATGACATCAATAATAACTACAACAATAAAACAAGGGCAACAAAAGGGAATAAATAAATATTTTTTAATTTAAAAAAAATTTTTTTTTTATTTTTTAAATTTTTAAAAAATTAAAAAAAAAAGAAAAAGAAAAGAACATGTCATAACTTTTCCCACAGCCCAATAAATAACTTAAGTATCTTCTCCAGTATTAGTGTAGCTACCCCTTTTGTTACTGGATGGATCTTTCTTCCTCACATGAACCTTTCAGCTCAGAGTGATCTAGCTGGCCAAATTTTACTTGAGACTGACTCTACTTCCATACAGTGACTTCCTCTGTATAGCAGATTATGACTTAGATGAGAGAGGGTAATGCCTACTCCTTTTCTTCGGACCCAGATTACGACTCTGTTATGTCTTCTAGAGGGTATCAACTGATACAAAGCTTCCTGAATACCTCACAAAACTGACCCATAAAAGAAGTGAAGGATGGCAAGCTAGAATGAGCCCTTGAGGATGTTCTCCAAGATAACAGCAGGTATCATTTTAGAAACTGTCAAAAGGATACTAACAATGCAGGAAGGAGAGGAGTTTTGAGAGAATAAATGGCAATAGAATAGGATAGAATATAGCTATTCCACAAATCATTTGAAAAGCCTTCTTTCTCTGGTGAATGGCCCACTCAGGGAACACTTGAACTTGTAACAAACTGAGGAAGGAATCAACTGACTCCAAGTCCAAGAAGTAATTCTCCCCCATGGTCCAGAGCCCGTGGGTAAAGTTAGGAAATCTCTCTCCTCATACCTTCAACATCTTCACTGGTAGCTGCCACCTTTTTATTATTGATTTAATAATGATTGACAGGACTGTAAGATAAGAGGGGCACAACTCCACAGAGTTCCCACCACTAGAGTTCTGTATCCCATCCTCTCTACCAAAAGCTTTCCTACTCTTATTCCCTTTGGAGTATGGATCCAGGATCATTATGGGGTGCAGAAGGTGGGAGGTCTGGCTTCTGTAATTGCTTCTCCACTAGACTTGGGTGTTGGCAGGTCGATCCATATTCCCAGCCTGTTTCTATCTTTCCCTAGTGGTATAGGGCTCTGGGGAGGTGGGACTCCAGGACACATTGGTGAGGTTGTCTGACAAGGAAAGTCAGGTTGGTGTCATGGTAGCATCTGCAATGTGGTGGCTGAAAAGCATTAATATATAAAGCAGAACAAATTGTTTAACTGTCAGTAATGTAAAGATAAGAATATAACAGATGAGATTTTGGGTCTCCATTTTGGAAAAAGCTAGGAAGTCTATTTTAGGCATATTCTAATGGGCCATGATTTTATTAATTTTTGCCAGAGTCTGACAGTTAACATGCGGGTGGGCTAAAATTTGGTGGGCTAAAGGTAGTATTGTCTGGGGGAGACGGTGTCAGAGTTAGAACTAGAACCAGAAAGCTGGATCAAGGCAGGCTGAGAGTAGTTTCCAAATATGGGAGAAGTATATTTTATAGCAATTATGGAGAACCAAAAGGCTATTCACTGAGCTCAGGTATAGCCCCCTGTTATGACCTCTCTACTCTTCCCTTTTCCTTCTTCTTCTTCTAGCATTTGCCCTTCCCATAGCCAGTCAACAGCATCAGGTTGAAAGCTGTCAAGAGCTGCTTGTTGCTGGCTTTGAAAGTGACTGGGATCCATGTGGATTCAGTCGGCTAGGAAGGATCGTCAGTTTCCCCAATGAATGGGTACTCATGGGATGCATCCCTTTTCCTGATCCCTTTCAGTAGTCATTTAACACACACACACACACACACACACACACACACACACACACACACACACACACACACACACACACCTTTACTGACCATCTCAGATCCTTTTAGGGAATTAGTCAGGTTATCACTTAATACATCATATTGTCTATTTCATATGTGAGAATCTTTTTTCTCCAGATTGGTAGCTCTTCAAAGGCAAAACAAATCATATATACTCTTCATATCTTATTTATCTTTATATTTGCGGGGGGGACCTTAGGTGTCTTACTAGTCTTAAAAGCTAAAGAAGATCATTTATCTTAAAATTCAGTTCATATAAATCTGAAAGCTCATAAATAAGAATATTCTATACCAGAGGCATATTTGAATATCCATATAGCCACTATGTTCATGTTCTCATCTGGAGCCAACACACAACTATGCCTCACTAGTACCCATTGGGGGATTTAATATCTATCTATATCTATACATTCTAGGGTAGAGGGGACTTCTGGCTTCTATTTTCATGTGTAAGGGGCTTATAAAACCCATGCTAGCAACTAGTGGAACAGACTGAGGAATCAACAGTCCTTCTTAGAAACATAAGAAAAAACAAGACAAAGTACTGCCCTCAAGATTGGAAAGGCAAATATGACAGGTCCCACTTGAGAGGAGCAGAGGTTCAGGAGCAGTAACTATCATGGGAACCAGTGCAAGGACAAAACAGCTGGGGATTTAATTGATATATATATATATATATATATATATATATATATATATATATATATATATATAATATTTAAAGTTCATTGTGACCAACTCTGAGAGTTAAAAACTCCAATGGAACTCAGTCATTCAGAAGTTTTACCTCCAGGAGCTCAACACATACTCACAGAAAATCCTTTAATGCTTTAATAATAACTACAACAATAAAACAAGGGCAACAAAAGGGAATAAATAAATATTTTTTAATTTTTTTTAAATTTTTTTTATTTTTTAAATTTTTTAAAAATTAAAAAAAAAAGAAAAAGAAAAGAACATGTCATAACTTTTCCCACAGCCCAATAAATAACTTAAGTATCTTCTCCAGTATTAGTGTAGCTACCCCTTGTGAAGTGAGAAGAGAAGTAAGCATTTTACAATAAGCCAGAGCACTCTGCTCTGAACAAGACTTTCCCACAAGGAAAACCAGTTACTTAGTGTCTGACCTGTTATTCAGCTGACCTGAGAGGAAGAAATGACACAACTCCAGTCTACTGGTCTTCCTGTGAAGGAATGGAAATATTAACTGCAGATCACTCTAGTTCTGTACCAACTGAGTGAGAAAAGTAAAGAACTAAGAAGTGATTATGAAGTCAATAGTCCAAAGGCTCACTAAAGATTGGGACCGAAATCCAGGACTACAGAAATCTCTACCCCAATATGCATGCCTTATAGTATACAGTATTTTCTTTACCTGGTAAGGTACATTGTGTCTGGATAGCAAGAAAAAAATACAATCTGAAGAGATAGAACAAATATCAGAACCCAACATGACACAGATTTTGGAATTATCACACAGAATTTGAAACAACTGTGGTTAATATGCTAAGGGTTCTAATGGATAAAGCAGATGGCCTACATGAATAAGTAAGTGATACAAGTACAGATAGAGGAATCCTTAAGGAAGAGCCAAAAGAAGATACTAGAGATAAAAAAAACCCACTATCTCAGAAGGAAAGATGACTTTGATGAGCTCATTACTATACACAACTGAGGCATGACTCCATCAAACTGATATTAAAATGGGAACCTCTTTGATTGAAAAGCAAGAGGACTTTGGGGGAAAAACAGAATGAATATCCAAGAACTATGGGACAAGTGTAAGAGGCATGACATATACATAGTGGGAATGCCAGAAAAAGAAAGGAAAAAGGAAATAGCCACTGAAAATTTATCCTTCCCCCAGTTAGTGTCAGACATCAACCACAGATCCAGGAAGTTCAGAGACCAGAGATCCTGGAAGTTCAGAGAAGATCAAGCAAGATAACATTTGCCCTAGACATATCAGTTTCAAATACAGAAATGACTTTTCTTCAGAAGTCATGCAAACAAGAGGAGGATGGAATGCAATACTTAGTCTTGAGAGAAAATTAAACAGCAGTCCAGAATTCTGTTATCTAAGAAATAAAGACTTTGTCAGATAAACATTAATTTAAGGTATTTTTTGTCAGTAGTCTTACCTTGCCAGAAATATTTTTTACTACAAATTTAACAGTTATGCAGATGGAAAAATGATATGAACAGAAATTTGGATCTACATCAAGAAATGAATAGCATCAATAGCAACTAAGTGAAGGTAACAGATATTTTTCTTTTTCTTACTTTAAACTGATGTAGCAAACAACAGTTTGTGAAAAATAATAGCAACATATTTATATTTGCTTACATACACATTATTTGTTTCCATAGGTAAAATGAATGGCAGCATTGATACAAGGGAAGAGTTAGAGTTATTTTGTTATTACAAGGTATTCTCACTATAAGTGTAAACACAGAAGTTTGAAAGACTTTACATATCCTAAGAAATGTAAAGATATCTTGTATATCTTATACAGCAATAGCCTATTTGATTTTGTTCTCTGGAGTTTTGTAACTTTCTACATACAATAGAAGTATAGATTTTGGACACATCATATTATATTTGTGGCTAAGTATTTAAATTCATAATTTTGTGTTTAGTATTCCATTATGTTTTGAATTTTAAATTTCACTAACTCACTGTTGGCATAGCTCCAGGATTGCTTATTATTTGGTAGAGAGTTTTTTGTCAGTTCTTCTGGATTTTCTACACAGATAATAATGTCACAGTAACTAAATAAGGGGAGAGATACTTCATATTTATCAATAGGAAGATACAGTATCTTCAAGATCAATTTTTCCAACCTGATCTACAGATACAATGCAATTATAGTCAACATTATAGTAAGTGATTCTGTGAACATCAACAAACTGACTCTTTAGTTTTGGCAGAGAAGCAAAACCAACATAGGCAACACAATATTGAAGGAGAACAAAGTTGGAGGCTGACAGTGCTAGATGTCAAGAGTACATCTACCCTGATGGAATACTGATAGGGAAGCTGCACATATGTGGGGCAGGATGCCAGGCTAGCCTGAGGGTGTTTCTTCCCGGGCACATGCTCTCTGGGTTGGAGAGAACTCAGCTGAAGCCAACCTCAGCGACACAGGAGAGGAACCAGGAACTCTTGGCTGAGCAGGAACACAATGCAATTTTGCCTTTATTGATGAGAAAAGAACTGCCTTTATACCTTCCAAAGCGGAAGTGCCAGGCTGGAAAAGAAAATGGGTAGGATAGGGGGTGGATAAGAGCGTGAAAGTAGCAAGCTTCCATCTAACCAGTGGGGATTAAACCAATGCCCTACAGGCAGGGCATGTCTCAGACAAAACAATGATTATGTAAATAGACCACAGCATCAAGCAATGGAGCAGGGGGGAGCTGGTGTAATGCCCAACAGCAGGACAGATATAGGAAATCCTACCTTCTTATAATCTTTATTTTATTTTATTTTTGTCTCCAGGGTTATTGCTGGAGCTCGGTGCATGCACTATGAATCCACTGCTCCTGGAGGCCATTTTTTTTCCATTTTGTTGCCCTAGTTGTTACCCTTGCTGTTGTCGCTATTATTATTGTTGCCATTGATGCTGTTGTTGTTGAATAGGACAGAGAGAAATAGAGAGAGAAGGGGAGGACAGAGGGGGGAAAGACAAAACACCTGCAGACCTGCTTCACTGCCCATGAAGGATCCTTACGCAAGTTCTTGTACTTCGCACCATGTGTGCTTAACTCACTGCACTACTGCTTGACCCCCCTCTTATAATCTTAAACTAGTATAATAAAGGAATAAAGAAGGAAAGAAAGAAAATATTTTTCCAGGGACATTAGTTTTACCCCAGGACACATAATCTAGACCTCATTTATACTTGACCATAAACAGATAATTTTAAAAAGCAGAATGAAAAATTCACACTACTTTTGAAAATTAAACTTGATTTGAACACAATTTCCTCTCTGTACTGGGCTTCTCAGGTTACTCTCTGACCCCCTCCTCATCTTCCTGCAGAGAAAGAAAGTGCCAGCTCTTCTTGAAGTAAAAAGTCTGTGCTTTTCTATGATTAGTGATTTTGTATCCATGTTTGGGAAACACTCACTATCCAGGAAAATCTTGACAAATATTTATTGACAAATTGATTCATTGTTTCTTCAAAATTCAGAGCTGCTACATGAAATTGAAGTTCAATATTTTAGGCAGAAGCAGAGGAGGCAGTAATGGTCTTCCTGGCACAGGGGAAGCACTCCACCAGAGAAGCTTTCTGCTGAGCCACTGACCATGTGCCTGTTCCCTCATTTATGAAGTGGTGATGAGAATAAGAACATAGTCCATGGGGAAAAGAACCCATAGAGAGCTGACAAGGAGGGGATGATGAGGCCTGGAGGAAAGATTTGAGGGAGGACTGAGCAGGTCAGACCTCAGAGGTACAAGTCTCAGAAGAAGCAAATCTACTCAAGCAAAAGCCCAAGATAGTTTTGTTTTCTCTCCAAATTCAGATCTTCTCAAACCAAACAGCTGGGTTTTTGTTTTCTTTGGGCTTTGTTTCTGTTTTGTTTTTGTGCCTCTAAAAGAACCAGAAAAATTAAGTGGCTCAGGTAAAAACCTTTATGTCAGCAGGAAATACAAAACCCAGATTAACCATCTTGGCAGTGATTCTCTCAGCTGCTCCCACTGGCAGAGCAAACACCCTCTCGTGTTGTGAGACATCCCAGCCAAAACCAAAATTGCTTAGCCAACTTTGCCAACTGGAACTTGCATTAACACATTTTTTTTAAGACTTCACAATTCAATAATTTGCATGTTACCACGGCTTCCCCCATGACTGGGCCTCATGACTAAAAGGTTTTGCTTGAGTTGTGGTCTGAAGACAGAATTGTTACTGGGTGCCTACTTGTACAATGTAAGCCCTAAGCTCCTGGGCTTCCTCTCATTGTCTCTAAATAGGATTATAATGTCTCGGGAAAGGGGTGTAGCCCTTCGGGGCTCTCTGTATTAGCAGCCAAGGACATCCAGTGGAGCCATCTACTGGGATCCAAATCCTGGGTGTGTTAACCTGGCCACTTGGTGTTCGCTCAGGTTGTCAGTTGGCCTGACAGGAACTGGTTCTTCAAGGAATAGAATTCCTCCAGGTATTGGGTCTTGGCTTCAGAAGTAGTGGCAGTAGAACTGAAGGAGGAACCACAGAGGTCCACTACTCACAGAGGTGGGACAAGGTATGAAGAGGAAGGCATCAGCCGTCTTGTTTGTGCACTGCTAGCACACCAAGCATGGACCAGTGACTCCATCACACTCTGGTGAGGATCTTTGGTGTCACTTAGTTCCAGATTCTCATGAGACTCATGAGCGAGTCTTAATGAGGTTGTCTGATAGCTTGAAGCTTAAACAGAAAGCTCTTTGTATGAAAATTAGCTTTGCTTTTGTAAGACAATGCTCTCAATGTGCCTGACCCACTTCTTGATGTTTTACATGTCTACCTTTGTAAACTTCACAGGTCTATGTGGAAGATAATATCATCATTCTTACATCCCTATTTGATAAAGAAGGTTAAAGTTTCTGAGAGGTGAGTTTAATTTGAATTCACATCTATCTGCAAAGGCCATATCATTTATTAATGAGCCTGCCATCTGATGTCAAGCTGGAAGAATCTACAGCACCCAGAAACAAGCCTATTGGCAGAGTGCTGGATTCTTGCTGCCAAGACTAAGGTGGTGACAAACAGGAAGGATGCCCCTAACCAGGGCTGCAAGTTGCCCTTAAGAACATAAACATGCAGAGAAATAATAATACAAATAGAAGTTTATGCTTGCACTGCAATGACCAGAACCATCATAAGTTAGGTGATTTTTTTCAGTATTATTTGTAATAAAAAGATATACTTTAGGTTGCTGACAACTGGTTTCCCTGCCTGGTAATGGGGCTGAAGAAGATAGCTCAATTCAGCAGACTTGCAGAGAGTCCAATAGTCTACATTTCTTTTTCTTTTCTAGATTTACCAAAGAGAGACAGAAAGAGAGAGAGAGAGAGAGAGGGAGAGAGAGAGACTAGAATAGTATTCAGTTTTAGGATATGGTGTTAATGAGGATTCACCTTTCAGGTGGGGGTAAATAGCATAATGCTTATGCAAAGAGACTTTCATGCCTGAGTCTCCGAAGTTCCAGGTTTAATCCCCCCTGATGCTGGGAGAGCCTGAGGGTGCTTCTTCCCGGGCAAGTGCTCTCTGGGTTAGAGAGAGCGGGAGCAACCTAGGCTGCTGTGTGGGAGAGGGATCAGGAACTCGTGCCGGGATAGCATGGCAGGAGAGAGACTCTGGGACTCTTGGAGCCAGAAGGCAATTCCAAGTGTGTTTAATCAGAAGAGCAGCTGTATTTATACTCGCCAAGTAGGGTGGAAACAGGATGTGAGGTAGAGAGGGTGGAGCGAAAAGAGAGTACAAACTAGTGGTGGAAAACAGGGTGTGACTAGGAGAGGGGGCGGAGCCAAAAGAAAATGTGAACCAGTGAGATTAAACCAGTGCCCTGCAGGCAGGGCGATTCTTAGGTAACTGGTTATGTAAATAGACCGCAAAGTTAAGCAGGGGGAAGCTGGCATACTGCCCAACACCACACTACCATAAACCAGAACTGAACAGTGCTCTGGTCAAAAAAAAAAAAAGAAAGAAAGAATAAAATAAAATTTTTTTTTAATTATTGAATTTGGGCCCTCAGGTATGAACGTCCTGTGCTCTAACATACTGAGAGAGAGTCAACATTTCTACAAAGTCCCATGGGCTATTGATGCTGATGGTCCACAGGCCACACAAATGGATCATTCACGCTAAGCCTAAGTTTTCTCATCAGCACCAAATGCCTTTTTTTTTTTTTTTTAAGGTAACTGACCTTTAGCAAGATTCAGTTGTCTGTTAGAAAATTTCCAAATTTGTAATGCAATAAACAGCTACACATATTTAGTATTCCACCTTCTCCAGGACACATCTAGGCTTTAGAAAAGAAAAAAAAATAATAAGATTGTCTTTCAAAATTCAACAATAAAAAGAATTCTGTTGTCTCAGGATGATGGGCCCTAACGGATGGTAATCTTTCTGCTCTTTCCAATGAGAAAACCAAAATTTTAAAAATAATTTTTCTTAAATATATTTTAAACATTTTATTTTAATGAGGGAGATATAGAGAGAAAGATACAAAGAGAAAGTCCAGAGCGCTGCTCAGCTCTGGTTTATGGTGGCACAGGGATTGAACCTGAGACTTTAGAATCTCTTTGCATAACCATGATGCTATCTCCCCCACCTAAGTTTTCTTTTCCTGTCCACGTGTCTTGTCTTTCCAATAGAATCTTAAACTCCTTGAAGACAGATACTCTGTCAAATGTCCTTTGCATCTTCCCACAATGACTAGTCTGCTCAAATTTGGGATTAAATTATTAGCTCTTAAATAATTAATCTCTTAATTTCCTATTGGACTTGTAAAGATTGTGAACATCATACGATGGGATCTTCAATTATCGCAAGGTCAGTAAATTCGCTTTTTACCTATGGTAGCAATGGGACTGTTTAAATTCATGCAAGAATTTTGTCACTGCTATACAAAGGATCATATGAAAAAATGCGTGTGAAAGCATTCGCTAAAATGTAAAGTCCTCTGTAAATGTAAAATATTGTCCTATTGTTACTACTGTGTAGGGCATTCATTCCTACCAAGGGCGAATAACTACAAGATCAAAGAGAAATGATCAATGCAGATAAAATATACCCTAAACCCTCTCCATCTAAACAGTTTTTTTTTTTTCTATTCATTCTTGATTTATAACTCAATAATTTAAGTCTCTTTCCTGGGCCAAGAAATAGAGGAAAAGGGAAAATGTCAGGCTCGATCTACAGGCCTAATGTTAGTATCATATGGCAACTCCCATTTCCTGAAGATCAGGGGCAGCCAGGTACAATTTAATATGATCAGGGGAGTGATTTCACGGGCTGAGAGAGGCAGTGAGAATGAATTTCATTCACAGCAGGACAACATGATAGCAGCCATGTGCTGTCTGCATAAACGCAGCCACTCCATATGCCTCACTCTTTCACCGTATTGAGTAAGTCAGGCCACTTCTTGCTTCCTTGCTTCCTGCTCAGATAGTCTTCCACAACCGCTATTCCCTTTCCTACACAGTCTCTTCATGATCAGTGGCCCAAGCTGACCCTGGGCCCTGGATCTCCTGGGACCTCAGGAACTTCTCATCACCTCTCTACCTTTGGAAAGCCAACATCACAGATAGACTTCCTGTTTAGTTCCAGTTGGCTGCTATGGGCAACACTGTACCACAGTTTCACCATTGCTCCCTTAAGCACAGCATATTTTAAGAAACACCGTCTTTTCTGCTAGGCCTTCCCTCCTATTATTCCCTGCAAGAATGACACAAGCCAGGTAATGGAGATTGACCAAAACAAGCCCACATGGATGACCTTTCAGAGCAACACTTGGGAAATGTGACATTTAGAAGAACTGATATGATTAACTGTGGGAAGATTAAGGAGGGCCACTAATAGCTGAACTCACCACTCCCTCCATCTTTACCTCTGGCTTCATACTTGCAGACTGCAGATAAATAGAACCTCTTTATTAGGATGAACCAGTCAACCTACTTTGCCCAGTTTCCCTCTTGACATTATCACTGAGAACGTTGAGTCTCAGTTCTGGAAAACCAGCATGGGTGCCAGGCGGTGGCGCACCTGGTTCAGTGCTCACATTCCAGTGCGCAAGGACCCAGGCTCAAACCCCTGGTCCCCATCTGCAGGGGGGAAGCTTCATGACTGGTGAAGCAAAACTGCAGGTGTTTCTCTGTCTCTCTCTATCTCCCTTTCCCCTCTCCATTATTCTTGGCTTCTATCCAGTAATAAATTATATATATATTTGCTTCCAGGTTTATTGCTGGGGCTCGGTGCCTACACAACAAATCCACTGCTCCTGAAGGCCATGTTTTCCCTTTTATTGCCCTAGTTGTTTTTTTTTTATAGTTGTTGTGGTAATTATTATTATCATTGTTATTGATGTTGTCGTTGTTGGATAGGACAGAGAGAAATCAAGAGAGGAGGGGAAGACAGAAGCGGGAGAGAAAGACACTTGCAGACCTGCTTCACCACCTGTGGAGCGACTTCCCTGCAGGTGGGGAGCTGGGGGCTCAAACCAGGGTCCCTTACACTGGTCCTTGAGCTTTGCGCCACGTGCTCTTAAACCATTGTGCTACCTACCAACCCCCAATAAAAATATTTAAAGATTAGAAAAGCTGCATGCTTGGTTACCTGGTTCTCCCTAGAAGTAACTTTGGGGAAGCATGTGTTGTTCTTTGTGTGTTAACTACCTAGGGCTGCACAATGACGAACCATCACTTGGTGGCTTAAGCAACAGACGTGCATTGCCTTAAGCCTCTAAAAGTCAGAAGTCTGAGATCAAGATGTCAAGATTAGGTTTGGGGGAGTAGTGAGAGAGACTTGGTTTCATGTTTGTCCAGTAGCTCCTGGTTCTTCGCTGGCCTTCTATCACTGGCAGTCTTAAACTTGTAAAATCATCCTAATCGCTGCCTTCACTTTACATCATATCTTTGTGTGTGTCTGTTTCCAACTTTCCCCCTATAAGAAGAACCCAGGGAGGGACCAGGTGAATGTGCATATGGTTGAGAGAACACGCTACCTGGGTTCAAGCCTCCATTCCCCACCTGCAGGGGAAAGCTTTGCCAGCAATGCTTTAGGTGTCTCTCTTTCTCTCTCCCTCTCTATCTTTTCCTGCCTTCCAATCTTCTCTGTCTTTATTCAGTAAATAAATAAAATAGAAAACAGAAAAAAACTATTTAAAATATCCTATTCCTATTGGATTAAGATACCTGCCTAACTCTTCTATGACTGTATCTTGGCTTAACTAATTACATCTACAAAAGCCCTATTATCAAAAAAAAAAAAAAAAAGTCATATTCTGAAGTTCCAGAGTTAAAGACTTCATCATATGAACTTAAGGGTGGGTGGAGAAAGTCTTGGTTACTTGGAAATACCACTAACCCAGCCCCATTTCAACTTCCCTCTCTTGTATCATAGAGATCAGGCACTAGTAACTATGGTCATAATGTGACTTTTAGTCTGATTTTCAGCTTCTCATTTTATTTCTCTTTCTAGATGGGTTACCAGGCAGCTGACAAACTCAGGCCAGACCCTTCCTAGAGTCTCCCAGACAGTCCAAGTTACTGCTATCATCCTCTGATTTTCTATTTTAAATATTCCTCAACTTAATCTTGGCTCCCAGTTTCTTAGCCAGAGTTCTCTTCATATGCAGCCTTGATGACAATAGCCTCTCATTGTTCTCTCTAGTAATGGCCCCAAGTCCCCACTTCTAGCCCCTAGTCTTCCCTGCACCCTGCTGCTAAGAAGCACTTTCCTATAGAAGATCTGTGATTCACTCTTCTATGCTCTAAGTATCAATGCCCCCACCAAGCAGGTCAAGATCAAATGTCCTTGCCTTATACCTTGACCTTGAGTGAGCTGATTCCTGCTCTCTCTCCACACTATACATTATCTGCCTTGCCATTAGCTAGAGAAAGAGGGGGAGAGAGAGAGAGAGAGAAAAAGAGAGATGGAGAAAGGGGGAGAATAGAGAGAGAGAATATTACTCTGGCACATGTGGTGTCAGTGCTTAAACGTGAGACCTCATGCTTGAGGGTCTAACATTTTATCCATTGTGCCACTTCCGGGCCAGTGGCAGCAAATACCAGCAACACTCAGCCAAGTGAATGGCTAGGCCAGAAGAAGCAGAAGACAAAGACTTGGCCTAGCCATTCACTTGGCTGAGTGTTGCTGGTATTTGCTGCCACTGGCCCGGAAGTGGCACAATGGATAAAATTTGTCTTCTGCTTCTTCTGCCTTTGCTTGAGTACTTCTCCCTGTCCTCGGTGCTGTGCCTCACATCACTTTCAACCTATGCCCCATCTTCTTCATAACTCAGCTCAAGTGTGACTTCTTCTGGAAAGATTTTCCTGAACCTAAAGAATAATTTCATGCTGTTTCCATGGAATTTGGGGGGGGGGGGTCTTCCACTAATCAATGCATGGCTTGTCTCTTTCTTCCACTTGGTCAGAGGACAAGAAGTTCCTAAGTCATTTAAAACTGGACAGACAACACACTTTGTACCTCCTCACCCCTCCCTCATCATTCAATGTGTTTTTAACCTCTAGAAGGTGAGAAGTTCTCCACTGAAATATGTAGATGATAAAAAGTCCATTCATGATGCCACTGTTAGAGGAAACCAAGGTGTGTGCCCAGCTCCTCACACATAGGCTTCGTTGTTTCTCTTTTAATCAAGTTGCTATTGTTGATTTCACAGACACTACGGTCACAGATGAAGTCTGTGAGCTTTGGATTTTCCCCACTTGGGAGAGTGAGTCCTGGTCCACACCATGGTCTGTGTGCTTGTTCAAGTAGCTATTTTTTTCATTTAGACATGCAGATGACAGCTGGTGTCTGAGCACAGACCAGTCTACTTTGAAAATGTTCAGAACATGACCTGAGTTAATGCTCAGCAAGTACTGACCTCTACCATGGCAGGATTGATGAGACTCCTGAAGGACTCCATGGCTTCACAAAAAAACTTGAGAATTGATATTCCAGCCTGTTCAGTCTTTTAGGAAGGAATTGTTTATTCCAGATAGGACAGCAGTGGACATACACAGAACATTCTCAATGCTTTTTTTTTTTATGCAATGAATGAATTCTAGCAACAAATACAAGTTAAATAATAGCACTTTTCAGGAGGTCACAGACTAAATAACCTCTTCCCTTGAGGACATAGAAGGGAATCTGGGAATGGGGAAAGCTAGTATTAAAAATGATAGTGCTCAAAATCTCACACACGTCATTCAGTGGATTCCTAAACCATTAGCATTGGGCTGGGTCTTCACATGCTCTGTTATAGCACTTCATTTTATGGACGAGGACAACACAGCTGCCCTAAAAAACCGATTTCCTCTCCCTTTCTAAAAGGCTTTGTTATCTGGCTTCCTGGTCAAAGCTTACTAAGGAGAGCAAATTTGGAGAGGGAGAGCCATGATAAGCATCAACAAGTCAATATGGGCTTTGAAAAAGGAAAACTACATTAAAAAGCAGACACACAAGCTGAAAAATCACCAGAGGCTACAATACAGAAAAGAAAATGCCCTTCCTCTTCAGTGGATCCTTGGGACCTGACTGTGAGCCCATCCCACCCATGGACAAGATATCAGGATGCGTCATAAAAGCAAGGTTAATGAGAACAGAACCTTCTCTAATTCCTATTGGTACTGAGTAAAGACTCCTGTCCCACAAAATAGGTGAAGGAGTCACATCCCCACTTTTTTTTTTTGCAAGCATTATTTCCTTTCATTTTATGGAAATTCTGTAAATATATGTGCATGATAAGTGCTAATTTATACATGGTTATGAGAATTATGACTAAAAAATTATTCTGGAGACACCCTCACCCCACTATTTCAGTAGATCTTCAGTGCAGGGGCTGACCTCCCTTGACTTTCCCACACTTCCTAATAGACAGCGGGCCCAAACAGACATTGGTCAAAATTTCAAAGTAGCTTCTTGAAGATGCACAATCAGTGATTTGGTGGGTTCCTGAAGCCGTTCTAGTCCTGTCTCAGTGCAGTCCCAGGTGATCTCCTCACATCCCACTTTCCTAGCACACCTGCACTCAGTCTGAGGTTATGTCAAAGGGTTCAGAAGGTCATGATAAAACAGAAACATTGGTCACTGAACTCCTGAATCCATGTGCACAGGTGAGTTTGCTGTCTCTGTCACTTGCTTCCTGGTCTACCCTGATTTCCCACTGCTTCTTGGAATGGGAAACTCTCCTTGCAGAACTGTTCCTGGCCCTTCTGCCTTGAATGTGTCACCTGAGCATTCTTCTCCTAGCTTGGGATGTCTGTGTGTCTACTTTTTAGCACTGCTCTCTCCCTTTCAGTCCTTCCTCCATTTTCTACTTCCCTTTCTCTGCTACTCCCTTCTCCTTTTATGATCAATGATAAATTTTTATTCAGCCCAGATCTTCAGTCTTCTTCCATGTTTCCATACTCTGAATCCTTCTCTTATCTCCTCTGGAAATTCTCTTAAGTTCTTCTAACAGCCAGAAGCTCAAAAGCGAATATGTGGTCTGGCAACTCTGTCTTCCATTCTCTCTGTCATACTGCCTCTTGAAACAGTGAGCCAGAGAAGGCTGGCCTAGCTCAGATGAGGGAAAAATAAAGAAAAAGACAAAACAAACAAATAAAACCAACACTAAGCAAGTGTCTCAAAGTATTCCCCTGGCATGGGTAGAGTAGATTCTAGAAACATTGCTGGCAAAGTGGATTATAGTTTTTTGTTGTTTGGAAAATTCCTGTTTCTTTTATAACTTATGGCCCCCTCACACACGTGAGGTAAATGGGCAGCATGGTGCAGTTTGTTCACAATAATGTTAAACAATATCTCTCAAAACGTTTAATATTTTTTAAATTTTTTAATTTGTATTTATTTATTTTTTATTGTTGTAGTTATTGATGTTGTTGTTGTTGGATAGGACAGAGAGAAATGGAGAGAGGAGGGGAAGACAGAGAGGGGGAGAGAAAGATAGACACCTGCAGACCTGCTTCACTGCCTGTGAAGCGACTCCCCTAAACTTTTAATCTTTTAAATACATTGTATTTGTTTTACTTGAGAGAGAGAGAGAGAGAGAGAGAGGGAGAGAGAGAAAGAGAGAGAGATGGGTAGAAATATACTGAGAGGAAGAGACCAGAACACTGCTCAGCTCTGGTTTAGGGTGGTATGAGAAACTGAACCTGGGACTCTGGAGTTTCAGAGATGAATCTATTTCTGCACAACCATAATGCTATCTCCTCTACCCTCCCAAACTTTATACATGGAATTCTTTAATTTGTGCTCTGGAGGAAAAGCTAACTGTAATCAAAGGAGTTGTTGGATTTGTTTAGTTGTTTGTTTGTTTGTTTACTGTAGTCATTAGGGTTTTACCACACAAAACTATTTCTCTCAGTTAAAGAGAAATAGACAAAAGAAGAGTTGCCTCTGCGCCAAATTCTCCCCCAATGTACCTGCTTTACCAGGTATGTGGCCCAGGTTGAAGCCTAGTCCCCACCACAATGGAGGCAGTGTCAGTACTGTAGTGCCTTTTCCTCTCTCTCTGTTTCTCTCTTGCAACCTGAAAAAGTCAGCCTGGAATGGCAAAGCCCTAGTGATGACCAAAAAATAACAAATTCATAAAAACAAAAACTCCTTTGGGGATAACTAGAATGCTTACCTGAGAGGATGCCCACTTTACCATGCACAAGACCCAGGTACAAGTCTGTCATCCATCCACTGCACTGGAGTTGTTTATTCTTTCTTTCTTTTTTTTTTCCTCCACCTTTCTTGGAGCTTTAGTAAATATCTTGGTAAGTAAAGACTGAGAAGCTGAAGCTGACCCTACCTCTTTTGACCATGGAAACCTGATGCAATTGACAGTTTCTAGAATGAGGGGTTTGTAGAGGGCACTTCACAGATTGCTAACAGCTATCTGGGATGACTGACCCATTGAGCTAAAGAAAGACAACTTTTTAGGGTTTGTGAACAGATGCTGATGACTGCACTTGCTAAGTCATTGCTTCCAGAGAGGGATGACCAAAACTCCCAAGACAGGCACAAGTAAAAAAAAAAAAAAAAAAAAAAAAAAAAATATATATATATATATATATATATATATATATATATATATATATATATGCTGGTGCTTCTGGCATTCTTTCCAGTAAAAGTAAGCAGTTATAAGCTCATCTTTTCTTTGTCAGTTTGGGGGGAGCAAGGACCTCAAATTAGACAGGAAACAGCAGAAGGCACAGAGACTATATATTAATTAGTCAAGTGAAGTGCTACAAGGTAAAAGGCACTGGCTTCAAAAACAGTGAGCTCATCAGCACGTTCCAGGCACATGTTCTAGAATCTCCTGAGTCACATTCCATATACTTATGAAATGGTTTCAGTTTGAGAAAGATTATTTGGACATTATTTTTTTTCTTTTGCTAGGCTCTATAGAGACCGTTCCATGTAAAGCCTCTGACTTCTCACATAATTCTCCTCATGACCTAGCCACTGTCTAAAGAACGTCAGGCCATCTCTTCCCAGAATTTCTTACTAATACTCTATACACTACAGTCAGGAGTATTTCTTGCAATCTTTAATTTCACCAGTGTTTAACCATTCTTTGTCCTGGTATTTCTTCTAGAAATGGCTTTCTTCCGCTGCTCCCACCCAGTCCACCCGGCAATTTCTTGTCAACTTCAAGATACAGGTCAAGTTATTAGCTCCATGTGAAATCCTTGCAGATGGGCTATATTTTCCAAATCTTCCACTTCATGTGTCCTGTGACTTCACATAACATGTTACAGACATATCAGTGACAGAAATCATAACAGAACTAAAAAGCAAAGCTGACTTGGAGCTCCTGTTCTCTAATCTAAGATGTTGGGCAAGTTTTCTAACCACAGTCTATGCTTCAGTCTATGAATTATGAGTTGTCTCATAATTCAATTGTGGGTAATGTCTCCTTCACATGAACTTTAAATAATATAAGAATAGGTTTTTGCATAGTGGTTGTTACACATGGGCATTACAACAAAACGCTGGTTAATGTATGACGATTGATGGTTTTTCTGCTTTTATTTTGCAACCCCTACTTTTCAGGGTTGCCATATTTGCTTTGTGTTCTTCACTCTCAGATCTGTGTTTGCCATACAGTGAGCACTCAATAAAAAGTTTTAATAAAACTGCAAATTAGTCAATTCATGGACAAATAAATAGTGTGCGTTTAAGAGGACACAATCTCATGCTGGAGATGAATCAGAGACATAGTAGGACAGTGGTGCCCTCACTGCAAGGGACTCTGCACAGATCCTGGAGCTCAAAGTTCACCTGTTGAGCGCATGAAGAAAGAGCATGATACAGAGGCAGAAAGAGATAAGTAGAATACTTTAAAGTTTAGTTTCCACAAAGGTTCCAAGCTTGTTCAGGATAGAGACTACTACATATTTGAAAAATTTGGAAGGAGTGATACATGGAGGTGATTATGTGGAAGGGTAGGGAACCAAATACCAAAGGGAAGAGCATAGCTTTTAGAGACATAGAGACATAAAGAGAGCAATGTTTTACAAAGACCTATGACACAGTCTTTTTATTTTTACCACCTGTGATATAGGAAGCAAACGGGTCTACTGAGAGAGCAAGAATGGAAATGTGATAATGCCACCTACAGCTTGATCAAGAAACAGGATCTAGGTCATGCAGTGTTAAGTTCTGGTGCCATCATGGATAGCCCTGGAAAATCTTCTTATAGTACTTGTTTGGATTTCTGTTTTCTCACCTGTAAAATGATGACAATAACTACTTCTCTACAGAGTTATTAAGAAGATTCAATAGCAATTATTACTAAGCACTTATAAATACCTTGGAATATATACTAAGTACTGTATTACTTAGTATTGGCTATTGCTATTGTTATCAGAGACGTTTTATGGATATTAGAACATGTTTGACATAAGCATTATGGAGAGAGAAGAGGCCTGGAAAATTAATAGGAAATGATAGTGAATAGCACTAAACTGCAGTGGGTATAGCCAATGTGATCTTGTGTCTTTTAGCAAATCAAGATAAGAGGCAAGAAGCAGACAAAGGAGGAGTTTGCCTCTGAGGACAAGGGTCAAGGCAGTATGGGCAGAACACAAAGGTGACAACATTCTAGAGTTGTGATGAGCACACTAAAGTGGCCAAATATATAGTTCCAACCAGGCAAGCTGTCAAGGAGAGCTTGGCATAAGCTAATGGACCAATTATGGTCCCACAGAGGAATTCTTATCCATTTATTAAGACTAGAGGTAATAGCTTTCAAGTTGCAGTATAGTGATTCTCTACTGGAAGTATCTATTAAATTTGGCAGTGATAACTAAAGGCTATTTGGCCTGAAGTAAGTGTGAGATATTCTACTAATTAAAGGAATAGTTCCAGAAATATGACATGAGTTGTTCCACAATTTCTTCCCTTCCGTGTTCTCTTCAGAACTAGCCCAGACACACAAACACTCAAAACAAGACAACCTTTCATGGGAGTAGAAGACCCAAAAGTGTGAGAGAACTCATCTGGTTCATGATTAGTTAGCAAAATGATCAGACAGGAAGGTTCTATTGGGAGAGAAGGGTCAGCAGGTTGGACATCTCACTGTGGCTCGAATTTTTATCTGGTTGGCTTTCATTTTATTTGTCTTTGTATTTAATTTTTTTTTTTTTGCTTTCTTAAGGAGTGTTGTTTTATTCCAGTAGGTATACATGTGTATGCAACTCACCACATCTACATTCATCCTATCAGTTTGAACCGTCCACTAACCCCCACCACCACCACCAGCAGATCATAACATTGCCTTTGATAACCACCATTGTTACCCTGGAATTGAAGAGTCAGTTAAGTTACTATTTTTGAGGGTTTTTTTTTTTGCAAATTAGTTTTATTCATTTATATTCCACATGTAAGTGGTCTTTAAATGTTAACTTATTAAATGACAGTAGTATCTCCTTGTCGATTTATGTCTGATTGCTAGTAGAATTGAATATTAATTTATATGTGACTTATCCTCATACTTTTATGAATTTTTCAGTGGAAGACATAGAGTTTCTCTCATATTGATTTGAAACAGCTCATTATACATTTATGATATTTGTCTCCTGATATTTTGATTGCACAAACCCCCCAACTTGTCATTTACTACTTACAGTGTTTATCACCTGCTCAGATAACCTGAGTTCTTAAATTGTTATGTAGTACAATCTGCTTTTCTTTTTCTTTTACATTTTATTGCCTTGTTTGAGAATGGCTTTTCTGACCTGGGAGCAAGTAAATATCTATAATTTTATATTTGAAAGAATTTTTGTTTTTCTTTATTCCTACATTTAATCATCATAGTAATCTATGGCTTATTTTTGATTTGTCGAGTTATTAAGGGGGAATTATATTATTTTTTAGATATTCAGATGACTCTAATAATAGAACCAGGAAGCTTGATCAGGGAAGAGAATAGTTCCCAAATATGGGGAAAGTAAAGAAGTACCATTAACTCCCATGCCTATTTGTATTTAGCATAAAAGCCTGTGTAACCTCTGCATCTCTGTTGATCTGAGCTCACTAGCAATCTAGTCACAACTTGGAACATTCTAGTCTGCACTCATTTCAAGACCAGTCTTCCTCAAGTAGCAGAGTATGTTGACCCAAAACTGTTCTTTTTGATTGGCTTGAGAGTCTCTAGGACATTACAAACCAAACACAAATGTTTCTCTGTGGTTCTTGACACATCCTCCTCAGTCTCTTGTATCAACCCCTTATATTTCTCCCCCCCTTTTTTCCCCTTTTTGTTGCACTTGTTTTATCATTGTTGTGGTATTATTATTATTGTTATTGATGCTGTTGTTATTGGATAGGGCAGAGAAAAATGGAGAGAGGAGGGGAAGACAGAAAAGGGGGAGAGAAAGATAGACACCTGCAGACCTGCTTCACCGCCTGTGAAGCAAACCCCCCCTTCAGGTGGGGAGCAGGGGGTTCGAACGGAGGATCCTTGTGCCAGTCCTTGTGCTTTCCGCCATGTGCACTTAACCTGCAGCACTACCACCGGACCCCTCAACCCCTTATATATCTCTGTGCCCTTAATTCCTGCCTTCTATATCCTTCTTCCATCTAGATGTAACAGTTGTGAGGATTTTTCTTTAGAGAAATAATTTCTGAGGCTCAGATGAGGGAGAGAGTAGAAGAAAGTACAGCTAAGCAGTTGGTCAGCAGTCTGGGTGTGGCAGCAGAGATGAAAGTCCAGCTCTGATATCAGGGCAAGGGGGCCGCTGCTAGTCCCCCGGCTACCAGCAGAGAACAAAGTAGAGAAGAAAACTGGCTTCTTTCCAGTCACTTTCCTGGTTGGCAGTCTGGATTTTCAGAGCCGAAAGAATGTCAGACATCAATGATCAGAGGAAGCTATTTAAAGCTCAGCCTTTCTTAGCGATTGTAACTAGGTTTAGAATTTGCAGGTGGAAGGAAGTAGGAAGGGGCAGAAGGAGGCCCTGGGCCCAAAAGCTAAGGTTCTTTCTTGCTGCCTACAAGCAAATTCATATGTAGAACCATCGCTGTCTCTTCAGACTGGGAGTATGCCCTGTACTACCTCATACACACAGAGTGAGGAGGCTTTCTCTGCCAGGGCAACAGGGAAGCAGGCCCAGCTAACTAGCATTGCCATCCTCTGACCAGCAATCCAGGATTCCTGACAAGAGTGAATGGCAGCTTGACATCATGACCAGACGACTCTGGGATGGAGGTGGTTGTCAGTGATGGCTATATCACAGACATTGACTCCTGCAGGAAGTGTGCCACACCAGCAGAAACCCCAACTCCTATTTAGTAGTGGAAAAAGTGTGGAACAAGGCCCGCTGAGGAGCCTTAAGAAACAAGTTACTTGGCAACTTGAATGATGGGTTGCAGCTGAGGTCAATGTTCTCATGGCAACAGGGCCAGCCCAACACAAGTCCAAACCTTTGGACTATGTTTTGGAGGGCAAGATACCCCTGATCCAATTCAAGTTTCTTTTCTTTTCTTTTCTTTCTTTCTTTTTTTTTTTTTTTTTGAGTTTTTGCCTTCAGGGTTACCCCTGGCACTATGAATCCATGGCTCTTAGTGGCCATTCTCCCCACCACATACCCCATTTTATCTGACAGGACAGAGAGAAATTGAGAGAGAAGGGGATACATGGAGGGAGAGAGAAAGGTAGAAACTAGTAGACCTGCCTAACCACTTGTGAAGCGTTCCCCCCTTGCAGGTAGAGAGTGGGGGCTTGAACCAAGAAACTTGTGCAGGTCTTTGCCCGTAGTACTATGTGTACTTAACCGGGTGCACCACTGCCTGGCCCCACTATTCAAGTATTTTTTAAATATTTTATCTATTTTAATGAAAGAAATATAATGAGGAACGTACAGAGAGGCCAGAGCACTGCTCAACTTTGACTTTTGCTGGTGCTGAGGATTGAACCTGGGATCTCAGAGCCTCAAGCACTAACATGATGTTATTTCCCAAGCCCCCTATCTAGCCCCCTAATTCTAAATTAATATTTCACTTCAGTTAAGCTGGTAGAAGACTGAGTTAGCAGTTTTACCATTCAGCCTTCTAGATTCACCATATCATCCTGAAAATTCTAGAAGTTGAGATGAGATGAGAACAACTTTTTACAAACACTTATGTCAAACATTCTAGATAATCTAATGATCTATGGAAATATGTAATATATATATATATATATATATATATATATATATATATATATGGAACTTTTATAACAGCAAGTCAAGATTTCTTAAGAGTTGAGTGTAGGTTCAGTATGGTAACAGAAAACAACAACAGGCAAGCAATAGGAAAGCAGTCAGAGGATAGGACAAGGGATTGTCAAGGGATAGGACAAGTTGTAACTTACTCAAGGGTTCTTGCTGAGAAATCTTGGGAGAATTCCCTTAGTAGACAGAATCTGAATTCAACCTGAAATAAAAACCACCAGGCTAGGAAGAATGCAAGGAAGAGAACAGGCAGTTCAGGAGAAAGCCTGGGTATAGAGCAGGCATCAGAAGTGTGCTGGAGGAACAATTAATAACCTCAAGGCAAGAGATAGGTCTTTAGGTGAGACTTATATAGGAGGTAGGTTTATTGACTATTTTAAACTAGCGCACTGCTCATCTCCGACTGTGAGTGGTGCCAGGGATCAACCTTGCAAGTCCTGTGACCCATTGCTGTGCATTATCCCTGGTATGAGATAAGTTTATTATAGTATCACAAACCTGAAGATGTAGATGTGAAATGAAACATTTGACAGCGAAGGAGTGTGAGAATGGGAAGCAATGAGAGTGTTCTGACTCTCAGGAGAAGCACATTTGTGCTGAGGTACACAGGAACAGGGCACTGGTTGACTCAGTGAATCCTGAAGATAAATTGACCCAGTGTTGTGGTCTAGTATCTCTGTAGATATGCCAAGGAAGTGAGAAGCAGAAAAAGCCATTATTATTTAGGAAGAAATAGCTTCTGCCCTGGGAATCTAGCTAATGCTTGGTGAAGGCTAAATGATGCCCTTCATAACATTATAAACACAAAGCACATGGCTTATCTACAAAAACACAGATATACTATCCTGTATTGTGCTAAGATCATAATTAGGGACTCAGAGATAGCTGATTAGGTAGAATGCATACTTAACCATGTATGAAGAACTGGGAGTGAGCCCCCAGCCATTACATGGGAACCTGCATAGGGGGCTCTTCATGAGTGATGAAACAATGTTGTTGCAGTGTCTCTCCTCTCTCTTCCTCTCTGTCTCTGACTGTCAAAAATAAATAAATAAATAAATAAGTAGTTTGCCAGTACTAATAGAACTGTGCAGGTGTGGAGCCTCAGTGATAACCCCAGTGGCCAAAACACCGAATTGAATTGAATTGAATTAAAGAATAATTTTCAAAGAACCCAACTAAAAGGAAACTTGTATTCAAGTGTTACCTGAATGTTTGAGCTATCTTACCATCCCTAAGTTCATATATATCATTGAGCCCGCTAGCAACTTAAAATCATTGTTTCTTGGTTAAATAGCCTTATTCTTCAATTTTCAGAAACAATATCAAGTATTTTAAAATGCATGAATTCACAGAGTCCTACCAAAGATGAGCTATTACTTCTCTAGGGTATCTGTGGCATGCTTGCATCTGCTCTGATGCATGAGAAATCATAGGCTGACTCCTGACCAATCATTCTTGGCCAGGAAACCTCTCATACTCTGTATCACACTGATCTCTCTAATCTTCCACATATCTGATGATTCTAGTCTTTCCTCATCTCTGCCTGTAATGTGTAATCCTTGTCCTATCTAAGGCATGTGTCTTATCCTCTTGAATGCTTGTCCCCTTCAACATCATCAGCATCTCTAAGGGGATAGTAGAAATCTCAGAACTCTCCCCCAGACTAACTGAATGTGGAGCTGCAACTTAATAAAGACCCTGGGAGGTGTGTGTGTGTGTGTGTGTGTGTGTGTGTGTGTGCTCTAGTGTTGGAAAGATTTTTTTTTCTAGGACACAGGAAACTTAGTTTTCATTTTACATGTATTCAATATCCCTCTTATCTGATAACATCATGGCAACTATGTAGTAGACCAAACATGTATATCCTTACTGAATTATATCCATTCAAGAAGGGCATATGGAATGGTCATCAACAACCCACTATTGTAGAAAAAGGAAAGATGCCCTTACCGTCTTATCAGACTCCAGCAGGAGTTTGGGACTATTAGCATACAAATGATGTCAGCCTGAGCCTGTACACAAGGGAGTGTGTAAAAGCACGGACTTGGAACAGCTGGCTCTCTTTGGCTGCTTCTTCTCCTGGTCAGAAGCATCTCAGTGGCAGTGCTCCAGGTATCCGCCATGGCTACTTCTCCTGGGAACTGAACACGTGTGACTCTACTAGCTGGTAAACTTTTATACCCCTCTACAGCCATGAGCAACCTATACCTCAGCTGATAACTATTTATCTTATGGGACTAAATTTTTGATAACTATACACAGACTTTATGGACCTAGCGTACTCATAACTCCTGATGATAATTGCTTATTTTGCCTTTTACCCATCTCACCCTAATAAAACCTTCTACTGTTTAAACCTGTTCCCAGCTCCCCGCTGTGAATCCTTTTATGCACCGCAGATCCTTAAATCCTTTTTAAGTTAAAATTACAACAAACTAGGGAGATAAGCAATGTATTTACTTCTTTCATTCCAATGTTACTAGTAAGGAAATGAAAGCTCAGGAAGACTTCATAATTTCTTAAGGTCAAGCAGCTGTAAATAATTAAAAAAAAAACTTTCAAAGTTAATTGAGTAAAATGATAAGTATATTGATAGCTAGAAACCACCAAAGGGAAGAGGGAGGGAATGGGAAGAAATAGAAAAATATTAATAAAGAAAAATATTTGGGGTTTCTGTTTTAATATTAATTTCATATTTAAAAAAAATCTTTTTGCACCTTGTTCATAATCGAAATAATGCTGAGAGGATAATGTGCAGTCCCCTAATATTTGAAAGGATATGCAGCAGGGCCCTGCACTCAAACATAAGCATTGATTGAATCCATGGCAAATACTAAATTACTTTTGATGAAGTATAGACCAAAAAGATTTATAACCTATATTGGTAACTCTAATTTCCTTGGCCCAAAATAACCTTTCCTGAAGATAAAACATTCTACTCAAGTTGTCATTGAGAAAGTAAAAATAAAAACTCTTAAAATGTTCTCATTTAATTTTCTCCAGGATGAATGGAAACTATTAGCAGAACAAGGTTATCTGGATACTGTCTTTTGCTTGTTTGTTTGCTTGTTTTGTTTTGATTATTGGGAGGTTAATGGTCTACAGTACAGTCCTGGCATATAGGTACAATTTTTCATCTCACCAAGACAGTTGTTTGCAAGTCACTCTGTCTCTCTAATTAGTTCCACTGTCAAGTACCATGACATGAAAGTTCTTCCTCCTCCCATCTCTCTTCCTGTCATCCTGCCCCAGAGTCCTTTGTTGTGGTGTAATACACCAAACTAGTGCAAGTTTTACTTTGTGTTTCCTCTTTCTGTTCTTGTTTCTGTCCATGAGTGTGATCATCCCATAGTCACCCTTTTCTTTCTGGCTTATCTCACTTAACATGATTCCTTCATGATTTTTAATAGCTGAGTAGTATTTTATTGTGTATGTATAACTTACTCATGTGTTGTTGGACAACTAGATTGCTTCCAACTATGGGATGCTTTGAACATAGGTGTACTTAGATAGCTTTCAATAAATGTGTTTGTTTCCTTATGATATACCTCTAGAAGATGAACTGCCAGGTCATAGAGTAGTCTACTTCTAGTCTTCTGAGAGTTCTGCAGACCATTCTCCATAGGAGTTGGACCAATTTATATTCCCACAGGAATTGTCCTTTTACCCCTGCAATCTCTCCAGCAGTTGTTGTTACTGTTCTTTTTGATGTATGACATTCTCACAATAGTGAAGTGTTATTTCACTGTTGTCTTTATTTGCATTTCTCTGATAACCAGTGCCTTTGAGCATTTTTTTCAAATGTCTGTTGGCCCTTTGAATCTCTTCTTTGGTGAATATTCTGTCTGTATCCTCTCCCCACTTCTGAATGGGGTTGTTAGTATTTGTTTCTTTTGCTTTTGTTGCTGAGTTTGGCACTGTTTTTATCCCACTTTAAAAATTTATATCACTCGATATATTAAAGAAACTTGAGAAGAATCATGGTGAAATTTCCCCAATGGTTGATAATAATTTTTTAGGGAAAGTCAACATAGTAATCAATGCATTCCTCTAGACCCATGACAAACAGCTCACCACAATAAAAATATTCTATTACAGCTGAAACCATTACATGTATATTTATTTAATTCAAGACATAAATGATTTAATTACTCAAATAAAATGTAAAATGCCTAATGAGAGAAATAAAAGAGAAGAGAAATAATTGGATATATATTTAAATTACTTTTTATTGGAAAGAGCAAATACAGTAGTAATGACAATAATTCCTAAGAAAATATTTATAGACTTTATGCAAACCCAAGATCCCAAATGAATATGTTATAGACTCTGACAAATTTGCAGTGTAATTCATCTAGAAGAATAAGCTACCAAGAGTATTGAATTGTTATTTTAAAAAGTTATGATGACTTGCTATACAAGATTTAAGACATGATTTATAACAACAATTAGCAAAACAAACACTTATTGGGTTAAAAATAAGAAAAGTTGAACAGTGTCTTGGAATAGTGATTCTAAACTAAGTACAAAATGTCCAAATAATGAAAAGCAAGGGCTATATTACATTATTAATGAGTTACACTAAATTCTAAAACTTGAAATCTTCAGAGTATTATCTACTATAGTATTAGTTTTTTTCTATTATCATTGTCATTAAAAACAGTTATTAAAAATAAGGCAAAATTGTAATCCTCATATGAATAGAAAATGAACACTACTAACAATCTTATTTAACTTGTTATTTAATGAGGGAACCAAGCAGATGTTACTACCTGTTTAATATAAAAGCCAGAGTCAGACACATTTATAGATTAGGAACATTGAAATCACTTTGCAGATGGATGCAAAATTGACCAAACCCAAATGTCAATTGAACTTCCACCTGACAACTTTTATTTGCAAATCGATAGACAAGAATTATTTTGCACTGCTATGACATCTACAATTTACATTATTGTAAAATTAGTTCAAAATAAATGAGAAGTATGGAAAGTCTGTAGAATCAGAATGACATAGCCTAGAAATTGGTTACTCTAACCAAATGTTGTTCACCATCTACAGTTTGCATTGTTATTTAATTAAACACAACAAGAGTTTTGCATTGTCTTTTTTTATTAAGCATTTTTTATTGTCTTTATTTATTGGATAGAGACAGTCAGAAATTAAGAGGGGAGAGGGAGCTAGAGAGGGAAATAGACAGAGAGACACCTGCAGCATTGCTTCACCACTCACAAAGCTTTCCCCCCTGCAGGTGGGGACCAGGATCTCAAACCCTGGTCCTTGCACATTATAATATGTGTGTTTATTTAACCAGCTGCACCACCGCCCAGCCCCCACTGTGGGAGTCAGGCAGTGATGCACCTGGTTAAGCACACACATTACAGTGTGCAAGAACCCAGTTTCAAGTCCCTGGTCCCCACCTGCAGGAGGAAAGCTTCACGAGTGGTGAAGCAGTGCTGCAAGTGTCTCTGTCTCTTTCCTTTTCTACCTCTCCTTACCCTCTCAATTTCTTTCACTGTATCTATCCAACAGTAAATAAAGATTTTTTAAAAAGAGATAAATGAAATAGAGTAATTGAGTCAGCCTATCAAAATTCCCATCCCTCTCAGATTTATGAAGGTGTGTATTTGACTGGGATGTTGGCAGTGTTCAAAACATTCATGTCTTGAAAACAAGTAAAAGAGGGCAGAAGACTAAACTATATTTCTCAATCATAGAATGAGAAATCTTTAAGTCAGAAAAGTAAAGGAGATCAGCTGAAATAATCAAGATGAAGTATAGATATGAATGTATTATAATCATCCTTATTCATTTCAACTTCATAATTGATTGCTGTCTTTAAAATGTCTCTGTCTTTTGGAGGTTGTAAGGATGTTCAAAATGGAGATGAAAATAGAGAATAGGGATCTGAGTGAAAACTGCTATTTAACAGCAACATGCATGTGGTCAGTAGTGTCCTTGATTTTTATCTCTTTCAGAGAAACTAGAGAGTAGCAACTAAGTGTTTTCTTTAGTTAGGGTATACATGATAAAGACAAAGCCCTAACTGTTAAGATTCTATTTTAGCCAACTGTATAAAACATTGTTACTAAAAGTCAGACACTAGGATATAAAGCAGCTTTGTTAGAGCACAATGGGAATTTTCTTTCTCTATGTGTATGGAGTTAACCATGGATGCGTAGATGCCAGATGTTGAAAATATCGGCACAATACTATAAAACAATTTAAATCTAGCAACTAATAGAAGATATTTGTGACACATGATAGTTGACAAATAATTAATATGATAAATATTGGAATAATATAGTTTAAAAAATCAATAAGCAACCCTATGAAAATGGAGCATTTCATGGAAAAAGAATTACTTAGATCTGATAAACATATGGCAATTTATTCAACCTCACCCAAAGAATGAAACTAAAACCACAGGTATTGTGGTCCTGCTCGCTGCAAATATTGTAGTAGTCAGGCCATAGGATGTGTTGATGGGAACAGGAAGTAATGAAAAGTCCCGTAATACTGCTGGCAGGTGTGTTAATTGACGCTACCTCCCTGCTAAGGAAAGAATTTGTCACTAGTAGCAAGATAGGAGAGGCACACTTCCCGCTGTGTAACTATTTGGGTCATGGGAGACATGTGTGCTCCAAGAAACAAGGAGAAGATTGTTAATTTACAAACATTTTGGAATGGTAGTCCCTGGCAAGAGCCAGTTGTCCATTTACAAAAGTCTGAATAAGTAAACTCAGGCATATCCTGATGATGAAATACCACACAGCAGCAAAGCAGAATTGTTCAAAGTGTAAGTGTTTCAAAGGAGTAGAGACAATTATATTCCATTTTTATGATGGAATATACATAATACTAAACCATTTCAGGATATGACTCTAATTAAAACACTGCTAAGAAAAGCATGCTAATAATAATCATACAATTCAAGATAGCGGTTAGAGGAGTCACACTGTAGGATGAACACACATTTGATCCCCAGTTCCCTATAGAGATATCAAATGTTATATTTCTTTGCATAAAAGATCCATTTAATGAATATGAGAGAGAAAATCAGAGCATATATCTGATATACATAGGGTTTTGGGGATCAAACTCGGGACCCAATATATGCAAAGCCTACATCCTATCACTGAGTCCCCTCCTCAGTGACACAGATGTTATCTTTATTAAGATTTTGGGGGGGCTGACTGGTGACACACCTGGCTAAGCGCACAAGTTACAGTGTGCAAGGATCTGGGTTCAAGCCCCCTGGTCTCCACTTGCAGGGGGAAAGCTTCTCTGTCTTATCCAATAAAATAAATAAATAAAATTAGAAAGAAAAAAAAGATTATTGGTAGATCCACTGGTGCCTATTTCATTGTTCTTCTCTAAACTTCACTTTAAAATTGTATCATTTTTCACATGTATACAGATGCACATGTAAATATATAATGAAATACACAGAATGTCTGAAATATTTGTTAGTGCAGTTACCAACGCGTATAGGTCCGTCTTCAAATTAACCCTATGGTTTATTGATTTTAAATATATACATATGTATATATATATTTTTTCTTGTTCAAGACATCTTTGTGACAATTTTCTGCTTCATAAGATGCAAACCTCAAATTCTCCAGGTTTATTTTGCTCCAACATGAAAATGTTTTTGCAAAATAATTGCTATAAAAATGCCTTCTCTGCTGCACTGAAATGGTAAGGTGGTGTTATAAATTATCTTAACTTTTGATGAAAAGAAAATAATTTCCAACATGAGCGCTATCTGGAAAGCTCTTCCTGAACACTCTGAAGTTCTTTATGGTGATTCCCAGTGTCACACTATCAAACACACCACCCAGCTGCAGCAGCTGTGGATAAAACCTGGCCACTTGCCTTTCCCAGAGCTTGTGCTGTTTAATATTTTAATTCCTACTTTGAATGGATGTTACCAGGAGAAGACATGTTGTGGGTCTTTGGTTATTCCCAGAGTCACTGTGGAGATCTCTGCTCTCCCCCTCTCTCTTGTTTAAAAAACTCTTTTTTTATATTATCTTTATTTATTTATTGTATAGAGACAGCCAGAAATCGAGAGACAAGGGGGATATCGAGAGGGAGAGAGACTGAGAGACACCTGTAGCCCTGCTTCACCACTTGCAAAGCTTTGCCCCAGCAGATGGGGACTGGGGGCTCAAACTTGGGTCCTTGTACATTGTAACATGTGGGCTCAACCATGTGTGCCACCACCTGGCCCCAAACAATTTCATTATTTTTCCTTACTTCCTTCCTTCCTTCCATCCTTCCTTCTTTCCCTCCCTCCCGCCTTCCTTCCTTCCTTCCTTCCTTTCTTCCTTCCTTCCTTCCCTCCCTACCTCCTTCCTTCCTTCCTTCCTTCCCTCCCTCCCTCCTTCCTTCCTTCCTTCCTTCCTTCCCTCCCTCCCTCCTTCCTTCCTTCCTTCCTTCCTTCCCTCCCTCCCTCCTTCCTTCCTTCCTTCCTTCCCTCCCTACCTCCTTCCTTCCTTCCTTCCCTCCCTCCCTCCTTCCTTCCTTCCTTCCCTCCCTCCCTCCTTCCTTCCTTCCTTCCTTCCTTCCCTCCCTACCTCCTTCTTTCCTTCCTTCCTTCCCTCCCTACCTTCTTTCCTTCCTTCCTTCCCTCCCTACCTCCTTCCTTCCTTCCTTCCTTCCTTCCTTCCTTCCTTCCCTCCCTACCTCCTTCCTTCCTTCCTTCCTTCCCTCCCTTCCTCCCTCCCTCCTTCCTTCCTCCTCCCTCCCTCCCTCCCTCCCTCCCTCCTTCCTTCCTTCCTTCCCTCCCTCCCTCCCTCCTTCCTTCCTTCCTCCTCCCTTCCTCCTTCTTTCCTTCTTTTCTTCTTCCTTCCTTCCTTTTTTTTTTTTACTAGAGCATTGATCAGCTCTGGTTTATAGTGATGTGTATGGGGAGATTGAACCTGGGACTTCAGAGCCTCAGGCATGAGAGTCTCTTTGCATAACCTTTATGCTATCTACCATGGTCTCTCCCCTTCTTTCTAACCTCAACATTCATCTTCTGGCTAACAAGTCCTGAAGGCTATTCCTTTAGAATCCCTATCCATAATTTTTAGGAAAGAGTAATCTCTTCATTTCCCCACCTCCCAATAATTAGAGCCTCAATTTGCATGTTAAATGTCAGAGCAATGGAATTCTTCTTTAAAGACATTTTTAAAAAAATTTACATTTAGATATCACACATTTCCAAGCCTCCCAATGTATTACCTAGAGTGAGAAGGTGAACCAAACTCTGCATTTCCCATGTCTATGCTCGACCGGACCTGCCAATATACGCAGATATCTTCGCCCACCCTGTCCAACGCTTGACGTCTCATCACCCAATCTGGTCCCCTATGCCTACACTGAACTTCTCTGTTCCAGACTCTTGGAAACAGAGTTGGCAGTCAGCTGCCAAAGAACAAACACCTCATCACAGACCCCTGCAAGCGTCAACCCGGCTTTGACCTAGCACGTTATGACTGGGCCCTCCTCAATCGCTATCGAACAGGCCATGGCCGGTGCGCCGCTATGTTCCATTGCTGGGGAGCCAGAGACGACCCGAACTGCCCCTGCAGCTCCAGACAGACTATGACCCACATAGTCAACAACTGCCACCTCTCCAGATTCAAAGGAGGTCTCGAAACTTTACATCAGGCTCAACCTGATGCTGTTGACTGGCTACGGAAGAAGGGCAAACGCTAGAAGAAGAAGAACTCATTGTCACAGATTCTCTAAGTTGGGTCACCAAGTGTCATTTCTACCATGGCATCTTTCCTGCATCCTTGGTGTGGAAGTGAACAGTCTTTTCCTTAAATACCACCTCTCGTGGACCATTTGCATCCACTTTGTTTATCACAGAAACATGAGTGTATGTCACAGGGTGTTAACAATGATACATTTTTAGGAATCACAAGAAACTTTACAGTATTTTCTTAGGCACTCCTTCCATGGCTCCATGTTCTGCCTAGTATATGTAGCATAATGGATGAACTGATCTACCACGCTCAGAGATCAATGCCAAATGTACATGGAAGCAAAGTTCTTACTTTAAAACACGGGGTGAAAGTTTACTGAGTGTGTGTGCAGCATTAATGCACCTGGCTGAGCACAAGAATCTATGTTCAAGCCCCCCGGAAGGGATCTCCACAAGTGGTAAACGAGGTCTGCAGGTGTTTGTCTTTTCCCTCTACTTCATTTTCCCTTTTCCTCTCAATTTCCTCCTGTCATATCAAATAAAAATAGAAAGAAAAGGGAAATAAATAGGAGGAAAGGCCACTAGGCTCTGTGGATTCATTGTGTAAGCACCAAGTTAAAGTGACAACATGGGTGGCAATTTTAAAAGTTCAGTTTTAAATTGGTCACTTAAGTTTTATTTTCAATTTATATATTTATTTATTATTTTGCCACCAGGGTTATCTCTGGGGCCTGGTGCCACCTCTCCTGGAGGCCATGTTTTTTATTCCCTTCCTATTTTTATTTGATATGACAGAGAGAAATTTAGAGAGGAGGGGAGAGGAAGAGGGGGAGAGAAAGAAAGACACCTGAAGACTTGTTTCACCACTCATGAAGCAGATCCCCTACAGGTGGGAAGTGGGGGCTGGGACACACTGTCCAGCTCCCTAGTTTGTTCATTTTTTTCTAATAGCAATACCTGTGGTGTTGGTGTTAACCAGACTAGGCCCTGATACCCAACCTGTCCCCCATAGTAGCAGGAAAGACATGTGATTATAACGCAAATATGCAGGGGACAACACTTTTTCCAAATTAATAATAAAATATAGCTCAGAATAGCCGCAAATGGGAAATTCACTATTGATTTATTTAAATTCTGGCACTTGAGGAGCGAGCAATTCATTGAAAGGATATATATATAAAAAAGGAAACAGAAATAGAAAGTATCTGTACTTATGAGGTTCTGAGTAGTAAGAATGAGGAATTGTCATCATGAGTCAAGCTTTTCACCTCAATATTTATGTCTTTTCATTGGTAAATTCTGTCTCTTATAGAAGCCATGCTGTTTGTTGACTTCCAGTGAACTAATAGAGAATCAGGGAAAGGTAAGCATAAGAGAAATAAAAGGGGCGACTTCCTAAGGAAACAAAGATACATCTCCAGTATGAATGAATGATTGAGCACACACCATCACGGGTATGCTTAGCATTCTCTGTCAAGCCAGCTCCACTCTGGGTCATTGGGATATAAGAAAATAGCCATCACATCATAGTGCTGACCTCGTACAATGGGTGTCAGGGCAAAAAATGATGTGAGGACTAGGAGAAAGAGCAGGCAGGAAAACGCATAAACAATGGCCACAAAGTGCTAAAACCTGTATTGCAGATGAACAAGGGACTGTTTGGGGGAGTCTAAAAATGCTTTCCAAAATGACAGCTAATCCTCAAGAGTGAATAGGACATTTTCAGAAGGAACAAAATGTACAAGAACACTGGCTTAAAATCATTCAGAAATGATGTGAGGTTCAAAGTACATGCAGACAGAAGGGTAGGAAGTGAAAAGACAGAAGAATAAAGAAATAAGCTGGACACATAGAACAATGTTTTTCATATATGCTTATAACCTTAATTATTATTTATTGAATAGTCAGAAACTTAGAGGTAAATGGTAAATAGAGAGGCAGAAAGAGAGACAGAGAGGAAGAGAGAGAGAGAGAGAGAGAGAGACCTGAAGTACTGTTTCACTATTTGTGACGCTTTCCCCCTGCAGGTGGGGACCAGGGGCTCGAACCTGGTAACACATAAGCTCAACCAGGTTCGCCACTCCCCAGTCCCTGGGTACAATTTCTCATCCTTCCATGATAGGTATACAAGAACAAATGTACTACAAACAGCTATCTCCCCAACTAAAAGACTTGGGAGATACAGGAAGAAGGTAAACACTAACCCTATGCTTTGAAATGCCAAAGGAAAGGCTAGACTCAATTTTCCAAATAATTTAGTAATAAATTATTTTAATGGGTAATACTATGTTGGAATAATATGAAAATTATTGTACACAGAATTAATTCATCTTCTGAGCACCCCACAATGATCTTGGGTCCATACTCCCAGAGGGAAAAAGAACAGGGAAGCTATCAAGGGAGGGGATTGGATACAGAGTTCTGGTGGTGGGAATTGTATAGAAGTGTACCCCTCTTATCCTATAGTCTTGTCAATATTGCCATTTTATAAATAAAAATTTAAAAAAAAGAAAATTCAGGGACTCCTCTATGAAGAAAAGAAGGAAATGATGGTAAGAAGAAGAAAAAATATATCAGATCAGAGATGTCTCTGCCTTGGCAATATTTGTGACACTTCAGTTACTTTTAAGATAAAATGAAGCTGGGGGGAAAAAAGCCAGCCTTTGGATCTTGGGGAGCTCAGATCCTTAAGTGTCAGGATGCTGGGTGTTTCTAAACTCACACTTTGGTCCCTTACTACTTGACTTTGATTTAACATTGAATAGAGAGTGAGTTTTGTATCTTCACTCCAGTGGCTGCTGACAAAATGGAAATCATATACCCAAAGGTTGTCTGCAAGCTGGGTCATATGGAAATCAGGGATCCATGTTTAATCATTGACAGTAACTAATGAACAATCACTTCCTTGTCTGACCCTCCCTTTGGCATTTCTGCAATGCAGTTCCTAGAATCATACTTTTTTTTTTTCCTTGCCCCTGACTTTCCCCAATGAAAGAATGCTTTGGTGCCTACCAGTCTTTCCACGGAAAAATGTTCTTTCTCTTACAGTAAATTCATAGCATTTCAATCATCCTGCTTCTTTATGTCTCTGGTATCTGATTCCTCACAAATCCAAAGTTTTAGAATAATGTGCAAAGAATAATAAACAAGGAACTCGTGATATTAAAAATGAGCGTATAACAACAATGAAAATCACTAATGCTTCACATGAAAATTAAGGATGATACAATTCTCAGAATGTTGACCAATTCTTTGGCACCCCCAGGGGAACTGTAGTGGGCAGGGGAGGAGGTCTCATCTCTGATACTGTGTGCTTTGCAGCATTCTTGCTTTCTTGGGAAATCCAGCTGCCCAGTTATCTGTATATAGAGAAGGAAGGTACTGCCACCTACAGGCTATATAATCAAGGGCACAATAAATTAATATTTAATGACTAGAAAAATTATTTTATAAATGTAGCATTTTCATAGCTTTAAAAAAACCTCAAAGCTAACTAGTCGATCCTCCTGCTTTCAAGCAGATCTGTTCCTAAATAAACACTTTCAATGAGATTAGAGAAACTCAGCTCTTAGAAAAAAATCTATGCAAGACTCATCCTGAGAATTTGGCTGGATTTGGGGGCCAAGCGGTAGTGCAGCAGGTTAAGGAAACATGGATCCCAGTTCGAGCCCCTGGCTCACCCACCTTCAGGGGGGCCGCTTCACAGGCAGTGAAGCAGGTCTGCAGGTGTTTATCTCTCTCTGCCTTCCCCTCCTCTCCAAATTTCTCTCTGTTCTGTCCAACAAAAACAATAACAAGGGCAATAAAATGAAAAAAAAAAAAAGGCCTCCAGGAGCAGTGGATTCATAGAGGCAAAGAGAGAGAGAAAACAAAAGAGTTTGGCTGGACTTGACACAGGCTGAGCAGAGAAGAAGTGGTAGACAACTCCCTTTTAATGCACACAGGAACTTAAGTTTTCTTTCTGTGAACTGATTTAACAAATTAGAAGTGTAGTTCTCAATGTGTGAACCCCAAACCAGCATCATTAGCCTCTTCTGGAACTTGTTAAATATACAAATTCATATAGCTCTGCTACTGGGCCCACTGTATTTTGGATAGAACCCAACAATCTCTCATTCAGCCAGCCCTCCGAGTGGTGGTTATGTGCATGAAGTGGGAGAGTCTCTGAACCAGATTGTCTAGAAAGGGCAGGTGTTTTCTGCCACTAGAGTGACGTCACCTATAGTATAGCCACCTGTCTGGGGAGGAACTGGGTCCCTTGGGAAGGTAGAGTTTGGAAGAGGAGAGGAGAAAAGAAGGTGGAATTGGGGACAAGTTCAAGTTGAGGAAGCAACTTCACTTCTATCCTACCTGAGTAATATTATCCTTCTACAATACCGAGATGTAGCAGACCATCATTCGACTTGGGCTGCCTTGACTGTCTAAATCATCACTTTTCCATAGATGAAAGCACAGCTGTCCACTATGATCCAGGTTGTTCCTCTTCCATAAAGACTTCTGTGAACAGTATTAAGTCCTGTTCTCCTCTCAGAATCAGAAACCCCATTGGCCCCATTGAAGTATGTTGCAGGAAGTTGAGTGCTTAATGGCATATCATGTTGGCTTCATTTCAGATGGTTCTCCATGATGAACTCATCTCACTCACCAGATCTCCCTAAGGGATTTTGCTTCCATGGCTCATAGACTCACCTGGTGCTTCTGGAAAGTTCCCAGTGGAGCTTTGGCATAGATTGGTGGTTAACAAATGCTAGTGGTTCTCTGTAAGTAAAAATTTGAATCATTGAATAGGTTTTAGGACATCCTAAACTTCTTCCTGCTTCTCTCCACTACGCTGCTGACAACTTCCATGAAGGGTGAAGTTGACTCCAAAAATAGCTGAAGCCCAAGAAAGCACCAGAAATCAGAGGGGTGTGTGCGTGTGCGTGTGCGTGTGCGTGTGCGTGTGTGTGTGTGTGTGTGTGTGTGTGTTAAGCATTGTACTAGGCCCAAATTTACAGATCAATAGAAGAACAGATGCTCAAACCTTTGGTGATGGGGCATTGATTTGGGGAGCTCAAAAGTAAAATCTAAATCCTACTGGATACAGATTTGAATTACCCTTTGGAAGAAAACTTAATTAAAAAAACTGTGCTGGGATTAGTTAGCTCTGAAAAAGAAATGTGCCAGTAGTCATTTCTGGTATAATGACTATCAGGTTGCTTACACAGTAGTTATTGAAAACCTCCCTGCATTTGTCCTGAGCTTATTTTCAATGGTCAGAAGGGAACTGAGGACAGGCTGAGATGGCCTTTGGCTGCCAGAGCTGCCCTAAGTGATGATCTGCCGAGAAAAGGTCCATCTGTTGTGAAGAAGAGTCAGAGTCTGGAATTACCCTCAAGGCTTTTCCTTATATGTGGAAGATATGAGCATCTAATGATGCTTTAGTCAGATGGTAAAAATTGTCCAATTCACATAAGTATCTCATCCTCCAGCCCAGTTCCTGCCCCTTTCTGGCACAGAACAAATTCTCTATTGAATTGAATTAGGCCAAACACAGTCATATCCACAGTTATCTGAGGACAAGACCAAGTCAAGTCTATTGCACCACACTCCAATTTTATTTATAAAAGCCTCATTTCAAGAAGCTTAATTGTTTATAGTAAAAAAATAAATAAATAAAGGCCACTTTGAAGAGAAGGAAAATGAGCAGGGTCAAAGATTGATGCTTCATGGCAAAACAAACCAGCCTCATTTTAATGGATTCAGCCTGGCTTGCTTAGAATTGCTTGGGAGATTGGCTTGGGCTTGTCATGTGGGTTTTATAAACTCTCTATAACTTGCAGGCCTCTGTACTGTCCTCCTCTACTCTCACCAGCATATGACATTCAAAATGACCCAGAATTGAGAGAGGTTTTCTTCGCTGCTCAGAACAGCTGTTTGGCAGCTGCACAGAGGAGGTGGTGGCATTTGGACAAGGGTGGCCACTGAAAGGCCTTTTATTGTCTAGAGGAAGAGGACCCAGTTGCAAAGTGTACTGTGTACTTGGGAGTCCTTGGAGATAAAAGGTGAAGGAGAAGGACAATGGACTCTATTCAGCTTTGCTGAAGGCAGAACAGAGACTGTCTTCATGGAGCTGGGCTCTGTGCTCCAGGTGGAAGAGGGCATGGGTCACAGAACCTTGTGGGCATGGAGGGGTGAGGGACCCCCCACTCTGTTTTCACTGGGTGGTTCTGAGTCCAAATGTATCACTAAAGAAACATAGCCCTGTCGTAAGAGGCTAATGTACCCCATGCTCCCTCCAAAGGATCAGAACACTGGGAACCACCCAGCTGGAGGCATCATTCAGAATGGCCAGTTTTCACCTTTGCACCCCATTTCCCATACTATAGTCATACTCAGAGCAGACCCCATGTGACCCTGCAATACATATGGGATACATGCAGGGAAGGTATTAGTAATTCTTTTTTTTTCTCCAGGGTTACTGCTAGGACTTGATGCCAGCACTATGAATCCACTGGTCCTATTAACCAATTTTTCTGTTGGAAAGGACAATGAGCAATTGAAAGATAAGGGAGAGATACAGAAGGAGAAAGAAAGATAGACACCTGTAGACCTGCTTCACAGCTCATGCACTGTCCCCCCTGCAGTTGGGGAGTGGGGGCTCCAACTGGGATCCTTGCGCGGGTCTTTGTGCTCTGTACTATGTTTGCTTAACTAGGTGCATCATTACTCAGGCTCAGAAATCTATTTTATAGGTGAAGAAAATGAGGTCCAGGAGCTTACTGACACACCTAAACTCCTGGAACAGGCACTCATATCTTTGCATCCTAGATTCTGTTTCCTCTGCCACCACCAACTTGTTTCCCAGAACCTACCTTTCAAGCATAAGCTAGAAGTGGAGCCATGTGGCCCTGTAGCCTATTAAGAGCTGCCTTAATTCCTGCTGGCTTCCTATCTGCTCTTGGTCTCTCCCCAGATACTCCCCAGACTTGGATTTGCACCGCAACAGCACATTCTCTGGGGCTGCCAGTGGGGGCAGCACATGAACTGGTAAGATGTAGTGATGCCCATTGTGGTAGACAAGACCTGCCAAGTCTGTCCTCAGAGGAAAGCTAGTCCTTATTCTTTTTCATTCTGCTTTTGACAGAGGGATAAGGATGGAAAGAAGGGGAGAGCAAAAGAGGAGTGACACAGGCAATACTTGTGAAGTCCTCCTCTCCCACCCATGGGGTGGCAGGGCTGGGGTCTTAAACCAGGGTCCTTGCACATGGGGGCATACGCGCTCTACCAAGTGTGCCATCACCCTGTCCCTAGTCTTTCCTTTTAAAGTAGGGTTCTTAAGCTTTTCACCCAAACACCGGAGGCTTTTAAACAAAGACAAACAAACAGTGGGGCTTAGATGGTTGAGCTTCACCTTTAGAAAGCAATGCAGAAGGGCAAGGGAGATAGCATAATGGTTGGTTATGCAAACAAACTATCATGCCTGACGCTCCTAAATCCCAGGTTCAATCCCCCTACCACCATAAGCCAGAGCTGAGCAGTGCTCTGGTGTTTGTCTCTCTCTCTGCATCTCTCTCAAAAATAAAATAAAATATTTTTTAAAAAAGAAAGAAAGCAATGCAGATACACTGCTTCTGTAGTAAAAGGAACCTCAATAAAAGAGGGGGATTTACAAATTGTCCTGTTAATTTCGTGGGCCTGCTTGGCCCCGCCCCAAGGAACCCCAGGAGAGGGTTCCTGAGTTCGAGAGTGCCAGAGTTCCTGAGTTCCTGAGTTCGAGAGTTTCAGGGTTTCAGAGTAAGAGAGAGTGCCAGAGAGAGAGTTCCTGGGTTCCTGAGTTCAGAGAGTTCTAGAGTTGGAGAGTTCCTGAGTTCAAGAGTAAGAGGGAGTGCTTGCGCCGCCGCAAAGAGACAGCCGAGTTCTGTTTGGTGATTAGTTTGTCTTAGTTTATGAATCGTTGTTCCTGAATAAAGAAATACAGCTTCCCTGCCCAGCCGTTACCAGTCTCTGTTACCCGCCCGTGAAGCTAGCTGGCCCGGCAAGAGCCTTCCGAAATTTTAACAACAACAAATAAAATCAAAACAGTCTGGATTCTGTCCTCATTGCCAGGCACACCAGCAGGCATGCAAAGAAATCACAGGTCTTCAGAACATGCTGCTTGCTTAATGACAACTTACAGAACTTCTTCATCAGGTATTTCCTGAAAGCTCCAAGTCCGAATGACATTGACTCCTGAGAACCAAACAGGGGTTAGGGATGGGACTAATCCCCTTGTCCATTGACATGGGGAGACAGGGTTCCACAAATATGGGGTGGGGTGGTCGTTCTATCTAGCATCCTGGAAATCCAGCTTGACCTGCTGGGCTTGTTAGATTTTGGATGACTTTGGAGATGGAAGGAGGCATTTGCCGCCTTCTCAAAGACACTGCCTGTGGTGCTGCAATCTGTCTCCAATTGGAAGGAAAGGAAGGAGAGAGCTCCGTAGGTGCTGAGGTCAATAAACCTGTCGACAGGCACTCTGCGCCTGGAGCTGAGCCCTGGGGCCAGCGCACATCCAAAGAGCTTCAAGAAGGCTAGGAATGCTATCTCTTACTCACAAAGTATTTTGTCCTAAGTGATGATTGGAAACACTGCAACAGAAGCAGTTCAGGGCAGATGTTAGACTAGGCCCTTGTTATTCCACTTTCTTGGTGTTGTATCATTCTGCCTTTCAGAAAAATAAGCTTTCTCCCACAAGTCTGTGCTTCTCAAAATAAGATTACTCATACCTCCTACAAGCCTCTTTAGCATGCAGACTTGACTTAGTCTGATTCTATGGGGCTTGAAATTCTGCATTTCTATTACCCAAGAGGTGTTCATGCATCTGGTCCACCCACAGACTACATGGTTTGAGGCTTCTTAGGATTATCCGCAAAAAGATAGGTGATGGTCCATCTGGTTGAGTGCAAGGACTCAGGTTCTAGCCCCCAGTTCCCACCTGAAAAGGGAGGTTTCACGAGTGTTGAAGCAGTGCTGCAGGTGTCTCTCTGTCTTCCTATCTATCTCCCCTTCCTCTCTCGAATTCTCTCTGTCCTGTCAAATAAAAAATAATTATATTTTTTTTAAAAAAAGGTGATCTACAAAGCCTTCTTCCATTCTTTTCTATAAGGGGAAGCCAGCTGAGAATGGCTAGTCCTATCTACTGTGAGCACGTGAGCTTAGCAGACATGACCTGTCTTGCTAATAACGTGCTAGAATGTGCAAGTTTCTGAAGGCCCAGTCACTTCCAGGGGCTGACAAATCCCAAAAATGTATTTCCTTGCTGCGGGTTTGACCTCAGTTTGCTGAGGATGGAATCAACCCTGAGGTGGATGAGTGAACATAATTATTTATTTGTAATTTATGTCCCTTCTTCTTTGGAAAAAAAATCAATTCAGCCTTTAGGTTCATAATTAGTCAACAATTTGTTTTGCTTTATATCTTAACTATTTCTTCAGCCACCAGGTTCCAGATGCTACCATGATGCCAACCAGACTTCCCTGGACAGACAACCCCACCAATGTGCCCTGGAGCCCCGCTTCCCCAGATCCCCACTTCACTAAGGAAAAAGAGAGACAGGCTGGGAGTATGGAACGACCTGTCGACGCCCATGTTCAGTGGGGAAGCAATTACAGAAGCCAGACCTTCCACCTTCTGCACCCCATAATGACCCTGGGTCCATGCTCCCAGAGGTTTAAAGAATAGGAAAGCTATCAGGGAAGGGGATGGGATATGGAGTTCTGGTAGTGGGAACTGTATGGAGTTGTACCCCTCTTATCCTATAGTTTTGTCAATGTTTCCTTTTTATAAATAAAAATAAAAATTAATGAATACAAAAAAAAATCTATTCAAAAAGAAGAGCATCTGAGAAAGGCCCAGGTTCTCTGGCCGATAAAGTCACCTGTAGAAGTCTCTTCTCTGTTTCAGTTGTTCTCTTTTCATGAAGAAGGAAAAGGCTGAACCACACTTTGGCCTGGCTTCCCTGTGTGTACAAACTCAGCCATTCTCTCATTTCTCAGAAAATTCATTGTGTTGGAAGAAATTCCCAATTGTTCTCTCGCTGTTATGTTATCTGAAAAATGCCAGCTTGCATCAAAATAACTCCGTGTCAAGAACCCAAGGAGAAAATGATTTCTCAAAAATGTATGGGCTCTTCTTTGACCCTTCATTCTCTTCTTTCCCTGGTCCCATCTGTCTCTAACTCCTGTCTGCTCTGCCTTTCACTCTCCTCCCTCTGTTTCATGACTACTAAACACCATAGTCCTCATGACCTCACGTCAGAATATCATCATTAATACCTAGCATGTATAGCCAGCCTGGTTGGGACAAGCCACACTGCTAAGAGCTCTTTGAGCATAAACTCCTGCAGCTCTCACTGTAAGTGTTACCATTACCCTCTTTTTACAGGAAGCAGGCTTGAGGCTGAGAGGTGAATGAACCTTCCTAAGTTTCCATAGCCAGCAAGTAATCTAACAGGAGAATGGAGTTCCAAATACAATCTCCAGGGTCAAAACTTTCTTTCATGACTTAACTTGACAATACCACCTCCTTGATTGTCATGTCTGGGATCTCAAGAAAAGCACAGGCTTTGCCTTGCAAAACCCTGGTTTGAGCCCCTGGCACTGCATGGGAGCACCATGCATGGCATCAAGGAAAGCTCTATGAATGATGGAGTTGTGCTGTGTGTGTGTGTGTGTGTGTGTGTGTGTGTGTGTGTGTGTGTGTAGAGTAGTGGAATTGCATAGGTATGATATCTGGTAGGAAAAATAAATCGTTCATAAAAATAACTGAAAGAGGAGAGGTGAGGTCTGCCTTCTATAACATCTTGTGTTGCTTTACTGTCAGTCAGTCATGAGTGGTTTACATGGTTGTGAGCACAAGTAGATTCTCCCCCGGATGTGAGGAGGTATTTATAGCCAACTGTGTGTACTATGCAGCAAGTCTGACAGATTGAATTCAGAAGCAATCTGGCCAGCCAGGAGCAGAACACACTGGGAGTTCTGGGAGGGTTTAGAGGCTTGTCATGAAGTTGCCTCTCCTACCGCCACTGTGCATCAGGCCCAGCCTGTTCTCTTGCACCAGGTATGATGCTCTGTGCTGTGACCACAGTCATTGTCACCTCTAGAAGACAGCCTCATGCACTGCCACCACCTCTTTTGTTTTCCTCATTCCCATAGTCATGCTCACTTACAGTGGCCTCTGCGTCCCATCTGAGCACAAGGGATCATTGGGGACTTTGCCACTGGGATCATCTTTGACCTCTGCAGGATGGGCAGAAAGAATTCCGGAGGTCCCCCTCCCTAGCACCTGGAGTTGCAAACACCCCCACTGTGCCACCCACCAACAGAGAGGCTGGAGAAGTGAATCTGGGAAAGATCCTGGCATTGTGTTCCACACACAGTGCCTGATGAGCCCACAGTCATTGCTGCAGGACACCCATGGGCTGCCCCTGTGTTTTGGAGGAGTATAACCCTGCAGAGCTGGTCCGCTGACACACCACTGACTCCATGTCAACCACTGTGGTGATGGGATCGAGGCTGTTGGCATGTGCCTTAACACACTTAAGTGGACATATGCCCTGACTGCACCTCTCTGTATGCTAATGATATGTCAATAAAGCTTTTTATTTTTTTTAACAAAAATGTTTTGGGACAAAATAAAATGAGTCAGTTACAGTCCAATTTCTCTTTGGAAAGCTGAAATTGGAAATGACTCAATAAAATGTTTCTAAGGAGACAATTTACAATGGGAAACAAAGCTGGGAGATGATGGGTGAGGGATATGTGAGGCTCTGGACTGGGGAAAAGGGGTGAGGATGAGGAGAATGAACTGGGGGGGTTGTGTGACCCCACAGCAGGAGAGTTTAAGGTGAAAGCCTCAGAAGGGTGAGTAGGTCCAGTGTCACTTTCGGTATAGAGATTTCCCATCCTGCCCCTTCCTCCACCAGGCTGCCCACCTGCTATGTCTCCAAGCACAGACAGTCTGGTCATGAGGTCATGATGTCAGTAATGCTGTTTGGACCAAAGCAGCCCACCTAGACAGAAAATAAACCTATATATCTAGAACATCTTAACTTTAGAGGTGCCTTCTTCCCAAGGCATAGCACATACCTGGTGTGGCTGGGAAAATAGCTCAACTGGTGGAGCACAGGATTTTCATGCCTAAGATTCCTAGTTAGATTCCCATCACCATATGTATTTGAGTGGCACTCTGGGAGTCTTATGCTCTCTCTCTCTCTTTCTCTCTCATTAAACCCTCTCTGACTCCTAGGAAATAAATAGCTGCATTATTCACAACAGCCAAACAGTGGAAGCAGCCCAAATGGTCATGGACAGATGAGTCTCTAAAGAAGTTTTGGAATATGACTGTGCAATCAACAAGGACAATATTGTGTCCTTGGGGACAAAATGGTGATTATGCTTAGAGAAATAAGTAAAGAGATGCAAGAATACTACATGTTGGTTTCACTCATAGGTGGATTCTAAAGAACTGATATGCATGAACTTCAGACAAACAAATGGAAGCAGGAAAACAGTTTCTAAGACTTTGTGAGAACTATGATGGTTATCTGAGGGAGGTGGGAGGGTAGGGACATAGAAATTTTGTGGCAGGTGTGGTAAAACTATACCATGTAATCTTATAATATTGTAACCCACTTTTAATCACAAATGAAAAAGAAAAACTTTTTAAATTAATAAATTAAATAACGAAGTCTTTTTTTTTATCAAGTCAGAAAGAACCTAGAGCCCAGACATGGTATGATAAAATTAATGGTGTTCCCTCCTAGGTAAACAATACTGGTGAGAATAAATAAATCTGGTTTAAAAATAGTATATCCTTATCATTCTATAATTTTGTAAACTATTATTAATCACCAAGAAAAAATAATAATTAAAAAAATAAGAGAAGCTTGTATGCTCCTCACATCTACATTTTGTTCTGTGTTGCTTTGCTGTGACTGTTTTGCTTATTTTCCAAGCCTTGAGTCTAAGATAACCATGAAAACAACAAGGTCCTGTGGGGGTGTGGAGGTTGTCTAATCTAGGGGTTCCCTGTTCAGGCGCCAAATTCCAGTCCCTGTTTGGGCGCCAAATGCTGGGCTAGCTTTGCGGGCAGGAGACAGATGACTAGGGACTCATGGCTGAGCTGGGAATGCAGTTCAATCTTTATTGATGAGTGGGGATGCAGTGCAATCAATCAAAATCTCTATTCATTAGAAAATACTGTCCTTTATATCTCCTGAGGAGGAAGTGTCAGGTTGGAAGAGGATGTACGTAGGATAGGGGATGGGGAGAAGGAAAAATGCATGTGAACCAGTGGGGATTAAATGGTGGAAAACAGCATGTGCCTAGGAGAGGGGGTGGAGTGGAAAACCACTCCATGAACCAGTGGGGACTAAACCAGTGTGGGTCTCAAACAAAACAATGATTATGTAAATAGACCACAGCATTAAGCAATGCAAGCAAACGTAACGTGATGATTAAAACAGAAGGTCTTAGAATCAGAATTAGAAGCAAACCAACATTGTCTCAAGTTCATCCTCACCCAACCCCCCTCTCCTTTTCTCTTTCTTTCTTCCTCCCTTCCTTCCTCTCTTTCTTTCTTTCAACTTTATAGGAGATTTATTTGAAGAAATATTACAACATATAAAAACTAGAGAAAGTCAGAAAAGAAGGAGGAGGAGAAAGCGCCTGTTCTTCCAGCAGCTGAGTTGATAGGACATGTGATTTCAAAAACCCTTAAAATTGGGGTGGTAGCCCCCTCTCCTTTTCTAGCACTGTTTTCTTTGCCAATAATAACCCATTAACTCGGGTCCAAACTTCCAGTTTTATAAAAGGACTTGTGCAGATTTACCCCCAAGCAGCTCATTTGTCACAGTTTCTAAGCACATTGCTTCCCCCTGGGATAAAGCTGGAAAAATAACATCTGGGCCCTTGAAGATATGTCTCTGCCTTTTGTCAGAGCTAAATGCAGTGATTCATTGGCCCATGTGGGAAACTCCTGACTGTCATCCTTAGAAGAGATTGCTATTCAACGGAGAAAATGGCAGCCTTTCCCTTCTCTGAACTTCCACAATTCTTTGGATACATACTTCTCCCAGAGCTTCCCATGCAGCAATTTGTGCTGTGGTTGTTTCTGCACATGCATGGTTTGGCCCCAACTGGACTCTGCTCTGTGACATCTGGAACAGGTATGGTTTCTCTATCTGTGCTTGCTGGGGCTCACGTGGAGTGACTCCAGCCAGGAAGGTAAGCTTACCAGTTCCCCCTCACTAGCTTGAGGGCTCAATGATATAGACAAGAGACACTGGGGGGAATTCTGGTATGAACACTCGATTTATTCAGGGGTGGACTTGGGTATATATAGAGAAAGTTAAACAAAGAACATTTTTCAAATACTTCAGAAACTACAGATTTCTTAAAGGTCAGCTTGCCCCTATGGTAGGGGGCTGGTATGACAAGAATTGATGCAATACATAAAGGATAAGATAATTAGTCTCCTGATGCAGGCATTTAATTACCCAAAGGCATCTGAGAAAAGAATAGGGGTTAAACCAGTTAAGGTGAGATAGAGAGAAGATAAACAAGGCTTGATGTAAATTAAGAACATCAAAGGACACTGTTAGGAGTGTGTGATAAGGTGTGTTCTCCTTTGTGATCAGAAGGTGAGGTGAACTTTGAGTAAACGAACCTTCAAGTAGGCAGCCATGTGGCCTGCTGCTAGCAGGGAGAAAGTGTGAGATTTCTGTGAGGCTTGAGATTCTAACAAGGGAGGGCTGAGTCTGCAAGACTTTTCCCTCTTGGTTCATCTCTATGGAGAGAGGCTAACAATAGGGGTGTCTTTCCAGACCTCTATCCAAGGACAGGAAAGCTCCCCTAAGCTCTACCAAGCTATCACATAGTCCCACATGTGCTTAGCACTGCAGCAGTCAGTAAATATTCAACTTTGTTGAAATAAACTCATTCATGAAACTTAGGTTTTCTTTCTCCTTTTTCTTTTTAAATATACATTTGGGCTGGCAAAATAATTTTCCTGGATAGTGTTCTTGCTTTGCGATGTGTATGAGCCAGATTTGAACCCAGTGTCCACTGCACTGAAGGAAACATGGGTGCCATTGAATCTCTATCTCTCTCTTTCTCCCCCTTCCTCTCAATTTTGGCTGTCTCTGTCCAATAAATGAATAAATATAATATGAATTAAGAGAGAGAGAGAGAAAGGACTTCAATACTGCTTCACCACTCCTGAAGCTTTTCCTCTGCAGTTGGGAACCCAGGGCTTGAACCTGGATACTTGTACATTGTAACATGTGCTGCACTCAACCAGGTATACAACCACCCAGCCCCTTCCCCCCACCCCACCCTCCCTGTATAAAAAATAATAGTGATGGAGTCCTAGTGACAAAAAAAATAATTAATTAAAATAAAAATGAAAAGAAAATAAAGAAAATAGATATACTGATCACCCTCCAAACAAGGGACTAAATGATTTATATATTCCCTTCAGTCATCTCCATGAATTCCTAAAACCTGAACAAACATTGCTCCTTGTTTCTAACCTTATTAACAGGGCCATTCTTAGTAAACCCAATGTTCTATTCCATTGGTTTCCCACTGTTCTATTCTACTGGTGCCTAAGAAAATAACAGAATTTTAAGCAAGAGAAGATCAGAACTCAGTTACAACAGCAAGTAATCTAGATTCACCTCTTAACATGAGGCCTTTGGTGATGGCAGTCTCAGATAGACTGGGCCAGAATTTCTGTGCGTGACTTTACATACTATTCAAAGACATATTCCTGGACCCTTCTCATTGGGCCAGCAACCTGGCTTTCAGCCCCTAAGTCTAAGATGACCATGGGGATCCTGCTTCTCTACTTCTTGGTCAGAAGCCTGAGGAAGTTTGAAAGGTCTTAAAGTGGTTTAGATGCACATATGAGTGTGAGAAAGGGTCACAAATGAGTCTATATATCATCAGAATGAACTTGCGACACCACACCCTACAATGTGACTATCTCACACTCACAGGGTTCTTTTGTATTGATCTTGTGGTCCTTGCCTTTGACAGTGGATACATTGTGTCAGATTATGGAAACTTTCCTGCAGAGGAAGTTATGGAATGTTATATTCCTAAGTTATAATCTTGAAAAAGGAAAAAAAAATGAGGAGAACCAGAAATACTAGTAGCTATCACTAGAATCTGCTTTAGGTGAGGTTATGTGTCAGTCTCCATGAATATATTGCTCTTTAGTTTAATGAAGCCCTAGAGTGACAAGTGAGAAGTATATGTAAATAAGTATTGGCATCATCCATGTCTTTTCCAGGACCAGTGTCTACCTCCAAAGAGAAGAGCCAGAGCAAAAGGCAATGCCCATTTGAGTTACCCTCTTCTTTCTGTGTTTATGTCTCAAAAAAGGAACTACAGATAAAATTTCATGTATATGATGTTCAAAGAATGGGGTAAAGATGCTACAATTGCTAAGGAAAACCACAGAAAGCCTTGGAGGGTACCTTCTTATCTAGAAAACTGGTGGTCCCTGAAGATGACTGAAAGATGGTTTTTTTGAGGGACTTGACGGTTGGACTGCCCATTCACATCTGTTGCTCTTTTCTCCTTTTATACTCCTCTTCCTGACTTTTCTTACTCTTCAGTTTCCCTGGGAACAGGAAAATCTACAGTTTCTCCTAATTCCCTAGAGGAAGCACAGGAACCCTCTTAATTGTGTGTTGAAAAAACAAAATAGCTGAAGGTTAACATAATAATGAGAGGAAGTGTAATAAATACCTGCCTTAGACAAAAACCCAATGAAACAGAAATCTTATGAAGCCATATGTTGGTCTATGTGAGCTGCCTTCTCTCTCCTCAGGCATGATATGTCCTCTGACTAGGCAGAGGCTGGGTTAAGGAACAGATCAGTGAACAGAGACAGGCTGACTGTGTTTACAATTACAGCTCCACAGGAAGTCGCAGACTCTAGAACAGTGATTACAAGAACCTTGAAAGAACCTTAGCAAGTTCTATCAGTTTGTTTTTTGTCTTCTGTCTAGGTAAGAAGTGGTACTCCATGCTTCAGTCAAACCTGGATGTAGTGCATGCATGTATACATGTATTTATGTATGAGAAAAGAAAGGGGTGCAAGGAATAGGCAGTATGTCCTGTAAAAGAATCCTTGCCCTTAACCTTGAGGCAGTTCTGTGGTGACTCCAATAAAAGTTACAAAGCTCAGCTTGGATCAGCAATGGTAGAGAATGTTCCATTTTCTGAAGGGAGGATGGACAACATACTCTATGCTACACCTGAGGAAGATGGGACCTAAAATTGGGGCAGCTTGGAATGTTCCTACTCATGACCATAGAATGTGAGCTCAGATCTATAAGGATGCAGAGGTCACACAGGCTCCTAAGCTGAATATGGACCCCAGATCACATCAAATTGATGGAGTTTACAGTCAACAATATTTATACCCCTTTCCTATATTAGGGAGCTACTCTCTTCCCTGATCCAGCTTTCTGGTCTTTTAACTAGCCATGATATCATCTCTCCAAACAATAACTTGGATCTGCCTGCATATCAGATTTCAAGCTCAAGCAAAAAACAACAACAACAACAACAAAAAAAAACTAGTATAGCCACAGGCCCTTTGGAATATAACTAAAATATGCCTTTTAGCTATCTACAAAATGGAGGATTCCCCCAACTCTTCATCTGCACTATTCCAGCCTTTAGGTTCATGATTGTTTAATAATTTGTCTGCCTTTGTATGTTAACTCTCTTGTCAGCCACCAAGTTCCAGATGCTAGCATGATGTCTACCAGACTTCCCTGGACAGACAACCCCACCAATGTGTCCTGGAGCTCTGCTTCTCCAGAGCCCCACCATAGTAGGGAAAAAGAGAGGCAGGCTGGGAGTATGAATTGACCTGTAAACATCCATGTTCAGCAGTGAAGCAATTACAGAAGCCAGACCTTACACTTTCTGCATCCCACAATGACCTTGGGTTCATACTCCCAGAGATTAAAGAATAGGAAAGCTATCAGGGAGGGGATGGAATACGGAGATCTGGTGGTGGGAATTGTGCAAAGTTGTACCCCTCTTATCCTATGGTTTTGTCAATGCTTCCTTTTTATAAATAAATAAATAAACAGTTACAAAGCAACATAGTTTATATTTTTTAATTTCTAAAGCTTCCTGCAGTAACACCAAAAGACTAAATTAAAGTATATAGCAAATGCTAAATTTAACCTTAGAACTATTTTGTTCTTTCCCTGATGAGCCTTTAACTTTTCCTTTGTGAGCTGGTGTGGCCGAGACCCTCCATGTTCAATGGATATGAGGGCTGGAAAGGATGACTACAGGAACTGGATTCATAAGACTCCCTTTGCAGACAAGGAAACTGAGGGAAATGGCTGTGGCCAAATCTGATGGGAGATGGTGAGAAAGCCATATAAGCACAGGGTTCTTTTCCAATAAGCATTTGTTACTCCAATTTCAGACTAAAAAAAAAAAAAAAAAACAGTGTGGACTCATAGCAACCTCTTGCCACTGTTCTCATGATGGGTTTCTGTGCACTTTCTTCTTCAACTACTACTTTCTCCCCGCCCCCCTCCTCTGTTCCTCTGTTTTTTTTACTCTAGGGTTATTATTGGGGCTTGGTCCTATGTTGGCATTACAAATCCACTGCTCCTAGTGGCCATTTTCTTGGATAGGACAGAGAGAAATTGAGAGGGGAATGGGAGATAGATAGAGAAAGACAGACATCTGTAGATTTTTTTTCACTGTTTGTGAAGCAGACCCCCTGTAGGTGGTGAGCAGGATCTCAAACCTGGATCCTTGCTCAAACCCCAGTGATAACCCTGGAGGCAAAAAGAAAAAAAAAAAAGAGCAAAAAATTAAAGGAAGAGAAAGAGTAGAGACAACTGAAGCACTGCTCCACCACTTGTGAAGTCCCCTCTTCCAAGGAGCTTAAACTTGGTAATGTGCTCTCTCTACCAATTTGCACCACCAGCAGGGCATCCTGGTTTCTTCAACAAGTTTCCTCACCTGACTAGGAAACTTAGATGAAACGGGAACCATATTTATCAGCTCACAGTTTATTGTGTGCGAGTCAGTGTGTGTGAAAGCTTAATTGTAAATTGTTTGGCATATTTAAATTGTTGTATAACCAAGTCTGTTTTATCACTCCACTGCCTACAGTGCCTTGGGCATAGTACTTATTCAATAAGCATTTGCAGGAGAATAAATAAATGAATAGGTTTGGTAAGTGTAGGTTTTCAAAGTATTTTTTCATCCATATGAATCATTTATAGACATTTATGAAATTGAGGATTTCTAAGTTGTTCTTGGATAATCAGAGCTCTAGGTAGAGTGTGAAAGGTGAATACTTAGGTTTTCATGTCTTTCTTACATATGGGACACTAGCTGGCAAGACGGATTAGGAGAGATTGTCATCATCCTGTTCAAATATAAGATCCCAGATTTGCAGAATCTTAGAGGCAGTCACCTTGGTCTCAAATATGAAGAAATTGAAGCCCAGATGCTCAGCAAAGTCAATGACTTTGTATGATTGTTTTTTGCGTCTATCTATATAGCTCTAGGGTTAGACAACAAATAGATTTAAAAAATTTTTTTCAGGGATTGTGTTAAACACTGGGGAAATAAATATCAACAAGACAGAACCCTCCCCTCTTAAGAAATCATAACCTAGACGAACATGCAAATCAATAAGCACACTACTATTACTTGTACTAATGTTATGGGGGAGTCATGGGGAAGAAGAGAGCTGAGACTTCTGGATTCCCCAGATAGAGAACCTGAGGTGACTGGCAGGTGATTTATTAAAGTAGAGATGCCAGGGAAACTTGCAAAGGGGATAAAAGGGAAAAGAGAAGGGCCAGAAGAAGACCCAAGCAAGAATGAGATTTCTGGTCAAGTTCTGTGAAGAGAGGGTTAGCCTGGTCACGTGAAGGAACTCTGGAGAATAGTAACACCTCACATTGTGAATATCTAGATATAGATATCCCCAATAGGCTTGTAGATGACTAGACTTTAAAAAAAATAGGTGTAGGCATGACAGATAATAAAGTTATTTCTTATACCACACTTTAGATAGAACTTGAAGGTATGCTGAGTGGGATAAGCCAGAAACAGAAGGACAAACAGAGAAAAATTTTACATTTAGGTTGAACCCCTATGGAGAGGAGACTAGTGAACCCTCAGAAAGCAAGAAAAGAACCTACCTTATAGCTCTGAGACTCCTTTCCTGGGGATATATGCTAAGAAGGCAGATCAAAGAGATCTATGTACACCTCTGTTTGAAGCAGCACAATTTGTAAGAGTCAAAACTTGGAAGTAATTTAGGTGTCCAACAGCAAATGAGTGGATGAGAAAGCTATGTTATATATACACAATGGAATACTAAGCTGCTCTTAAGAATGATAAACTCACCTTCTTCTCATCTTGGATGAAGCTAGAAGGAATCATGTTAAGTGAGATAAGCCAGAAAGTGAAGGATGAATACCATTCACTGGCAGAACTTAAGCAAGAACAGAAAGGGTAAACAAAAAATAAAGCTTGGAGTTGTTTTATGTATTGCATCAAAGCAAAGGACTCTGGGCAAAGAGGAGGTTGTGGTGAGAATTTGAGGTCCTGGTGCATGATGATGGAAAATGACCTAGACTGGGTATCAGAGTGTTTTACAGCACCTATCATGGTGAGATGAGAGATTGTATCCATGTGTCAATAACTGTATTGTAACCCATTAACCCTCTTTAAAAAAAAATTAGAAAAAGAGAGAAAAGGAAAGGGTACATGGTGTGTACTCAAAGTGCCGTATAGTAGTCCACATCATTAGGGAAAGTTTCGGTGCTGTGGTCTCTCTCTGTCTCTCTGTCTCACTCTAACCAAAATCAAAAGAATAAAAATGTTGACACAGGAGTGATGACGTTGCACAGATGCAAGGCCCTGGTGCTGCAGGAAAAAGAAAAGTCTCCTTTCCAGGATTCAGTCATTCAGCCAGTTTTCTCAGAGCAAAGTGAGGGCAATTCCTGAGTTTGAGTTCCTCCTGGGCTTGAATCTTCAACTAGATTTTTTCATATACTTGCCTAAAAATTCTAAATTTATCTACATCTTGTTGATGAATTCAAGACCTCAGTCAATAAATAGAGATCTTCAGCCTGCTGGGTCATTGCCTTCAAATTATATGCCACTTTTGCTCTATTGTGTTGTTTTCCCACTGAAAAGCAGTCGCAGTCACAAGAATCAGAACGTCACCACATTTCTTCTTTTATTTTAGCTCTGGAGCTAGAGGTCACCTTGGAATGTCCTAGAACACCATCCTTGAATGTGGGCCTGCTCCATATGGTGTGTTGAAAATATCTACTTAATAAGGTAAATATTACTTTTCTCATTAAACTCTTCTAAGTCTTCACAAATAATGTGACTTTACTTAAAGGAAAAAATGACACATTTATTTTTTGTTGTTGAGCAAATTTACCAACTGAATAGAAATGTTGAAGCTCATAATAGATGACACCTGTAAATAAAGTTATATTTTTATAAATGTATTCAGCTGTAGTAATAAGTCATACATGAGGATACATTTAGTTATAGAAATATAAACATATGTTTATATGAGATGCCAGCATATTTCTAAATAATGGTATCTGGCAAGGGTACAAAAAGCTTTAAAGAACTTGTTATTTATTCCCAGGAAACCAAGATGTGGTTCAAAGCATTCAAAGAATAAGGTGAAGAAAATTGGCACAAAGCACAAGAAACACACACACACACACACACACACACACAATGAAAGCAACCAATGAAATACTTAAACCATAGCTAAGCAGCATGTAGTCAGAATTAGGTCTATGATCCCTTCAAAGTGGACCCCAGCTTTAATCCATATCAGAGAAAGAATCAAACTTAACACTTGAGCTATTGGTTAAAGAATGGAGTAGTGATAGATGGGTAAATGGGCCAGTTTAATGAAGGAGTGAGTCAAAATTTGTATGACAATACAATAAAACTTTTGCAAGCCAAGAATTAAGTCATCAGTTTAAACATGAAATTTGCAAAGATGTCTCCATAGTAATCAAACTGCTTTTTTAGTAACAGAGGAAGGTTCAGCTTTAGCAATGTCTTAGTTCAAACATTTCTAGTGAAGATACAACTGGATGTCCTGTGTGCATGTGTGGATGAAAGTTGTCTACCACTGACCACTCTAACTTTTTTATTAAAACTTCATTTTAATTTTTATAATCTTTATTTATTGAATAAAGACATCCAGAAATGGAAAGGGTAAGGGGGAGATAGAGAGGAAGAGAGAAAGAGAGATACCTGTAGCACTGCTTCCCTACTCACAAAGCTTTTCCCCTACAGGTGGGGTCTATGGGATTGAACCCAGGTCCTTGTGCATTATAACATGTGTGTTCAACCAGGTGCACAACCTCCTGCTACCCCCCCGCCATGGACCACTCTTTAGGAGGATGAGGCTATGATCTTCCAGTAGAGAAATCCAATGTGATCAAATCTCTAAGTCTTTTCTAAGGTCAGCTTCCATTCAGAAGAATTTTCTAATCTCCTACCTGAATAGTTGGGAAGAATTTTGTTTGAAGACTCCACATAGTTAGTGGGGAGATCCTACTCTTCAGTGTGCACACTTTAATTTAAGCTTCTGCTTCTCTAACACTTATGACTACACCCCCCAAACATTCACATGTCAGACTTCTCTGGCCTGCCAGGGCATTTATTGTTCATTCATCCAGCTTCCATCATCCCCACCTCTTCAGATTGTGGTTTTGTTCATGTGCTATTTCATTCCAGTAGACAGAGAAAGTGGGGTGGAGGAGTACTAGAGCACTGGTACTTCCCTGACTGCCATGTCACTCCCATGTGTTGTGTCAAGGCACAGGACATGAACCCAGGTAGACTGCATGGTGAGGCACGTGTTCTACCATGGAGCTATGCCTGGCCTCCATCTCCCAAATTTTAATTGAGATCTTCAGTTGTCCTTTTCGTTAATCCATGATGGTTTTCATTTATTCATTCCTCTGATCTAAATTCTAAAGAGAACTAAATGCATGCACTCAAATATACTATGTAAGTCAGAAGCAAGTGGCATAAGAAGATGTAGCTACAGGCTTCTAAGGTGAGGTTTGCAAAGGCATGATCAAGTTAACTGTTGTAATGGCATATGCAGTTACCACACAAGCTAGCAAGCACTTGAGTTCAAAGAGGATTTTCCTCTCACTATGCCAACTGGAAGGGACTCCAGAGCAGATTCATGGACAGGGAAGATTTTTGCTTTTGGCTTGGAGTGGGCCAAGCAGGGATCACAGCATATATGGAAGGACTGTACTCCAGATATCAACTCCTGACTCCTGGGTTGCTGAGCCCTTCAGTTGATTCAGTGAGGACTAGGTAACACTGTTCCACCCTCATTGAGTTCTGTAGACTCAGTAAGAAATTGTGAGCACAGTACCAGGCATGTAGGCACATAAACCTTATGACAAAGGAGCTGATTCTTCCAGATCTCTGGGCACCAAGTGTGGGCCTCCAGGACATCTATTTGTCTCTACTTACTGTGCTCTGCCCCTCTGGAAAAAGGTGGCAGGATAAAAAAAAATAGAGCAATCCATCATGTGCTCTAACCTTCCCAGGCTGAAGCATGCTGCGCCAGACCACTCCTGCACCAGCCAGTGAAATGTGCTGGATGACCTATCTTGCTCCTGCCACACCCCCAGAAGGCTGCCTTGCTCTGTGTGTTATAGTGAGGAGTGGGGCTTGGGGATAGGATGTTTTCTAACTTCTTCAAGCATGAACCTACCCTGAGGATATGGTCAAATGACCTCTGAGGAGAGGGGAATGGGAAGCCAAAGGCATTATTCCATATTCATGTGACTCTTGACCCACTTAAAGGTCACTCCCAAGCTCTAGGCCCCTTCCTGGAACACTTAGCACCTGACTCTTGAGGGAACGGTTGACCTCTTCTTAGGATTTAATTAGTCACTCACAGCAGGGTTGATTAGCCAAGAGCCTACATTCCATACACTCTCATAACTGGAAGAAACCTTCAAGATCACCGAATTTAAGGCAAAAATCTTCTTTATGACACCTTCTGCAAGGGATCAGGTGCCCAGCTTAGTTAGACTAATTCAGTGACAAGAAATTTAATGACATTAAGAGACAAATATACTGTCTAATGGAGTGATTGTATAAATCAGCTCATTCTGTCACTATGTTTTTCATACTTTATTTACTTATTTTTAGTGAGAGGAAGAGAGACACATAAAAGTAGAGAGAGAGAGACTAGAGCAATGCTCAGCTCTAGCTTATGGTGGTGCTAGGAATTGAAGCAAATTACATGAAAGTAATTTGCAGAACCATTATGTTGTCTCCTCAGCACCCTCCACTAATTCTTTTTAAGACAATGTGTAAGGGTATGACCAACAAACACCACTAGCTCATGTTTGCCACTCAGGAGCCAATAGGAGAGCAGACAAACATTAAATGGGCCTGGAGAAGTCCAGAAGTGTTATAGGCTGTGGTAGGTGGTACAGAAGTCAGGGCCCAATGCCATGTTCTGGATGCACTCATCTAGAGTACTGGTTCTCAAATGGACTATGGACAGAATGATGATCTGAACATCCAAGCAAGTAGCAATCTCTAGAGACATTTTTTATTATAGCTGAGGATGCCACCAGGTTCTAGTGTGCACAGGCCAGAGATTCTGTTAAACACCCCAGAACACACAACCCTCCTGAGAAAAATGATCTACCCAAATAGCTCCACCTAGAGAGGCTTCAACAGGAGGATTTTAGGAGGGCATCCTGCTCTGGGGAGGAGTCAAGGTTATCTGGGGAAAGTTTTCTAGCAAAGGTAACTTCCAACATATAGAACCAGAGAATATAGACCAAGTGGCTGGAACACCAGGCTTATAAGTATGAGTTCTATCCTGGGTATTACATAAGCCAGGATAATGCTCTTATTCACTCTTTCATTAATAAATGATAATTCTTTTATTTTATTTTATTTATTTATTTTCCCTTTTGTTGCCCTTGTTGTTTTTATTATTGTCATCATTGTTAGGTAGGACAGAGAGAAATGGAGAGAGGAGGGGAAGACAGAGGGGGGAGAGAAAGATAGACACCTGCAGACCTGCTTCACCTCTTTTGAAGAGACTCCCCTGCAGGTGGGGATCCTTAGGCTCATCCTTGAGCTTTGCACCACGTGCACTTAACCTTCTGCACTACTGCCCAACTCCCAATGATAATTCTTAAAAAGAAATAGCTAGAAGTCATTCAATATGGCCAGTGCCTAGGAAAGTTGATTTTGGAATTGGAATTGTGATGTGGTCTCCTTGTACCCACCAGGATCTTATAGTTTAATTCTCTTTCCTCAAAAAGCTCCCTCCTCTCACTTCCTTCAATTGTCTGAGCCAAGTTGTGCTGGCCTTGTTGACTGTCTTCTCTTGAAATCCTTTCCTGTTTCAACAGAGAGTGTTCTAATCCCCCTAACCCCAGTTATATCTTGTCTGTCTGACTCAGGGCTATGCTGCTGCCCAAGGCATCCTGATGTGCATCAGACAATGGGAGTGGAGACACATGTACCTATCACCACTTCTGGCAGTGCACACAAGGTCATAAGGTCATTTTCCTGAGGGGGTTTCCAGGTGGAATGAATCAGTCCTGCAGGCACATCAAGTTTGTCATGCTCCTCTGGAAAATTAAACCTAGTTAAGATTGACCTTGAAGTGTTCCTGCTCCTGGCTTGAGAAACTTTCCTAGCAAAGTTGTGCAAGAAGAGTGTGTAAGGCAGGCATACATTTTTAAACCTGTCTCCAGGGACAGGAAAAAGAGAGACAGGGGAAAAGAAGGGAAGGTTGTCTCCTGATACCAGACCTGCCTTTCAGCCTTTTCCATCAAGGGCGTAAGAATGCCTGAAACCACCACAGTTAGGATGTCAAATGCTGTTTCCACCACATGCCTGGCCAGAGAAGCAGGTTAGGGCAGGACACAGGGGTCAGGCTGGGTTAGAGACGGGACAGGAAGTATGTCATTAGGAATAGGTTTTGCCTCCTGATGTGTACAGGTCAAAAGCACCCCAAATTACAGGGAAAGTAGTATACAACAAGTTTATAAAAGTATACATGACTTAACAATCACTGGATGGCCATGTGGAACAACCTACATTCACACAGACAGGCCTAACATTTAATTCTATCTGCCATCCAACTTAACAGTAGTCAGTGTGGACTTATCAACAGTGGCAATCATCTAACTTTGAGTTTGATAACCAGATTAAAAACATTTAAAATGTTGAGAGATAGAAGTTATTGGTGATGTTTTGTGTTATGAGATATCCATTAATTACTTTTGAGTAGATTCAGAAGTACTAAGTTCAATAAGTCAATGTAACCCAACAAAACAAATATTGGTCAGGTCATCTCTATTACATCTGGTTCAGTGTTGGCTAGTGAAAGAGACAAATATAAACATAATATCTATCTCTCCAAATAAGTTTCCCTCTTAAAAGTGATAAATGAAAACCATAGTGGTATAGTTTTCTAAAAAGAGTCACTCTGAAAGGAGAAATCAAAGATGGTATTAAGCTGGTAATGGGTGTCCTAGGCCTTGAAAAGTGGTTAAAAATTTGATGAAAGAAGATAATTTTACATGTGTTTGAGGAAGGGAGCAAGGAAGGAAGGAACTAAAAACAGGAGAGAGCAATTTAGTGTGGAGAAAGGGCAGGCTTTTTATTTCCTAGCCTGTTTGGTTTACCAGGCTTAAGAGAGAATAACATCATCAAGAAAAATCCAGACTGTGTCCTTGGAGTAGAGACCCTGTTATCTCCTTTTGGGGTTTGGGGTCCTCCTGGGGTAAAGCTTGCTTCTCCATAATCTCCAATCTGCTTGTGGTCATATGTCAAATATCTTGGTTTTACTTTATATGTACAATCCTAGATAAGATATAAACAGGTTTTTTTTGGGGGGGGTTTCTATCATGTGTGGCCAACTGATTCAAGAATGTATGAAGGACAAATGGAACAGGAAAGAAAGTCCAGAGCTAAACCCACACATGTATAGATATATTATATATGATAAAGGGGTCAAAACTGCCCAATAGGGCAAAGTAAGTCTCTTTAACATATATCGTTGGGTCGGTTGGACAACCACATGCTGAAAATGAAATTAGATCACTATTGAACACTGTGCACCAAAATTAAATCAAAATGGATCAGAGATCTGGATATTAGACATAAAACTATAAAATACATAGAAGAATACATCAGTGAAACATTTCAGGACCTTAACATTAAAGATATGTTTGGGAGCTACTCTCTTCCCTGATCCAGCTTTCTGGTCCTTTTCCACCCATGACATCATCTCCCCAGACAATAACTTGGACCCATTTGCATAGCAGATGTCAGGCTCAGAAAAAAATCAAGTATAGTTATGGGCTCTTTGGAATATAACTGAAATAGGCTTAATAACTATCTACAAAACGTAGACACCCAAATCTTCATCTGCACTATTCCAGCCTTTAGGTTCATGATTAGTCAACAATTTTTTTGGCTTTATATGTTAACTCTTTTTGGCTACCAGGTTTGAGATGATACCGTCATGCCAACTGGACTTCTTTGGGCAGACAACCCCACCGATGTGTTCTGGAGCCCTGCTTCCCCAGAGTCCCACCTCACTAAGGAAAAACAGAGACAGGCTGGGAGTAAGGATCAACCTGGAAATGCCCATGTTCAGTGGGGAAGCAATTACAGAAGCTAGACCTTCCACTTTCTGCACCTCATAATGAGCCTGAGTCTATACTCCCAGAGGGATAAAGAATAGGAAAGCTATCAGGGGAGGCGATGGGATATGGAGTTCTGGTGATGGGAATTGTGTGGAGTTGTACCCCTTTTATCCTAAGGTTTCTGTCAGTGTTTCCTTTTCATAAATAAACATTAAAGTGAGTCGCACAGTAGTGCAGCGGGTTAAGCGTACATGGCGCGAAGCACAAGGACCAGAGTAATGATCCTGGTTTAAACCTCCAGCTCCCCACCTGCAGGGGCTTCGCAGGTGTCTGCAGATGTCTTTCTCTCCCCGTCTCTGTCTTCCCCTCCTCTCTCCATTTCTCTCTGTCCAGTCTAGCAAGGACGACATTAACAACAACAATAAAATAAAACAAAATAATAACTACAACAACAATAAAAAAACAAGGACAACAAAAGTGATAATAAATAAAATATAAAAATAAATAAATAAGTAAATATTTTATAAAGATATATTTGGAGACTCCAGCCATGGGCAAGGAAACAAAAGCAAGAATGAACAAATGGGAATATAACAAATTTAAAAGCTTCTACACATCAAAAGACAGTTCCATAAAGATTAATAGGAAACCCAGCAAATGGGAAAAGATATTTGCACACTACACTTTAGACAAGGGGTGGATATCAAACATCTATAAGGAATTCATACAACTCAACAGAAAGAACAAAAATCCAATGAAACAGTGGGCTAAATATAGGAATAGACGCTTCTCTAAAGAAGAGATAGGCATGGCCTACTGACATAGGCAGAAATGCTCCAATTCGCTCATTATTAGAGAAATGCAAATTAAAACCACATTGAGATTCCACTTCACACTTGTGAGAATGGGCTCCATCAATAAAACAAGAGAAGTGTTGGAGAGGATGTGAAGAGAGAGGAACTCTACTACACTGAAGATGGGGGTGCAAATTGGTGCAGCCATTATGCAGAACAGTATGGAGAATCCTTAGACAAATGTAAATGGAAATACCTTATGACCCAGAAATTCCATTTCTAGGCATATACCCAAAAGATATAATAATATTGATTAAGGGATATATATGTGTGTGTATATAAATGTTGAGTAGTATGCCAGCTCCCCCAGGCTTCTGTCTCTAATCCTGCTTAAGCACTGGTATGCCTGTACGGGATTGGTTTGATTCCACTCAAAGCTTCGGTCTATTTACATAAATCACTTTTACTTTTACATAAAGCACCACCCTCCCTCCAGGGCATTGGTGGTTCAGTGGTAGAATTCTCGCCTGCTCCGCCCCCTCTCTTTGTCACACCCAGATTTTCCACCACTCCCTTTTCGCTCCACCCTCTCTATGTCACATCCTGTTTCCACCCTACTTGGAGAGTATAAATACAGCTGCTCCTCTGATTAAAGACGCTTGGAAATTGCTTTCTGGCTCCGAGAGTTCCAGAGTGTATCTCCTGCGAAGTTAGTGAGGCACGAGTTCCTGATCCCTCTCCCACGCAGCAGCCTAGATCGGCTCCAGTTGAGTTCTCTCCAACCCAGAGAGCACTTGCTCAGGAAGAAGCACCCTCAGGCTATCCCAGCATATATATATATAACCCAACTTCATAGTAGCTTTATTTACAATAGCAAAAACTTGTAAACAACCAAAATACCCTTTGACAGACGAGTGGGTAAAAAAGTAATGGGATGTATACTCAATAGAGTATTAGTCAGCAATAAAAATGATATTGTGTCCTATGTGATAAATTGGTTAGAATTGGAGAAGATTATACTTAGTGAACCAACTAAGAAATTGAAGAAAAACTACAGAATGGGTTCACACATAGGTAGAATACAAACAACTGAACACATAAATGTGAAAAAATGTAAACCTATATCTAAGACACTGGGAGAACGATACTGGTTATCTATGGGGGTGGGGACGAGGACACAGACCTTTGGTGACAGGAGTGGTGAAAAAAATACTATACTGTAAACCACTATGCGATTAAGCATATATAGTAATGCTGGATCATAGTCCAGACAATAGACCAGGTAAATTTACCTTTAGAAAATATTTTATTTTTTACTTATTTATTTTGTATAGACAGAGAAATTGAGAAGAAAAAGGAGAGAGGAAGAAAAACACCTGCCACAATACTTCACCACTTGTGAAGTTTCTCCCCTGCGCTAGGGACTGAGGGCTTGAGATCAGGCCCTTGTGCATTATAACATGTATGTTCTACTGGCTGCATCATCCCCTTGCATCAGGAAGTGCATTTCTTAATAAGATTCCCAAATGTTTCTGATACTTATTAGGAATTCAGAACCACTGCCCTGGTTGGAAGACTAATTGATGTCCACTGAGAATATATTCACTCATGGCACCCAACCCCAGAAGGTGTCTCGCAGTTGACATGGTATTGAATGAGTACTCTTGACTTTAACACAATATGTGGGAATACACAAGGAGATACATTACCTGCATTCTAGTCTTACTACTCACTTTTCTAAGTGGACTTGGAACCCCCCCCACCCCCACCCCAAATGTCTCTCATCTGACAGGTGAAAGTTACACTATGTTTCAGTATGTTGTTCACACATTGTGTTTACATGGGATAGTATGCTGTTTGAAATAAATGCATTGAAAACCAAAAGTCTTCCTAAACATACAGTGTTGTAAGGCATTATTATTAACTTTCCTGATTCTTTCTTTTTGTGGGCAAAGAGTGTTAGCTCACTGCTCTAGAAGGAGCCCTCCACCAGGATTCTGTACACCATCGTTCACAGTAACCACTTCAACAAATGCAAAACTACTGAACCAAGGCAGTCCTCTGCCAAAGCACTAAAACATCCCCTTTGTCTGTGGGTAAAAAGCACAATTAGTACTTAATTAAGAAAGACTTTTCCAGGGAAGAACGATCAATTTGCAAATTGCACCAGGTAGCAAGCAGACAAGGAACTACCTGCCATCATGGAAGGGAATGCATACTTAGTGAGGGGGAGAGTGCATGTACCCAGACTGACCACTCCCTCTTTGTCCCTGCAGATTTATAATCTTCAGAGTTCAACCAAGTTGTCAGCGCAGAGAATTTTGATGCGTCAGTATATTTCTCAGTTCAGGGGCCCACCCCACTCAGTAGAACATTGTCCCTTTATAGTTAGAAGAAATGATCAATCTGAAAAAGAATATATAATTCATGACCAAGTACAGCAAAGCATTAAATCAGGAAGCTGACACCGCACCAAATGATGGCGTTGCTTCACTAAGTGTATTCCCCAGTGTAATCCCACAGCCCTTCTTGATCTGAAAACACCTGCTTTGGAAAATGGGTCCCTCTGCAGAGCTGGGGAGCAAATTGTTTCAATCAGCAGCCATTTCTGTTGATAGAAAACCTAACAGCCTGATGCCAGTGACATATAAAAGTAAATAAAAATGGAAGTGCAGGTCTGAAAGAAACAGCGATGTGGCATGGCTGCATTACAATATTTATGCCCTTGGACTTTTATATAGCCATTATCTACAGTATGCTAATAGGAATGCTGAACTGACCTTGGCCAGGACATGGAACTTCCAGTACCCTGCAAAACAACTCCAGCTGCCTGCATGCCTTCACTGATGAAGAAATATGCAAGGGAGGAGCCGAGTAAAGAGATTCAAAATTGAATCTAGGAGCCTGAACTTATGGACACAGCTCATGACCGGACTGTAGAGGGCTGTGTTTGAACTTGCTTATCACTAATAGACTGTTTTGAGGACAGTGTCTTCCCGCCTTGTGTCTCTTTCAACTGTGTGTTCCTTGGAACGACAACAGAAAATTAGCAAGTTCCAGGCATGACTAACTGTATTCAGAGTTTGGAATGCATTCTTTGACAATATCGATTGCAAATCTCATCACAGACCTAATCAAAATCAAGACTTGGGGAACTGTCCCATGCTTACCCTCTCTTTGGGATGATCAGAGAGAATGAAACAGGTCCTGAATGATATTCCATGTCTTTGGAAATGCCCTCCCATTCTAACTGGCTGTAGCTGCAACCTGCTCAGTGATATTTCTAAGTCACAAACCTTCTCACAATTTCCCTAGTGAATACCTTCTAATGCTTTTCTTTGCCTAGAGCATCAAAGGCTTTAAACTTTGTCCAAACTCTCAGTGTGACAGTCAAAGTTCTCCGCAGTCTGTTCTTCTTAAAGTCTTAGAACTTACCATTCCCTAAAAGAGTCATGTTATTTCACACATCGGCACATAACTACAATTATCATGTCCTAGAATGTTTTGCCCTGCCATTCAGAATCTATATGTCTTTCTTCAAGACCCACTTTCAGTGTCTGTCTTTCTTCTCTGTGACCCTGTTTTCATCTGTGTGGATGCTCTTAATTCTTTCCCTCCTTCTCTTCCAGTCATCCGGATTCTGATGTGTCTGTCATAAGCTTAGGATAAACACAGTGTCTTTACCTGGAGCAAGATTTTTTTTTTTTTGGGGGGGGGGGGACATTTAATTTTTTTTTTACTTTTTTTTTTTTTTTACCCTTACCAGAGCATTGCTTAGCTCTGGCTCTTATGGTGATGCTGGGGATTGAATCTAAGACTTCAGAACCTTAGGTATGAAAGTCATTTTGCATAATCATTATGCTGTCTCCCCAGGCCCATTTCATATATTTAAATCAATCTAGATACATTAAAAAGCCAAATGCAAAATGTGAATTGTCTATCAAACTAAAGTGAATGTCTTCAAATATATATTTATATCAAGGGAGATTATAGTGGGGAAATTCCAATTATATTGCTACAACCAAGCCAGCATAATCACAAGTCAAGACTCACCTCCAGATCCCCTCCAACTCCCTTGGCCATTGACCTCCTTGGTCATCAGAGTACTTCAAGGGAGCATTTAGAAGCACTGACCAGGTGGTCACTAACATTACACCCATTCCTCCTCTTCACCACCATTCCTGTCATGTAGTATAAAAATGACTCAGTGAATTTTTATTTGTTGATTAATTGCATAGATAGATGGTGATGATGATGACAGATAGACATACTTACAAAGCTGGAGCAATAAACTTTAAGTAAAAATTGTTAAATCCCAGTCCTCACTGCATTGAAGAAAGCTTTGATACTGTGGTCTCTTTCATACTTCCTCTCTGCTTCCTCATTCTCTATCTAAAACAAACAAACAAAAAAAAATGGTTTCTGTAGGTCAAATCTGCTTAAAATGTTGTGATCTCCTTATCTGTTTAATTCACTTCCTCTCTAATACAATGACACTTTGTGCCCTTGTAAACCACTTGGCACCAAATATTGATTCCAAATTTTAATGGGTTTAGGCTCTGTTATACCTCAGATATGGGGGAAAATAAGGAAGAGATGAAGAAAAAAATGAAGGAATAAAAGAGAGAGAGAGAGAGAGGCAGAAAGAGGTAAAAAGAAAGATAGCTCCCTCCAAAAGACGCCCCACACTTACTCCCCTGTAAACACCTGCCACCTCAGGTAAGACCATTCAGCCAGGCAGATATCTAACCAACTCCCTGAGGACACAATGACCACTGATCTGAGAAGGGAAACCAGAAAGATTTTATGCAACCTCAGATCACCAGCAAAGTCAGCCAGGGCATAGGGGGAGAGGGACTGAAGTGAGCACAGGGCCATGAGAGTCACATTCCAGAAGGGGGGGTGGGAACTCAGAGCTGAAGGACTGCTAGCAATGTCTCCTCCTCTACAACCCCCACTCACATGTACTCACATGCCTGCAGGCCTGAAAAACAAACAGAAAACCTGCCCCAGGAATTAGATGACTCTTTACAGTTAACCTCCAAAGCAATATTGCCCTAAGTTAAAAGTAGAGGGCACAACAAACCAGACTTAGAACAGTTTGCATGAACAGAAGGAATAAAGGACTTCCCTCCTACAACCCCTGCTCTGAAGCCTGCTGCCTGCCTGACATACCTTCTGCCTTTATTTCTGGCCTCCCCCATCCACTCGGGGCTCCTCTGCTTGACTTCTTCCACTTTCTCCCTTTCTCTCTCTCCTCATAAGCAAACCTTCCCTAAGACCTCCTCCTACTCTTCCTCCTGCTTCTTTTAATTTGGTATTTTTTTTTTTTAATAAAGGGAGTTAACACTTGACAGTGCACTCATTGTCACATGCATATAATTTTGGGATGCACCCGACCACCACAGCCCTCTTTCAACCTTCCCACTCCCCCACTTTTCCCAAAGTTCTTTGCTTTTATTCAATACACCATGTCCACTTCATGTTTCGCTTTGTTTTCTCCTTCAAGCCTTCCCAGTATCAAGGAACTTCTTCAGATGGAAAGAGAAAGACAGAGATAGAGAAACAGAAGCAGAGAGAAGAACAAAACACCAAGGCACCAAATGCTTCCCCAGTGCTACAGGGGCTAGGTTCAAACCTGGTCCAGCTTTCTCTCTCTGTACCTCTCTCTCTCTCTCTCTCTCTCTCTCTCTCTCTCTCTCTCATTCTCTCTCTCCACCTCTCTCTCTCTCTTTCTCTCTCTCTCTCATTCTCTCTCTCTCTCTGTCTCCATTTTTTAAAAAAATTTATTGGGGGTCAATGGTTTACAGTCTAGTCTTCTAAAACATAGGCACAACCTCTCATCTCCCCTTGATTGGTGTAGGCTGGTCCAACCCCTATGGAAAACAGTCTGGAGACTTATCAGAACTCTAGAATGGATCTACTTTATGACCCAGCAATTTCTCTCACCTAGAGATTTACACATGGAAAAAAAATAACAACACCTATCCGAAATGGCCTATGCCTACTAATGTTCAGCAGCCATTTTAATACCCCCAGCCCTATCTCTTAAGTCTCCTACTTTATGGCTGTCATTTTAGTCCCAGCCTGCTGGTCCTTCCCTCCTGGTCTAAGAAAATAACTAACCTAACTGCCCACTCTAATCAAGCCTTCTTCAATCTTCTTCTGCTGAGCAGGGAGACTTGGCTTGAAAATAGAAATCTGGCCTTTCCACCTGTTTATTGAAAGTCTATTTTGGCTGCTCCTTGTTGACATGGCTCAAGTCTAGCATCTGGCCAGGACCCACAGAGGCCTATCTTTCCTTCACCATCAGTTTAACCTCACCTTTGCATGCTAGCCTCAGTACTCCAGATACTGCTTCAGCTCACCAGGATAGGTGAGAAGCCTTTTCTCTGTCTGCAAGGTTCCCCAAGGCCCATCTGCCTTATTAGTCTTTGCCTTCCTTCAGCTCTTCTCCAATGATCACCCCCCTTATACCAGTCTCCTCTCTTTTTTTTGTACTTGTCACAGGTACTTATGCTAATTTCAGACATGACTTTCATGCAAGAATTTCTCCCCTTTTGAATAATTATCTTAAAAATGTTTTTAAAATACTTTTATTAGTAATTCAAGATTGGTTTACAAAATTACAGAGTAACGGGAATAATTCCACACCACTCCCACTATCAGAATTCTGTGTCCCTATTCCCTTTATTGGAAATTGCAGTGGTTTTCCCAAGGTCATTTCATTTTTTTTCCCTCTTTTTGCCTCCAGGGTTATTGCTGGTGCTTGGTGCCTGCACCAGGAATCCACCACTCCTGGAGGCCACCCTTCATCTCCCTTGTTGCCCTGGTTGCCCTACCACTGTTGTGGTTATTATCATTGTTGTTATTGATGTTGTTGTTGTTGGATAGGGCAGAGAGAAATGGAGAGAGGAGGGGAAGACAGAGAGGGGGAGAGAAAGACAGACAGGTGGGGAGTGGGGGGGCTCAAACCAGGATCCCTATGCCTGGTCCTTGAGGTTTGCATCATGTGCACTTATCCCACTGCACTACCGCCGACACCCCTCCCCAGGTCATTTCTATAATGATCTGTCTTTCTGTCTATCTATCTATCTATCTATCTATCTATCTATATTATAATTCGTCAATCTATTTTGGATAGAGAAACTGAGAAGGAAGGGGGAGATAGACACCAGCAGCAATACTTCACCATTCATGAAATATCCACCTTCTGCCACAGGGACTGGGGTCTTGAACCTGGATCCTTGTGTGCTTTAATGTGTGTGCTCTACCAGATGCACCACTGCCTGGCCCCTTGAATAATTTTCCAAATCATCTTTTTCTTGACTTATTAATCTCTTTTATTTATCTATTTGTCTTACTTATGTTTGATGGGGCATAGAGAAACCGAGCAGCAAGAAGTGGGGGTAGAGAAAGGAAGACATCTGTCGCATTTCTTCATTACGCACGAAGCTTCCCCTTTGCAGGTAGGGACTGGGGCTTTGAACCTAGGTCCTTTCACATAGTAATGCTAATTGGGTATACCACCAACCAGACATAATTTTTCAAATTGCTATTCTTGGTTATTAGTCCTGGATATGTCAACTAAACAACTCAGTCTTCTCCAAATCCTATCTACAGGCAGCCCAATCTGTTTGCTGATCATTCAGCTGCTCAGAGCAGTGGGATTCTTCTGTAAGGAACTCATAAACATCGTCCCTCCAATGTGGAATTAAGCAAGATACAGATATGAATGACAGGCAGTACCAAAGAAGAAAGCATTAACAAGGTTATTAACACCTGGGGATATAGATAGGTGGTTTCTATCAATTTTGAATCTTTCATAGCTTCGAGGCCCTACCTCTATTTACTATAGTCTCAGTTAAGCTGTGTTGACACCAAAAGAACCAAAGAAAGGTGTAAATAATATTGTTAATTGAAATTAACAATCAATTATCATTTGAGAAGTCCTGGGTCTGGTGTCAGTTACTGCATACATGGGTCAACGATTAATTCATCTCATGATGTTCTTAGACTTTCTCAACTGTTAGCAATAGATGATAGAACAGAAGCCATCATCCAGCTGGGAATCTTTCCTTCTTATCATCATCAGCCCTAGACACCACTGGAAAGGCACTGAGAATTGCATTATGCTCTAAATTTCAAAAGTCCATATGCTATGAAATTTGTAGGCCAAACCCAAGAAGATCAGAAAGTATCTTCTCCCAAATCCTTGGAATCATAAGAATAAAGATTCTCTAGTGATAATCTTTCACTTAAGTAACTCTCCAAAGTCATATTTGTTAGTTCATTTGGATTCCCAACAAACCTCATTATTTCCTCACTTCATGCAACAAGAAATGGAGATTTGTAAAGGTCAAATGTCTTGCCCAAAGCCATCTTGCTAATTAGTGGGACAGCCAAGATTAAAGTTCAGATCTACTCATTTCCCAATGAGAGCTCTTTCCACGCCCTTCTGCTTCCGAGCAGGAGAGAATCATGCTCATCTCATTAGTAGTATTAAATTGCGGTCTCCTATGTCTGTTTGCAACCAATGTCCTCAAAATCCAGCATGAAGAAAAATAGCTTCCCTGTTTCTTGGAGACAGTTGCTAATCCCCTGCTCAGCAAATGACTCAGCTCTATCATGCCCCAGCTGAAAAAATGCTTGCAGTTGGCACTAGTCAAAAATAAATAAATAAAGTAAAACAGAAAGGGGAAAATGTGTCAGCAATGCCGCAGAAGTATTGAAAGATGTCAGCTTCTCTCAAGTGAGTGAAAACTCCTGACCCTAAAAGGACAGGTTTGCTTCAGATAGTGTGACATCATGCTAAATGCAAACAAACGTATTTCACTTTAAATGCTAGGCCAGGACTTTCTACGAGCTGTCAGTCAAATCAAGCCCACACTTGTCTGTGTACCTGCACTGACAATAAATTGGGTTCTAAGGAAGACAGAGAGGGAAGAGAAGCAGACTCTGTGGCAGGCAGGCAAACACAAAAGGAGTTTTGGCCTGATCACAGAAAAACCCACACTTTAAAGAAAAAGTGTTCAGATTCGGGAGACTTTCCCTTCTCTCTCTCTCTCTCTTCTTTTTTTTAAAGTCTTCTTATTTATTGAATAGAGATAGCCAGAAATCAAGAGGGAAGGGGGTGATAGAGAGGGAGACAGAGAGACACCTGCAGCATGGCTTCAGGCTTCACCACTCACAAAGCTTTCCCCCTGCAGGTGGGGACCGGGGTCTCGAACCCAGGTCCTTGCACATTGTTATGCATGCGCTCAACCAGGTGCACCACCACTCGGCCCCATCTTTCTTCCTTTTTTATTGCCACTAGGGCTTGGTCCCAGAACTATGAATCCACTGCTTTCAGAGGTCATTTTTTCCTTTGTTTTTATTTATTGTCTTTCTATTTTATTTGATAGGACAGAGACAGAGAGAAATTGAGAGAGAAGGTAGAGATAGAGAGGAGAGAGAAAGACACCTGCAGTTCACCTCTAGTTGAAGCATACCGGGGAGCAGGGACTCGAATCCAGGTCCTTGGGCTTGGTAATTTGTGTGTTCAACTGAGTGCTACACCGCCCAGCATCTTGGTAGACTTTTTAACTCTGGTATTTAGGATCAAAAGAGGACACAGTTACTACTGTGAGCTCAAGAAAAAGTGACTATCGGGAAGAACAAAGAAGCTGAGCCATTGAACTCTTTATGAATAATAGGAAATCAGATGCTTTAAACCAACTCACTTCCCAACCAGGGCTCCACAGATGCTACCCAGATGCCATCTTTCTTGTCATAAAAATGATTTTAAAAAAGTGCATATTGGGGGCATTCAAAACCAAAGCTGGCCAAAGATCACCTTCATTAGAAGTCTAGCACAGACTTCCCAGGTTCATCTTGGGATATCACCATTTGTGTTTCTTTATAGCCAGTCAGTCTAAAAACCATAGTGAATTTTAAAGGTTATGACTATTGATTCAGCTACCCAAACTCAGTGGTGTTCAGACACAATATAACCACAGTACAGACTCTGAGAAGAAAGACCATTTCAGCTTTCCCTGGGGAAGAGAATGGACACCAGAAGAGCAAACAGAGGAATCACAGTTCTGTCCCTGACAGAGGACACAAGTAGATAGTAATTCAAAACCAGGTCTTGAATTCATTTCTTTTTTAAGATTTTTTATTTGATAGGACAAAGAGAAATTGAGAGTGGAGAGACATGGAAAGAGAGGGAGAGAGATACCTGCAGTATTGCTAAGCCTCTCATGAAGCTTACCCCCTGCAGGTGGGGGCTGGAGATCTTCACTACAGAACCTAGCAATTGAAAAGGAATGCACTCAACCAAGTGTGCCACCACACAGCCACCTCATTTCTTCATTGAGTTTTTTTTTTTCTACTATAACAAGCTGCTACTGCGAAGTATCCTAGTAACTCACAGCTGTAACACTTGTCCTTAGCATTCCCTAAGTCATAAGCCCTTCATACTGCATGGGCTCATTTTCCTTTGCACAAAGCAGAGTAAAAGGTATATTCATCTCAGTGGACCTCAGTCCTCTCAGTCATGTTCCTGAGAGTGAAACCACTTTTCAAGGTAAAGCAAGTCAGTGGTGTGCTACACTGGGACTTCTTGATGAACTGTTATCAGAATATTCATATTTCTACTCAGTGTGGATCCTAAGGTAACATTATAAGAATTTATGAAGCATGAAGATTTTTTTGTTGTTGTTTTTTTGTTTTGTTTTGTTTTACCTCCAGGGTTATTATTGCTGAGTATCCAGTGCCTATACTACAAATCCACTGCTCCTGTGCCTATATTTTAGATTTTTTTTTAATAGGACAGAGAGAAATTGAGAGAGGAGGGTTCCCAAAAAAAATTTTGGTCCCCAATATTTGCAAAATACTCAGGAAGCACAGAAAAGTTTGAAAGCATCTAACACCATGCAAGAGAATGGTTCCCACCTACTTATCGGGATTTAAAAGTCTGAAGTCAACTGGTCACAGATATTTCCAATTTAGTAGTTTCTGGATGGCGTTTATCCAAGCCTTTCATCTCTTCTAATAGTTATCTGATGGGAATTAAAGTGACCATAAATTAGTGCCTACTAATTCTTTATCATAAAAAAAGAGGTCAGTTTGTCTTTGGAGAAAAGTAGGAGTCTTGAAGAAGACTCAGTTCCCAACAACCCTGCTGATTTTGTGGGTGGTACTGGATGTATAAGATTATTCCTTCCTAGGGCAACAAAAGGGAATAAATTATATATATATATATATATATATATAAAGATTATTCCATCCAGTCCTAGTTTGAGATTGAAAAGGGTACAGAGCAAGTGACAGAGAGGGGAGCCAGACAGGCAGAGCCACCTAAACAAGAGGGCCAGCATATACCGGACCAAACTAAGCAGATAGAGAATCACTCACACTCCAGATACTTCACAACAGATACAGAAGTAACAGCAATCTGTTTTTGCTTTGGTCATGACACAAAGAGGGCCAGTGTGAGTGATAATTATGTGGAGATCACAAAGAGGAAACTGCAGCCTCAGCATGTTTGGAGAACTGTGAAAATCCAGCTCCCCAAAGAGCATCTTCTGCCCATTAGTCTTCAGGACAGTCTGCAAAGACCCTGTCCCTTGATCTGTGAACACTCAGACCCCTCCTCCACTTGGGCTGTGGCTCAGACAGAAACAGGGCAGCACCCACAGAGCTCTGGGCTGAACCCCCTTCCTCACCACTCACCTCCCAGTCAGCACAACCGAGTCTACTGCAACCACGAAGCCTTGGGCCTTGAGCACCTGACTTGGATGTCCAGCATGGCTAGTAAGGAGGGCAGTGGGAGCAGGAAGCAAACTCTTTGAGTTCAGCCCTATTTATGGCTACAAAGTGCTTTCAGACTGACTTCCTTGCAGGTTGCCATAGTAGCCCCTCCATTTTATTACCCAGTGTCTTCACTCATTTCATTTTCTTTATACACGGTCATTTTCTCCCCCATATCTGCTTGTTCAGAACCTGCCTGATCTTTATTATTATCAGTTATTTAACAGTGATTTATACAGTTATAAGGTAATAGGGGTATAATTCTTTTTTTTTAATATTTATTTTCCCTTTTGTTGCCCTTGTTTTTTATTGTTGTTGTAGTTATTGTTGTTATTATTGATGTTGTCATTGTTAGAAAGAACAGAGAGAAATGGAGAGAGGAGGGAAAGACAGAGAGGGGGAGAGAAAGACACCTGCAAACCTGCTTCACTGCCTGTGACTCCCCTGCAGGTGGGGAGCCGGGACTGGAAATGGGATTCTTACGCTGGTCCTTGTGCTTCACGCCAAGTGCACTTAATCCTCTTCGCTATAACCTTACCCCCAATAGGGGTATAATTCTACACCATTCCCACCACTAAAGATCTGTACCCCCAACACCCTTCAACAATAACCACCATAGTTCTCCTAAAGTCATAGATGTGGGTTGACGATATACATATATTTTTTCAAGTAGTTCTTTCTTTCAATTCTCTATATTCCACATGAGTGAAACAATCCTATAGTTGTCTTTCACTTCCTTGCTTACTTCACTACCCATAGTCACTATCAGTTTCATTCTTTTTTGTTTCAAAGGACATAATATAATCTTTTTTTAAATTGCTGAGTAGTACTGCATTAAGTATATGTCTCATGACTTTCTTTCATCCTTTCTTCTATTATTTTTAAGACTCAAATGAATGATTTTTGTTCCATTATTAAGGCATTTGTTCTCCCCTGGAATCCTACCTGAATACTCCTCATAGAATTCCCCCCATGCCATCAATATTTTAAACTTTTTTCAGGAAAATAGAAAGTCATGCACCAGAAAAGCATGTGGGCCATTTGAACAAAGATGGATGACCCTTTGTGGAAGCTGATGCCCAATTTTATTTACATCTTGATTTTAATTTTGATTTATTTTTATGCCCCACCTCCCCTTTCTTTCTTTCTTTCTTTCTTTCTTCCCTCCAGGGTTATCACTGAGGTTTGGTGCGTACATTATAAATCAACTTCTACTGCTAGTTTTTCATTTTAGTTGTTGTTGTTGTTGCTTTTTGTTTTATTGGATAGGACAGAGAGAAATTAGAGGGGAGGAGAGAAAGAAGGACACTGACAGACCTGATTATACGATTGTGAGCCAACCCTCACCCCCTGCAGGTGGGGGGCCAAGGGCTCAAACCGGGTTCCTTGCTCGAGTCCCTATTCTTCCTACTATATGCACTTAACCTGGTGCACTACCGCCTGTCCCCCCACTAACCCCTTCACATCCTCTTTCTTTCTTTCTTTTTAAATTATTTTTTATTTATAAAAAAGAAACATTGACAACTCAACAAAATTCCCACCACCAGAACTCTGTATCCCATCCCCTCCCCTGATAGCTTTCCTATTCTTTAACCCTCTGGGAGTATGGACCCAAGGTCATTGTGGGGTGCATAAGATGGAAGGCCTGCAGAAGAAAGAGTTGTCTGTCCAGGAAAGTCTGGTTGGAATCATGGTAGCATCTGGAAGCTGGTGGCTGAAAAGAGTGTCAACATATGAAGCCAAATAAGTTGAACCTAAAGACTGAAATAGTGCAGATGAAGAGTTGAGGGTTCTCATTTTGTAGATAGCTAGTAAGTATATTTTAGTTACATTCCAAAGGGCCGGTGACTATACTAGCTTTTTTTTTTTTCCCTGAGCCTGAAATCTGATATGCAGGTGGATCCAAGTTATTTTGTCTGAGAAGATGATATCATGGCTAGAAAAAGGACCAGAAAGTTGGATCAGAGAAGAGAGTAGCTCCCAAATATGGGAAAGGGGTATAAATATTGTTGCCTGTAAACCTCATCAATTTGATGTGATCTGGGGCCCATATTCATCTTAAAAGCCTATGTGACCTCTGCATCCCTGTAGATCTGAGCTCACATTCTGTGGTCATGAGTAGGACCATTCCAAACTGCCTCAATTTCAGGACCCATCTTCCTCAGGTGTAGCATAGAGTATGTTGTCCATCCTCCCTTCGGAGGATGGAACATTCTCTACTGGTTTTGGTCCACATTGAGGGCAAGGTCCTATGAGGCACTTCCTGATTCTTATACATGATCCAGGTATGCCACTGCCACCTGGCAGCCCATCTTTCTTCCTTCACTTTTTTCTTTCTTTCTTTCTTTTTCTTTCTCTCTCTCTCTCTTTCTTTCTTTCTTTCTTTCTTTCTTTCTTTCTTTCTTTCTTTCTCTCTTCCTTCCTTCTTTCTTTCCCAGGACACTCTCATTTATGATGGTGTAGGAGATTGATCCTGGGACTTAAGAAGGCTCAGGCATGAGAGTCTCTTTGCATAACCATTAAGCTATTTACCCCACCCCTTCACATCCTTTCTAAGCCACACCTACATGTATTACAACTTTCAGGTGTGCTTCCTTTTTCCTCTTCCTTCACAGGTAAGGGAAACAGCCCCTGACTTCCTCTCCAAATTCTGTTCTCTTTTCAGTGATGGGGGGAAAAAGGGGTGGGCTGGGTTGGTTGGTTACAAAAGTCCCAGGTCTTGGTGGATCTGGATTTCAGAGCCCTCTGGTCATCTTCCCCTGACATTCTCCCCCTCTGGGGGTATGGACCGAAATTCTTTTGGAGGTGCAGGATGAAGAAGTTCTGGCTTCTGTAACTGCTTCTCCCCTGAACATGGACATTAGCAGATCTATCCATACCCCTGCCTGTTTCTATATTTCCCTAGTTGGGTAGGGCTCTGGAGAAGAGAGGGTCTGGGACAAATTGGTGAGGTCATCTGCCCAGGGAGGTCAAGATGGGATTGTAGTGGCATCTGGAATTGATGGCTGAAAGGCAAAACATATAAAGTAAGACAAAAAGGGACCAAAGAGTTAGATTATAACCAATGAGAATAGGGACTCTAAGGTGGAAAGAAGCTAGGATGCCTATTTTAAGTATGTTTATTTTTATTTTTTTAAATGTATTAATGAGAAAGATAGGAGGAGAGAAACAACCAGACATTATTCTGGTACCTGTGCTTCTGGGGATTGAAGTTGGGACCTCATGCTTGAGAGTCCAGTGCTTTATCCACTGTGCTGCTACCACCTAGACCACATATTTTAAGTATGTTTCAAGAAGCCCAGGGCATTAGTAATCTTTGCTTGAGTTTGAGCACTAGTATAAAAGTGGGCTAGAGGGGAGTCAGGTGGTGGCACAGCGGGTTAAGCGCAGGTGGCACAGAGCACAAGGACCGGTGTAAGGATTCCGGTTCGAACCCCGGCTCCCCACCTGCAGGGGAGTTGTTTCACAGGCGGTGAAGCAGGTCTGCAGGTGTCTATCTTTCTCTCCTCCTCTCTGTCTTCCCCTCCTCTCTCCATTTCTCTCTGTCCTATCCAACAACAACGACAACAACAATAATAACTACAACAATAAAAAACAACAAGGGCAACAAAAGGGAATAAATAAAATAAATTTAAAAAATAATAAAAAAAATAAAAGTGGACTAGAAATACTGTCTGGGAAGACAGTGTCAGAGTGGAGAATGGAACTTGAGAGCAGAGTTAGGGCAGGGAGTGGCTCCCAAACATAAAAAAATATATAAATACAATTTACTGTTTACCACAGCAATCTGACCTGGGCCCATATATATTAATAATTAGCACAGGAGCTTGTATAACCTCTGGGACATGGTAAATATGCATGTACCATCCATAGTTACAGCTGAGAACATTTTAGGCTGCATACATTACAGGACCAGTCCTCCTTGAGCGGCAGTATAGGATGACCCAGCTTCCCTTCAGAGAGTGGACCCTTCCTGTTCTATAAAAACACATTCTTGCCTGACTTGCACCATAAAAGCTTCCCTAATTTTCTCTCTTACTCCATCTCAGATTATGTATGGTATATGAGATTGAAAGAGAAAAGTAAGATCACTACCCCCTTGCCCTTAAGAAGTTTAAATGTCACTTGGCTAGACAGGGAATTAATAATGGAAAGGACAGGTCACTTGAGATTCAGTGCCAGGGAAAAGCTGTGGAGGTCAAAAATGATTCTTATTCATTGAGAACTTCCATTGGGACAGGTGCTGGGCTGAGAGTGTTACACGTGTTGTTCTGCTTCTTCCTCATGACAGATGTGAATAGAACCCACTCTATAGATGAGGAAGCTAGCAGTCAGAGGTGGTAGAGCCTTACCTAGGATACAGAGATAGTAGATAATACAGCCTAAACCCTTAGCGGCCCCCATACATTGTTAACTCATCTTCTTATTTTCAGAAATGCTCATTTACAAAACAGATTGAAGGTCTAGAGAGAGATAGCTCAACTGATAGAGTGTCTGCCTTACCAATGGGTACATCTCCGGTTCAAGCCCCCATATAGGAATATTACAGCATTAGGAGAAGTGTAGGTGCTATAATGTTTCTCCTTCTCCTCTGCCAGTCTCTCTATCTGAAAACATCACTCTGGAGTGATAAATTGCAATGTGTGAGGCCTTAGAATTATACTAAAATTACCAGATTTAAGTAGCCAAACTTTGAAATGCACACAGGCTCTGAATATACATTTCTTCAAAGAAAACGTGCAAATCACCAATGAACAGAGGGAAGAGGGCGGGGGTAGATAGTATAATGATTATACAAGGAGACTCTAATCCCTGAGGCTCCATAGTCCAAGGTTCAATCCCCCACACCACCATAAACCAGAGCTGAGTAGTATTCTGGTTAAAAATAATAACAATAAGAAATAAAATTTAAAAGAAAAGAAATGAAACAGAAGATGCTCAACACTTTATCACTGGGGTGATGCGAATTAAAACCAGGATGCCATGCAACAACACTGGGATGGTACAGTGGAAAAAGACACACAATAGAAAGTGTTGCTGAGGCTGTGGTGAAGTTGGAAAAGTGATGCCACTGCTTTTTCAAAATAGTTTGGCAGTTCCTCAAACTGGACTTTTCATATGACCCAGCAATTTTACCTCTAGGAAGACACACAAAAATAAAAGCACACGGACAGAGAAACAGCTTGGAAACTATGGTTCTTAGAAGTATGAGTCATGGTTACCGAAATTGGAGGCAGCCTAACTGTCCATCAATAGCTGAGTGGATAAACAGATGTGACACACCTACACAAAGACATGCAATTCAAGTATAAACATGAATAAAGAAAGGGCTGACACCTGCTATAACACAGATGAGCCATGAAATGATTAAGTGAAAGAATGCACATAAACAGATTTCTATCAGCATACAAAGATAAAAGAGGCATGTTTCCAAGTTCTTTGTGTGTCCATGTGCTTCTATTTTCATGAATATTCCTAGGTGTGAAATTTATAGGTCATACAGATACTTGACTTGTAATCTATATATTAGAGGGCTTCTGGGAAAAAAAAAAACATTTTCTTTTTAGTGTGTTACAGAACACACAATTTTGCCCTTATGATCTGACATATAGTACTGACACAACCTGATACAGTACTTTCAACATATGCTCTGGTAACAGACATAGTCAGATACACACCTTCCGGCCTCCCAGTCAACAGCACCATGCAGCCCTGGCCCTAAGTGTTCAAAAGCTAGCTATGCTTGAAGCTCTGAAGGTCTGAAACTTTTTTTAAAAATTTATTTATTTATAAAATGGAAACACTGACATGACCATAGGATAAGAAGGGTACAATTCCTACCACCAGAACTCCGTATCCCATCCCCTCCCCTTATAGCTTTCCTATTCTTTAACCCCGTGGGAGTATGGACTCAGGGTCACCATGGGGTGAGAAGGTGAAAGGTCTGGCTTCTGTAATTGCTTCCCACTGAACGTGGGCATTGACAGGTTGATCTATACTCCCAGCCTGTCTCTCTCTTTCCCTAGTGGGGCTGAGTTCTGGGGAAGCTAGGTTCCAGGACACATTGGTGGTATCATCTGTCCAGGGAAGTCTGGTTGGCATCATGCTAGCATCTGGAACCTGGTGGCTGAAAAAGAGTTAACATATAAAGCCAAATAAATTGCTGATGAATCATGAACCTAAAGGCTGCAATAGTGCAGATGAAGATTCTAAAATGAAGGTCTGTGACTTTTTCCGTTTGTCCACCATTGGAGGCAGACTCAGCCACCAGATGAAGAAAAGACTGGTGCTTAGGTAAGAGAAAAGACAAGTTAATGTCCTTTCTTTTAGTTGCATGAATTACTCATGAAAGAGGCACCACTTCCCAGCCACACTGATGGTCCTTTTTGCTGCTTTCTGTCCCAACTTGCAGTGCCACAAGGACTCATGAGTCACCAAGGTGTCCACAACAGTTGCACATGGATGTTTTGGGGTATTTTGCAATGCTAAGAATCTCCCATGCAGGTAACTGTGTGCATTCATTTATAATGCATGACTCTGATGCTTAGATTTTAATTGGTGCCTGGATGAATCTTGAAGGATAGCAGTACAAATTGTTTCATTTGATAAAACATCTAAAAATGTTTAGTTATAGTAACTTTTAAAAAATTAAATAATTTTAGGCTTAAGTAATTTGTACTTAAAATTTATGATAACATATACAAGTAATTGTAAGCTTTTTATGTCGACTTTAATGTTGATTTTTATTTTAAAGAAAATATATTTTAAGTGTGTATAACCTGTAATAGAGTTATGGTGTTTAGTCTGTTAGGTGATCACTGTACAAAGAGCCCAAATTGCATGAAAAATCTCATAATTAGGGATTTTTGCTGAAGTCAAGGGACGAGAGCAAATGTAATAGAATAAATACAGGATGAATTATGTATGTCTCCATTTCATTCTCACGAAAATGTCACTAGCTCATCAAGAGGATTCTCAGACATGAGCATTAATAATTAAATCCAGTCATCTTTGGTATTTTGCTGACTTTTAGTCATTAAAAACACAGAATCTTACACATATTCCGTATTACCAGTGATAAGGGTAGTTTCTCAAATTTGAAATGAGAACTTGTTTTCAAGGACTGTTTGTTAGCTTGATTGATCATGTTTAAATATTTAGACATGTGATGTGTGAAGCTCCACTTGGACTCTGGGCTTCACATGTGCTAGCACCAGTGTGGACTCCAGGCTCTCCAAGGGTTTTCTTTGAGGAGATAGTCTGTCTGAGGAGAGTAAAATGGTTGAAGAGATATCTTAGACCTAGACCCTGCCTTCCTGAGACTTTGGATAAAGCAACCCATGAGGCACAAGATACAGACAAGTGAGAGAAGAAATTGAAGCCAGAGAGACAGGCATCGAGGAAATAGCTACAAAATGGAAGCATTGGTAGAGGTGCCCCATGAAAGACAAAATCTGGACCTGCTTTACAAGGAGAGACAGTAAGTGCTTAGGGAGACCCTAAGCAGGTCAGCTCTTGCAGGGACTCAGGCACAGATGTCTCCCCCGACCCCCAAGGAGTGATACTGGAGTACAGAGACTTCTGCAGGGCCAACCCTGCAGAGGAGCCAAAGTACACCCAGTGTATTCCCTGTGGATAACTGCAGCTATGCAAGGCTCTTAGGCAAGAGGATGAAGTTAAAGCATTTGGATTTAGAAAAGAATCTTCTAGAGATTCTGTGAAAAAATAATTATGGAGAGTTTAGCAGCAGAAAAAACAACTAGACTATTTGGAAATTATAGAATGGCCATGGGTGGACTCAGAATAGTAAGACTTGAGCAACGCTGTCTCTTTCTAAGTTTCATTTGTGATCAACTATACTTCTTCTTTTTTTTTTTTTTTTTGCCTCCAGGATTATCATTGGGGCTTGGTGCCTTCACTATGAATCCACTGCTCCTGGAGCCCATTTTTCCAATTTTGTTGCCCTTGTTGTTATTATTGTTGTCATTTCTGTCATTGTAGAATAGGACAGAGAAATTGAGAGAGGAGAGGAAGACAGAGAGGGGGAGAGAAAAATAGACACCTGCAGACCTGATTCACCTCTTGTAAAACAACCCCCCTGCAGGTGTGGAGCCTGGGGCTCCAATCTGGATCCTTATGCCCAATCCATGCACTTTGTGCCATGTGCGCTTAACCCACTGCACGACCGTCCGGCCCCTGATCAATTATATTTCATCCATGCAGTCAGATTGTTGAGAGGACTGTGCTTATTATACACATGTGTGTGCCTGACCAAGCAGTTCACTCAATTCAGAAGTTCTCCTGACAACATCTTGTTTGGTATTGTTTCCACACACAGCTTGAAGGCGTGTCATACAAGAAGATACAACTATTTCTGGGAGTTGCCCATCCAACCATTAGACCATCCTACTTCTAGAAAAGAGTCTTCAGTATTAAGTAGACCCTTCCCTCTATCAAGACTTAACTTGTTGATCTACTTGCTGTAGTGAGAAAATTCTGACCGCTAGAAATTAAAACTGATGATCTTCCATGAAATTCAATTAGCTACTATATTTATTTCCAAATCTAGACAAAATGTGCCCAGGTCCTTCTCTCAAATGATTCTGAGGGGCTCTGGAATGCATACTAAGAATACCTTCTTTCTCATTCCCAGCAAGCCAGCCACACAACTCCTGACACATGCTGCTCAGTGACTATTTCTCTTAATACATAGCACCTAGAAATATTTCATAACTTCTATCTTCTATATCCAAAGTATCCCTTCTTATAATTAATAAAGATGACTGAGAGTTGAGTGCAGTTTTTCCTCTCTGGGCCACATGTCTATGAGATTCATCCAAAAGGTTTGACTTTTGGACTCAGAATAGGTGAAGATTTTTGAAATTTATTCCACCAACAGGGGATGGAGACGGGCCGCCTCTGTCTAAGATTCAGGAATATAATTAAAATAGAGCGGGATCAGGTGGTGGTACACCTGGTTAAGTGCACAAATTACAGTGCTCACGGGTCCCGGGTTCAAGCTCCTGGTCCCCACTTGCAGGCAAGAAACTTCACAAGTGAAATAGGGCTGCAGTTGTCTCTCTCTCTATCTCCCTTACCCTCTCAGTTTCTGGCTGTCTCTATCCAATAAATAAATAAATAAATTTTTAAAAAATAATTATATGCTTAAAAAATTTAAAACAGAGCTCCCAGAGGGAATTTGTTGTCAAGAATGAAAGAGCTGACAGTCATGGGTCTGATAACTGCCTTCTCTGTCTGTAGACAAAAACTTCTGTTAAATTGTTTAAAAATATCTTGGGTGGACTCACCCATCTTGCTTCCTTGTATCCTTTTTCTGCAGGCTTCAGTGTGGAGACCTGACTGGTTACTTCCCCTGATTCTCTCACTTAACAGATCTCTAACTGTAGGTAAGGCTTCTTACTTCTTTGAGTCTCAATTTTCACATCTAAATGTTAAAGCACAGCTGTCCTTGCTACTTAATAGCAGTTTCCAAGAGCTTAGATGTGATTATATCCGAAAAATGTTTAGGCTTTTACTTGGAACATTGGAGAGCCATAGAAAACAGAGGACAGCCATTTGAATTCCAGGTAAACAAGCAAGTTTCAGCGTAAGTATGACTCAAACATGACACCACTGTCAGCTCGCCCCTCACTTCCCTCCCCTCTTCCCTTTCCTTTCCTTCTCTTCTTGTCTAGTCTCTCTCTTCTCCTCTCCTCTCCTCTCCTCTCCTCTCCTCTCCTCTCCTCTCCTCTCCTCTCCTCTCCTCTCCTCTCCCCTCTCCCCTCCCCTCCCCTCTCCCCTCCCCTCCCCTCCCCTCTCCCCCTCTCCTCTCCCCTCCCCTCCCCTCTCCTCTCCTCTCCTGTCCTCTTCTGTCCTCTCCTCTCTCTCCTCTCCTCTCCTCTCCTCTCCTCTCCTCTTCTCCTCTCCCCTCTCCCCTCCCCTCCCCTCTCCCCTCCCCTCCCCTCCCCTCTCCTCTCCCCTCCCTCCCCTCCCCTCTCTTCCCCTCTCCTCTCCTGTCCTCTTCTGTCCTCTCCTCTCTCTCCTCTCCTCTCCTCTCCTCTCCTCTCCTCTCCCCTCCCCTCCCCTCTCCTCTCCCCTCCCCTCCCCTCTTCTCCTCTCTCCTCTCCTCTCTCCTCTCCTCTCTCCTCTCCTCTCCCCTCCCCTCTCCTCTCTTCTCCTCTCCTCTCCTCTCCCCTCTCCTCTCCTCTCCTCTCCTCTCCTCTCCCCTCTCCTCTCCTCTCCTCTCCTCTCCTCTCCTCTCCTCTCCTCTCCTCTCCTCTCCTCTCTCCTCTCCTCTCCTCTCCTCTCCTCTCCTCTCCTCTCCTCTCCTCTCCTCTCCCCTCTCCTCTCCTCTCCTCTCCTCTCCTCTCCCCTCCCCTCTCCTCTCCTCTCCTCTCCTCTCCTCTCCTCTCCTCTCCTCTCCCCTCCCCTCCCCTCCCCTCTCCTCTCCTCTCCTCTCCTCTCCTCTCCTCTCCTCTCTCCTCTCCTCTCCTCTCCTCTCCTCTCTCCTCTCCTCTCCTCTCTCCTCTCCTCTCCTCTCCTCTCCCCTCTCCTCTCCTCTCTCCTCTCCTCTCCTCTCCTCTCCCCTCCCCTCCCCTCCCCTCCCCTCCTCTCCTCTCCTCTCCTCTCCTCTCCTCTCCTCTCCCCTCTCCTCTCCTCTCTCCTCTCCCCTCCCCTCTCCTCTCTCCTCTCCCCTCCCCTCCCCTCTCCTCTCCTCTCCTCTCCTCTCTCCTCTCATCTTTCCTCTCCTCTCTCTTCTCATCTCTCCTCTCCCTTCCCCCTCCTCTCCTCTCCTCTCTTCTCCTCTCTCCCCTCTCCTCTCCTCTCCTATCCTCTCTCCTCTCCTCTCATCTCTCCTCTCCCCTCCCCCTCCTCTCCTCTCTTCTCCTCTCTTCTCCTCTCTCCTCTCCTCTCCTCTCCTCTCTTTTCCTCTCTTTTCCTCTCTTTTCCTCTCTTCTCCTCTCATCTCTCTCTATTTCCTTTCTTTCCCTGCTTCTCTTCTCCCTCCTTCCATTCCTCCCTCCCTTCCTAGATACAAAGAGGTGGAGAGGGGTAAGAGGGAAAAAAGACCACAGCAGCTTCCCTCAGTGGAGTGGGGGCCTGGCTTGAACCTGGGTTGTACACATGGTAAAGCAGCACACTAGTCAAGTGAACCATTTCACTGGCTCGACCCACCTCCCTTTTTCCTTCTCTCTCCTTCACTACATTTTCCTCCTCTTCTTTTTCTTTCCTTCATTCTTTCTCCCTCCACAACACCTACTTCTAGCCTTAAAGTTTTTTGGGTTTTTTTTTTATTTAAGAAAGGATTAGTTAACAAAACCATAGGGTAGGAGGGGTACAACTCCACACAATTCCCACCACCCAATCTCCATTTCCCACCCCCTCCCCATGATAGCTTTCCCATTCTCTATCCCTCTGGGAGCATGGACCCAGGGTCATTGTGGGGTGCAGAAGGTAGAAGGTCTGGCTTCTGTAATTGCTTCCCCGCTGAACATGGGCATTGACTGGTCGGTCCATGCTCCCAGTCTGCCTTAAAGTTTTATCAGTACTATCACTCTACATTCTAGTTTTATTGGTCCAGAATAATCTAATCCTTTCTTAAAGATACTAATACCTTTATATTATAACACTGATAGTGTGTTGTAAGACAGCATATAGGATAATTTATTACTATCTATAGTATGCACATAATAAATACTATTTACAGTATTGTTTGTGCTATGATATATAGTACAGTAAAATTGTAATTATACTATTTTCTTATATTGACCAAGATATAAGTTCTGTGTATAACTTTGAAAGTCAGTCACTTACAACTTCTCTGAATTTAATATTTTGATCTGTAAAGTAGAACAACTCAGAAACCTAGCTGAAATGATTACTGTGAAAATGTAATTTCTCAGTTGTGTTTATGATACAGACTCGAGCTTCAGGAATACTCAAGACATGGCAAATACAATTATTTTTTAGTGTTCCAATCTGAAGCATTAATTTCCTAGTATAATCTGAAGGAGAAAAAGAGTTTTCTCATTCGGATCCCTAATCCAAAATCATTTTAAAGTAAGAGAGCTTGCAAAGTTATTCCACAAAGTGGGCAGGGGAAGATAATGGTTATACAAAGAGACTCTCATGGCTCCAGAGTCCTAGGTTCAATCCTTTGCACCACCATAAACCAGAGCTGAACAGAGTAAAATAAATAAATTAATAAATAAATAATAAAAGTAAATGTCACAAAAAGCTGTTACCAAAGATGTGAACCGCTAGGCCACTCCCCTCCCCTGCCCACAATGTGTGCCTACCCACCTCCTCTTTGGGGCCAGGATCCCTGGCTGAGGCTGCAGTCAAGGAAATCTACATGGGTTGTTCAAGGGTTTGACTTGCAGGTGGGGTGGGGAGTTGCTTTACACCCTTGCTCCTTTGTGAAGTGTCATGCTTAGTGACTAAAGATTCAAGTTTGTCCTCCTGAACAGAGATCCTCTCTACCTGCTTAGGCCTCAAACTGAAATTGGAATGGAAATTGCTGTTTGCACATTCACTAAAACAGGTGTGACAGAATGTGTGTTTGATTTCCATGCCACCTCTCAGTTTGATGTTTCTGAGTTTGCACGTACATGGAATCCACTGGTTATGAAGGAAATTCAGATGGGCTGTAGTCATGTCTTCCTCCACATACTGATATTCTCTTGCTCTAGACAAGAACAAGTGCCAAACACTGCACACCCATAGGGGCTCAGCATAGTCAGAGAGCCCCCTAAGGATGACAGTAAAACAATTCTACCAGTCTGGACTCCCAGATTGTAAATAACTCTACATCATGGGCTTTCTGATCTATAATCAAGATTGTTTACCTGCACTCTAATGCAGCACACACACATACACATTTTTTTTCTTTTATCTTGTCCTCTTAAGCAGAAGGAAACACCCAGATTTTGCTTTCATGAAAATAATGACACTTCCTTCCATTTGCAGAATTTCCATTAGTTTTTTTTTAAATCTGAGTACCTCATGAATAAGAGGACTTTCTACATGAATATATAGAAACATTTATCAGTACAATTTATGAATCGATATCAATCTATATCTATGACATATGTACTAGAGCATCAAATGACTACCAAGAGGAAGACCACAGTTGCTTTATACAATTTTCCATCCAACCCTCAAGAGATCTACAGCATTATTTCTAAAGAAAGAAAACAAATATTAAAATGCTATTTCTTTCTTTTTTGGGGGGGTGGGGATATATAAATTAGTAGAGTCACTCTCTTGGAATAAAAACATGTTCAGATGGATTCAGGACACTCCATTTAAAATATCCATTACCCTCAAATCAAATTTTCACTGCTGATGACTGACAAGGAGCAATGCTCTGGGATCAGGAAGCTGCTAAGATCCCTTCTGCTGGAGTGTTTAATTTCGTTTTACTCTCCACAAATAAGCATGCTAGGAGCTGCTGCTTTTCCTTCCTCTAGAGTAATCGAAAAATTTAATTCACATTAAGCCAGAGAGGATGGTGTTTTTCCCTAAGGTCACCCAAGGCAAACATTTTAAACCTCTAACAGTTCATCAGCCAGAGATGCATGTCTTATCCTTTTTCTGATGAGATGCCTCATGGAGTAAACAAAGTCTTCTGCCCAGCCCCTGCCCACATCCTCCACTGCAATCTACTCAGCCCCTGGGCTAAAGGTTATCCCCAAGAGGCTGGATCTTCACGGTGATTCTTAAGATGCCCACAGTTCCTGTCCCAGGCACTGCCACCTTGGGGAGATGTTTGAGTTTCTCAGCTTCATTTCTGTTTAAAAGATTAATGTGAGGGAAGATGGAAAGCCTCTTTGCTCTTGCAATTGGAACTTCAAGCAGCTTACCTGAGAAAGAACATTTCATCACAGCTAGGTTATGCTTCCAATCTTATCATACTTCCCCCCCCAAAAAAAAATCTAATAACAGTCTGCACTTACATGGTGTCTTTCACTAGTCCCTGGAAATATGCAATGCACTGTCAGAACTCAGAGACATGTCCATCTTTAATTGTTCAGAATTAAGAACTTGCACAAGTACTTTCAGGTCATCCTGCATAAGGATTCTATCAGCACAGTGACATTTATGATTAGTTCTCTTGTATCTAGAGATAGAATGTATGAAGTGACTTATAAATAATAAATTTCTAGTTAAGATAGCCAAAAACATACCCCCATGAAGATGACTTGATACTACAGAGGTGAGAGATACTCTGTTGTTTTTATTTTTAAGATATTTTATTTTTGATGAGAGAGAGACAAGAGCACTGCTCAGCTCTGGCTTATGGTGGAGCTGGAGATTGAACCTGAGATTTCAGAGCCTCAGGCATGAAAGTCTTTTGCATAGACATTATGCTGTATCCTCAGCCTTAGGTAGGATATACTCTGTTCATGAGTTATAGGATTTTTTTCTAATCAGAAAGATCAAGGGATATTCAAGAGAAGAACTAAAGAGTAAACAAGTCTATATATTCTTACAATTTTTAGAAAGCAAGTAAGGTACTAGATTTTCTCCATCAGTCTCACATAGAATTTCTCAGTCATATCTATTTGCAAAGTTACTATCATCTAAGGACTGGATTGTAAACAACAACAACAACAACAAAAAAAGCAAGACCTTAAACTAAGTGGATTAAGAAATTCAGATTAATTTGAATAAAATGGAAACTGGTCACCTATCATTAAGTATTTATATATGGTTTCACTGACCTCCAGTGTAGGGACATAGTAGAACTGCAGGGACAGACCAAAAATTGCAAGTGACACACTTTATGGCTGCTACTATGTCCTCCCCGTCTCTGCTTCACTCTCTCACACTGCAGGTCATCTTTCTCAGCTTCCCAGAACACCCCTGGGTCCTCAGTCCCATCTCCAAATTCTCAGCAAAGGAGTTATGACCCACCCAGCTTGACCTGAGAACCCCGCCTTGATCTAATTAGCTGTGATCAGTAGGTCAAAACAATGTTGTATTTTGTGGTTGTCACAGACCTTAGCAGAGTGGAGAGACCATTTCTGGAAAAAGCAGAGATCAAGTAAACAGCACTCCGTGAGTTAAACATGTTCCTCAACAGGGTCCTCCAGTGTAGCTTATGTATTTCAATTCTTCCTCCCAACAGATGAGATTTTTACTCAACCTATATATGCAACACATGGAGGAAATTGCTACATTGGATGAAGAAAGAGGAGTTTAATCCAAGAGTCAAAAACTCAGTCCATGCCAGCCTAGGCAGAATGGCTCTCAGGAAGCATTCTTGCCCCACGCTGATAGGCCAGTCTGGTTCTGAGGCTGCTTTTACAACTCTGGCTGAGAGTTCTCCAACAGGGCCCTTCAGGAAGTTCTCTACCATTTCTGATTTTTGTTTTCCGCTGTAAATAGACACCGGGAGTTGAGATGAGCTAATACATGCTGGTTTGTAGCTAAATGGTAGTTCTAAATATATTGTAAAAAGTTCAACCTGAGGGGGTTTGATAGTGGTGCACCTCTTTGGGCGCATATGTTACAATGTGCAAGGACCCAAGTTCAAGCTCCTTATTCCTACCTGCAGAGGGAAAGATTTGTAAGTGGTAAAGCAGTGCTACAGGTCTCTCTCTCTCTCTCTCTGTCTCTTTCTCTCTCTCCCCCTTCCCTCTCAATTTCTGGCTGTCTCTATCAAATAAATAAATATAACTTTTACATATATGAAAGTTCAACCTGCAATAGAAAGTTCCTTTTGCTAGTATTGTTGTCACTATTAACTTTTATGATAAAGGCTGCAATTGCTATATATTTTTTCTGCCTCCAGGGTTATCGCTGGGACTCGGAGCCTGCACTGTGAATCCACTGCTCCTGGAGACCATTTTCTCCATTTTTTTTTTTGCCCTTATTGATATTGCTGTTGTTGTTATTATTGCCATTGCTGATGTTTTTGGACAGAACAGAGAAATATTGAGAGAAGAGAGGAAAACAGAGAGGGAGAAAAAAAGATAGACACCTCCAGACTTACTTCACCCTTGTAAAGCGCTCCACCTGCAGGTCTGGAGCCGGGGGCTCAAACCAAAATCCTTGCATTGGTCCTTGCCATGTGCGCTTAGCCCACTGCACTACCACTCAGCTCCCAAATGCTATTTTTTTAAATAGGCAAACAAGGTTGATTTCATGACTGCAAACTATTTATTATATTCAACAATGTTAGATAGCACATTCTATAATAACAAGTGCCTCAAAGACAAAACAAAGGTGAGTTTAAAGTCATTTTTGGTGTTTGCTTGTTTTCTGATGACTTACAAGGTATGCCATCTTTGAATGAGAATTGTTCTAAGAATAAAATAAGAAAAGGTATGCAAAGTACTGAGCAGTGGCTTAAATGTGGAGGGTATTTGCTCTGCTTTATATCTCACCACCACCTATCTCAGGCACCAAGTTGCAGACACTACTATGACACCATCCTGACTTCCCTGGGCAGATGACCTCACCAATGTGTCCCAAAGTCTCACCTCTCCAGAGCCCTACCCACTAAGGAAAGACAGAAAGAAGCTGGGAGTATGGATCCACCTGCCAATGCCCATGTCCAGTGGAGAAGCAATTGCAGAAGACAGACCTTTCACCTTCTTCACTTCAAAGAAAATGTTGGTTCATACTCCCAGAGGGATAAAGAATAGGGAAGTTTCCAATAAAGGGGATGGGACAGAAAACTCTGGTGGTGGGAACTGTATGGAATTATGCCCCTGTTGTCTTACAATCTTGTTAATCATTATTAAATCACTAAGAAAAAAATAAATAAAAAGGAAAAATGTGGAGGGTACTCACCATGGAGCAAGTGTTGTTTTCTATTTCTATACTAGTGTGATGATGTTTACTGCTCGTATTATTAGTCTTAAAAAGAAACCTGCCTAAGTATTCATAAGCATATTCCTATACTAATAATTTCATTGACAATGGTGCAAAGTCATGAACCTTCCTTTCCTGGTTAAGTTTTAAATGTCTGATTTGATACAACTAATAAATGTGTACTCTTTGATATTTAAAAAGATGGACACGGAATCATTGATCAGCACAGTGAAGGGAAGACTGTGGCCCTGGTGAGCTGACAGCTTCTTTGGGAGTTGCTGTTGGCTGCAGGTCCTGCTAAGTTCTACATTGCCTCTTAGTCAAGCAGATTTTTAGCCCCTGTTATAGAGAACTGTCTTTAGCAACCAGGAGATAAGTCACCTGGTAGAGCACACAGGAACCTTATTATGTTCAAGGTCCCGGGTTTGAGTCCCAGTACCACACTGGAGAGCCATGTGTGGCACCAAGGGAGCAGAATGGATGTTAGTGTGATGTTGTGGAATTTATTCTCTCTTTTTCTGACTGATTCTCCATCTCTCCTCCCCACCCCTTTAAAAAAAATCTGAAAAACTATTAAACATGTAGTTCGGTGGTAATACTTCATGCATGAGACCTTGAATTTAGTCACCTAGCACTACATTGGAAAAGAGAAGGAAGATTAGAAGGAAGACGAAGGGGAGGAGAAATAGATGAAAGGAGGGAGGCTGGGAGGTAGAGGAAAAGAAAGGAAAGAAGGGAGGGAGGGAGAAAGGAAAAAGGAGAAGGAAGAGCCTCAGAAAATTAAGAATGGGGCCAGATGATGGCACACCTGGTTAAGCGCATGTTACAGTGCACAAGGACCCAGGTTCAATCCCCCAGTCCCCACCTACAGGGGGAAAGCTTTGTGAGTGCTGAAGCAGGGCTGCAGGTGTCTCTATGCCACTCTCCCCATCTCCCCCTTTACCTCTTGATTTCTGGATATCTCTATGCAATACATAGATAAAGATAATAAAAAGAATTTTTTAAAAAGAAACTTTAGGATAAATATATACCTTCCCACTTCACCTGAAACAGGTCATTTCAGATGTCCAACCCACCACTCATTCAGAAGGGTGCACAAGAGGAAGGAATGTTGCCTTTGAAAACACAGGATGCCTCCCTCTGTACTGGCTTGTGCCTGGATCCCTAGGCCGACTTGGAATGAGTTTTAAGCTGATCTATAGGCAAGGGATTCTGGTTTGAGACAGAATAGAGTGCATAGCAATGAGGGGAGGTGGAAACAGAAGACACCTTATTTGTCCCTACCCCAGGAATCACCTCCCCTGCATTGCAAATGTTCAGGCTGTTGGCAGTCAACTGCCTTGCTTGGCCAGGATCTGTGGAAGATGTCTTCTTTATTTGGCACAAGGGAGAAGCAGTTTCTGATGCTGCAAAGATTTCTTCTCTGTGTCGGATATTGATTTTTCCTGCAGAGGGCTAGCAAAAGCGTCAGAGCAGGAGAAAAGAGATGGGATTCCCCCTTCCTCACCACAAGCTGGGAATGAAGAATCAAAGCCATACGTCCTGCTAGTTATCTCACACTCAGAGGAGAAATTGAGTAGAAATGCTCTTCGGGTGGGGGTGGTCTCTGAGAAACTCTCTCTCTCCCTCTCCCTCGACCTGTCCCTCTCTCCCTCTCTCTTCTCCAATGATGTGCAGTCTATACAGTCATATAGTCTATTTCAGGTGTTGATAGTCATACTAAGTTCACCTGTGTACAATCTCAATGTACTGGAAGCACAGCTCTACTTAGTTTTGATTTTCCTTCCTGAGAAGAAAATAGTTCTCTTGTTTCCTGAAGTTTCTGAAGAATTCAGAATTCAAATTTATTAAACTATTATTTCCAAGTTGGAGAGATTCATCCACACAAAGGAAAGTCTGCGCTTGGACCTCATGCGGTGATTTTGCCTATTTGGTGGGGAGAGAGGACTCCTGTGTAAAAATTAATATCTACTTGGCTCCAACCCAGCCGCTAGCAAATACATCATAACAGGAGACACTTTCTGTTTCTCTGACAGATTGGCCCAAGGTTGAAATTTAATCTAAGGTGTCAAAACTTGTAGGGAGCAGGAGAAATGCAGTAAAATGCTAAACGTACTTGCAATTTTGACAGTAATTTAAGATAACTATAGGTATCCTTTGAGTCTGATGATAATGAACATTGAGAAAATGAAATACAATGACCTTCACCTTCCATAAGCCTCTACATGTGTTTGTTTATTATAAATTGCTCACACACAAAAAAAAAAGTCAACAGTCACATGAAAAATTATCTAGACACAAAGCTTACACAAATTTAAATTTGTCACAAAGAGAAATTTTTCAAAAAAGAAAGATGACGGAGCCAAATATAAGATGCAGAGTTCCTAGAAGATAAAGGAGAAAATCTACATGACCTTCGAGGTCGTAATGACATTTTAGACACAATACCAAAGACACTACACACACACAATAAATGACAAGTTGAACTCAATTAAAACTAAAAATGTCTGTTCTGCAAAAGGGACTGAGAAAGTCAAGACAAATCACAGTAGGAGAAAAGGTAAGAATTTGAAGACAAATCAGAAAAGATAATATGTATATATGTATATCAATATATGACAAATTGAGGGATAATACAGGGTGAAACATTAGTAAACTATAACATAGTTCATTAGATCCAAAGATTTGAGAGGGCAAATAGAATTGGGAAACTAGTGCCTTGTGGTAGAAGGAGATGGCGATTTGGTGGTGGATGAGGTATGCTAGCACCTGCTTTGGGGAGATATTAGACCATACCCTGCAACAACAATAGTCATGTAAAAACAGAGTAGGGAAACAGGTCTGGAGGGGTCTGCTTTTCTCTCTTCCTCTACCTCCTCCCTATCACTTTCAGTTTATCTCTGTCAGATCAAAAGGGAAAAAAAAGGTATGTGGGGGGGGGGGAATGGCCACCAGGAGCAATGGATTTGTGGAACTCAGCCCCAGTGATAACTCCAGGAGCAAAAAAGAAAAAAGAAAAAAAAGAAAGAAAGAAATTAAAAAGACATGTGTGCTTCTATGGAATACTACACAGCTATTAAGAACAATGAACCCACCTTCTCTGACCCATCTTGGATGGAGCTAGAAGGAATTACGTTAAGTGAGCTAAGTCAGAAAGATAAAGATAACTATGGGATGGTCCCACTCATAGACAGAAGTTGAGAAAGAATAACAGAAAGGGAAACTAAAAGCAGGATTTGACTGAATTTGGAGTAGGGCACCAAAGTAAAAACCCTGGGGTGAGGGAAAGGGTGGATGTTTGGCTTCCGGGGGGGCAGGGGATGGAATGGGATATAGTCTTTTGGTGGTGGGAAAGGTATTTATGTACATCCTATTAATTTGTAGTCATATAAATCACTATTTAATTTATATGAGTGGGGAAAATTGATTGTATGTCTCAAACTTTTTAAAGCACAGACTGAGTCTTTTTAATACATAGGCTGAGTCTTTGATATGTTGACTGTCTTAGAGGTCTAGACCGTGGAGAACAGAAGCAACCAGTGGCACAGCTATATACAAATAATGTCAAAGGACATAAATTATGGTGATGTTGTATATGATACAGCAAATCCTAACAAAGGGATTTTTCAAAGTTAACCCAATTTCCAAATAATTTGATTATAGCAATAACTATTTATTGTCTTCTTCTTCTTCTTCTTCTTCTTCTTCTTCTTCTTCTTCTTCTTCTTCTTCTTCTTCTTCTTCTTCTTCTTTTGCATCCAGGGTTATTGGTGCCTGCACCATGAATCCATTGCTCCTGGAGGCCTTTTTTTTTTTTTTCCCTTTTGTTGCCCCTGATGTTGCAGCCTTGTTGTGGTTACCATTGGTGTTGTTGATGTCATTTTTGTTATTGGATAGGATAGAGAAAAATGGAGAGAGGAAGGGAAGAGAGAGAGGGGGAAAGAAAGAAAGACACTTGCAGACCTGCTTCACCGCCTGTGAAGCGACTCCCCTGCAGGTGGGGAGCCGGGGGCTCGAACCAGGATCCTTATGCCGGTCCTTGTGCTTTGCGCCATGTGCGCTCAACTTGCTGCGCCACTGCCTGACCCCCATCTATTGTCTTCTTAACCCGAAGACAGCAGGAACCTCGGATTTCCTCTATAGACCCTATATTTCCACTAGTCCTGAAACTTCTAGGGTGGGGCTCACTTTCCTGCATGCTTCTCTCAATTCATACCAAATAATATTGCTAATCCCAACCTAATCAATGCAATGAGTACCACCTCAGCATGCTTCACTTCAAACTGTGTCCAGAGACTTCAGGTGTGGAATGTTAACCCTTTAGCCTCATTACTCGGATGAACCTTTCCTTTCATAGTATTCCATTCCAGGTGATTCACTCCTAAACAAAGTCCCAAAACCTAGATATAGACCAGGGCCCCATGAAATAGAGCATATGTTCACATGTATCCATAAACTAGGGCAAAATATATACCTGAAAGCAAAAGTACACAATAGTCTGCAGTGAGTCCGTATAAAGTTCCTATGAAATAATATCTAATTAGACTTAGATACCCTCCTCACCTACCTCCTATTACAGTTCTCTCACTCACTCCAAAGCTAACCTCATCAAAGCAAGGACTGCAAAAGCTGAATAAGGGCAAGAGACTGGCATACTTTAATGATGACTCTTTAGTCATTATCAGGCCACTCCATCATCTGGGGCCCTATTCAGGCAGTCCTGAGATTCCCAAACAGACATGATGGGCCTAGACCTCAAATAAATCCCTCTCTCCATTGTTTCTGGTCATCTCTACCAGGAACAACAAAATAGACCCCTTTGTGGGCCCCCCATAACACCTTGCCCTCAATGTGGATCAATAACGGTAGAGAATACATCCATTCTCCGAATGAAGGATGGACAACATACTCTATGCTACACCTGAGGAAGACGGGTCCTGAAATTGAGGCAGTTTGGAATGGTCCTACTCATGACCACAGAATGTGAGCTCAGATCTACAGGAATGCAGAGGTCACATAGGCTCCTAAGTTGAATATGGGCCCAGATGACATCAAATTGAAGGGGTTTACAGTCAACAATATTTATATCCCTTTCCCAGATTAAGAAGCTACACTCTTCCCTGATCCAGCTGTCTGTTCCTTTTCCAGTCATGACATCATCTCCCCAGACAAAATAACTTGGATCCACCTGCATATCAGATTTCAAGCTCAGGGAAAAAAATAAATAAATAAAACTAGTATAGTCACAAGCCCTTTGGAATATAACTAAAATATATCTTCTAGCTATCTACAAAATGGATTACCCTCCAACTCTTCATCCATACTATTCTAGTCTTCAGGTTCATGATTGTTCAACAGTTTGTTTGGCTTTGTGTTTTAACTCTCTTTTTCAGCCACCAGGTTTTAGATGCTAGCATTATGCCAACCAGACTTCCCTGGACAGACAACCCCACCAATGTGTCCTGGAACTCTGAATCCCCAGAGCCCCACTAGGGAAAGAGAGAGAGTGAGGCTGGGAGTATGGATCGACCTGTCAATGCCCATGTTCAGCGGGGAAGCAGTTACAGAAGCCAGACCTTCCACCTTCTGCATCCCATAATGACCCTGGGTCCATACTCCCAGAGGGTTAAAGAATAGGAAAGCTATCAGGGGAGGAGGTGGGATACAGAGTTCTAGTGGTAAGAACTGTGCAAAACTGTACCCCTCTTATCCTTTGGTTTTGTCAATGTTTCCTTTTTATAGATAAAAAAAAAAGAAAAGAAATGTGTGCCTCTATGTGCATTTATCAACATACACTACCATTTTGACCCACAGGGGAAAAAAAGTTAATAAAAAGTGGCTAGGTATGGTGCAGTTGCTTGAGCACACACTAACATGTGCAAGGACTCTGGTTCAAGCCCCTGTCCCTACCTGCAGGGGGAAAGCTTCACAAGTGATGAAGCAGTGTTGTAGGTATCTCTCTTTCTCTCTCTCTCTCTCTCTCTCTCTCTCACTCTCTCTCTCTCTCTCCCTTTCCCTCTCTAGCTCCCTCTTTATCTCAATTTCTTTCTATCCTATCAAATAAATGACTTTTCTAAAATCTAGACTATCAAGCTGGCAAAAAAAACTCAATTTGGATAGTGTGCCTGCTTTTCCATATATATAACCTAAGTTTGAACCCAGCTCCAATAGCAGTGGAGAAATCTATCTATCTATCTATCTATCTATCTATCTATCTATCTATCTATCTATCTATGCATCTTTATCTCTATCTCTGTCTCTGTCTCAGACAAAAATGCATCCTGGGAGGTATTGCAGTATCCAGAATGTTGGACTTAAAAACATGAGGTCCTTACTCCAATCCTGATCACTGCATGTGCCTGAATGATGCTGTTTTTCTCTCCCCCCCCCAATAAATATATCATCAAAGAAACAACCTATCACTGTGAGTTCATTAAGGGTAACAACTGCACCACTCCATTGGGGATCCTGGTAGCAGAAAGACTGTGCAAGTATAGGGCAGAGAAAATACAGAAAATCTATATACTTTCCACATGGCTTTGTTCTGTGCATGTTGAAGCAGGGAGACTAAAACAACAGCAGGGAAAGGCAAACCTAGCATGCATTCAGGGGTTCCAGTGAACTTAAAAACCACTTTCAGCAGTCAGGCAGTGGCACACCCAATGTGTGTACGTTACAGTGCTCAAGAATCAGGTTTAATTAAGTTCCACCCGTAGGTGGAAAGCTTCATGAGCGGTGAAACAGTGCTGCAGCTGTTTCTCTCCTCATCTCTTTCCTCCTTCCCTACAAACTTCTCTATGCCTCTGTCAGTACATAACAAATTAGATTAAAAACCAGCTTCAAAAGCAAAGTTCACTTAAGAGAGAAACAGTGGTGACGTGATATTGTGATGAAGTCTCTCCATGTAGGAAGGAGGAAAGGAGGTGGGAAAGGGAGTAGAAGTCTGACCAATCAGTCGTGCTCATTGCAGTGGAGTAAGTGTCCGTTGCATTGATTTCTTGTGTGTTTGTTTAGGTTGACCCTGTGTTCTCACAGCATTACTCCTTTTTCTCTAACACCTTCTGGTCCATGTGTGCTTCATTCTCCTATTTCTTTTTGTTTCCTGCAGAGAAAACATATCTGGGTTCCAAATACCCATAACATTTCTGATTGGCTGTTCTTGATGTCTGATTTCAAGACTTTGAACCTTTTCACTGTACTAAAAATTAGGAAGCATAGTCATCTCTTTGACGCTGAAGCAGGGACACCCCGCCCCACGACTTGGATAGGATAGATTAACTCTGAAACCAACATCTTTACTACCTAGAAAGAGAAAAAATTCTTTACACATCCACAATCACCAGAGAGCATTTTGGAAAGAAAAAAAAAAAAACAATTTTCAAAGACAAAACTCCTTTACACTTCAAATATGGCTGCCATGAAAAGATGGATTTCCCTAATTAGTTCCACAAAGCACACTGAAGTACTGAAGATATGGTTTGGTGATTTTGAGGGTAAGGAGATTGTCTTTCTAATGTGGAGGACAGACATGTATGCAGATAACTACAGTCCAGTGTGCTTCTTTCAATGACTAGCAGATTACTCAGAGAATGAAGATTATGAAGAATATAATCAGAATTTCATAGAAGCAATAAGGAAAAGCTTCCCAGAGGGGAGAGGACTGCAGAGGAATCGAGAAAGTAACCTGCGTTTGTTGCCCATCAGTCATTACAACAGCTTGACAACAGTATTAACTATTTCTCTTGTTCAGCTGAGGAAACTGAATGTAAATTAAAATGCCTACAGTCCCACACTAAGAAAGTGGAACAGCGGGGAGGGATTTACATACACCAGGTTGTACAAACATTCCAGTGACTAGGCTGCACTTAAATCAAGTGGGGAAACTGCTGACTTTGAGTTACCTGTGGAGAACTTGACTTCACTGCCCGGAACCCCTGAGCGTGTGCTAGGTTTGCCTTTCCCTGCTGTTGTCTTTAGTCTCTCTGCTTCAACACGCATAGAAAACAGAGGCAGGGAGGCCAATATTTCAAAGAGTCTTTAGGTGTGCTAGGTAGCTTTTAGATAATGCAATTTTCACTATTAACGAAATAATAAGAACACCTTTATCTGATGCTTAGATCTCTCTCCCTTCCAGTGTGTGTGTGTGTGTGTGTGTGTGTGTGTGTGTGTATACACATGAGCATAAATGTAGAAACAACTCCAAATTTATATACGAAGAACTCCTGTTTAATGGAAGCTGACAGCAGAGGGGAGGTATAAAAACCAGTTATTTGCATGTTTTAACCACCTAAATGTGCCCACTATCAGAACTGAGATTATTTCTGGCACCCCAAAACTACAAGGGGGCTCATTTTCCTTTCTCGGGAGACATCTTAATTAAGACCCGGCCCAATGTCAGGTAGAAATCTCCCCCTACAGATGACCTCACCAGTGTGTCCTGGAACCCCACCTCCTCAGAGCCCTACCCCACTAAGGAAAGGTAGAAATAGGCTGGGGGTATGTTGCAACCTTCCAACATCCATGTCCAGTGGAGAAGCAATTACAGAAGGCAGACCTTCCACCTTCTGCGCCCCATAAAGAATTTTGGTCCACATGACATGAAGCCCAAGGAACAGCCTAAGGATCCGGTTTGGTTCCCTGGGCCCCCACCTGCAGGGGGAATCGCTTCACTGGTGGTGAAGCAGATCTGCAGGTGTCTTTCACCCACCCTCTCTGTCTTCCCCTCCTCTCTCCATTTCTCTCTGTCCTATCCAACTACAACGACACCAGTAACAACAACAATAATAACTACAACAATAAAAAAACAAGGGCAACAAAAGGAAAAGAAAGAAAGAAAGAAAGAAAGAAAGAAAGAAAGAAAGAAAATTTTAAAAAATTTAAAAAAAAAGAATTTTTGTCTATACTCCCAGAGGGATAAAGAATAAGGAAGCTTCAAATGGACAAGAAGGGATACAGAACTCTGGTGGTGGGAACTGTGTGGAATTGTAGCCCTTGTTATCTTACAGTCTTGTTAATCATTATTAAATCACTAACAAAAAAATAAAAGAAAAGAAAAAGAAAAAATTGCAGAGTTTCAATTTGATCCATGAGCCCCTCTATTCATAGCCCCCATTTGGAAAATTGGTATTTGTCTTCTAGTTTCCTTTCAGTTTGTTTTCCTATCAAAGAGATCTCACCCTTGCCCCGACACACACACACACACACACACACACACACACACACACACACACACCTTCCCTGCTCTGCTGTAGTACCTGATTGAATTCCAGTCAAGCCTCTTTGTGGTCCTGTTCTCCAAGATGACTAGAGGGAGCCTTTTTGCCTGTTTCATACCATCCATCTCCCTGGGCAACTGAAATTGTGCTTCGAAATGTAGCACTGTTTCTGGGGACCTCATTAACACCACCTCCAAGGGAATGGGCTTCAACAGAGGAGGCATTAAGCATCTAAACTGCACACATCAAGAGACAGCAAAGACATCCAGAGCATGGCAGACAAGTTATAGGAATCAACTAACTGATAGAAAAAGCAGAGCCACACACAAAGGGGCCAAGGGAAACTTTTCAGTTTCTATTTCATATTGCTGTCACATATGTTCCCACATAGCAAGGATTAGGTGTGGAAAGAAAGAGATGACAGAAAGTTTGTATTGCCCCCTGGAGTCCCCAGCTTCACCTGAACTGAAGCCAGAAATAATATCATCAAGCCAATGTAGCCATCACACCAAAAGAGCATGAGACAGACCAGGTAAGTATATGCTACTGCCTATAGTTTCTGACACTTGGTGAGTTTCAGCAAATGGCATTTATAAATATATATCCCTTTAGCTACCTGCCTCCCTTGGAAGAAACTGAACTAAAAGTTAATTATAAAATAAAATCTCAGTTATTCTATTAGAACAATTAAGTTAATTAATGGACCCCAAATCAAAAATGCATGGAGATGATAGGCTGAGAGTAATCATAGCATAGGATCCATGCAGGTTGTACTATCCAGGAAGCTGATCATCACCCCCCTCAAGCCTTCACTTCCAAGTGAAGAGAAAATTGGAAGGCCTCTGTAACTCTGTGTAGCCTCAGTGATCTGTTGCAACCTATCACTTTATCCTATCTCACAGCTCCTGCTTCTCTCTTATCTGTATTAAGGCAGCAAAAGGCCCCCAACTCTTCATGCTATCTTCCTTTTTTTTAAATTAACTTAACAATGATCAACAAGATCATAGGATAAGAGGGGTACAACTCCACACAATTCCCATTCCTAGCATTCTGTATCCCAACCCCTTTATTGGTAGCTTTCCTATTCTTTATCCTTCTGGGAGCATGGACCCAAGATCATTATGGGGTGCAGAAGGTGGAAAGCCCAGCTTCTGTAATTGTTTCTCCACTGGATATGGGCATTGACACAGGTCTATCCATACTCCAAGCCTGTTTCTGTCTTTCTCTAGTGGAGCAAGACTCTGGAGTGGTGGTGTTCTGTATGTTCTTGACTACAGGCATTAATAAAGGGCTAAATAACAGTGAGCACTCCCCACATCCAGCAAAGGCAGAATGCCTCTGGATCCCTGGCTGAAAAAAGACTGTTTAAAAAAAAAAAAAAAAAGGAAAGATGGCCAGATGGTAGGTAGCACACTGGGTTAAGCGGACATAGTATGAAGCACAAGGACCTGGGGCGGGGAGGTCAGTTCACAGGTAGTGAAGCAGGTCTGCAGGTATCTTTCTCTCCCCCTCTCTATCTTCCCCTCCCCTCTCAACTTCTCTCTGCTCTATCCAGAAAAATAAATAAATAAATAAATAAATAAATAAATTAGCCACAGGAGCAGTGGATTCATAGTGCAGGCACCGAACCCCAGCAATAACAATGGAGGGAGAAAAAAAAAGGAAAGAAGGAAGGTATGAATGAAGGAAGGAAGGTATGAATGAAGGTAGGAATGAAGGAAGGAAGGAAGAAAGGAAGGAAGGAAGGAAGGAAGGAAGGAAGGAAGGAAGGAAGGAAGAAGGAAGAAAACTTTCTTCAATGGTAAGCCTTGAGAATTTAAGCCAGTACAGCCAGCTGAGAGTGAGGTATTTAAGTTTAAATTCTGTACTGTATGGAGATTATTTTAGTTTATGTCTATAGGTTAGGACTACACACTACCCTAAGAACTACCATCTTAGCCCAACAACAAAATTGTTCATGGTGCTATAGCTTGAGCAGGATTTGGTAGGGGTGGTTTCTTCATGTGGCCTGGACTCCCTTGCAGCAGTGACGCTCCACTAGTGAGTGTTCCTGAAGAGAGAAGGAGGTTTAGGCAGAAAAATGTCACCTTCTACTGACCTGACCTGAGAAATCACACATCATCACTTCCACAACAACACTCTGTTCCTTGAGGAGCCAATGACAAAGATGCATCAAGGTAAAAGCTGGTAGAACACTCTCCAAAGGGAGGTTGGGTCATCTACTCTGCCATTTGAGGGAGACTGGTCCTCAAATAAATGTAGTCTAAAATGCACCCAGTTGTAACCATGGAGCTCAGACTGACAGGGATGCAGAGGTTACACAGGCTCCTGTGCTAAATATAAATATATATATGGACCCAAGTCATATCGATAGGATAAACACCTAATTGTATTTATATACTTTCTTCATGTTTGTGAGCTACTCTCTGCCCTAACCTAGCTTTTCAGGCCTATTCTCAACTTTGAAACTCTCTTTCTAGACAAAATATTTAGTCCGCTTGCATGTTAACTATCAAGCTCAAGCAAAAATTAAGTCATGGAACCCTCGGAACATACCTGAAATGGACTTCCTCACTTCTCTCCACCTAAGATTCCTATTTTCATCTGCTCTATTCCTACTTTTTGGTTCCTGTTTATTGTTTTGCCTTTATCTTACTGTCTTTCAGCTACCGAGTTGCATATGCTACTAAAATTCCTTCCAGACTTCCCTGGGCAGAAAACCTCACCAGTGAGTCCCGAAACTTCACCTCTCTAGAGCCCTACCCCACTATGGAAAAGATAGAAGAAGATTTGGGTATGGCTCAACCTTCAATTACAGAAGCCAGAAATCCCATCTTCTGCACTCCCCAAAAAATTCTAGTCCATACCCCCAAAGAGAGGGAGAAATGTTAGCAGGAGATGACCACAGGGCTCCAACCTCCAATTCCATCAAGACCCACAGAGAGAAGAGGGAAACAAGAAAGACAATCAAAAGTAGCAATAGATGTTGGCATGACTTAGAAAGGAAGAGAAGATAGGACCATAGAAAAAAAAATTAGTAAATATGTATATTTGTAGAAGTTATAGTCAACCCATATTTGTGACCTTAGGAAAAGTTTCCAGTGAAAAGAATGGGGGAATTCTGGTGGTGGGAGCAGTGTGTAATTTTAGTCTTGTTATCTCATAATTTAGTAAATCACCAATTAAAATAAAAAAATCTGGTAAAGCAAAATGGACTTCTCTTCTAATGGTGGAGGAGCAAAATTCTGGACAAGCCCAGTGACAAGAAATATTGCTGAGGTCATATTACTGAAATTACTTTCTGCCACTCTTGGTTATTTCATTCTTCTGAGCCTGAGGTTCTTACCTTGGAGAATTGGGATAATAACATTTCAGAGATTATTCTAAGGTTGGAGATGGTGCACGCCATGTTCTTGCACACAGTAGATGTTCAGTACCAATTCTGAGTCCAGATTGGGGTCAGACAGGGGTAAGCAGAAATGATTTATCACCCACTTGGTGGCTTCTGACATCTGTGGAGTCGACCCAAGGAATGATGCTTATTAGACCTGGAATAAGATTGAAGGCCAAGCTGCCCATCTTTCAAATCCACTCTAATAGTCCTGAAAACACCAGCCTACCTCTGGAACAAAGGTATATAATTTCACCATGTTACTATATCTTTATTAGCCCTTTTAGATGAAATGCAAATAAGCAATTAAAAATGGTCAACTAAGCAATGGGATTTGAAGGAATTTTTACCTTGATTTTTGGGTGCTAAAGGAGAAACATTTTTTGTTTGTTTGTTTGTCTTTTTTTTTTTACAAGACTATGAAAGAAGACAAAGGGCTAGGGTTAGTTCCACAATCCAACATGTTCCTGAAAGAAGTTTTCAGTCTGGGAGTGGGGGTGGAGTGGGAGGTGGGAGCAGGCATTCATAATGGTTCATAGTAAACACATCTGAGATATTGGAGGGGGTGGGGAACCTGATGTACAAAACCTAATTCAGGTTTACAAATTTCTAGTGAGAAAAATCCATAGATTTTAAAAACAGGTCCACAACTCATTGGTTAATTCCCCAGGTCACCTCTATGGTGCTCAATTTGAGTCTAATGGGTCCCCAGAATGATCTGGTGGCTGTAACAGATCATTGTTTCTAGGGCAATTAGCTACCTTCTAACTCAAATTAATGGTGGAATTTTCTGGAACGTTCCCTTCACGGAGCAGCAGGAAGTTTTCTCAGCATTCTAACCTTCCCTTCCCTCCACCAGGAATCAGAAAGCAAAGTAAAGCCAAGGAGTTAAAATTCACTCCGTCTCCAGATAGCATTCACGAGGAGACCTCCACAAAGAATTCCTTCAAAAGGGAGAGATGAAAGGAGGTCCAGCTTTGCACTGGCATTTGTGCTGGCATTTGCAGTGTCACCGTATGACTGCGGGCAGGAATGAGAAGCTCTTTGATTGCCAAGGAACAGTTGCACCTCTGTCAGAGCAGCCCTCATGACTCATGTGGCTTAGCAGCAAAGGAGGGGAAAGAGCAGATGTGAGGGGGAAGATCACAGCACAGGAAAAGTAAGCTGAATTTAAACCAGAGGGAGGGGGCGGGAAGGCAGGGGAGGGGCACATGAGGAAAGAGGGAAAGAAGAAAGTGTTGCCAGGCTGGGGGTATGGATCAACCTGCCAATGTCCTGCTCCAGCAAGGAAGCAATTACAGAAGCCAGAACTCCCACCTTCTGCACCCCATAAAGAATTTGGATCCTTACTCCCAGTGGGGGAGAAATGACAGGGGGAAGGAAGACCAGAGGGCTCAGAACTCCAACTTCAGGAGGACCAGGAGAGAGAAGAAGAAAAAGGGCAGGATTTTTGGGTGTAGTAATAGGTGAATGTGTGACTTGGAAAGAAAGAAATGGGACCATAGAGGAAAAAATGGGACACTTTTTTTCCTTTGCTGTCCTGTAGCAGCAGAGACCTGATCTACATTGGAGAGTGTGAGAAACTTCCGCATTTTTCTTATTTTTCTCCTTCTCCTCCTTCTTTTTCTCCTGATTCTTTTCTTTTTTTTTAGGTATCATGTTTTTTCTCTACTGGGGGAATTAATGGTTTACAGTTGATGGTAAAATACACTAGTTGGTACATGTGTAACATTTCTCAGTTTTCCACCTAACAATTCAACCCCTATTAAGATCGCTTTTAACAGCTCTTAGGTGCCAGGTAGCCTGCTAAACTCTTCCTAAAAGTAAGTTCCTGGAATCCTCTTGGCAGCTAGAGAATAGATGCCATGTTTCTTTCCTTGAGGTTGTCTCATCTCCACCCTCCATTGCTAGCACGTTTGCACACAAGGAGTATTATTTTAGCCCTTGTTGTAGATGTATATTGTATCATCTTAAATACCTCGTTATTTCAGTTATTTCAACAATTCTATGATGTGGTCTCTCTCTCTCTCTCTCTCTCTCTCTCCCTCCCCCTCTCCCTCTCTCTCTCTGTCTCTCTCTGTCTCTCTCTTTCTCATCTGTCTGATTTGCAGTGGAGTCGAGGTAGTATGATTTTATGGTGATTTTACAAAGGATGACATGAAATGACAAAGCTAAGGGGCCAGGCAGTGGCACACTTGGTTGGAAAGCACACACATTACAGTGTTAGGAGCCAAGTTCAAGCCCCTGGTCCCCACTTGCAGGGGGAAGGCTTCATGCATGGTGAAGCAGGGCTTCAGGTGTCTCTCTGTCTCTTTCCCTATTTCTGCCCCCTTCCCCCTGTCAATTTTTCTCTGTATTTATTCAATAATAAATAAAAATATTATTTATTTAATTTTTCCTTTATTGGAGGATTAATGTTTTATATTCGACAGTAAATACAATAGTTTGCACATGCATAACATTTCTCAGTTTTCCACATAACAACACAACCCCCACTAGGTCCTCTGTCAACCTTTTCCAAGGCCTGTACTCTCCTCCCCACCCACCCCAATGTCTTTTACTTTGGTGCAATACACCAACTCCAGTTCAGGTTTTACTTAGTGTTTTCTCTTCTGATCTTGTTTTTCAACTTCTGCCTGTAAGTGAGATCATTCCATATTTATCTTTCTGTTTCTGACTTGCTTATTTTTTAAAAAAGGATTTAAAACAAAGAAAGAAGTGACAAAGCTAATGAGAAACAGGTCTGAGAAGAGAAGCCAGATATACCTGTCCAAACACCATATGGCCACACCACCTTGACTCCCAACCAGGAAACTAGAAGGCAATAAATGCCTTGCCCCATCTCAGGCATGTGGCTATCTGCAAGACTCGTCTAGAGGAACTTGGTCTGAGCCACAGTCCTCCCTGTTATTTTCACTCACTGTTGGTTGAGTTACCAGAAAGGCAGAAAGGTGACACTGAGGCATAGGACACTAAAGTGTTCTCTTTCCACTCCACCCCCACTATATCCATGCAGAAACTGGGGTCCACAGTGTGAAAAGAAAAAAGTCAGAATTAGAATACAATTTTAGAATTTACGCCTACCACTTTCAAGAAATTTCTGCACTTCCAAATTGGATCCATATCACCCAAGTCAGTTTTTGCCATCTCTTTGCATCTTAACCAGATAATAAAGCACAGTTCATACAACAAGAACAGTAATTTTACCCTGATTTTCTTTGATAATATGACTGAGGGCCTCCTTACATCCCATTTATGAGTTGTCTGAAAAGAGAGTCCGAGTCTTTCTCTGTGGATAAATCTCACTAGTGGACAGTGACTGACAAGTCCCAGAAATATACATAGATTCATTAAATTAGTTCATAAATATCAGGAAAGTCTCCTTGAAATGTTTGTCAACTTTTGTAGCTTCCAGGAATGATAACCACAAAGCAAATTCAGGAGATCTGAATTAATCCCAAATTTGGTGGAGATCAATTGACCAGTTCCTCTAAGATTATGTTCACTTGTTTATATTCATTTAGTAAAAACAAAATGTTTGCTTTGTACTACTTATACCCTGTGCAGTGATGGGCAGTGAGAGGACAAGGACAAGGACAAGAAAGGACAATTTGCCAGCCTTTAAGGAGTTCCCTATATCAGAGAAAACAGATATGTCTGCAAAGGAAATTCAATGGAGCATTTTTATAGCAAGTTAATCAAATGGCTTTCTACATAGAAACCATAAATATAGGGATGTGAACAAAGATATAATTCAAAGATCTCTTTCTTATTCCATCAGCTGGATAATAATCAAATAACCATTTACCAAAATGATTTGAAATTGCAGAATCCCCTGATCTGCCTTTGGAATTAATGCTAAGATAATGAATACCCAGTTCCTTCAGATGTTTAATTACTAAAGGGTCTTACATTCCAAAAGAGAGACTATACAAACTCAGGAATTGACAAGGAATCTTAATGAGATGAGTTCTTGAGAGGGCATGTAATTCAGATACCATATTCAGCCAAGAGGGCAAGACTCTCATTTTTAAAGAAGCAGAGGAGAGTAACTTGACAACTCTCTTTGTTGACAGTTTTGACAACCCTCAGAGGGGTCCATTGAGGGTAGGCAGAATTCAAAACCTAGCTCTAAAAGCCCAGTCTCTCCATCATGGCCTTCAGGATCCCTACAGAGAGTTGACAAGGAAACAGCTTATGCTGATTCTCTCTGGAACTGGTGTCCTTGGTCACATTAGGTCTGGAGAGTGACTGAATTCTGTATCTGGAGGGAGTCAAGACAATGGGGTCTAAGCCAGCACAGCAGAGGGGAGATACAGCTAGGTCCCTGTGACTGCTGACAGTAGTAGAATCTTCACTTTCAGTAACAATTCACATCTGGATAAAGCTTACATACCCACAATATCCTGTGACATACACCATCATCCAGTTTCCAGAGTTGGAATGAAGACATTGTAACGTAGATCAAATGGCAAATGACTCAGAGAACTAGCAGATCTGGGATGACCACTACCACTCTGCTACTAATCCCAGTAGTAGGAATGATGTTCAAAGAGCAGTCCTTTGTGCTTTGAGAGATGTGCGCTTAGCCCACTGTGATGCTGCCCCACCCCCGGTTGTCTTTATTTTTATTTCTCTGAGATAAACCAAAAAAAAAAAAAAAAAGGTGGTCATGGGATGATCTCACTCATAGGCAGAGTGTAAGAATCAAGAACAGAAAGGGGGAAGCAAAGTAAAATTTGGACTGGAGTTGTGTATTGCACCAAAGCCAAGGACTCTGGGGGAGAAAGGGAAGCAGGGGGTTGGGGAGGGATGGCTTTGGAATCCTAGTACACGATGATGAAAAAGGATCCAATGTGGAGGTGAGAGTGTTTTGCAGGCATCTATCATGGTGAGATGAGAGACTGTATCCGTACGTTACCGACTGTATTGTAAACAATTACCCACCCCCAATAAAACGAGAAAGAGATATACCATTATGGCAATACAAGTGTAAGAAATAGAAATGAAGACACGCACACATACACACACACAAACACACACACACACACACACAAACACACACGGCACAGTCCTAGAGCTATTTTCTGTTACTGAATACAGCGACTTAAAAACTGGAAAATAAACTGATTTTTCTGATTTTTCTCTCCTTACTTCCCTGGATGATTCTATTTTCTTCGGGAAAGGCATCCGAATTCAAGGGCACAGGTAGTTCAGGAAGCTTGGAGGAAGGGAAAAGTAGAGAAAGGGCAGAATGGATTTTGACAGAGGAAAAGAGCAGAGAGCCACCAAGGACACTTGATGAGGTGGGAGGGACCTTAGTGTAACATCTCAGCCAAAGTGATTTGCTTGCTTTTTGCTTAAAATTCTGCTCCTGTCAAACTGAAGAAACTCAGTGGAAGGCCTTCGAGACCTGCGTTTTAAAAACCTGAGACCCTGAAAGCCTTCCTCTCCCATTTGGGCTTTCAATCTTCCCTGAATATAAAGGAAAAGGAAAAAAAGAAAGAAAGAAAAAAGAAAAGATCTTGAAAAACAGCCCCAAACCATTTCCTGCAGCCTAATTCATTCCAATCCACACCTACTCAAATTACATTGAAGACTTTGTTCTCTGTGTTAACTTACCAAATGAAATAGCAAGAACTGAGTTTTCTAGGTACAGGGAGCAGATATGCACAGTGGAGCCATGGGGGGAAAAATACTTGATCCAATCTAAAATCTCCTTTTAAAGAAATCAAATTGAAATCCCCAAAATTATGCAAGTTGAAATACATTGTACATAAATGTTCAATGCCCAGCAAGGAATGTGGCTGTTGTCTTTTGCCAAAACAGGCTTTGATTTTAAGAAAATCTACATAATGGGCCCAAGTACTGACACACTTAGTAGAGAACACATTACCATACAAAGGGACCTGGACTCAAGCTCCCAGTCCTCACCCTCAGGAGAGAAACTTCACGAATGATGAATCAATGTCACAAGTGTCTCCCTCTCTCCCTGTCCTCCTCTATTTCTATCTGTGTCTAATATGAATTTTTTATAAATTAACTTTAAGGGAAGGTGTAAGTTAGGGAATCCGACTTCACTTCTGTCCCAGCGCCATTTGCCATTTTATTGAATAATCTTTCATTCATCCTCGACTGAGAAGTTGTTTCACTTGTAATATGAACTCTCCCCTGAAATATGCAAGGGTCTAGTTCTGGACTTGCATTTCTGTTCCAAGTAAGCTTATAGCATATTATAATATCTTATGGGACGGGACTTCCCACATTACTTGTCTTTGATAAAACCGTATGAGGTATCCCATCATGTTTATTATTTCAGATGATCTTCACAGACAGAACTTTTGTGCCATTTCTTCTTTGTGTTGGATGCTCCAATGAGCCACTCAAATTCTCCTTCAGGAATAAAGATTTATTCCCCTAGCTGCTGGGCATGGAGCCAGAATCAGGCCCTCACAGGAGAAGACCTTTTATGTTTTTCACAGGGGAAAATCGCCTACACCTGTGACCAGGCTCCTAGTACTTTTCTGTATTTGCTACCTCTGCAATCTAGTAGAATGGCCTAAAGAAGGCACCATAAATTTTCCAAATATTTAGTACTTGGGCCAAGACAGCCTCCTCTCTTACCCCACCTCACATCCCTCAATCACTCTATCTACTCAACTAACGACACAAAAGAAAGTAAATAAGATATATCTCCTATTCTCTTCTGACAGTGTCAGCATTATTGTCACCCACTGATGATCTTTAGAAGAAATAATGTATACTGGCAAAAAAATCTATATTAACTAAAGAACAGTTATTGTCTCTATGTAAACCTTTATTAGAATCATCAAGCAAGTAGATGCAGTAAAACTTAAGGTTAACTTAGACCCCACTAAAATCCTAGGTGTGTTTCCTCCCTATCTTGAAGCCAGACCCTATAAACCTAATACCAGTTTGGATACAACAAATGACACTCAACTCTTTAACAACTGGGAGAAAGTCTCAACTTATCAGACAAAAAAAAAAAAAAAAAAAAAACTACAAAAGCTGGATAAGGACAAGAGATGGCCTCACTTAATGGTGGCCTTTTTGGTCAACACCAGACCACAACATCATCTGGGGCTCTACTCAGGGAATCCTTGAATTCCTACATATATATGATGAACCTAGGCCTCTGATAGATCTCTCTTTCCACCATCACTGCTCACTCCCATCAGGAATGTCATCATAAGGCCTCTTCAGGACCATGCCCCCATTATAAAGCAGAAATGGTAGAGACTGTCCTACTCTCTGAAGGGAGACTGGGTCTACTCTGCCACTTGAAGAAGACTGGGCCTAAATGAGTGCAGCCTAGAACATTCCCAGTGTGACCATGGACTGCACTTTCCTGCATGCTTCTCCCAATTCATACCAAATGACATTGCATCTGCTGATCCCAACCTAATCAATGCAATGAGTACCACCTCAGCATACTTCACTTCAGACTGTGTCCAGAGACTTCAGGTGTAGAATGTTAACCCTTCAGCCTCATTACTCAGATGAGACCTTTCCTTTCATAGTATTCTTTAATTCCATCCCAGGTGGTCCACTTCCTAACAAAGTCCCAAAACCTAGATATAGACCCGTCCTGTAAGATAGAGCATATGTTCACACATATCCATAAACTAGGGCAAAATATATACCTGAAAGCAAAAGTACACAATAGTCTGCAGTGAGTCAGTATAAAACTCATAATGAAATAGTATCTACTTAGACTTAGATACCCTCCTCACCTACTTCCTATTACAATTCTCTCACTCACTCCAAAGCAACCCCATCAAAGCAAGGACTGCAAAAGCTGAATAAGGGCAAGAGACTGGCATACTTTAATGATGACTCTTTAGTCATTATCAGGCCACTCCATCATCTGGGGCCCTATTCAGGCAGTCCTGAGATTCCCAAACAGACATGATGGGCCTAGACCTCAAATAAATCCCTCTCTCCATTATTTCTGGTCATCTCTACAAGGAACAACAAAATAGACCCCTTTGTGGGCCCCCATAGGACCGTGCCCTCAATGTGGATCAAAAATGGTAGATAATGTTCCATTCTCCGAATGAAGGATGGACAACATACTCTATGCTACACCTGAGGAAGATGGGACCTAGAATTGGGGCAGCTTGGAATGTTCCTACTCATGACCACAGAATGTGAGCTCAGATCTACAGGGATGCAGAGGTCATATAGGCTCCTAAGTTGAATATGGGCCCAGAACAGATCAAATTGATGGGATTTATAGTCAACAATATTTTTATCCCTTTCCCAGATTAGGAAGCTACACTCTTCCCTGATCCAGCTTTCTGGTCTTTTTTCCATCCATGACATCATCTCCCTAGACAAAATAACTTGGATCTACCTGCATATCAGATTTCAGGCTCAGGGAAAAAAATAAATAAATAAAACTAGTATAGCCATAGGCCCTTTAGAATATAACTAAACTATGCCTACTAGCTATCTACAAAATAGAGGACACCCCACCTATTCTGCACTATTCCAGCGTTTAGGTTCATGGTTGGTCAACAATTTGTTTGGCTTTGTATGTTAACTCTCTTTTTCAGCCACAAGGTTCCAGATGCTAGCATGATGTCTACCATACTTCCCTGGACAGACAACCCCACCAATGTGTCTTGGAGCTCCACTTCTCCAGAGCCCCACCCTATTAGGGAAAGAGAGAGGCAGGCTAGAGGTTGGGTTGACCTGTCAACAGCCATGGTCAGTGGGGAAGCAATTACAGAAGCCAGACCTTCCACCTTCTGCATCCCACAATGACCTTGGGTCCACACTCTCAGAGTGATAAAGAATAGAAAAGCTACCAGGGGAGGGGTTGGGATACAGAGTTCTGGTGGTGGGAATTGTGTGGAGTTGTAGCCCTCTTATCCTATGGTTTTGTCAATGTTTCCTTTTTATAAATATAAATAAATAAATAAATAAATAAATAAAATCAAAATGCAAAAAATAGTAAAATAAACTCAAAGAAAGAAATAATAAACATTAAAACAAATTAGTAAAATTGAAAAGTAAAAAATAAAAGAGAATACAAGTAATTCAAAATACTTGAAAATAAATTAACAAGATTGAAAACTCTCTAGCCAGAGTAATGGAGAAAAAAGAAAATAATAAAATTAAAAATATGAGGAATAAATTAAAGGATGCTTTTTACATTTCTACAACTGTCAAGAGGATAGTAAGAAATTATGGAAAACAATTCTATACACTTAAATGTAATGATTAGAATCAATTCCTTGAAAGATACCAATTACCAAAATTAACTTAAGAATTTGAATTTTGTCTTTTTAAAATATTTGATAAAATTCTCCAGTGAAACTATGGGCCCAGAGACTTCTTTTTCTGAACATTTAAAATATAAATTACTCTCTAACAGTCATATGATCATTTAGAAAATGATTTGCTACATATTACAAAGTTAAACATAGATTTATCATATGACCCAGATATGCCACTCCAAGATATGTAGCCTTGATAAATAGAAACATTGTTTACATGAATATTTAAAAATTCAATTAATGGAGGCCATGCAGTAGAGCAGCTGGTTAAGCACATGGCACAAAGCACAAGGACCAGCGTAAGGATCCGAGTTCAAGTCCTCAGCTCTCTACCTGCAGAGGGGTCACTTCATAGGCGGTGAAGCAGGTCTGAGTGTGTCTTTCTCTCCCCCTCTGTCTTCCCCTCCTCTCTTGATTTCTTTCTGTCGTATTCAACAACAATGACAGCAATACAGCAATATTAATAGCAACAATGATAAACAAGGGCAACAAAAAAGGGAAAAATTTAAAAACAAATTCAATTAACTCAAATGTCTGTCTAATCTATATAAGAAGATATTAAGTAATAAAAAAAGAATGGGTTATTGAAATACACATCAATCTGAATAAATTTCCAAAGCATTATGGTAAATTAAAAAAGCAGTCTCAAAGAATGAGTTATTCCCAAGTCTTGATACATAATCAAGTAATGTCTGACATTTGATTGGTTGAATTTCTGAATTTCTATTTCCTTTTTTTTTTGAGATTTCTTTTTTAACTTACTTTTATTATCTTTATTTATGTATTGGTTAGAGACAGCCAGAGAGGGAACGGAAGATAGAGAGGGGGAGAGAAAGAGAGACACCTGCAGCACTGCTTTACCACAAATCTTTCCCCCTGCAGGTGGGGACCGGGGGCCTGAACCTGGGTCCTTTTGCACTGTAACATGTGCGCTCAACCAGTTACACCACCACCCAGCCCTTCAGAATTGCTATTTCCAAAATGCCAGTTTCATTTTGATGCCTCTCATGCCTCCTTGATTTTAAGCAGAAATAGCTAAGACAGTTATCCTTTGCCTGTCTCACCATTATGTTTCGGGTGTGGAATGCAGACAAGTTGTTTCTTTAGTTTCATAAGTAAAGCAGGAATTGTACCTCAGGAATTTCATTTGAGGAAATATATCTGAGGAAACTCATCTTTTCCTATGATTTAGATAATAAGATTTTAGACTTCAAGCTGGTGCTAAGGAGATATCTAGGGTGGAGGTAAGTTGTGAAGGAATGAATAGATATTGTTTATAGGAATGATGTAAATCATTGTGGACCAGAGGACAGAATACAGAAGCTACTTTTCGAGATGGTTTCCAAGGAACCAATGTTACCCATACTTTACTCTCCACCCACATTGTGCCAGTGTCAACCTGCTATGCAGAAATGATATATTCTTGCCTTCAGTGTTAATTTATAAAAGCTGTGGCTTCCATCAGACTCTCTTGCTCACTCATGTGACCTGCTCCCTTTGAAAAAAGCCAGTTTGTTATTCTGTGAAGGTAGCTGGGTGGAGAGGCGAGCATGATAAGCAAGTAGGACCCTCAAGCAGTCCTGTTTCTTATCTTGAGGAGGATCTTCCAGTCCAGTCAACTCTCAGATGACTGTAGCCCTGGCTGACAACTAGATTATAGCATCATAAGTGAACCTAAGTTACAACAGCCCTCCTCCAAAAAAAAAAAAAAAATACTGTCAGCTTCTTGATCCACTGAAACTGAGAAAATTAATGTTTACTGATTCAAACTCTAAGTTTGGGAGTAATTTGTTATATATAAATAGATAACTGAAACATTCACCAGTCTCTATTAAAATATCTTAAGTCTGTCCTCTGCAAACAAAGTAGCCTAGTAAGACTATATTTCTTTTTTATTATTATCATCTTTATTTATTGGATAGAGACAGCCAGAAATCAAGAGGGTGATAGAGAGGGAGAGAGGGAGAGAGACCTGCAGCACTACTTCACCACTCGCAAAGCTTGCCTCCTGAAGGTGGGGACTGAGGGCTTGAACCTGGGTCTTTGTGCGTTGTAATACGTGCACTCAACCAGATGCACCACCACCCGGACCCAAGACTATATTTCTATCAACATTCCCAGAAGAATGTGGGTGAGAATCATCTGTCTGAGGAATCGTAGCAAATGCCTTACATAAAGCAGGAGCTTGAGATTCCAACTTTTGTTTTCCAAAGCAAAATAGTAAAATAGCAGGATATCAGTTAGTCAAATGTCAACAAAGGATACCTGTCCACTCTCAAACTCTAGGCTAATTTCAAGCAGCAGTAACTTTTGGAGAGTGGGATCTTTACTATTGTCAGAACAAGAATAGGTTCCAATTTCAATCCCACAAATGTACAGTGGTCATCATTTCTGCTGCAAAGGAAATGACTGATGCTCCGACACAGAAACCCGATCATTGACGGTATTGCTTCAGAGTATTTAATCACTCCACTAAACTCCCCTTCACATGGAATATATATATTCTAGCTTAATATAGTTAGGAATAAAAACGGGGGGGCTGGGAGATGGGAGGTGGCGCCGGGGGTTAAGCGCACGTGGCATGAAGTACAAGGACCAGAGTAAGGATCACGGTTCCAGCCCCCGGATCCCCACCTGCAGGGGAGTCGCTTCACAAGCGGTGACACAGGTCTGCAGGGTCTATCTTTCTCTCCCCCTCTCTGTCTTCCCCTCCTCTCTCTGTTTCTCTCTGTCTTATCCAACAACAATGACAACAATAATGTCTACAACAAAAAAAACAACAGGGGCAACAAAAGGAAATAAATAGATGAATATTAAAATGTCTTTTAAAAAGAGTAATTTAAAAGGGGAGGGCCTGTATTACTTCCATGTGATGTACCAGGGACTAAAACTGGGGTCATGTGAATGCCAATGCAGACACCCCCTGTCAATGCAGTGTAATTTTAGATGTAAATTCCTATATATCTAAGTATTACTCTCTACCTTTAGCTTTATTTCTAGGTATAAGGCTCATTCCCAGATGTATTTCTTACCTTTGTAACTGACCCCTAGTTTTGTTGTTGTTCATTTCCATGGAATACTGCTTTTTAGCCTTGGACTTTGTGTCTTTCAAATTTTGGCTTAGCAGTTATATTCCTAAAACCACTTGCCCCAGATTTTCTAAGGACAACTTGTTTTCACAGATGCATGTGTGTACTGCAAAATCTCCTGGCCTGGCAGGGATCAGTGCTCAGGAGCCCACAGTGAACACAAGAAAGTGCCATGACCCTCCGCACACCTACTCACAGCCTTGGGCACAGACAGGGCTGAAGAGATGGGGAGCAGACAGTTCAGGTGGTTACAGTTGCAATTGAGTCTATATGGGAAGGAAAACAGAAAGAATGAGCTTGTTCAGCGCTGCAGTGTTTGGGTCTCAAAAGGCCTAAGCTTCATCTATCTGAGCTGGAGAAGGATCTCATCACAGTCATGACTAGATCACCAGCCTGGGGTACTTGGTATTATTCCAGGGCACTGGGATCACACTCAACGTTCCACCTCCTCTAGCTCTGAAGTTCTAGAAATGTCAGCTCAGAACAGCTATTCTTCGCACTCAGGCCCAAGTCTCCTGAACTGGTAGAAAGCAGCAAGGAATGGCCAACAACCTGTCCACTCAATGAAGACACCTGGCGCTATTCCTAGGAATTCTCAGTCACCTCTAACTTCCCAAGTGTTTAATGTAATCTGTATGTATCTGATTGTGAATTGAAAAGATGTCAGTCACATCTTTTACATGCTTGATGTGCAGTAAACCTTTATTGGTAGTTGGTTTAGTTCTGCCTGCTTAATAGGTAGCACTAAAACTGGCATCCAAGAAGTTAGCAAGGAATACTTTCTGACTAAATGAAAGTTGAATTTGTGCCCTTTCAGTTTATACCATTGTTTCCAATACACATGATTTATTGTGAGAATACCTTCTAATGATGTAAACAAATGTATAAATCAAGATAGTCCCACCAGCAGTCCCACTCTCTGTCCTATGCTCTGATTTACACCTTATTTTAAAAGATAGGATCACTCTTACTAATGCCATTGTTATGATCCACTTTCCTTTGAACATGCTGCTACCATTAACCCTCTTGTACAGCAGCTTATAAATTAGACCAGCCTTCTGTGAGTAACAGTGCTGATGATGTTTGAATATCCACTTAATAGCAACTAGTGCTGGTGTTTTCTTAATGTGCTCTCTCTTGTAATTCTGACAGCTTTATGAATGCTCCAGTAACTTCCAGCTAAATCATCACAGAGTTTCAATTTCCATCTCTAAGCCCCACAGATAGATCTATAACCACATTATGTTAATAAATAACCACATCTCAGGTGGATGGTGGAAAATGATCTAGAGGAACATGCAAGGTAATAATATCGGTCCTTAAGCTCTCACCAACCCTCATCCACTTATTTCCTCTTCAGTGGTCAGAGGCATATTAGCCAATTAAAAATGAAATTGGAAAATGGTGCTGACATGATCTCATTCTTGCTGTTTACTCTCGAAAGAAGAACATTTCCGGTGAGTCAGTGCTCTCCAGGCAATTTCCTGACACCAGCACAAAACACTGGCGAGAATGACAGGGACATGCAGAGGCCCATGTTCCTTTCCTCAGCTTGTAGAAAAGAAAAAAAAGATTCTGCAATTATTGCTAAGGGAGCTGACTTCGCATCTATGAATATTGCATTTTAATATTCTCGTATGAAAAATGAGGAACTCTGACCTTTTATGGACACTCTTCAATGTTCTTGAAATATTCTTGGATGTGCATTATTTACTACATTGTTTTCACTACAGAGAAGCCTCTCTTTAAAATGTACTTTTAAAAAATTCCATAACACATTCATGCTTCAGAGCATCAAATATCCGACTGAATCACTTCACAGTTTTCTGTTTTTTAGAGAGATAAAAAAGAAAGAAGGAAAGAAAGAAAGAAAGAAAGAAAAGGAGGGAGGGAGGAGGAAGAAAATAAGGAAGGAAGGAAGGAAGGAAGGAAAGAAGAGAAAAGAAAAAGCCCAGGGAACAACAAGGTGTGCTGTGAAGGACAGCATGGAGACTGCTTTGGGAATCTCTAATTCCCACCCTTGCACCCTGTCAGGTAAATTGTTGGCAAGGTTCTAGAATGCACTATGGTTAGTGAAATGAATTTATAAATTCTGCATAATTTCTTTTGCTCAAAGATGAGTCTATTTAGAGAGGGCTTGCTGGAGTCTCCAGTCTCCTTGCACTGAATTCAATTCAGCCCTTCCCTACCTATTAGAAAGGTAATCCCTCCACCAATGTGGACATGTTGAATATCTAGGGTCATGTCCTTGTGCCAGCAGTCATTGTATCTTTTTTAAAAAAATTTTAATATTTATTTATTTTTCCCTTTTGTTGCACTTATTGTTTTGTTGTTGTTGTAGTTATTATTGTTGTTGTTATTGACATCAATGTTGTTGGACAGGACAGAGAGAAATGGAGAGAGGAGGGGAAGACAAAGAGGGGGAGAGAAAGAAAGACACTCCCAGTAATTGTCTCAAACCCAAGAACCAGTGAATGTGGCCTTATTTGTGGAAAGCATCTCTGAAGGTGGCATTAAAATAAGGCTCTCAGAGATCAACCTGGATTAGGGAGAGAGGCTTAAGCCCAATGATAGGTGTCCCTGTAAGATAAAAGTGATGGGGGAGTCAGAAACGGACCTTAGACCAGAGAAGCAGGCCATGTGGAGACAGAGAAAGATGTTATTAGAGTTTTGCATCCTCAAGTCACTAGAGACCTGGAGAACCCCAAAAGTAAATGAGGCAAGAAAGACTTTTCCTCTAGAGATTTCAGAGAGAATTTGGCTTTGAAGACATCTTGATTTCAAACATTTAATTTGTGAGGGAGTAAAATGTTGTTTTTAAGCAACTGGTTAGGTGGTAGTTTCAGACATCAGCCTCAGAAAAAGGATTACAGTCAGATTCAATATTCTGAAACTTCAAGCTTGAAAATGTGTCTAGGAATTGATTCTCATAGACTTAGTACAGTCTTTTCAGTTTTGGCAATCTAATCAACTGTTGTTGTGTGCCGCGGAGAAGAGAGAGAGGAGGTCCAGAGCGAAGAGGGAACACAAATCTTTATTTGCGCTGGCACCTCAGAGTTGGGTGCTAGAGAAACAGGTTGGGCCACGTGGAGGTAGCGAAAATGGCCGCCTCACTCAGTAACCTTTCCTGCGTCTGAACACCCAAGTGAAGCGCTGGCAAGAGAATGAGGTGCGGAAGAAGAAGGGCTTTTATAGGAGTACCTTTCGCGAGAATGGGAAGGGGGAGAAGTAACCATAGCACTCCAGGATAGGATAATAACTTTCATGAAAATGGGAAAGGGGAGGAGTAACCAAAGCACTCCAAATATCGTGGGGAAATAGACAATGCCCTGAGGGCACAACTTGGTGAAACAGGCACTCCAAGAATGTCCCAACTCTCGAGGGAACTAGCAGTAGCCTAAGGGGACAACATGGCAGATGTGACTGCATCTGCATAATTTCCCAGCATCTCCCCCTTTCCTTTTATCTAATGCCCAGGGCAGCAGTGTGTAAAGTCTATGAACTACTCAGGGTCAGTCTATGAAAAACCAGCAACGTGAAGGGAAGGAAGCTGCTGTAAAATTGTCTAAAGTGTCCAAAGGGTATACCAGCAAGTCCGATAGAAGTCTCAGTCCAAAGTAGGTGACTAGGGGGAGAAATGGCAGGGGATGAAATGCTGCATGAGGAAGGTCAGCCTCTGGAATTCTGCTTTTCTGTAGAGAGTGAGCTGGAACCGCCAATATGTGACAGGTCAAAGCAGAAGCAGGAAAGGCAGACAGGCAATAAAAAAGTTCTGTCCTTGGAGTCTGTGAATCAGGTTCTTCAGATCGCGTCAGGTGACATCTAGGGTTTTGGGGGGGTGTGCCACTGTAGTCGTGCCATCTAGTGGGTGATGTCAGGGTGTGCAGGGGTCCAGATGTTTTTTTCCGGGATTCCTGTAGAAGAAACACAAACAATCTGCTTCTCGTGGTTAGCAGGGCATCTGATTTGAATGCTTTATAGAAAAAGAGGTTTGGTGCCTTAGCCAACTGAGTATTGGGGGATGTATCTTTCCTATTCATTTATTATTATTGTTTTATATTATTTGTCATGGTAGTCAGCCGTTATCTGGAAGGTCCTGGGTGATTCATGGGGAAAAAGAACTTATCTTTTAACAAGGACTCTAAGGTGTAGGGAAGCGGGATCTCTCTTTTTTTTTTTTTCTTTTTTTGGTATTTTGCCTTTTGTTACCCTAGTTGTTTTATTGTTGTAATTATATTGTTGTTATTACTGATATTGTGGTTGTTGGATAGAACAGAGAGAAATGGAGAGAGGAGGAGAAGACAGAAAAGAGGAGAGAAAGAGACACCTGCAGACCTGCTTCACCGCCTGTGAAGCGATTCCCCTGCAGGTGAGGAGCCAGGGGCTCAAACTGGGATCCTCAAGCCGGTTCTTGCACTTAGCGCCACCTGCGCTAAACCCGCTGCACCACCACCCGATTCCCAGGAACTATCTTTTAACATAAACTCTATGGCCATGCCAATAGCAACCTTGAGGGCACATGTGGCTCCCCACATGTCCCCCTTTCTTATATCATGTTTTGATATTTGGAGGACTTTGTTTTGTGGCAGGGCAGACTGTGCCTGTCTTAGGTTGGGGATCAGCCTTCCATCTTACCCGTCATTGGAACACCTGGTCATTTTTGCTCAGTAGTACCAGTAGTGCCCTGTCTTAGGTTGATTGGATAGCACTAGTTTCCCTTTTACCCGTCATTGGCTAGCCAGTCCTCTACATGGTGGACATTCTGATGGAGGAGGGCAAATCCTCCACAGCAACTCAATATTCTGCCATGTCCAGCCTATGATAGTGAGTTTGTATAGGTGGCATCTTTATGGCATCAATCTGTTGCTGCAAAAAGGCCATGAGCTTGTTAAGAATTATAGGACCGTGGTCTGGGAGGTGTCGCAGTGGACAAGGCGTTAGACTCTCAAGCATGAGGTCCCAAGTTTGATCCCTGGCAGCACATGTACCAGAAAGATATCTGTTTCTTTCTCTCTCCTCCTCTCTTTCTCATTAATAAATAAATTAAAATGTTTTAAAAAAAAGAATTATAGGACCTATTGTGAGCAGAAGAAGTAAAACAAGCTAGGGTCCCACAACTAAGGGTAGACAGGTAAGGAAGGGGGAGTGTATCCATTGGTATGAAGAGGTAGGATCATATCTCAAGTCTAAGGGAAGCAGTCAGTGGATGTGATGTCTAGGGGAACAGCCATTTGTCTTTGGGGGTAGTAAAGGATTCCGTGGCATGGGTGATATTATAAAGGGAAACATCTTTAAATTGTTGGCTGACAAAGGCATGGTTTATGGTGGCAAGACAAGATACCCCAGTTAAGTTTACAAGAATATGTGAATGTTGTTAATTTACATAGGTTGTTTATGGAGGAACTTTTTATAGTTTAATACCTTACCATATGAACAGATGATTCTTCATATGAAGGCTTGATAGCTGTACTCACTTACTTGTGAAAAAAAATAATAAAACTTGTAACAAGTTAGAGGTTTACTATAATTGATACCTCGATGATTATAATTGGTTTGAATATCCTTATGATTTTGTTTAAAAGGTCATCTAATGTGACCTTCTGTAGCAGTCTCTACAGCAGGATCTTTAGACCAATTATAGTTAAAATATATATTGATTTTTAACCATTTTTACTTTGGAGTATAAACAGACTCAGGTTACTTAGAGAGTTAACGTATGTTAGTGACAATGGTTTTAACATTTGCAGTGCCAGATTGATGCCAGATCTGTTGTGGATTAATTTCCACAAGATAGTTTACAGGGCACTTTTGGGGGCCCTCTAAAAGCATCCTGTAAATAGAATTTGCATTTTAGTTTTGGGGATCTATTGTCACATTAAATATTTAGACTTTACCTTAAATTGTTAGTAACTTTAGCAAATTAACTTTACCTTTCCTGGTAGTGATATAGCTTCAAGGTTACACTTTTAACCATTAAGTTAATGTTTTACCAAACTTGAAACATACATATAAACATTTAGTTATGACACACAGGAGGAAAAAAAAACTTTTGTTATAAAAACATATCATTTAAAAAAATTTTTATATCTATCATTACTCACACAGTTTAAGACTAAACACTTACATATATACCAAAACTTATATTTAAAATCAAAATAGAGAAAAAAATTTTTGGAATTTTTTTCTGGACGTCTCCAGAAATTTTGGCTGCATCCAGCATTTTTATATAAAATATAAAATTACCTTATAGAGTACTCTGTGCAGATGGGTCATGCAAAAATTTTTGGTCATTCAACACGCTCACTCACAAAACACAACTGGCCAGTCATCACATAAGACATTCAGGGGAGGGGTAGGAGAGAGGGCTCTGTGAGCCAACTTTTGTACGTTCTGCCATGTCATATTATGGATCCTGGGATGTATCCTGCCGCTAGTCCTCTTGTATTTCTTGTTCTTCAGGGATAACAGTGCCATCATGAGTCCCCACAATCAACATCCCCAACTCTTTAATCAACATGTCCCTAGCATATCCTGCCAAATTGGAAAAAAAAAATTCTTGAGTTTAATTTAATCATACTAGCATATAACGTAACTGAGAAAGCTTAGTTAAGTATTACTGACAATGTATTGCTGATAATTAAGTTGGTTAATTGCTCCTCTTACACTTGGATGGTCCCTCTTGTCCTCTTATTTAAAGTGAAAAAAAAATACTGTTGTCATAATATTTTTAGTTGCTCTTTGATGAATCAACAAATCTGAGAGGGAAGGGTGATTCAAATCATAAGAGAGCACAGAAAAATTGTTGATCTTGAGCATTTGTGTTTCCATGACTATGACTATGTTTATGGAAATTGGCAATTTTCACATATATATATTCACACATTTCAGTATTTCTAAGCAGATCCCATAAGGAAAACAGAGTGATTCCCACCACTACTCTCTTGAACAGTGAGCAATGGAAGTGTCTTTGCCAAGGATATATCATTGCCATGTGTCAAAACCCAACAGACACACTTCTGGGCTGAGACAGAAAAATTGGCTAAGCAAAGCACCCTCAACGGTCAGAAAGCAAACAAAGGATATTGTTTGAACCCAGTAAGACACACAAAACATTATATAACCAAAACCAACTAAACCACCACTTCTGAGTCACTAAACTGAATTTCAATTCTAATGTTTCTCTTGACTTCATTAAAAAAGCAAAATGCAAAGAAAACAAAATTATTTCTAAAAGCAAGATTTTATATAGCCTATAAACTTCTGGAACCAGTTGTTATGGCACTCCTCAATCATGTCTTGTGTTTTCTATACCTCAGTCATTTCTTGCCCTATTGGCTTTACCTGGTATGCCATTCTCATTTCTTCTATGTCTTCTATGTTGAAATCTTTCCCCCAATAAATTTACTGAAATGTCACCTCTTTCTATTCCACTTCCAACTGAGGCACCAGATCTGCCTTTTAATTCTCTGCTGCTTTCTCTTTGTCTCTGTAGCCCCTCACTTCCTTGCTCCCCTTTCTTCTTCTAGTACTCCCTACTTGTGTTCTTCTAGTTGTCCTCAAAAATTGAGAACAAGTTAGTGAAGAGAGCTAGCTTCATGCTTATCTTTGTGCCTAAAAAATGTGAGAGTACAAGGAAAAAAAAGTTCTACAGGATAAAACTAAGCCAAACAAGATTACTGAAATATCCAGTATGTTCTTAGGGGATCAGTGGCCCGGGCTCCCTTTTCCTTGATCCATGTTAAAAAGGGAATGTTATGGAAAAACATCCAGTCTTCTCTGAGTTTCCTCCCTAAGAGAACAATTTGGGACAACCTGGATACCCTTCTATGATCCCTATTCATGGGTCCAGGACTTTGTTCATTTGTATTATTCCTGTATTGGTTGTTCCCATGTAAAACACATGATAAATACCAGTGAAAGTGAATACTGAATTGAGTAACTTTGTCCTTTAGGTGCATCACTGCCCAGACCTCATCTGGATACCTTCTACAAGCACTGCAGCCAAGAGTGTCCAGTTCTTTCAGACTATGCTTGAAGCACTTTCCTCAGAGTAGCCAAGTTCCATTGAAGAGCTATTCACCAAGGCCCTCCTCAACTCCTGCACTGCATTGGTGACAGGCTTGTGTTGTTTACTCTACCCAATCTTCTTTCCAACATCTTTGCTCAAGGATCCAAAACCAGTGAGTTATCACTAAATATTTGCTGAATCAAGAAAGTCAGGCATCTGTTCATGGATAAATATCTATCTGTTTTAGCTTTTGAGGACAGAATAGAATTGGAACAATTGGAAGTTAAAAAATAGCCCAAGGGTAGTATGGATTGACTGGCCAACATCCATATCTAGTAGAGAAGTAACTACAGAAGCCAGAACTCCTTCCTTCTACACCCTCAAAAAGAATTTTGTTCATATTCCCAATGAAAGAAATGTTAGGGGAAGATGACCAGATGGCCCTGAATGCCAGTTCACTAGGACATGGAACTTTTGTAACTGGAGCCTCCACTTTTGTCCCATCAATTAGTAAGAAGAGACTCTGGAGAACACTTGAAGAATCCAGTTGCTATTTCCTTTATCTGAGAGGGAAAGGGAAAAAGAAAGGACACCCAGAAACCATAATGGATGTAGGTGTATCTTGAGAAGGAAGTAAAAGTGGGAACTTAGAAGTTAATAGAACATGGTATCAGCTTCCACATGTGGTCATTCATCTTTGCCCAAATAACCCACATACTTCTCTGGTGTGCGCCTTTTTGTTTTCCTGATTAAAAGTTTAAAATATTGGAGTGTGTGCTATGAGAAATACTTAAATAGAGTTGGGGAGAAGCCTTTATCAATACCATAAAAATCACTAACTTGATCCCCATAAATACAAAAATTAGGAGAACAAGAACAACTACTAATAGTAGTAGTAGAAGAAGGAGGAGGAGGAGAATAAGAAGTCATCTTGGGATTATCTACACAATGGAGTACTACTCATCAGTTTAAAAAAGGCTATATTGTGTCCTTTGAGACTAAATGGATGAAACTGGCAGTGATTATGCTTAGTGAAGTAAGGAAGGAAGTAAAGGACAACTACCGTATGATTTCACACATATGTGGAATATAGAGAATTGAAACACATGAACTTGAAAACAGATTATATATACATATATTCAACCTTGAGAGAACTATGGTAATTACCATTGAAAGGGGTTGGGGACAAAGAATTTTGGTGGTGAAGAATTTAGTGTGGAATTTTATTTTATAATCTATTACATCACTAATATACTAAATAAGGCAGGGATACATAGCACAATTGTTTTGCAAAGAGACTTTCATGCCTGAGGCTCCAAAGTCCCAAGTTCAATCTCCTCCCCCCCCTCCCCCGCTCCTGCCACCACCACCACCACCACCATCATAAGCCAGAGCTGAGTAGTGCTCTGATAAAAAAAAAAGACTAATACACTAAATAATAATTAAAAATAAATAAAATTACAGGAAGTGATGAATCCTATACATACATATACAAATGCAAAACTATCTTCCTAATATTACATACAGTATAAACCAGCTCAAGATAAATTTTTTCACAGAAAAACATTAAGTCAATAGAAAAATTAAATCTAAAAATAAAAAGTAATCTAGGGGGATTATCAGGGTAGTACTATCACTTCAGTTTTCTTACTACCTTTTCTCTCCCTGGAGAAATGGCAGTAGGGTTATAGGACCCTCCCCAATTGTGACTTCCAGCCTTAGGATTGTCCCCACACCGTGACATGGTATAATTATTGGCTCTCAAAAGTCACAAGACTTCCATCCCCCACCAGATCCTCCCCCTAACCCCAGCCCTTATGTGCAGATGATAGTGCAAGGATACGACTATATGGGAAGGAGCTGGGATCTGCTTACAAAGCAGCTCACACAACAGACCCTTAAGGGCTTGTGGTGAACCCAGGGGTGGCCACAGCAGCAGCAGAAACATCAGGAATGTAGGCTGCCACAGTCTCAGTGTCTTCAGAGATGTCTGCACTGGGGTCAGGCTATGGCCCTGTGCCTCCTCTGTGACCTCCTTTATCATCATGGCCCATCACAAGCAAGACTCCCAGAATTCCCCTCCCACTGACAAGGAGACCACAGCGCCAGAGTGGGTTGCAGTGCCAGCTGGGTAGACCAGACCAGAGATGCTAGTTATATGGGGCTGTCTCCAGCCCAGGGATAAGACCTACACCCTGTGTGGGCAGCACTGGCAGAGAGGACAAAGTGGCAACACAGCAGTTTCAGGAAACTGGGTCAAACTGAGGGAAAAGGGCTCAGATGGGGTGTGTCAGGGCAGAAGTGATCTCCTTAAGATACAGTTCTAGCACCCAAGAGTTTGCCAGTTAGTGCAGGGTGTGTTCATCAAAACAGGACCCTTTTCTCCTCAGGCCAATTAAATGTGCATATTGACACCAAACAGTCTGGGAATTAGACGGCCAACATGCAGTTGCTAAATCAAACCCTACGTATCTGGGCCAGGCACTTCCTAGGTTTCTCAGCAGCAAAGTAGGTGGTTTCCCCACTTGGGGTGTCCTTAGACATCCTTCTCTTGTGAATGTTTTCCTCTGACACCCTAGCTTTCTCCTCAGTTCCTCTAATCTGAATGTTCTCTTCTTCTGCTGGTATGCTTCCCACTCCTCACAGGACCATAAGGTAAAAAATGTGAAGGCCATTCCCTCAGGAACTATCAATAGCCCTTAGATTATCTCTCAGGCAACTGTGGGAGGAAGAGTACAGTGGGGTGGATCTTGGGACTCTATGAAGTGGAGAAGTCACTCCCAACCTCTCAAGAGTGGAAGATAGATGCCTTCAGGAAGACTGTTCAACATGGTGAGCACATGCATTGTTTATAATAAGGTAGTGCGAGTCTTAGGCCAGTAGAGACTCTCCAAGGCCAGGCCAGTTTATCAAAAATTCAAACTCTGGGGCTGAGCAATGGTACATGTTACCATGCACAAGGACCAGAGTTCAAGTCCCAGGTCCCCACCTGCAGGGAGAAATCTTCACAAGTGATGAAGCAGTGCAAAGTCTCTCTCTCTCCCTATATACTTCCTTCTCAGTTTTTCTCTTCCTGCCTCTACCCCGTAAATAAATAAATACATAAATAAAATATATATTTTTGAAAGTCAGACGCTCCTAGTACTAGGAGGGGTGGTACATATTGTCTGGCCACTTTGCACTTGCTCAGAGAAGACCACTGAATAAAGGTTCAAAGGCACCCCCACCCCCACGACTGCTCAGCTGTGTGCGAGTCAGAAGTCAGATCAGACAGAAATGGAATAGGAGGCTCTCAAGTACCAACCTTCAGTTACTATGACCTTGAATCCTCAGAGGAGCCAAGAGGAATGTCATTCTAACCACAAATAAGGTTAAGTGGAAGACAAGAATATTACTGGGAAGGCCCTGGTCACCCTGTTCCTCCCAGCACTGAGACAGGACAAATAGCAATGCAGACGTATGTGGGAGATCAGAGCAGAAATGATGCTGATGCTCAGAGATTGCGCCACTAAGCATCATCTCGGACAGCAGCTGGAGAGCACCTGTGCCTGCTGTGGGTGATGCTTTGAATGGTTATGAGACTGATCTGGGACTGTAGTTTGTTTCCTAAGTGCCAGACAGGCTCATAAAGTTCTCTTCAATTGCGCATATGAGTGTGCAATATGAATATTAATGCAATGAAATGATTCACCTCCCACTAAAACTTTATTTGTAGATGTTATTTTCTGCTCACAGGAACATTGATGTCCATGCTTAGGTCTTCACTGCATTTAAAGTGCCTCTTTAAAAAAACCTCATTTGGAGTGAGTGTTCCATTAATGTTTTGTAGTCTTTGGCTCGATTCCTTTGTGTCTTAGTTGCTTGTCTCCACACTCCCAGGGATGAGAAGGAAGAAAGGAAGACTGAATTCTAACTAATAAGAAGGCGATGTCTACGCAATTGGGCACCAGAACTGGAAAACTTTGTGCTTCTCACAAAGCACATGCCAGCCACCAGTTTCTTATCTTTTCTTTTTACTTAGTGATTTAATAATGATTAACAAGATTGCAAGACAACAGGGCTACAATTCCACACAGTTCCCACCATCAGAGTTCTGTGTTCCATCCCCTCCATTGGAAGGTTCCCTATTCTTTATCCCTCTGTGAGTATGGACCAAAATTCTTTATGGGGTATAGAAGGTAGAGGGTTTGGCTTTTGTACTTGCTTCTCCGCTGGACACGAGCATTGGCAGATCAATCCACAACCCCCAAATTATTTCTATCTTTCTCTGTAGCATAGGGCTCTGTAGGGGTGAGACTTCAGGACACATTAGTGAGATCATCTGCCTGGGGAGGTCCGGTTAGCATAATGGTAGCATCTGCAACTTAGTGGCTTAAAGGTGGTAAGGCATAAAGCAAAATGTTCAATAAACAGGAACCCAAAGTTAGGAATAGAGCAGATAAAACCTGGGGTATTCATGTGGAAAGAAGCTAGGAAGTCTATTTTAGGTATATGCTATGTGGTCCATGACTTTAGTAATTTTTTCATCAGCCTGCTAGCTAACATGCAGATAGACTAAAAGTATTGTCTGGGAAGATCACCCACCTATTCCTTATGACGATTATTTTCTGGATTGATCACCTCTCCTTGATCCAGGGTGGGTTTCTGGTGGCTTCAAGGAGTTCTTATGATTCATGTAATTTTGGTGGTTGATTAAAGGACCTATTGATATTCTCAAAACTTTGGATGAATGGCTCAAGTATTCTGGGAGTATAGTGGGCTATAAAGCCATCACTCAGACTGTTTCTGATGACCAGCTCAGCCCTGCTCAAGGACTCCTAAAAATAAAACTGGAAACCTACCTGGAGTCACCCCAGAGTCTGGGTGAAAAACAGAGTCCCCATGGAAGTGCTATCACTACCTTGTCACTCAGCTAGCTCATCAGAGCTGTGTGCAGGGCTGGGCTGGGACTTAATTCTGCTTCTCCCTAGAGAGGCAAGATACCTGAGTGCTTGCCACACCATTCTTATAAGCTCTTTGCAGAAGCCAGGGCTGAGAGGACAGGAACCAACTGCTTCACAAGGACAAGTGTCCTCACAGAGCTCTTAGAGTGAAGAAAGGCCTTGCTCCATCCTGGTCCCAGAAGGAGGCCACAGGAGCTCCAATTATACCACAGAGACTACTGGCTTCTGGCTACTGAATTACAAAGCTCCAGGGAGAGAAGAAAGGGTCCAGGCAGACAGGTCTGCAAAGACAGCAGGATGTTCTTTCTAGGTCTCAACCTCAGTAGTTGCAATGAGTGTCATAAGCCTTCCGTTTATGCTGTACAACCTTCACTGAGACTCTGGGAACAGACTTACCAGGGAACACTTTCTCTTGCTCTGCATGGTTCTCTGTCCACCTGATGATCAGAGTGCAGAGGGTCCTACACACACACACACACACACACACACACACATACAATGAATAGGCCCACAGTCTCTGAGGGTGAGGTTTAGGCTTCTCACACGTTATTGTTGCCTTTCCTATTGCAAAGCCTATCTGGAGAGAAGTCAAAGAAGAGCCTTCTCCAACGAGGTCCTTCTTCTCCCTCACACCCAAGCTTCAGAAGAGGAACTTATCTGTGCAGCTCAGGGATAGACCTTCAGTGACAGAGCAGTGCCCTGAGTGGAGGCTACTTACAGACACATCTGCAAAATGACTTCAGGGAAACATCCATGGATTGGTTCCTGGTTTGGGAAAGGAAAACGCTGAGAGGTGGATTATAGAAATCAAGTGTATCCTGAGCCTTGGGAGTGAAGTGCACATCCTGAGACAGTCACACCAGGCCATCAAGGAAAGGATCAACCACATGGTATCACCAAGAGAGCCCCGGTGAGTCCACATGCCTTCAATCTTGACACTAGCAAGGGTTGTCACCATCATCTCCTCCATTCTGCCTTTCAGTAAAAAGATACCTGCTCTACTGAAGCATCCAAACAGAACAAGATGAAAAATGAAGTGGCTTCTGGGTGGGAAATAGGTGGCAAATGGGATTCCCTCTTCAAAAATAAACATTTGAATATAATCAGAAGGAATGATATTATAAAGACTTTACTGGAGGTCGGACAGTAGTGCAGCGGGTTAAAGGCACATGGCCCAAAGAGCAAAGACCAGCATAGGGATCCTGGTTCTAGCCCCCAGCTCCCCAACTGCAGGGGATCACTTCACTGGCAGTGAAGCAGATCTGTCTTTTCCTCCCCCTCTCTGTCTCTCCTCCTCTCTTGATTTCTTTCTGTCCTATCCAACAACAACGACATCAATAATAACAGTGATAATAACCACAACAACAATAAAACAACATGGGCAACAAAAGGAAAAATAAAACAGCCTCCAAGAGCAATGGATTTATGGTGCAGGCACTGAGCCCCAGCAATAATCCTGGAGGCAAAAAAAAAAGACATTACCTGGGGGCTGGCAGAATTGTTAGCTTGTATGGTGCATTGTTTGTCCATGTGCACAACCCAGAGTGTAGCCTGGCCCCCACCAAATTGGAGGGATCTTTGGTTCATTGGTCCTCTTCACCTTCTCTGTCTCCCTCTAACTGAAAAAAAAAAAAAGAAAGACAGAAAGAAAGTGAAGCCTTGACAATGACAAAAAAAGAAAAAATAGACATTATCTATAAATGATTTAATTAACTCACTCAAAAACCATTTAGTGCCCAAGCCTCTGAGGATACAGTGATGAAGGAAATTTAAATTCTGGCCTCCTGACTTCACTACCATGTACTTTTAAATCACTTTCCAAGGAGAATTTTATCTGGTTTCATCACATGGCTACCTTAGAAGTTGCTAGTAAAACTGTTTGGGAGGTCTAGAATGTTGGCTTCTTCATGATGAGGATGGGGAAGGACACTTCTAGGGTGCTACTTTGTCCTCCTGTTGTGTCTCCAAGTTCCCTGCCCAAAATGAGATCATCTGCAATCTTCTCCCAACTTTTCTTTCTTTGCCTGAGTCCTTCAGGTCAGTAAGATACTTGCTGCGCTAGCCCAACAATTTTATATTTAATAGTCTTATTTCTGATTGTCAGTGAATTGTCCAAAATTTATTTTTAACCCAGTGAATTTTTGTGGACAAGCTTTATGGTTCATTGGTGATTGGGGTTTTATGGGAGATTTGAGGAAATGTTTGGGTTGTGGAGACAGCATAATGATTATGCAAAAGACTCTTTTGCCTGAAGCTCTGCAGTCTCAGACTGAATTCCTAATACCACCATAAACTAGAAGTGAGCAGTGTTCTGGTAAAAAAAAAAAAAAAAAAAAGGAGGAAGCAAAGGAGAAAGAAAAGAAGAGAAAGAAGTGTTAGCATATGGTTTATCCTAGCCTGCAAACTTTAATTTGACAATGCTCACCAAGGGAGAATTCTTGTGCATCTATCTGTCCTAGAGACCAATATTTTCATGAAAGCAGTCTCCTTAGCTACAAGAAATTGAATTCTCTTCTGTGAAATAACAAGTTGGCAGTTTGAGGATATGACAATTCAAGGAGCAAGCATGGAGATGGATTGAATGGGGCAGAGGGTTGAGTTAGTAGCAAAACAGTTTCCTGCTCACCTTGAGGAGGTCAGACAGCTCCCCTGGCCTCAGAATAGTTCACTGAGTAAATGCTGTCAGGACTTTGGGTGGCACACGAGCACTGAATGTTAGGCCGAGGATGGCTGGCGCAATGGGAATGATGTGGGGTATGGGGGCTGCACTCTGGACTACCAGACTGGCCAAGGGTTCGTTATACAGGAAGTAGGGACACTGCTGTTGTGATTATCCAATATGGGCAAGCCAGCAGCAGTTCATAAAAACCAGTGGGAAGGGATCAAGTAAAAAGGGACACTCTGTCTCACACACAAGAAACTATAAAGAACCTCAGAGTCCAAGAGGCCTGTTTGGTTAATGAGGTCAACTCCTAAGGAAAGGCTAGGACCACCCTCTCACTCCTCTTCCCAGCACTGCATTCACATCAGGACACAACTCCTCTCCTTCCTCAGCCCTCATGTCAAATGCTGAGAGGCTGGTGATCTAGCTCTCTGCCTTTTCTCCTGTGTTTTATCCCCTCCTCACATGGACTCACAGACCTTTTTAGGAGAGTCTAGAACATGGAATTTCACCAGCTCCCACACGGTGCCTAGCCCAGTCAAATCAGGAAAGTGGTGTTAAAGGGACCAGATGGCTGCCAAACCCTTTTTCTGTCCAGTCTGACTACATCCAGTCTTTCTGACTGAGGTCCAAGTGCAGAATATGCTCTTTCCTGCCCCAGATCCAGGTCAGAAACATCCTCCTTTCACTACTTTCAATTACTAACTCAACTCTTGTGCTTCTCCAAAGAGAGTCCCACTTTCCCCCAGATATGACAGGACTGAATGTATTTGGAAAGTAGCTTCTTGTTCTTTTATATGCCACATTTTCCCCATCCTTCTCTTTGGGCATCCAGTTTCACTCCTTATCTGTGTTCCTAAGCCAGGCTAAGATTTACCCAGCTCTTTAAAGCCTTGTTTACTGCCCAACAAAAGATGAGTGGCTGAGAAAGCTGTGGTATATATATGCAATAGAATACTATACAGCTATCAAGAACAATGAACCCACCTTCTCTGACCCATCTTGGACAGAGCTAGAAGGAATTATGTTAAGTGAGCTAAGTCAGAAATATAAAGATGAGTATGGGATGATCCCACTCATCAACAGAAGTTGAAAAAGGAGATCTGAAAGGGAAACTAAAAGCAGGATCTGACAAAATTGAAAGTAGGGCACCAAAGTAAAAACCCTGTGGTGAGGGTAGACATGCGGCTTCCTAGACCAGTGGGGGGTGGGGTTGGGTGGGTGGGATGGGATACAGTTTTTGGTGGTGGGAATGGTGTTTATGGCCTAGTAAAGTGTAGTCATATAAACCACTAGTTAATTAATATGAGAGGGGGGAAATTAATTGTATGTCTCGAAGTTTTTAAAACACAGACTGAGTCTTCTTAATACATAGGCTGTGTATTTGATATGTGGACTCTCTCAAAAGCCTAGACCAAGTAGATCAGAGGCAACCAGTGGCACAGGTATTTACAAGATACTGGGTACTATACAGCAAACCCTAACAAAAGGATTTTTCAAAGTTAGCCCAATTACCAAGTAATGTGATGATAACATTAACTATCCATTGTCTTTTTGAACCCTAAGACAGCAGGAACCTCACATCTCCACTAAAGAGCCTATATTTCCCCCAGTCCTGGAACCTTAGGATAGGACCCACTTTCCCACATGCCTCTCCCAATCCATATCAAATAATATTGCATCAGCCGATCACAACCTATTCAACGCAACGATTGCCACCTCAACATGCTTCAGCTCAGACTGTGTCACGTGTGGAATGACAACCCTTCAGCTTCATTACTCAGGTGAGACCTTTCCTTTCATAGCATTCTCTAATTCCATCCCAGGTGGATCACTTTCTAACAAAGTCCCAAAACCTAGATATACACCAGGTTCTGTGAGAGAGAGCATATGTGCACATGTATCCATAAACAAGTGCAAAACATATACCTGAAAGCAGAAGTACACTAGAGTTTGCAGTGCGTACCCCCCCCCAACACTTCCTCTCCAGTATTCCAAGCTTTGGGTCCATGATTGCTCAACAATTTGTTTGGCTTCCTATGTTAACTCTCTTTTCAGCCACCAGGTTCCAGATGCTATCAGGATGCCGGCCAGGCTTCCCTGGACTGAAGACCCCACCAATGTGTCCTGGAGCTCCGCGTCCCCAGAGACCCATCCTACTAGGGAAAGAGAGAGGCAAACTGGGAATATGGACCGAGCAGTCAACGCCTATGTTCAGCAGGGAAGCAATTACAGAAGCCAGACCTTCCACCTTCTGCAACCCACAACGATCCTGGGTCCATTCTCCCAGAGGGATAGAGAATGGGAAAGCTATCAAGGGAGGGGATGGGATATGGAGATTGGGTGGTGGGAATTGTGTGGAGTTGTCCCCTTCTACCCTATGGTTTTGTTAATTTATCCTTTCTTAAATAAAAAATAAATTTAAAAAAACAAAGCCTTGTTTACTGTGGTCATATGTGAAAAAATGTATTCACTTGGTGGTGGGTAAAGTGAAGTTACATACACATGTAGGTCTGAACCGTAAAACCTTCTAATTCTTTAAACTAATGTTAAATCAATAATAATATATATACTATTATACTATTGATATATCAACAATAGTATATATATACATATATATTAAAAAGAAAGGAGAAAAATATTCATATTCCCTCTCAGTCTTTCTCATCACAACCTATGCCTTACCCTCCAAGACAAGACAGGCCCGTGGGTAATTTGATTAGATGTGTCTAATTTTTCACATTACCTTGAACTTCGGACTTCCCTCTTCATTTCTCTTCAGTGTCTGTTTCTCCACCTGAGGGGTTGAAAACATAGCCCAAGTCTAGTGAGTCAGGCTCAGACACAAATTAGATTCCCTTTAACAAAGGTTGTCAACTCTTAGGGACAAAGTCTATTCAAGTCACTTCAAAGAAGGTAAATCACTGCTATCCATTAGCCAAAAGTGGATGCTTGGAGTCTGTTATCATCTCATGTTGAACTAGCTCCCACTTCTTCTAGCCTCTCCTACTCTAAGCCATAGCCCAGCCCCTAGTAACTGCCCCACCCTACTCAACAGATGCATCCCTCTGAAGTGCACAGGCTCTGAGGGGCACACTGACCTCCCTGTCTGGCTTCTCTGTGTCTTATTGAGTTGAATTAGGTCAAGGCAATCTGACTTTCACAGAAGAAAGTTTCCTCTACCTTCTAGGGGTATTAGTCCCCGATCTTCCCTCTAGACTCTCGGCTTCCTCTCCCCTCTCCTAAACTCCCCATGTTGTCTTCGGAAGAAATCCCTTGTCTTTTTTAGTATTCCCAAGCATCTCAAGCACAGTCACATAATTTGATATTCATACCTTTGTCTCTCAAAAAGACCTCCCTTTTCTTCATCTCTGTCCCACTCTGGGGAGCCTTTGCTCACTCTTGGGGCCTCAGTCATGTGTGTCTCTGGACAATGAGAATAAAGGCTAGGGTTCAGTCCCAACTTGTCTCCAAATGTGCTTCTAACTGTTACAGTTGTAAACCATAGTTCTGCCCAAGATACAGACTTTCCATGTTAGACAAGGAAAAGATAGTAGAAAGTGGAATCCTCACAAAATGGCTGGAACTAGAGGTGATTATCCTAAGTGAAATAAGGAAGTGGAAGCCAACTAATAATGGTTCCACTCAAATATTGAATATCAATGACTGGAACATACAAAACATAATAATAACCAAACTAACCCTTAGACTGTAAAAAGGATATTAGTTAAAGGCCCTCCTTTAACAGGGATCAGAGGTGAAGGACTAGGTAGAGGGGTATCTTTTGAGTGGAATGGTAGTAGAATTTTGGTGGTGGGTGTGGTTTGTTTTACATCCATGTGAGACTATACTCCTGAATTTTTATAGTATTGTAAACCAACGTTAAATTTTTAAAAAATGAAGAAAGAAAAAAAAAACTAAATGAACCCCCATAGGAGTTATGTTCCCAGAGTTCCCATCAATTTGGAGTCAGCCCAGAACAGAAACCATCTTCTCTGTGCCAGACATCCCACAGATGCAGTGGCACCCTGCTTCCCTCACCCAGCCACTTAATTAGCACACTGAGCTCAGCTTAACATGAACCCACTGTCCTCAGATTCAAACAACACACATTCAGGGTTAGGATGTCCAAGACTGCACTTATGGGTTTTATCCAGCACAACACTGGATCCCACCCATGGGATAATAAAGGAAGGGTGCTTTTACTGTACTGAAGGATAGTGGGAAATGAAGAAAGGAAGAAAAGAGGAGAAATAAAGCAGAAAGGAGGACTAGATGTCCAGTTATCATTCCTCTGGGGTTAAATTAGATATAAATACAAAACATCTTCCAACTTCTTTTAAAACTAATCAAGTATTTTCTGTTGGGAATTTTTTTTTCCCCTAAACTGCTATCTCTTTATGTTCTTTTTCCTAACTGAAAACATCTGTCTTGGTTTGGGGATTTGTTTTTGTTTTTGTTTGGTCTTTTAGGTTAGTTTTTCCTTCTAGCCTTTTTAAAAATAGTCCCTACGGTTTTGTTAATTTATCCTTTCTTAAATAAAAAATACATTAAAAAAAATAGTCCCTGAAGTGGCCACCTCAATGCCACAAGTCATTAACCCAGTAGCAGCTTTGATTCTTCTGGCTCTTTTATGGGGTCCCCACTCATGTCACCAGCCCACTTCACTGTCCTGCAGAGAGGTCTGAAACAGCTCTAGAGGGTGAACTATGGCGTTTGAAGACTCTAAGAAGTCACCATCCAGGCTTTCATGGTGGGAAAAGCAATCTAAATGCTGGAAAGTTGATTGTGATGAAGAAATAAGGGAGATTAAGTTTTTTGTTGGCCCTGCAGTTCACAGCACCTCCATCCACTGGCTTGGGGACATGAAGTCTCAGGGGTCTTGAGAGCTGGAAATAGCTCCGCCTCTCCTAATATAGCCATGGGAGCAACTACTAGGTGCCTGGCACTGTTTTGGTAACCTTGCCACATTTTTCCTTATTATCTTCCTTCTGTGTTTGCAGATAAGGAAACTGAGGCTAGAAGAAAGAAAGTAGTTATTCTAGAAATCATATCATTGGATAGTGGGTGGTGGTTGCACCTGGTTGACTCAAGGACCCTGGTTCAAGCCCCTGGTCCCCACCTGCAGGGGGTAAGCTTTGCAAGTGGTGAAGCAGGCTTGCAGGTGTCTTCTCTCTCGCTATTTATAACCTCCTCCTCTCTCAATTTCTGCCTGTCTCTACCCAATAAATAAATAAATAAAGATAATACAAAAAAATCACATCACTGACAAAAGGAAAGATTACTCTAGGAAAATGAAAACTAAGAAGAGCCCATGAAGCAGAAAAGACCATTAGGAAATAAAAGAAGAGGAAGCCAGGTGGTTGTGTACCCTGGTTAGGCAGACACCTTCCAATGCACAAGGAGCTGGGTTTATGTCCCTGGTTCCCACCTGCAAGGGGAAACCTTCACAGATGGTGATGCAAGGCTGCAGGTATCTCTCTGTGTCTCATTCTCTCTCTCTCTCTATCTCCCCTTCCCTCTCAATTTCTCTGTCTCCATCCAATAATAAAAATAAGTAAATAAACATACTTTTTAAAAAGCTTATTTAAAAAAAAGGAAATGAAAGGGGAGAGAGGGCATGATCCCACCATTAAGCCAGGGACTAGTACCAGTTTATCATTCCTCTAATATACTTGACTTTGAACTTAAACTTGACTTCTATCTTATGTCCTGATCATCGCTTGATATTCAGATGTCCTATCCCAGTTCCTGATCTATCCCTACGGAGGCATCATGTCACAAGAAGCCGAGCAGCCACCCTCCCGATCTGCTGATGCTGGTTTGTTCACCTGTGTGTTCCTGCCTTGCTCTTTAGGAGTAAGACATCTTACCTCTACTTTGTCCAGAGTCACTTTAGCATCTCAATTCCTCTTTGCAATCTTCTGAGAAGAGTTAAACTTCTTATCTGGGGAGTGTTGGCTTCCAGCCTGAAGGTTTTGTCCCAAATGGATTTGTATCCAGCTGTCTGCCCAGGACAGACTGGCAAGATCTACATTTTTAGTTCACCTGGACCATCTGCTCACTTTACGGTGACACTGACCTCTGGATTTAGACTAAGCAATCACTTATGAAAATTCTGCTTCAATTACTAATTTAAGGTGGAGTCTTATCACATGTCAACTTGATCAGATAGCCTACAAGTTAAAGTGAGTTCCTTATGGAGTCTTAATTTTTTTTCCTTAAAATCAAAACAAGGAGGAAATAAAAAAGTAAATCATCTAGAATATCTCTTAGATACCAATCCAGTTACACTTGGGTTTTATATCAAAAGAGTATAATCATACAACTCACTGATTTCTGCAAGTACTTACTGACCCTCTACCATGCCCACAGTTTTGTGATCTCATCACCAAGGGACATCATGGAGCTAAAATTCATCTGGAAGATTTGGGGGAAATGATGGATGATACTTACTAGGCTAACTAGAGGGTTTTATTTAGCTGAATAGACATTTGACTCATTGAGGAGAGGCTACAAAGACAAGGGGACAGGAGAGACATATACAAAAATGCTTCTCAATATAGAAAAAAATTAATGACCATTCTGAAAGATTGATAATATAACTCCAACTCCAATAAATGCATCAGCATTCTTTTATAAAAGTCGACTTATTTTGGTTGAGAGAGAGAAAGGTGAAGAGACATCATTACAATTTTTTTTTCTGACAACTCTTAGGTTATCAGGATTCAGATGCAATTCAAGGCAATCACCCAGCCAAGTGAACGATCTCCAGGTCAAAACTTTACAATACTATCAGTGTGCTTTGAGTGTGTCCTTATTTTGTAAATAGATGCACTGATGTGTAACACTGTCAGAGCCTGCTAAGGAGGACCAATTTCACATGTATTTCTATAAAATGAAAACTGTGTGTCTCCTATCCTCTAGGAACTCGTGATCTGAGTGGATTGATGAGACAATTCAAGGGCAGCATAGATACAGAAATGGCTTTAGTCTGGACCCCAGTTGAAGCAGTAGAGAACAAGACAGGCTGACACTGTCCTTTTGGCATTGCTGGTTGATCTTATATCATAAACACTACCTCACTACTGACTTTTATTGCTCCATCTGGTAAAGTTGAAGGTAGAGAGAATGAGGACTAGGGTGAGGTAGTCTTTTTTTTTTTTCTTTTTACCTCTTACTTGGCATAACTTGAAAATAAGTGGTTGTAAAAAGTAATAAAGGATAGCTTGCATAAACAGTTCCACCTCTTGGGATGGGGGAAGTTTGGGACAATATATCAAAGCCAGAGGTAATAAAAGAAGATTTGACAATAAGAGAAAGGTTGATTTGACATTGATATCATCTATCAAGACATACACATAAAGTTAAAGTAAGTTATAAAACACTGGAGAAACATTTGCAACATATATCACAGACTGATACAGACTGATATATCTTAACCAGCTTAAGTTTGCCTTGATTTTACACTTGTATTCTTACCAAGTTCTGCTCTCCAACACTGTGACAATAGATTTTTTGAATCATTAACTTTAAAAAAAAAAAGACCTGTGCCTGGGGGCCAGTAGATAGCTCATCATTTAGGGTCCCAGCCTTACCATGCTCATGGTCCAAGTTCAGACAAACACTGGCACCACATGGGAGGTTTTATGGTGCTGGATTAAGTCCAGGTACTCTGGTGTCTGTCTCTCCCTTCCTCCTTCTCTCTCTCTCTTCTTACATGGGAGATGTTAGTTTCTTGTTTCAGGTTATCTGAATGAAAAACCAGGCTTGGATGGTGAAATCTCATATGAATGAAACTACGGCTTTTAAAATATAAAGACATATACCTGAAAACCTGTCAGGCCTGGGCCAGTAGAGAAATGAGAACTAAATGATATGTGGAATTCCAGATTGGATAATGAAGAGAAAAAGAACATACACCCTAATAAGAAAATGGGAAAAGGAGATATCAGATAATTCCAAAGAATAAATAAACATTTTGTATTTCAATGAAAGGATTCTTAACCTCACCAATAATCAAAGGGACATTATACGCAATAAATATTACAAATTATATTACAATCCATATTATGTGTAATTTATATACACACAACACTGAATGGAAAGGACAAAAAATAATAACCATTTCTATTCATGGGACTAGCTAGTGATATCATTTAAAAAATCATCCATTTCCTTATATTTTCCCTAAATTAGTCTGATATTGTCCGTAAGCTTAAGACAATATCATCTACCAATAGCCACCACAGTAACTTCTTCAATTGTCAACTTTTATTCATCCTTGCCTATTTATCAGTTCTCTTTATTCAGATATTTTTCAAAAAACCAATATGACCTCTCATTTCTACTGATACCTCTCACTGCTGTTGAAATAAAAATGAAATCCTTTACAAGACCAACAAATCCATCTGAGGGAGACTTCCTGCACACATGTCCAACTTCTTGCACTGAGCCTTCCTAATATTCAACCCCAGCACACAAGTTTCCTCATCTCCTGCAGCAGCCACATTAGCTCAGGCCATAGTGGAGGACTTCTTACTCCCCTGATAGTCTAAATAAATCCTGCTTAATCACCATCTACACCATTCCTCGGCCTCGCGTGAGCTTAATGTGCAGCTTGACGATACGAGAATCTGGCATGAAGCCCAGCCAGTCTATCTTGGCGTTAGTCTCGATCGCACCCTGTCATTTCACAAACATCTCATAAAAACTGCAGCAAAGGTGGGCGCGAGGAATCACATCATTGCAAGACTGGCCAGCTCCTCATGGGGCGCGAGCGCTTCCACACTACAATCATCATCTCTGGCATTCTGCTATTCCACTGCAGAATACTGTGCCCCAGTATGGTTCCGTAGCCCCCATGTCCACTTGGTCGATTCCAAATTATATTCCTCCATGAGGATCATTTCTGGAACCATCCGTTCCACCCCGGTTCCATGGCTGCCAGTTCTTAGCAACATCGCCCCGCCAGATATTCGTCGGGATGCGGCATCATCTAAGTTCATTTCCCACGTCTACGCTCGACCAGACCTGCCAATATACGCGGATATCTTCGCCCACCCTGTCCAACGCTTGACGTCTCATCACCCAATCTAGTCCCCTATGCCTACACTGAACTTCTCTGTTCCAGACTTTTGGAAACAGAGTTGGCAGTCAGCTGAGGTAAAGAACAAACACCTCATCACAGACCCCTGCAAGCGTCAACCCGGCTTTGACCTAGCACGTTATGACTGGGCCCTCCTCAATCGCTATCGAACAGGCCATGGCCGGTGCGCCGCTATGTTCCACTTCTGGGGATCCAGAGACGACCCGAACTGCCCCTGCGGCTCCAGACAGACTATGACCCACATAGTCAACGACTGCCACCTCTCCAGATTCAAAGGAGGTCTCGAAACTTTACATCAGGCTCAACCTGACGCTGTTGACTGGCTACGGAAGAAGGGCAAACGCTAGAAGAAGAAGAACTGGGATTTATCTGAGAAGTGACTTCCTCCTGGAAGTCATCTTTGTTTTTTTCTTTTTTTAATTTTTTTTCTCTATTGGGGGATTACTTGTTTACAATCAACAGTAAAATGTAGTTTGTACACATGTAACATCTCTCAGTTTTCCACATAACAATATAACCCCCACTAGGTCCTCCTCTGTCATCATGATCCAGAACCTGAACCCTCCCCCACCACCCACTCCAGAGTCTTTTAATTTGGTGGAATACACCAACTCCAGTCCAAGTTCTGCTTTGTGTTATCCCTTCTGTTCTTATTTTTCAACTTCTGTCTATGAGTGAGATCATCCCATATTCATCCTTTTCTTTCTGACTTATCTCACTTAACATGAGTCCTTCAAGCTCCATCCAAGATGAGGAAAAGAAAGTGAATTCGCCATTTTTAATAGCTGAGTAGGATTCCATTGTGTATATAGACCACAACTTACTGAGCCACTCATCTGTTGTTGGACACCTGAGTTGCTTCCATGTTTTGGCTACTACAAATTGTGCTGCTAGGAACATAGGTATAAACAAATCTTTTTGGATAGGTGTGTTTGATTCCCTAGGAGATAGCCCCAGTAGAGGGTCATAAGAAAGGTCCACTTCTAGCCTTCTGAGAGTCAAGAAGTCATATTTGAACTCCCCAGCTAGGTCAAATCCCCTCTATTGGACTCTCCAAAAACACTCTGCATTTTTTCCTCATGAACATTTACACTAGGCTCTACAAGACAGGGACCACATCTGGGGAGAATCCACATCATGTCCTAAATATCTAGCACATATTATTTGGCATATACAAGAAGCTCAGTAAATTTGTTAAATGAATTATGAATCCTTCCACAGGACAGCTTGGCAGTCTCTGTCAACAGTTACAATATCTACATTCTTTGACCTAGGAAATTATTGTGAGAAATTAATATTTCCCTTTTTTATTAAACACACATGACAGTGAGTTCTGCGATTTCGCCCATCTTTCTGAGTGTGTACTAAGTATATGATCAGAAACAGATCATGAAAATATCATTATTCTTGAGGAAAATGTGAATTAATAGTGTTTTATTTAGGTTATATCAGAATGTCCCTAGATTAAACAATGGCATCAAAGAGTGGACATCAGGATAGCCTTATAATTTGAGAGACTAAATCAACTTGCCTAGACAAATAGAGCCGGGCCAAAAGTCAGAGCAAGGAGTTATTGTCATGGGGAATTGTAGAGTGTGCATCTTCAGAATGTGAATCAAGTGAGAAAAAAGAGCAGAATTCACATAGATGAGGAAGAGGGGAGAAATGGTTGGGAGGAGACCTTCATGGAACATAATCAACATAAAGGACCCTGGAAAGATGGGGGAGTGTATAACTAACAATGTCATCGGAGAAGGAAAATAGATAAATGTGAGGTGCACGAACAAAAAAAAATTAAGACAATCTGGAGTCAGATGACAAGAAATTGAAGAATTGATGTGGCGGGGGGGTGGGGGGGTCCAGGCAGCGGTGCACCCAGTTAAGTACTAAGTGAAAAGACTCACAAGGATCTTGATTCAAGCATGTCCCCCCCCTCCCCACCTGCAAGGGGAATACTTCGAAAGTGGTGAAGGAGGTCTGCAGTTGTCTTTCTCTCTCCCTCTCTATTTTGCCTCCCCTCAATTTCTCTCTGTCCTAGCCAATAAAATGGAAAAAATGACCACCAGGAGGAGCAATTCATAGTGACTACGCCAAGCTGCAGTGATAACCCTAGAGGCAAAATAAATAAATAAATAAATAAATACAATTGATAGGGTACAATCCAGAGGCTTTAATTAAAGTAGAAGGTTTTCTTTTTTTTTTTTTTCAATTTCTTTTATACATGACAAAATATGGTATTACATTCAGTGCTATGGTAAATATCTTTACATATTTCTCCAGTCATAAGTTTAAATGTGACTACAGGAGAAATTCCTAAGCATAGAGTTGATATATGAAAAGGTAAACGCATTTAAAAATTTTATAGATTTTTCTGAAACTGCCATTTTCAGAGGTCGCATCAATTCATACACCTTGAAAATGCATATAAATGTCTGTTCCTCTGAACCCTTGTCAGAAATACATTTTGAGAAGATTTTGGATATTGTGTGTAAAATACAGTTTTAATTTAATTTGATTGTTTCTTGTGTGGGAAACTAAGCATCTTTCCAATGACCCTAAACCATTTATATTTTTTTATAAGTAGTTTCTTTATGTCCTTTGCCAATATTATATTACTGTTGGTCTTTTTATTTCTTTTTTGTTTTTTTCTTATTGATTTGTTCTTCCCATATTAATAAATGTAGCCTTTGTCTGGCATGTTTGTTATAAATAGTTTCCTGTATATGATTTGTCATTGACTTTACTTATACTGTTCCCTTCCAAGCAGAGATTCTCGACTTTTAAAGAAAAACTTATAAATCTTTTCTTCAGAGTCTCCTGAATTTTATCATATATAAACAGGCTTTCTTTACTCCAAGATCACTAATTTTTTTTTCCCTAGAACCTTGATAGTTTAATTTTCATGTTGATAGTCCATCTGGCATTTGTTTTGGTATAAAAAGTTGGGAGAAATACAACTTTATTATATCCCAGATGGCTAACAAATTGTCCCAACACCATTTATTGAATTATAACTCCTCCCTGCCCCTAATTAACATATGTAACCTGAGATTTTAGTGGAGTCTAACCTAACCTCAAGTTTTACTGAATTTACTTGTTTGATGATTCTAATAAAGGTTGTAACATAGGGAACAATAATTGTCACTCAGTTGATATATATGGTATTACATTCAGTGCTATGGTAACTATTTCTGCTAGTATATCACTTGACCAATTGTACGCAGTGTTTCTTCTAAAGATTATCAAGGGGTGACAATAATACTGATGCTGTCAGAAGCGATTAAGTGATATATTGTTTTACTTTCTTTGGTGTAGTTAGTTGAGTTGATAAAGTAATTGAGAGAAATGAAGTAGGAGATAAGAGAGGAGGATGTCTAAGCCTATGTAATAAGTATTTGATTGGACAATTTATGGTTTATTCCTTAGACCATTCTGCTAGATTGCTGTATTTATTAAGTCTAAGTCTAATTACAGAGGAGTATTAAGCAATTTTACATTGAAGTATACAATTTCCCCTAACTTATGGGTACATGTATTCTCATAGGTCCTACCCTATATCTACAATGTTGTTAGCTGGAATAAGAGCTCAGATTGACTCAGAGGTTTTACAGGCCCTAGGTCAGATTGATGTGGTAAAAAGTTAATTTTATTTAAATATTTTCTTCAAGTTTGGTAGTTACTCTCTTAGTCTAACTTTCTAGCTCTATCCTCAACTTTGACACCATCTTCTGAGACAATATTTTTAGTCTACCTCCATTTTAGCTATCAAGGTGGAAAAAAAATGACTAAAGTCATGGGCCTCTAGGAATACACCTAAAATAGAATTACTAGCTTCTTACCACCATAAAGTTTCTATTCTCACCTGCTCAATACCTACTTTCTGGTTCTTATTTATTAAGCATTTTGTCCTGCCTTTCAGACACCAAGTTGCAGAGGCTACTATTATTCCATCCTGAACTCCATGGGTAGACAACCTCACCAATGTGTCCTGGAACTGCACCTCTCCACAGCCCTATCCTACCAAGGAAAGATAGAAACAGGCTGGGGATATGGATCAATCTGCCTGCCAATGCTCATGCCCAGTGGAGAAATAACTTAAAAATCCATAAATCCTACCTTCTGTACTCGCAAAATAATTTTAGCCCATATTCCTAAAGGGGAGAAATGTTAGGAGAAGATGACTAAGAGGGCTCTGAACTCAATCCCATCAAGACCCAGAGAGAGAAGAGGATAAAAAGAAGGACACGGGAGTCAGGCTGTAGCGCAGCGGGTTAAGCGCATGTGGCGCAAAGCACAAGGACCAGCATAAGGATCCCGGTTCGAACCCCGGCTCCCCACCTGCAGGGGAGTCGCTTCACAGGCGGTGAAGCAGGTCTGCAGGTGTCTATCTTTCTCTCCCCCTCTCTGTCTTCCCCTCCTCTCTCCGTTTCTCTCTGTCCTATCCAACAACGAAGACAACAACAATAATAACTACAACAATAAAACAACAAGGGCAACAAAAGGGAATAAATAAATAAAATAAATATTTAAAAAAAAAAGGACACTTGGAAGTAGTAATAGGTGTAGGTGTGACCTAGAAAGGAAGAGAAGGCTGGATCATAGAAACAACAGGCAAAAAAAAATAGATAGATAGATAGATAGATAGGGAGATAGATAGATAGATAGATAGATAGATAGATAGATAGATAGATAGATAGACAGATAAAAAAAAATAGTCATCCCATAGCTGTTAACATGGGAGAAGTACTGCAGTTTTCAATGGATGGAATAGGGACACAGAACTCTAGTGGTGGGAAGAGTGTAGAATATACCCCTGTTATCTCACAATTTTGTAAAGTAATACACTGTAACCTGTATCTAGCACTAAACTATAAAAATATCTATCATGGTGAATTTTTCATTCTATCCTGCCTATTGTTCTACTTGTTTATCTATGCACAGGTATTAAATTATATTATTCATCATTCATTTATAATAATTATATTATCTTTTAGATTAGTTCTCTTATTTTATATGCATATCCTTTTCAGAATTTTCATAAACTATTCTGGCATAATTATTTATTCATAAGAACTTTCAAATCAAGGGACCAGGAAGTCTACACTTGGTAGACTGTGCACATTACCATGTGCAAGGACCTTGATTCAAGCCCCTGAACCCCTCCTGCAAGGGGGAAACTTCACAAGCAGTGGAACAGTGCTACAGTTGTCTCTTTTTATTTCTCTTCCTATTTCTCTTGGTCTATATCAGAAAAAGAAAGGAAGGGAAAAAAAGGGGGTCATTGCCAAGATCGATGGATTCATCATGCAGGCACCAAACTCCAGGGATAACCCCAGTGGGAAAAAAGAAAGAAGAGAAAAGGAAAGAGAGAAGGGGAAAAGAAGAAAGAGGGGGGAAAAAGAACTTTCAAATCAGTTTGAAATTATAGAAAATATTTTTATAGTACTGTTGGTATCTTGACTGAGGTTCCATTAATTTTATAAATGAATGTAGGAAGAATTGACAGCTCCATAATAATTCATGCTATCTTGGCTTTTCCATCTGTAAAGTCTTTTATATATGTGTTCCTATTAGCACTTGAAAGTTTCTTTCTCAGAGACTTTATGAGTGCATATAATCTGCTAGAGATTAATTTTTGTTGTTATCATGGTGATTTATCACTTCAGGGCAACTTTTTTAGATAGAAGAAATGCCAGAAAGAGATATCACAGTAGCAAAGCTTCCTTCAAGTCACCTGTGTGATATACCAAGGGTTTCAACCTGGATCATGTGCATTAAAAAGCTGGTACCTTCTAGGTTAGTTGCCTTACAGATTTTGTTATAGACTATCAGATAGCCAGAGAGAAGAGTCGGTGGTAGAACATAAGACATACATGCATGCATGAGGCCCAGGGTTTGATCCCCAAGAATTACATAAACAAAAACAATCTTCTGACCTCTCTCAGTCTCTCTCTCCCTCTCTCTCTCTCTCTCTCTCTCTCTCTCTCTCACACACACACACACACACACACACACACACACACACACACACACACACACAAATAATTTTTAGAAAAGACTGCAGGCCAGACAGTTAAGAGAGGACTACAACTGGGGATGGAATTTTGAGTTTAGAGAACAATTCCTGGAGAAGATGGACTGAGCAACGTAGCTAAAGACAAAGTAGTAGAATTTCTTGCATATTGGAAGGTGAAAGCAAGGGAAGAGGCTGGAAAAATTGTGCATCTGGTTGAACACACACTTTACCATGTACAAGGACCCAAGTTCAAGCACCAGGTCCCCACCTGCAGAGGGGATGTTTTACAAGTCGTGAAACAGTGGTGCAGGTATCTTCCTCACTCCCTCTCTACTTCCCTCTTCCCTCTCAATTTCTCTCTGACTCTATGCTAAATAATTAAATAATAAATTAATTTTAGAAATAATTCTATTAAAAAATAAAGAAGTTGCAATCAAAAGAGAACAAAAGAAAGGAATCAAAGCCTTCTCCCTAGTATTGTGCTTAGGGTCTGGGGAGTGTGGTGAATAATAGATGGGTACTGATTAGAAACAGATTGTAAACAGCAAGAAAATACAGTAGATTGTGTAGATATTGGTTCGTGGATCTCAGGAAGATGTGCAGGTGGGAATGTCCATTAAGCAAGCAGAATTAAATGTCTGAAGATATACTGAATAGATCTGAATGTGGGAGACACCCTGATTTCTTGATGCCTATTATTTGGTGTTGGAGACCCTTGCATTATAATACCTATTACTTATTGACACAGACTTATTTCCTGTTGTGTTATTTCCTCAATTAATGAGAGCTATGTATAGAACAAAAGGAATGTTTGACCACTTGCAGTCACTCATGTTCCCCTCTGACTACAGTTCCTATTCTCTGACGCGCACCTGGCAGATGGCATCAGAGCAGTTGGGCCAACAAGCTCCTCAAAACAAACAAACAAACAAACAAAACCTCTAGCTCCATGTTGTGACAAAATGGCAAATGCATTGCCCCTGACAAACTATGAAATGTGTGATAGGGACATAATGTGTACCTTCTGCATAGCCATAGGACTACACAAGTGTGCTCTGGCAGTCTAGCACCAGCTGTCATAATTTGTGTAGCCTTGCAGAAATGCCTTTAACATTCCTTATTCCATGCTATGATGTAATGCAGGCTTTTGTTAATAAATATTATGAGGGAAGTCTGCTCAGGGTCACGCTCAGTAAACATATGTGTGTGTCTACTCTCCAAACCACTCTTGCACTTGTTGGTAATTGTCAGTTAGTCTTTTCAACTCTGAGACATGTCTAAATCCAGGTTCCCAGCAGCCACACACTGGCCACATCTGAGCTTATAAGGTAAACTCTCAGGATGAGTGTCAGAAATCTTGGGAGGAGGGAGATGGTTTAAGAATGGAGGTAAAGGATGTGATCCTGTCAACAATCTTGTTTAGAGAAGAAAGAAGAATCAGCAATGGAGTGAGGGATAAGCAGTCAAAACATGTCTCTGATATCTGATTAATGTAAAAAATGGCGACTAATCCCTAGCACTGCAAAAACGGTATCATCTGTTTTCCATCTTTACGGTGCCTCGGCCTCGCATGAGCTTAATGTGCAGCTTGGCGACACGAGAATCTGGCATGAAGCCCAGCCAGTCTATCTTGGTGTTACTCTCGATCGCACCCTGTCATTTCACGACCATCTCATAAAACTGCAGTAAAGGTGGGCGCGAGGAATCACATCATTGCAAGACTGGCCAGCTCCTCATGGGGCACGAGCGCTTCCACACTACAATCATCATCTCTGGCATTATGCCATTCCACTGCAGAATACTGTGCCCCAGTATGGTTCCGTAGCCCCCATGTCCACTTGGTCGATTCCAAATTATATTCCTCCATGAGGATCATTTCTGGAACCATCCGTTCCACCCCGGTTCCATGGCTGCCAGTTCTTAGCAACATCGCCCCGCCAGATATTCGTCAGGATGCGGCATCATCCAAGTTCATTTCCCACGTCTACGCTCCACCGGACCTGCCAATATACGCGGATATCTTCGCCCACCCTGTCCAACGCTTGACGTCTCGTCACCCAATCTGGTCCCCTATGCCTACACTGAACTTCTCTGTTCCAGTCTCTTGGAAACAGAGTTGGCAGTCAGCTGAGGTCAAGAACAAACACCTCATCACAGACCCCTGCAAGCGTCAACCCGGCTTTGACCTAGCACGTTATGATTGGGCCCTCCTCAATCGCTATCGAACAGGCCATGGCCGGTGCGCTGCTATGTTCCATCGCTGGGGAGCCAGAGACGACCCGAACTGCCCCTGCGGCTCCAGACAGACTATGACCCACATAGTCAACGACTGCCACCTCTCCAGATTCAAAGGAGGTCTCGAAACTTTACATCAGGCTCAACCTGATGCTGTTGACTGGCTACGGAAGAAGGGCAAACGCTAGAAGAAGAAGTCAAAATAGTGGGAAGGAGAGTCTAGTGCAGAGTCAAGCAGAAGATGAAAGTGGTAAGTGAAATGTCCCTGTGGTTCTTATTCACAAAGCCCTCTCATAGGGGCCATGCAGTGGTGCATCCAGCTAAGTGTTCATAGCACTAAGCACAAGGACACATATAAGGGTCTGGGTTCGAGTCCCCACTCCCCACCTGCAGGTGGAACATTTCACAAGTGGTGAAGCAAGTCTGTAGGTGTCTATCTATCTCCCTCTCTACCTCACCTTCCTCTCTCAATTTTTCTCTGTCCTATTCAATAAAATGGGAAAGGGGGGGGGGCTTCCAGGAGGGGTGGGTTTGTATTGTACTGGATCAGAATTGGTTGCTATCAGCAAACATCACAGGAGTTGAGAGTTTGGTATTTGAGACATTGTAGGGGGATCAGTAGGGAAATTTTCTTTCAGAGAAGCAAATAGGAAAACCAGAAACCAAGAAGCTATGAAGGAATGTCTCAGTTCCTTCAGTGGATCCTATTTATTCTCCCATCATCTTGCTTTCCTATTATTCTTGCAAAGCTTTTTAATGTGCATACAACTTTTACATAGCTTAAACTTAGTGCACAGAATTTAATATACAATTAAAATTGCACACTGTGCTCTGTAACTGACTTTTACTAATAAATGTCCTGGAACACTTTCCATCTCTGTACACATGGAGCATCTTCAGTTTTTTTACACAGCTGCACTCAGAATAAGGATAGATTATAATTGTTTCTATTGATGAATATTTGGGTTGTTTCTAGTCTCCTGCTCTCATAAATAATGCCAGGCTGGTTTACCAAATACACATGATATTCCACATAACAGTTCTCTGTGTAGGATAAATTCCCCAAAGAGACGTTACTACAGGATAAAATCTTAATCAAAGTCCAAAACAAGAATCAACTTCTATAAATATCAAAGCCAAGTCTACAAATCTTCTGTGAGGTGTCCAGTTTATCACAGAAACAGATAATGATAAATCCCTCCAAGAAAGTTATTTCTTACTTCCTCTCTTTGTAAAAACAGAAAACAAATCCAAACACCCATGATGAATGTGTATGTTAGTCTCCATATAATGTGCTTTGTTCCAGATGTTATAGAAATCATCAGTCTGATGGGCTCTCTTGAGTTCTTTTCAAAGTCTTTGGAAAAACAGAAGGGAGGAGGCTGAGATTCTCAAGAATTAATATACCGAAACCTGAGCTGGAGTTTGTTAGAGTGACAACTAGAGAGCCATTTTATGACTGTACCTCTTTAGCAATCCTATATTTCTAAATCAAGTTATTGGGTTAGTGGTTGGCAAGAATGCAAGCTTAAAATCATATTGCTCTCCCACTCCCTTCTTGGCAGTTTTCAACACATTGGCCCCAGAAACAACTGTCTAAGTCTCAATTTATAACACAGAGCCTCTTCTTCCATGAGGCTCCCAGCATGGGGCCAGCTAGCGTGTCCACAGCAGCTGGGAGTGGGGACTTGGCATTTCAACTACATGGAATGGAAGGGCCAGAAGAGACAACAAAGCCAAGAGGTGGCCTGTTCTCCTTATTCCTGACATCAATCATTTCCTTCGAGATGATTCTGACACTAGAAGAAGTGACTTTTTCTAGGGAGTTCCATTCCAAGTCATAGCCTCATAATGAGATGCCCTCCCACAGCTTATCCAAAGAGTAGTTCTACAGGCTGAGCAGAAGGCCAGCCCAAGAAGCCCCCTGCAAAAAGATGCAAGGGATCCTCTATCCAAGAATGATTTGAAAAAGTGAAGCGTTCAAGCAGGTAAAAGTATAAGACTACTCAAGTTCTGCAACATTTCCATACAAAATTAATAATAATAATCTCAAAAAAAAAAGAAAGAAAGGAAGAAAGAAAGAAACACTGGGAAACTCATTCCCCAAAGAAGAAACAGCAGAGAGATTAACCAATTAAACCAAATGTCGTCAACAACGTTGTTTCAAAGATGGTAACACCTGGTGAAGATTGGAGGAGACAGTGCAGGGATACAGAAAGCTCAAGTATCTTCAGCAAACCATGAAAAGCCTCAAGGAAAGGCATCTGAAATCAAAGTGCAGCTGTTCTTTTTGCTGTTTAAATCATTATATATTAGCTGCAAATTTAGTGTATTGGCCAACACTCAAAAGTGACATATGGCCAATAAAAGGTTCAGTAGAGTTTTCCCATCTGCTGTTCAACTTCACTGCCGCTTCCACATGTGTGAGTCAGTGTCAAAGCAGACTGCACTTCAGAATTCTTTCATGAGCTATGTGTGGGCCATTAAAAGGGGATGATTCTCGGCCAGCGTATGCCACATAGCCAGCACAATGGGTGACAGGTGGATGTGCACATTCTCTGGAATCTGACCCAACTATCTTCCAGAACTTGTAGAATAGAAAGTGCCTGAGTAGACAGAATGTCTACAATCTTGCAGGTGGGATGCCCTGCCTTGGGTTCTGCACAAGAAGATCCTCTGTGGCAGCATCTGAGTGTTCTGCAAAAAAAGCTTGTGAGAGACAAACACTCTCTGGACACTCATGAAAACTCATGCCCATAGTGACAAAGTTGGCATGTGCCAGTGGTTTGGCATTAGAAGTGGTATCCATTGACATTATAATGCAAAGACAAGAGGTTTGTTCTGCTTCTGGCTTATGAATTTCATACACCTTGGAACTAGAACTGCCTGCAACTGAGCAAATCGAGGCAAGCTGGTCCTGTTTGGGCTCTGCTCACAGGCCAAATTAGCCCCCATGTTCCTAATAAATGTTGCCTTGAGATTTTATGCTGCCAGTATTCCAAGACACATTGGTAGTCCTCCTACATATTCATTTTAATGACCACATTACCATGAGAAGAAAATACATGTTTTTAACCCCAAAATGTAGAATGGAGAGTATCCAGACACTAACAAGCATTTTAACTCTTTTCTGACTGTACTGTTAATATTGAACTAGAAGGATAAATGATATCAGTGATTTATTTCCTTTAAGAAAAGAAAAAATGGTGGGAGGTGGGCAGTGGTGCACCCAGGTAAGCGAACATATTTCTTAGTTAAAGGACCCATGCAAGGATCTGTGTTTGAGCCCTTGTTCCCCACCTGCAGGGGGGATGCTTCCCAAGTGGTGAAGCAGGTCTATAGATAGAAGTCTAACTTTCTCTCTCTGTCTCTAGCTCCCCTCCCTTCTCAATTTCTCTCTGTCCTATTGAATAAAATAAAGGGGAAAAATAGAGAAAAGTGGTCACCAGAAGCATCTGGAAGCAGAAAAGAAAAGGAAAAGAAAGAAACAGAAAAGGAAGTGAAAGGAAAGGAAAGGAAAGGAAAGGAAGGAGGGAAGGGAAGGGAAGGGAAGGAAAGGAAAGGAAAGGAAAGGAAAGGAAAGGAAAGGAAAGGAAAGGAAAGGAAAGGAAAGGAAAGGAAAGGAAAGGAAGGGAAGGAGGGAAGGTAAGGGAAGGTAAGGGAAGGGAACGGAAGGGAAGGGAAGAGAAGGGAAGGGAAGGGAAGAGAAGGGAAGAGAAGGGAAGGGAAGGGAAGGGAAGGGAAGGAAAGGAAAGGAAAGGAAAGGAAAGGAAAGGAAAGGAAAGGAAAGGAAAGGAAAGGAAAGGAAGGAGGGAAGGGAAGGAGGGAAGGGAAGGAGGGAAGGGAAGGGAAGGGAAGGGAAGGGAAGGGAAGGGAAGGGAAGGGAAGGGAAGGGAAGGGAAGGAAAGGAAAGGGAAGGAAAGGAAAGGAAAGGAAAGGAAAGGAAAGGAAAGGAAAGGAAAGGAAAGGAAAGGAAAGGAAGGAGGGAAGGGAAGGAGGGAAGGGAAGGAGGGAAGGGAAGGGAAGGGAAGGGAAGGGAAGGGAAGGGAAGGGAAGGGAAGGGAAGGAAAGGAAAGGAAAGGAAAGGAAAGGAAAGGAAAGGAAAGGAAAGGAAAGGAAAGGAAAGGAAAGGAAAGGAAAGGGAGAAGAGGTTGTGGAACACCTGATTAAGCATACATGTTACAATGTGCAAGGAAGTGAATTCAAGCCCCCACACCCCACCTGCAGGGGGAAAGCTTCACAAATGGTGCAACAGTACTGCAGGTGTCTCTCTTTCACTCTCCCTCTCTACCTCCTCTTTCCTCTTAACTTCAATAAATAAATAAATAAATATAATAATATAAAAATAATTTCTTAGAAAAGAAAGCTGTCCCAGTAGCTGATTTCACTGGACCCTGAAAGGAGCGAGCAGAAGAAAAGATGCACAGGGCTCTCTGTTTGCTTGTACAGTGCATTCTGCTGCCACTTCTCCTGACTGCTCTACACCTGTCAGAAACACACTGCCAGTGGTAAAGGTAAAGTGAGAGTCAGCACTGGACTCTAAGTCTTGTCCTGGACTCCTGTTTGAATCTTCCGGAGGAAAGATAGAAGGGCAGAAAGGTGACAGAGAGGGACAGACACTTGCTGAAATAATACATAAAAACTGATGTTAAAAAAAAAAAAAGACAGGGAAAAAAGTCCCTGAGTCAGTGAGGAGGTGGCATAAATTATAATGATAAATTATTTGCAAAGAAATGGACTCTCAGTTCTGACAGACAGGGAAAATTTAGGAAGATTAATTCCTCCTGGGTTCAGCAAGAAGCAAAGGCTTTGGGGCCTGTGATGCTTGGGGCTTGGCAAAGAGTCACAGGATCGCCTGCTCCAATGTGCTGACTTGGCAAAAGCTCCATTCTCCCGAAGCCAATCTCTCTGGAGACTATAATTTTTTTTTTAACCCATGTGTATTTGAGGGAAAATTCAATCTCCGTGAGCACTGACTCATTTACACTTAACTCATCAGAAAGTTGTTTGGGTTTTGGTGGCCGCTGCATTTGAGTCTGGTTTAGAAGTGACCTCTAGTTCTGGAAAAAAGACTCAAATCTGGCTTGAGACTCAGACCCAGTGTTAGTTTTGATGGCTTGGAGTGGGAGATAATGTCTTTGAGCCATGCTGCTGGGAATGAGTCCTCTACATTGCAACAACCCACTCCATGCCCCTTCCATCCAAGGTAAACACACACATACACACACACACACACACACACACACACACACTGAATTAATTAAATGAGTTTGGTAAGAGACTAATGAACAGGACAGCTGAATGACTCTGTCCTCTGAAATTAAATAGGGTGCTGGCGAATCTGCTGTTAGTAATGGTCCAGGTACAGCACCATTCTCAACCATTAACCAGCAGGCACAGTCTCTGCCTGCAGATCTCCTTGACTTCAAGTCCTGTCTCTGCCCGATTCTTGCTGTATTGCTTTTGGCAGCTTCCACCATCTGTCTGAGCACTGCTTCACAATGCTGAGGCCTGAGTGCATTGATCCATAGGAAGGAGCTAGACAGCCCACACAGGGTGATGGCTTATACGGGACATGCTTAAGCCACTGTGACCATCTTCTTTCCAGGAGAACAGATGCCTCCCTGACCTCTGTTTCATTGTCACCAAGACGTTCCATGAGGAATGTTCCATGAGGCAATGTAACAAATTCCACCTTATAACCATCCCTGTACCTCTCACCCCCTTGGAAATTCTCTGTGCCCTCGGCTGTTCTCCTAAATGTACATGCTGAAGTCAGCAGGAATGTTCCCACCTGACTGGGAATGGAGAGTGACATGAGCTCCTGGAAGCCTCTGGGAGGAGTCATAGCACCTGCCTCATACTTGGATCACTTAAATAAGGAAGACCAGAAATCTTTAGCAAGCAGTTGGCAGGTCCCTGGAATGTTAGCTTGCCCTCATGCCCTCCAATTTACCTTAAGAAAGCCAGTCAACTCCAGATCACTCAAGCTACTAGCTAGCAGAGAATAATCAGCTTTTATGCTGGAAAGTAGTCCTTGACAAAATATGATAAATAAACAGCCTCTACAATTAACTTCAAGTGTCTCAACACTAATTTCATTTCTCGATATTTTAAAGATGAAGCAAAGTCCCTTCTTTTAGCTTGTTAAAGCAACAGAACTCTCCAGTCACCCAGTGCCAGTGGCTCAGGGGCATCAGTCCCTAGAGACCAGCCCCAGCTCAGGCATATTTGGGAAAATTACCATTCAGGCTGCTCCTGCCTTAGTTGGGGCTTCCCAGCTCCTGCAAACTAGGCTAGCATCTCAGCGGAATAAATAACAAGCCCCCCCCCAGGGGGGGTTCTTCAAGGACACTTGCTGGTCACTCTTCCATTCACCAGAGTGTGAAAAAAAAACAGTAAGTGAGGATGAGACTTCCCTGCACAATGTGGGACAGGGACAGCAGGGATCCAGATGACATATTTTCAGAACACACTTCCTGCTGGACTCCATTTTGGGAAGATACACAAAACCTACAGAAAAGACAAATGCTGTTTCCAGGGCATCTAATCCAGAGTTATAACTAGTACCTATGCACTAGTTGACATAGAGTAGGCAAAGTGTCTCCAGGAGGCCAGAGAACAAATGTTTAGGCTCTCTGTGTTCATACAGTCTCATTAGATGCTGTTTATTTGGGGCCGTTTGGTAGCATACCTGATTGAGTGCACATGTTACCATGCACAAGGACCCTCATTTGAGCCCTCAGTCCCCACCTGCAAGGGGAAAGTTTTGCAAGTGGTGAAGCAGTGTGGCAGGTGTCTCTCTTTCTTCCTCTATATGACCATCTTCCCTCTCAATTTCTGGCTATCTCTATCCAATAAATAATAAATAAAATACTGATTATTCTACCCTTATAACACCAAAACAGTTAGAGATAATAACTACCCAGAGGGATACAGCTGGGTTCCCCCTAAATCTATATTTACCAAGAAAGGGTTTGTCCAACAGGGCCTCCCTGAATGACCCTAGGACTAGTCTAGTTGATCTTTGTAAGCACTCCTGGGTGGTCAGCACTGTCCCCCTACTGGGATTTCTCTTGACATATAATCACTCTGGAGAGAAAATACTCAGTAAATCCCAAATGGCTTGGCATGATTTAATATATCATTTGGTCTCCTAGTGATGGAATTTGGATGAAAAACACTTCAGAATTGATGTGTTTTTCAGGAACTCACCAAATCACCAGGAAGTGCAAACACATGTGGCTCATGGACAGAGAGAGCCTAGGGAGAGATTAAGTGGCTGGTTACAGTCCGGCAGTTTACCAGTTGAGACATTACCTCCAGTCTGTTTCACCAACAAAAAAGATGACTGAAGGGAGGAGAGGACTCCTCTAAGATTCACCAAATGCAACTGTGAGTCTCCATTGCTACTGCCCTCTGAACCTGGAGCAGCAGGAGGAAGGCCCTCTGCTGACACCAGGGGACAGAGAACTAATGAGGAAACTCCAAAGATCTATACCTCCATGGCCTAGTGGAGGCACTTTGAAAGTCTCTGCCTGACCACTGGATTATCTCTGCCCCAACATGCTTTATCTCTTGGGCAAGAGTCAGTGATTAAAGTAATAATCCTACTTACAGTTTAAAAACACTCAGGCTCCTATAGCCTACAGGGAAGAAAAAGAACAAAAAAGGCTTTTAAGCACTGTGCTCCCACACAGGGATTAAAATAATATTGAAACAACTGTCAATTTCTACACCTGTGAACCCTTTAATTAATTTACTTAGACACAAGTCAATCCAGGCAAGAGTGATCAGTAATTTGAGAGAGGGACCTCATAACATGCTATATAGAATGGTTAAACCAACAAGAAGAAATATTGAAGAAATGAACCAGGACAAGAGTCCAGCTAAAAAGCCCTCCAAAGATTGAAGCACAAAATAATGAAGTCAATAGCCTAACACTAGTTAAGGAAATAATCACAGGAGTGAGTAAAGAGTTTGAAAGAATTATCACCAGAAATGTAGAAACAACAAATGAGACTCTGGAAGAAAACACTAATTATCTCAAAGCTATTAGAGAGCTGAAAGCTGGAATAACTAAGCTAAGAACACAACTAGCTGAACAAGCTAAAACAGTATAAGAACAGGGTAACAAAATACATAAACTTCAGAAAACAGTAGAAGGGAGAAAGAATAGAATAAATGAGGCTGAAGACAGAATTAGCAAGACTGAGGATGAATTAGATACAACTAAAAAAGAAGTAAGAGATCTCAAAAAGAGATTAAGAGATATTGAAAATAACAACAGAGACCTATGGGGATGACTTCAAAAGAAAAATATGTGCATTATTGGCTTACCAGTGGAGGAAAGAGAGGGAGGGGAAGAAAGCATTCTTCAGGACATAATAGCTGAGAGTTTCTCCAGTCTAGACAACATCAAAGACATAAAGGTTCAAGAATCCCAGAGGGTCCCAAACAGAATTAACCCAGACTTAAAGACACCAAGACATATCCCATTTATAATGGAAAGGAATAAGGATAAAGAAAAGATTCTGAAGGCTACAAGAAAAAAACAAAGAAACAGAGGAAAACCCATAAGATTAGCAGCAGACTTCTCCACGCAAACACTACCGGCCAGAAGAGAATGGCAAGATATTTGTCGAGTGCTCAATAAAAAAGGTTTTCAACCAAGACTACTGTATCCTACTAGACTGTCATTCAGACTACATGGAGGTATAAAAAGCTTCTCAGACAAGCAACAGTTGAAATAATCAACTATCACCAAGCCTGACCTGGAAGAAATTCTGAAAGTTCTCCTATAAATAGTCAGAACACCATAAATATGCCATATATCAGAACACTCTAAAAATCTACAAGAATGGTGTTAAAATATCTTCAATCTTTGATATCAATAAATGTCAAGGGCCTGAATTCACTATTAAAAGGCACAAAGTAGGAAGATGGATCAGAAGTCACAACCCAACAATATGTTGTCTACAGAAAACCCACCTAACTCAACAATACAAACACAAACTCAAAGTAAAAGGATGGAAAACTATCATGCAAGCCAATGGCCCACAAAAAAGGGCAGGAAAAGCTATTCTCATATCTGACACAATAGACTTTAAAATAAATAAACTTTAAAAAGATAGGGATGAACAATACTTAATGCTCAGTGGATCAGCCAATCAAGAAGACTTAACAATTATTAACATCTATGCAACCAATAAGAAGCCATCTAAATACAACATACATTTACTGAAAGACCTACAGCAATATATTAACAGCAACACAGTCATAGTAGGTGACTTCAACACCCCACTCTCTCAACTTGACAGATCATCCAGGCAGAAAATCAATAAAGACATAAGGGAGCTAAATGAGGACATAAACTAGAACTATTGAACATTTTCAGTCATCCCAAGAAACTGAAATACACATTTTATTCAAGTCCACATGGGTTATTCTCAAGGATAGACCATATGTTAGGCCACAAAGACAGCATCAGCAAATTCAAGAGCATTGAAATCATCCCAGGCATCTTCTCAGACCACACTGGAATTAAACTAACACTTAAGAATCAACAAAAGATTAGTTATAGTCCCAAAATGTGGAAGCTCAACAGTACACTCCTTAACAACTACTGTGTCAAAGAGGAAATCAAGGAAGAAATCAAAATGTTTTGAGAGTTCAATGAAAATGAAGACACAAGCTATCAAAATACTTGGGACACAGCTAAGGCGTACTAAGAGGGAAGTTCATAGCCATAAAAACACACATTAAGAAACAAGAAAAAAACACAAATAAACAGCCTGATTGCATGTCTTAAAGACCTAGAAGAAGAACAACAACAAAGGAACCCTAAAGCAACCAGAGGACAGAAATCACTAAAGTTAGGGCAGAAATCAATAACATTTAAAATAAGAAAAAAGATCAATGAAAGTAAATGTTGGTTCTTCAAAAGAGTGAACAAAATCGACAAACATTTAGCCAGACTCACAAAACAAAAAAGGGAGAAGATCTAAATAAATCAGATCATAAATGAAAGAAGAGATATCAAAACAGACATCACAGAAATTCAGCATATCATGTGAGACTTCTATGTCACCAAGCTAGAGAACCTGGAAGAAATGGATAATTTCCTAGATACCTATGAACTTCTAAAACTAAGTAAAGAGGAAGTAGATAACATGAACAGGCCCATCACAGCTAAGGAAATTGAAACAGCTATCAAAAAACAATCCCAAAAATAAAAGTCCTGGACCAGATGGATTTACAAATGAATTATACAAAACCTTCAAAGAAGAACTAATACCTCTACATTTAAAAGTTTTCCAGAAGATTGAAAACACTGGAATACTCCCTTCCAGCTTCTATGAAGCCAACATCACTTTGATACCAAAAGTAGACAGGGACACAACCAAAAAAGAAAACTACAGACCAATATCTCTGATAAATATAGATTCTCAAATATTGAACAAAATTGTAGCCAAGAAGATACAGCAGTATATTAAAAAGATTGTTCATCATGACCAAGTGGGGTTTATCCCAGGGATGCAAGGTTGGTTTAATATATGTAAATCAATCAACGTGATCCACCACATCAATAAAAGAAAGACCAAATACCACATGGCCATATCAGTAGATGAAGAGAAAGCCTTTGACAAAATACAACATCCCTTCATGATCAAAACACTACAAAAAATGGAAATAGATGGAAAATTCCTCAAGATAGTAGAGTCTATATATAGCAAACCTACAGTCAACATCATACTCAATGGTGGAAAACTGGAAGCATTTCCCCTCAGATCAGGTACCAGACAGGGCTGCCCACTATCACCATTATTATTCAACATAATGTTGGAAGTTCTTGCCATAGCAATCAGGCCCAAGCAAGGAACTAAAGGGATACAGATTGGAAGAGAGGAAGCCAAGCTCTCCCTATTTGCAGATGACATGGTAGTATACATAGAAAAACCTAAGGAATCCAGCAAGAAGCTTTTGGAAATCATCAGGCAATACAGTAAGGTGTCAGGCTACAAAATTAACATTCAAAAGTCAGAGGCATTCCTCTATGCAAACACTAAGTTAGAAGAAGTTGAAATCCAGAAATAAATTCCTCTTACTATAGTAACAAAAATAATAAAATATCTAGGAAGAAACCTAACCCAAGAAGTGGAAGGCTTGTATACTGAAATGATGAGTCATTACTCAAGGAAATTGAAAAGGCAAAAAGAAGTGGAAAGATATGCCATGTTCATGGGTTGGAAGAATTAACATTATCAAAATGAATATACTACCCAGTGCCATATACAAATTTAATGCTATCTCCATCAAGATCCCAGCCACAATTTTTAGGAGAATAGAACAGATGTTACAAATGTCTATCTGAAACCAGAAAAGACCTAGAATTGCCAAAAACAATCTTGAGAAGAAAGAACAGAACTGGAGACATCACACTCCCAGATCACAAATTGTATTATAGGGCCATTGTCATCAAAACTGCTTGGTACTGGAACAGGAATAGACACACTGACCAGTGGAATAGAATTGAGAGCCCAGTAGTAAGCCCCCACACCTATGGACATCTAATCTTTGACAAAGGTGCCCAGACTATTAAATGGGGAAGCAGAGTCTCTTCAACAAATGGTGTTGGAAAGAATGGGTTGAAACATGCAGAAGAATGAAGATGAACCACTATATTTCACCAAATACAAAAGTAAATTCTAAGTGGATCAAGGACCTGAATGTTAGACTAGAAACTGTCAGATACTTAGAGGAAATTATTGGCAAAACTTTTTTCCGCATAAATTTTAAAGACATCTTCAATGAAAAGAATCCAATTACAAAGAAAACTAAGGCAAGTATAAACCTATGAGACTACATAAAATAAAAAGCTTCTGCACAGCCAAAGAAACCACTACCCAAACCAAGAGACCCCTCACAGAATGGGAGAAGATCTTTACAGGCCATATATCAGACAAGAGGCTAATAACCAAAATATATAAAGAGCTTGCCAAATTCAACAACAAAAAAACAAATAACCTCATCCAAAAATGGGGAGAGGACATGGACAGAATATTCACCACAGAAGAGATCCAAAAATCTGAGAAACACATGAAAAAATGCTCCAAGTCTTTGATTGTCAGAGAAATGCAAATAAAGACAACAATGAGATACCACTTCACTCCTGTGAGAATGTCATACATCAGAAAAGGTAACAGCAGCAAATGCTGGAGAGGGTGTGGGGTCAAAGAAACCCTCCCGCACTGCTGGTGGGAATGTAAATTGGTCCAACCTCTGTGGAGAACAGTCTGGAGAACTCTCACCAGGCTAGAAATGGACCTACCCTATGATCCTGCAATTCCTCTCCTGGGGATATATCCTAAGGAACCCAACATGCCCATCCAAAAAGATCTGTGTACACATATGTTCTTAGCAGCACAATTTGTAATAGCCAAAACCTGGAAGCAACCCAGGTGTCCAACAACAGATGAGTGTCTGAGCAAGTTGTGGTATATATACAGAATGGAATACTACTCAGCTATTAAAAATGGTGACTTCACCGTTTTCAGCCCATCTTGGATGGACCTTGAAAAAATCATGTTAGTGAAATAAGTCAGAAACAAAAGGATGATTATGGGATGATCTCACTCTCAGGAAGAAGTTGAAAAACAAGATCAGAAGAGAAAACACAAATAGAACCTCAATAGGAATTGGCATATTGCACGAAAGTAAAAGACTCTGTGGTGGGTGGGAGGGAGAATACAGATCCAAAAAGAATGACAGAGGACCTAGTGGGGGTTGTATTATTATATGGAAAACTGGGAAATGTTATGCATGTACAAACTATTGTATTTACTGTGGAATGTAAAACATTAATTCCCCAATAAAGAAATTTTAAAAAATAACCAAAACATGACATAATAATAACCATAAACATGACATACACACAGACTTCAATTTTTCCATTAGCCAGGAGTCCCTTGATTCTCACCTCTTGGAAGTCTCCTTTCCCACAAGTTTATGCATTTCACTATATAATGCCTTAGCAGTTGATCACCAATAACAGTGAGAACTGTGTGATCAAATCTAAATGCTAAAGCTTGCTTTTCCAGTCAGTACTTCAAATATGCTTTCCTAAGGGCTTACTGATGCTAAACTAGAGATGCAAGATCAAGTATAAACCAAATAAAATAATGCTTAGCTTACCCAAATTTAATTGTTCTCTAGTTTTATTTGCATGACGTTGGATGAGACCCTGTTTACATCTCTTGTACTTAAAGGGTTAGTAAATTTCATGAACTTTTCAGATGGGAAATTTGTGTTTCTAACTAGAATCTAACCATAACAAGAAAAGTAGAGAACAACAACAAAAAAAAAAAACTTGGAATTGAATATTTCCTAAGCTTAAAATGTTTTTTGACTGTAGAATGTTGCTGATCTCATCAAGCTCTCCCAACCCTTGAGGACTCACACATTTTCTGCATCCTGGAAAGCTTGAATTTGTCCTCAGAGTCTGTCCTGATTCCTGGCTCCCCTCAATGCCTGCAAGATGGAAAACAATGCCTTTCACTAGAATAATCTAGGGAGCTTTTAAAAGCTCTAGTGCCCAGGTCCTCTCCCAAGAAATGTGACTGCATTAGATTAGGTAAGACTGAACAGTGGAATAGTTTTTACTGTTCCTTTGTTTTCACCAGAGCACTTCTTAATGCTGAATCATGGTAGTAGGGGGATTGAATTTGGGATTTTGAAGCCTCAGGAATGAAAGTCTCTTTGCATAATCATTATACTCTATCCCCTGCCCATTGGAATTTTTTTAAACATTCTGTTGAAATAAAATATTACATCTAGAAAGTGTATCTAAGTGTTCAGTTTAATAAATCTTCACAGTGGAACAAACCAATGTAGCCAGCACATAGATTAAGACACTGAACATCTCTGCCATCCAAAGTCCCTTCCTCTTCTTACAGAAACCACTCCTCACAGACTAAACACTCTACTGATTTTTGCTAGCACTGGGTGAATGTTGTCTCTCCTTGTATTTGGTAGAAATGGAATTATACAATATGAATTTATATTTAAGTAGACTTTAAAATTTTAAACAGCTCATATTTACAGAGGGAAAGAAGTGTCAATAGTACAGAAAGTTTTGGCATATACTGTACCATCTCATCTATTATTACCATCTTATATCTACAGCATGTTTAAGAGTGACACCTTTGTTTTATCTGAATTCTTTCACTATACCAAAGAGAATCACCTGCAGTGTTGGTTGTAGATGCGATTCTCTCAGTCTCATTGCTGAAGGGTACTTCATTCTGTGACTAATCCATAATTATTTATCCACACGACTGTTGATGTACATTTGCATTGCTTCCAGTTTAGCGTTCAAGTAGTGCTGCTGTGAACATCCTAAGAGGCAGCTGCATTCAAAAATAAATAAACAAATGAGTTCTCCAGGGATTGTGATGTGCAGCCAGAACTGGAAGCCACTGATGTACTCCAGGCCCAACAATTCATTCCTCCTTGGAGTATAGTCCTATTGTTTCTTATCTGACTTTTCTCTTCCATGGCAAGAAATAAGAGGGGTGCAGGAGAACTCAGTGATCTGCTATTACAGTATAAAGTGCAATGCTGGAGACAAAAATGGGAGTTCAGTAGATGCTCACTTATTGATCAGTAATTGACTGTGCTTTCATATTTCACAACACTCTTCGCTCCAGATTTGGAGAAACCATTGTCATAGCAATATCCTCCACTGGTGGAAGTAACTGGACAGCATGCATTTCCTTTTTTAAATTTTTTAAAATTTATTTTCCCTTTTGTTGCCCTTGCTTTTTTACTGTAGTTATAGTTATTATTGTTGTTATTGATGTCGTTGTTGTTAGATAGGAAAGAGAGAAATGGAGAGAGGAGGGGAAGACAGAGAGGGGGAGAGAAAGAAAGACACCTGCAGACCTGCTTCACCGCCTGTGAAGAGACTCCCCTGCAGGTGGGGAGCCGGGGGCTTGAACCGGAATCCTTACAACGTTCCTTGCACTTTGTGCCTCATGCACTTAACCTGCTGTGCTATTGCCCCGACTCCCTCATGCATCTTCTTCATCTGGTCTGACACAGAAATCCTCTCTGCTCCTCAGAAGTTGGTTCCAAAACATGCATCTTCAGATATACTCAAAAGAGCAAGGCTTGAGTACAAATTTCAAATTTAAGAAGGAAGGATACATGATAAGTCCAACTCAGACTGTGCTTTCTTTCCATGCTTTCTTTGTATATTGACTGTTTCTCAGCTTCCCTCTCTGAAAATGCATTTATCTTTCACTTAGTGATTTTTTTGTAGCAGTTTTTCCTATGTAAGCAAAGTAGCTTTTTGGTTCCCTATCATAACTATTGAAGTTATTTCAGTGTGCTGTTTACCATTGACTCTTTTATATAGAAGTCCCATAGCTATGACCATCTTTTCCTTTCCTGGTTATCAACCAGTACCCAAGCAAGTTTCTGCCATGTGCCTGCTTCCATTTTGTTAATATTTATTAATAATTTCATTATTAGTATTTAGGAGAGAGACACACACACAGAGACCATAGTTGCTCCTTTCTGATATATAGTGGTGTCAAGGATTAGAACTGGGAACTACAGGGCCTTCCACCTTCTTCTAAAAGGAACACTATTCCCTAATGTCAGCTGGGAAATACAGTTGTGCCATAACTGAGGTTATTTATGCATTATTTCCTATGGCTAAGAAACAAATGACAATGAACTAATGGTTTAAGAAGGTAGAAATGTATTCTCTCTTGGGTCAGGAGGCCAGATGTCCTAAGTCAATTAATTGTTTGGATTGAATCATTTGGGGGAGGGGTCTGTGGGCAAACCAGGCCATGCATCTCTCCAGGCTGTGGACAATTTTTATCCTCCTGGGCTTATGGATACACTGCTTCCGCCTCTATTTCTATTGATATACATGTTGGTCTCTGTGTGCCGTGTTCTCTGAGATGTTCATTTTACTTGTCAATATGGCTGTACCATGTTGGCCAACTCTTTAGTCAACTGCTATTCTCAAGATATATGTGAGGGTCCTTTGGCATAAGAAACTATCATTGAACGAGTGAATTTTGCAAAACAAATTACCCCTTACCAAAGAGGATACAGTGGATTGACCAATGCCCAGCCTACTTCCCACCTCAAACAAGATAGGATTTTGCCAACAGGTGACATTAAATATTCCTTGCATCTCCAAACTTGATGCTTCCCTGCTTCCATAATCACAGGAGCCAATTCCTTAAAGAAATCTCTCTTTACACACGTGCGATTTTGTTTTTCTGGGTAGCCTGACTGACAGTCCTTATTTTTCACTAATAAAGACACCAATCATCAGACTTATCTATTAGAGTCACTTCCTTAGTTCATCATGTTCTCATCTACCCTAATTATACCTGTAAAGATTTAATTTCCAAATAAAATGACCATCTGAGTTTCTAGATGAGCATGAATTTGGGAGGTGGAATTCTACTCAACCCAGTATAATCTATGTTTTCTGGAAGTTACTCAATTGTGGCTTAGCTCAAGAATTTCAGTGGAGTTGGGTTCTAGAACTCTTAGACTACAAAACCAACCTAGTTCTGCTTCATGGAGATCTCAGATACAACTGTTAATCTGGTGTTGGACTCCAGATGCCTAAAACCAGATGTTTCTACTTATCCATTTGCTTACTGGTTTGACAAACACTTATCAGCTGAACAATGAACTCACTGGAACACCACCTTTAGACCTTTAGGCTCCTTTCTGAAACCAGGTGATCTAAGTAAGAATTCAGGTTCTATCATTTTTCTCTCCACTTTTTTTACTTTGCCTAGAATTTTCTTCTCTCCTCCCTAGTCATTTCATTATTTCATAAAGTTTAGCTCAACTGTTGTTTCCACAATTCTAAATCATTTTGGTTTTGGGATGCATTGGATCGACCTTCTCGTGGTGCACCCCGTGAGTACCCATTCATTGGGGAAACTGACGATCCTTCCTAGCCGACTGAATCCACATGGATCCCAGTCACTTTCAAAGCCAGCAACAAGCAGCTCCTGACAGCTTTCAACCTAACGTTGTTGACTGGCTACGGAAGAAGGGCAAACGCTAGAAGAAGAATTTTGGTTTTACCCAACAATCTTGGGGTTTCTCACCCCACAATTCTACAGCACTTTATCTATACTTATTTAATGTTTACTTTATTCTCTCCCACTTTGTAATGACTGAGATATGTGTGTTTATCCTTTACAAGGAAATTTATTTGAATGCAGAAAGTGTGTCTTATTCCCTCATCTTCATCTACTGTGCCAAGAACACAGGACATTTACAGTCAACTGAATGGGTCTCTCTACTCTGATTGCTACCTGCCAGATGAAAACAACCTTCACAATTCTCAGCTGGTTTCTTTAATTAGTGTTGGTACAGCTTAAAATCATTCTGAAGCTTATTCTCTTAGCATTTTTTCTCTCTCTCTACCTTCCTCACCCATAGTCACTAAAAGAACACCCTTCAAATACATTGCCATTGTACACCATCTTCGCCTGCCTTGCCAGTTGGAGCTGATTCACAGCACACAGCTCTTGAGGAATGAGTTATTACTTCATGAGGATCCAATATTAGAAACCGAAGTCCTTGTCATTGCTGCTATACCTACATTATCAGACAAATATGTTTCTAGTCAATTTGAGCTGTGATAAATTCACCTGTAAACTGACAGTCTTGACCTGCCCAATCATAGAGATCAACTAAACTCTAAACTCAGGTTTCTAAAAAACAAACAACTGAAACAACATAGAGAATCTCAATGTGACTTGGATTTGAGTTCCAAATCCTCAAACAGAGGGTGATACAATCGAGTAATATCTGAAAATACTGCTAGAAGCTAGGCATATTTCTTAAGATACCAAACACAGGAAAACAACTGGCACTAAAATTTCTTATGTCTCTGAAGTAAGATAATGAAGGATTCACTTGTATAGATAGGAATATTTAAGACTGTTAGCCACTAAGTCTGTTGGAAACTATTTTAAATTTATTTTATTTTTAACTTTATTTTATTTGATAGGACACAGAGAAATTTAGAGGGAAGAGGGAGCTAGGGAGTGAGAGAGATGGAGACATACCTGCAGATCTGCTTCACTACTTGTGAAGCTTTCCCCATGCAATTGGGGACAGGGAGCTTGAACCCAGGTTCTTGTGCATTGTAGTTTGCTTGGCTAGCCCAAGAGTGTTTCTTCCTGGGCATGTGCTCTCCGGGTTGGAGAGAATTCAACTGGAGCCAACCTAGGCTGCTGCTTACTCAGCGACGTGGGAGAGGAACCAGGAACTCATGTGGCTGAGCGGGAACACAATGCCATGCTGGCTTTTTTCATCTGCATTTATATCTTCTGAGGCGGAAGTTGTAGGTTGGAAAATGATATATGTAGGAGAGTGGGTGGAGAGAAGGAAAGCTTCCATCTAACCAGTGGAATGCCCTGCAGGCAAGGTGGGTCTTCAGCTGTTGAAGGTTCTAACCAGTGGGGATTAAACCAATGCCTTGTAGGCAGAGGGGGCCTCAGACAAAACACTGATTATGTAAATAGACCACAGCATTAAGCAAGGCAGGGGGGCTGGCGTAATAACCAACAGTAGTTTGTATATTTAAACAGGTGTACCACCACCTGGCCCCAGAAACAAAATTTTGATTCCTCTACACTGGACCCAGATGTCATTCTAAACTCTGACAAGATCACTGTAAATGTTTCCCGTTTGCCATGCCAGACCCAAGCTTCCACTCCAACAGGTAACTCCACTATCCTTAGACAAACAGAGCCACTGCCTCCTGCTTTGGTTCATGTTCTCCCCCATCTGTGTCTCCATCTTCTTTTGTCTTGCTGGAAAACACAACCTTGTATTATCTCTAGACCCCTGTTTCCACTACAATACATCACGGAGAATCAGAACTAAAAGTAAGGGTTTATTGACTGTCTCTTGGGGTGAAAGGAGGATTAGAACAAATGTTAGAAAAATATTCATAGTCTGTGGACTCTGAAAAGCTTCAGAGAAAGTTGGAAGCACACAGTACATTAGCCTCTTAACTTCCCCTACTTCAGTTGCCTTTAAGTGGAGTTGCAACCCGACCTTCCTGGTAGAAAACACTGGAACACATAGGATGTCTTCAATATTTATTCAACACCACTAGTCACAAACTCCCACACACTACTTTGGACAACCACCGTATCTGAGGGCTGTCACTAGAGCTTTGTTTACATAAAACATGATATCATAGAGCAGACCATTGAGTTTTAAAAATTGAATTTTAAAAATTAATCTGCTCAGTAAACAGCTCTGCTCTTTCTCCACCACTTCCGCCCAGCTTTGACTCCCCTCTGCCCTTGTTCCTCACTGAGAATCACAATATTCCTTAGTCTCTCTTTCTCTCTCTCATCATTTCTGGGTGAGCCTCAGAGATGTGGGAATTAGGGGCTGAGTGGTGTTGCACATGGCTAAGTTTACACACTATAGTGCACAAGGACCTGGGTTCAAGCCTTAGGTCCCCACCTGCAGAAGGCAGGCTTCATGTGTGGTGAAGCTGTACTTCAGATCTGTCTGTCTGTCTATCTATCTTCCCCTTCCCTCTCAATTTCTGTCTATGTCCAAAATAAATTTTTAAAAATTAAAGAAAAATAATTGATTATAAAGAGGAGGTGAGGGCTGCAAAAATGCATTGGGCATAAAGATTATGTGACAGCTTCTTCAAAGGAGAAGGTCTGATTTCCAGCTAGGTCAAAATATTCTATCAAATAACCTATATCAAGATGTTATGTAACATAAGGGGGAAAATTGCTATCACTGGAGGAGGGGATTAGAGTGAACCCTTCTAACAGCATGCATGCTGCTGTGTACATGCATTATTACAAGTGAGTTTTCTTTATAGTTACATATTCCCTGAAGAGACTTATTGCATTGTGGTGTCTAGAGAATAGAGCTTGTCCAGACAGAAGGGTGTAGGTTAGACTTCCACAGCTTTGTTGAACATTTGAATGCTCTCTAAGAAATTTTACCTCTTCTAGTACTGGCATTGGAGTCCAGAACTGACTGTGAGCTTGGATCGACCTGCCAATGCCCATGCAGAGAAGCAGTTACAGAAGCCAGACCCCCCTCCAACCTTCTGCACCCCATAATGATCCTGGGTCCATACTTCCAGAAGAATAAAGAGTAGAAAAGCTTCCAATGGAGGGGATGGGATGTGGAACTCTGGTGGTGGGAATTGTACTCCTCTTGTCCTATGGTCTTGCTGATCATTATTAAATCAATAAAAAAGTTTAAGAAATAATAGCAACTGAGCATAATGTTCAGTGTTCTGCACCATTCACTTTACCAGAAAACTAATTATACACGTCTGTATTTGAAACACAGAGGCATAATTAAAAATACAAATTCATATTTCCTGGTTGGTGGCCAAATGTCACTCAAGATGCACAGCTAGTGGTTCCTAAAAGTAGAACTTATTGGGAGTTGGGTGATAGCGCAGCGAGTTAAGCGCATGGGGCGCAAAGCATAAGGACCGGCTAAAGATCCTGGTTTGAGCCCCCAGCTCCCCGCCTGCAGGGGCGGTCGATTCATAAGTGGTGAAGCAGGTCTGCAGGTGTCTATCTTTCTCTCCCCTTCTCTGTCTTCCCCTCCTCTCTCCATTTCTCTCTGTCCTATCCAAAAATGACAACATCAACAACAATAATAACTACAACAATAAAACAACAAGGGAAACAAAAGGTAATAAATATTTTTTAAATAGAACTTATTGGCTTATTTATACATCAGAAACTAAACCAGTAAAACACAGTCTGCTGCAAATCCCTTTCATTTGCACTCTTTAGTGAACTCCAGATGAGTAACACAGTGTTACTCTTTTAAAGGTTATCAATAACTGCTCCACTAAGAAACTATTTTAATTCATTATTGGTGCTTTTTAAAATATCACTGTCTAGCCACTATCCTGCTGAAGGTGGAGGACAAAAGAGAAAATGTCTGAGGTTGTGTGTGACATAAATTCTGTGGGTACAACAATGACTTTTATTTCAGTCTGGTTCATAACATTTTCTTTACCAATGCAGACAAACCTAGCAACATCTCTATAACCCAATGGGGCCCTGGAAGCACTGACAGAAATCCCCTACTCACGCCCTAACCCAACTGAAATCTCGTGATCTGGGTGCCACAAGAACTATAGAACTCTAGAGCCCAGCTTTACTGCTTTGCTGGCCACTGGCTAATTGCCTTGGACAACTGTCTTGATAGTTTTAAATTCCTTTGCTGCAAAGAAGGAAGGGGAGGTGGGCCTGGGTGGTGGCTTACCTGGTTGAGCGCACATGTTACACAATGTGCAAGGACCCGGGTTCAAGCCTCCAGTCCCCACCTGCAGGAAATAAGCTTTGTGAGTGGTGAAGCAGGCCTGCAAGTGTCTCTCTGTCTCTCTCCCTATCATTTCTTCCCTCTTGAATTCTGTCTGTCTCCAATAAATAAAATAATTTTTAAAAAAAAATTTACTGAAGAAAGGGCAGTTATATCCCTCTCATGGAATAGTCATGTGGGGAAAATAAGAGAAAGAACAAATGCAGGCAAAGAACCTGGCAGCAAGTGGCTGCTAATATATATCAGTAATTACCACCACACTTGGGTTTGGTGCTCTAATAGTGGGAAACTATTCTTTCTTTCTTTCTTTTTTCCTTTATAGGGGGATTAATGTTTTAAAGTTGACAGTAAAATATAATAGTTTGTACATGCATAATATTTCCACAGAACAATTCAACCGCCACTAGGTCCTCCTCTGCCATCATGTTCCAGGACCTAGCCCCTGCCACCCCAGAGTCTTTTACTTTGGTGCAATACACCAACTCCGGTCCAAGTTCTGCTTGGTGTTTTCTCTTCTGATCTTGTTTTTCAACTTCTGCCTGTGAGTGAGATCATCCCATATTCACCCTTTGGTCTCTGACTTATCTCACTTAACACGATTCCTTCAAGCTCCACCCAAAGCCGGAAACTGTTCTATCTAGGGTCTTCTCATTTCATCATGTGTTCATCAACAGTTATATCCTGCACCTTGTGTTGCTCTGCATGTGTTCCCTACATCTATCTCTCTGTTTCATTCTGTCCTCCATCTCTCCCATCTTTCTATGGAGCCAGAAATTTAAAGATGAGCAACCTGTAGGGGTCAACTGGTTTCTTCACTCCTCTCCTCTGTGCTTATACTGCTCCTCAACACCAAGAGAACAGTGAGGGCCTGAACTCTTTCAGTTTTAGGGGAGAGTGAGGCCTCAAATTTCCCCTCCTTCCCAACCATGCCCAATCTTGGGATAATGCCTGAACTTACAGTACTAATGCAGTTAAATCTTCAGTCCAAAGAATTATGTAGAGACAGGGTTGGGTGGTGGTGCACTGGATGAGTGCTTGTATTAAAATGTGCAAGGACCTGGGTTTGAGCCCCCAGGCTCCACCTGCAGGGGGAAAGCTTTGCAAGTGAAGCAGGGCTGCAGGTGTCTCTCTCCCTCCCTATCACCCTCTTTCCTCTTGATTTCTGGCTGTCTCTATTCAATAAATAAATATTTTTTTAAAATTTTTTAAAAAGAATTATGTAGAGAAAGAAAATGCAATTAATACCTTCCTAAGAAGAACTGGAGTGCATGGTTTTATGTCATTAAAATTAATCTCAGGGGTGAGGCAGTGGTGCACCTGGTTAAGCACAGACATTATCATGCACAAGGACCCAGGTTCAAACCCCTCTGCTCCCCACTTGCAGGGGGAGTCCATTTCATGAGTGATGAAGCAGGTCCACAGGTGTCTATCTTTCTCCTTCGCCACCTCCCACTTTTTTTTTTTTTTTTTTTTTTTTTTGCCAGAGCACTACTGAACTCCAGTTTATGTTGGTGCAGAGAACCTGGGACTTTGTAGCCTCAAGCACGAGAGTCTTTTTGCATAACTATTATGCTATCTACCCCAGCCCTCCCTGTGTCTTATCAAATAAAATAGAAAGAAAAGAAGAGAAAAGGAAAGAAAAGAAAAGAAAAAAATGCCCTCTGGGAAAGGTGGATTCATTGTGTGGGCATTGAACCCTAGTGATAATCTTGGTAGCAATTAATAAAAAATCAATCTTACATCCAGGCTTTAAGATGCAATAGACAATCAGATTGGGTTAGCTGTTGGCTCTCTTAGGATCCAAGTCCTTAGGCTTTTGTTATAATACTCCATCAAAAATAACCATGTCTGTTAACCATGTGTGTCTTTCATTCTGCCATAAACACAGACTCTGCAATAAAGGCATATAGGTTGCCCCAAGGCTGATAAGACCTTTTTATATGACAGAAGCATGAGACATGCAGAAAAAGAAACCAGTATGGGCCTGAACTGATTTAAGAGGAGCTTCTTAATGCGGAGAAGAAACGAAGAAATAGTCAGGAACTGCTGCATAGCTACCTCTGCAGCTTGAAAGTCATAGGTAAAAACAGTGAATGGTGTTTGTTGTTTTTTTTTTTAATATTTATTTATTTTCCCTTTTGTTGCCCTTGTTTTTTATTGTTGCTGTAGTTATTATTGTTGTTGTTATTGATGTCGTCAATGTTAGATAGGACAGACAAAAATGAAGAGAGGAGGGGACGACAGAGATGGGGAGAGAAAGATAGACATCTGAAGACCTGCTTCACCATTTGTGAAGCAACTCCCCTGCAGGTGGGGAGCCGGGGGCTCGAATTGAGATCCTTATGCGGATCCTTGTGCTTTGCACCACATCCGCTTAACCCCCTGCGCTACCGCCTGACCTCAATGAATGGTGCTTTATACAGTGTTAGAAAAATGGGAATTTTCGGGGAGGGGGGGATGATGGCTAGTTGAACAGCAGAGCCAAAACAGTTGGTGTAACCCAACCAGCAGTTCCTCCAAGGACAATTAGGTTAATACCAGATTATTTCCATGTGTATGTACAGAAAGAGAAAATCACCCAACTTCTGAAAGGGAGGCCAGGTATACAGGTGAGATCATTTGAAAACTTGCAGATTCTTTTACCCAATTTATTACAATGCTCAGTTACTAAGAATATAGAAACTCTGAAAGTTGGCAAATAAGACTTACTCTAAAGACTTGTGCTTTGCAAAAAGAGTGGAGATTAGTTTCACTTACCTTTCCCTCCACAGACAGGGCCATCACAAGGCAGACGTTTATCTTATGGTGCCCCAAAACTCTCTCATTTCCCAAATTGTTAGTCAAATAGTCCCAAAGGGAAAAATATAAAAATTTTAAATAGGTGCAAATAACCCAACAGCCAGCCTGCATATATGTGGGGAAATTAACTATAACTATATTGCATAAGTAACCAAATATACTTGTTTATTATTAAACAACAATATGAGAAATTGTTTCATAAGTAAGCCACAAGTAGAAATTAATAATTCCTTCTTTACCTACGGTTCAGTAATAACTGTTATTACATCCTGGGTATGATTTGATAGACTTCCATTTTCAAAATTTTTTATTATCTTTATTTATTTATTGGCTAGAGATGGTCAGAAATAGAGAGAAAATGGAAGAGAGACAGAGAGATACCTGCAGTACTGCTTCAACACCTGCAAAGCTTTCCCTTTGCAGGTGGGAACTGGGGGCTTGAACCCAGGTCCTTGTGCATTGTAACATGTGTGCTCAACCAGTTGTGCAACCACCCAGCCCCCCACAGACTTCTTATACACACAAATAAGTAGAATATAGATCTAATTTTTAATATTTATTCCCTTTTGTTGCTGCTGTTGTTTTATTGTTGTAGCTATTATTGTTGTCATCATTGTTGGACAGGACAGAGAGAAATGGAGAGAGGAGGGGAAGACAGAGAGGAGGAGAGAAAGATAGACACCTGAAGACCTCCTTCACCACTTGTGAAGCGACTCCCCTGCTGGTGGGAAGCCGGGGGCTTGAACTGGGATCCTTCCATCGGTCCTTGCACTTTGTGCCACCTGTGCTTAACCCACTGTGCTACAGCCTGACTCCCTATAAATCTAATTTTTTAAAGTTGGGGGTCATCATATATATAATTTTCTAATTTTTTCCCACTTAGGGTATATAGCCCCATATAAATAAATAGGTCTCTAGGTAACAGCTTAATATCTATAGAATATATCATTGTGTTGTTCTTGTCTTTGTTAGAAAGTACTGGCTATGCCCAGGTGTTGGTTTTTTTTTTTTTGGGGGGGTAGCAATATTTTAAACAATGCTACAGTGAATGAAGATAATCTAGATATACATCTAGCCTTTCCCTTAAGACAAATTCTTTCAAAAGGAATCTGAGGTCGGAGCTATTCAGAGTTTATTGGTTGTTTTGATGTATATTGCCAAACAGCCTTTCAGAAGAGCAGTTCAATTTCTACTCCCACCTGCATAGCGGGGGTGAGTGTCCAAAGCATTAATCTTAATGTTGTGCAGTAAACTCCCTGATAGACCCAACTGCTCATGGCTGTAAGACTTCAGAGCCCCTGCAACACATTGTCCATCATTTGCACACAACCACAGAATGTTTATGTAGATAAATACTATCAGCCACTCAACCAAAGTGACTATATCCGCAAGAGGTATCCATCTGACAGTAACCCTTGTGTCCCCTTCTATGTTCAGATACCTAGTTTAAGCAAATCCCTTAGAGTCTCATGCCATTTATTGACTCAATGATATCTCCTGCTCTAAAAATCCATGGTTCCATCTAGCAGGTGGGGAAAGGTACAGATCTCTGACTGGGAACAGAAGGTCCTTCCTTTGGCTGTGCTTCTCTCCAATCTTCCCTCCCCGGTTTTTTCAGTGATGCCTTCATGTACCCTCCTCTTTCCAGAGCAAAACAGGTCATTTTCAAGTCGGTGTCCTTGGACATGCTTCTCCTCCACATCAGAATACCATTCATCTTTCTCCCCCTTTAGTCAATTTTATTTAACCTCCAGAGTTCAACTCAACAAACTTTCTCTTTGAAGCTGGATTCCCCCAACAGTCCCTTTTTGTTTCCCTCACATCTCCCCAGTTGTGCCTTTTCTGCACCATCTTTTAACACTGAAAATGCACTGGACATATCACATCTGTATTTCCAATAGGACCAGGTGCTTTCTGTGTGTTCTAAGGCAACTAAGTGACACTGTTCAGGTTACAAGTACAAGCAAGCAAACAAGTTACTATTCTTCTGAGTCGAACAGTGATGGCTACAAACACTTCAAACATTTACTCAAAATCTACACCAAATTGCAGATGGATAGTTTCCATATCCTGGGGTCAGGGTTTATTCTGAATTTCAGATCCAGGCACCTCTTGATCACAAGTTTTCCTTCCTCCTTGTGAACAAGCATGACATCATTCTTTTTCTTTCTAGACTGGATTAAACTGAGTCCATTCACACAGTACCATAGTCCAGAGACTACTAGATACCCCAGTGGGAAGGGATCAAGGGAAGGAAGAAAAAGCTACAGGAATTCTAGTTGAACCAAGATGGGCTGGGACATATGGCCAGAACAGCTTTTAGATTTCTGCACAGCTGTGGCCAGCATGGCAGGGAAAATAAATGAGAGGAGATTAAAGGGGACACATACAGTTCCACTGCTATCATCTTAATCGTGTAGGACTGGAGCTAAGGACACACTGTGAATTAACCTTAAGCATTGATAACATTCTGCAGGTGCACGGTGGAGTAATATGTTAGAAGTGCTGGCACTTCACAGTACAGTTCCCAGATTGCCCTGTCTACTATTTTCCACAGAAAACTGTTCCCCAGCTATTTTACACATCTGGTTTTATTGAAGACAAGGGTATCCTTTTGCCATGAGGTTGCAGCCTCACTGCACTGCAGTGACCATTCATGAGTAACATGTCCTGACTTTGAAAGTGGGCATTCCAGGAATTGAGACTGCATCCAAAACTGCCCTCTGGGCCTGCAGTGGATTGAGCCCAGAACCCAGAGGCTTTAATCAGAATGGCTAAAGCCAACGATTCAAGAGTCAGGTAATGGCCACCTGGAAAGGTAAACATGTTACAATGCACAGGGACCGAAGTTCAATCTCTCTACCCACCACTACATGAAAGCTTCAGGAGTGAATAGTACTCCCCCTCCTTTTCTCTCTTCTCCTTTCTTATTGATTTCTTTCTGTCTCTACCCAATAAATAAATAAATAATTTTAGAAACTTTAATAAATCCAAATGTTCTAGAGCTTGATGTTTCTTAGGCTTAAATTCCAGCCCTGTCATTTCTAAAGATGTTTGGCAAGTTACTTAGCCTTTTCTATTTACTTAGCCTCTTATAAAATTTCCCACATTAAGGAGCTGAGTTGTGAAACAGACACATTACCATGTACAAGGATCCAAGTTCAAGCCCCCAGTCCCCACCTGCAGGGGGAAATATTGTGAGCAGTGAAGCAGTGTTGCAGACATCTCTCACTCACTCTGTCTCCATCTCAATTTTTCTCTAACTCTATCCAATAAATGAATAAATTAATTAAATATTTGTTAAAATATCCCACAATGACACAGGTGGCAGCTTCTTGTGGGGGGGGGGGTAGGGAGGGAGGTGGGAGATTGGTGGAGGGGGTTTGGCTCCCAGACCACTGTGTCTAAAATGGTACCTCTTGGCTCTGTGGATCCTCCTTGCCTCCCTTCACCTTCTGCCAGCATGATTACTCTCAGTCTTCTGCTAGACATCTTGCTGACTATATCTGCTGTAAGGAAGAGAGCAAGGTCTTCGTCTAACTCTTAGAAATTGCCAGCACATATTACGAACTCAATTACTGTTTACTGGGTGCACAAATAGGAATAGTGATTGTACTTATCATCTAGTTGAAAAGAGAATTAGATGACTAAGGCACAACAAATGTTTAGTACTCAATGAAGGATTGTCAGTACTACCAGTAATACTAATGGAGAGCAACCCATTCCTCTAAGCCATTACTTTTAATCCAGTAGAGAAAATACAACTTTATGTAGTCTGGTTTTACATCTTGTAACGAATAACCCCTATTTCTGTGAAGAAAGGATATGAGACAGCTTGCAAAAATATGCACAAGCCACTGTGCCAATATAAGTTACAATCTACTGGAATACTTGTACAATTACTGCTAAATTTTTTATCTAGTCTCTTTACTTATTCATCGATTGCATGGCAGACACAATTAACAATTTCATTCTTCTCCTACACAGCACTTAATGAAACTAATGATCAAACTTTAGATAAAGAAACACATCATAGTCCAGCACCAAAGTGATCTGGTTTAGACACACTAGCACTTCTTTGCTGAGCTAAACTCATAGATCACACGCTGTCTGTTCTTAAGAAATTTGTGATTGTATCTGCAGAAAAAAAAAAAAAACTTCATACTACACCTTAAAATATCTCAACTAGGGAGTCGGGCGGTAGCACAGCCAGTTAAGCACGTGTGGTGCAAAGCACAAGGACCAGTGTAAGGATCCCGGTTTGAGCCCCTGGCTCTCCACCTGCAGGAGAGTCCCTTCACAGGCGGTGAAGCAGGTCTGAAGATGTCTATCTTTCTCTCCCCCTCTCTATCTTCCCCTTCTCCCTCGATTTCTTTCAATTTCTTATCCAACAGCAAACGACATCAACAGCAATAGTAACTACAACAACAACAACAAAAGGGCAACAAAAAGGAAATAAATAAATATTTTTTAAAAATATCTCAACTAATGTTTGGGAATAAATTTCCCCATAATGAGACTATTTAGTTTATGTACTAACTCCCCAGTTTTATATATTGCAGAACTCACAGATGTTACATGTTCTTTTGCCTTTCCCTGCGTTTTCTTGGCAACAGACAGATTGTGTCTTGCATCCCTATGTGGTTAGTCCTTTCAAATTTCACCTGTCTTCTCATTCCCATTCATTCTTCTTATTCTCCACTGGCCTCTTTCCCTGTCTGTCTTCTTGATCTTTGCTAATATACTTACGTTTCTTTTTTAAAATGTTTGTTTATAAAATGGAAATATTGACAAGACTATAGGATAATAGGGGTACATCTCCACAAAATGCCCACCCCCAGAGCTCCATATCCAATCCCCTCCCTTGATATCTTCCCTTTTCTTTATCCCTCTGGGAGTATGGACCCAAGATTACTGTGGGGTGCAAAAGGTGGAAGGTCTGGCTTCTGTAACTGCTATTCCACTAAACATGGGCATTGGCAAGTCAATCCATACTCCCAGCCTATATCTCTCTTTCCCTAGTGGGGCAAGGATCTGGGAAGGTGGAGCTCCAGGACGCATGGTGGGGTCATCTACCCAGGGGAGTCAGGTTTTCATCATGGTATCATCTGGAACCCAGTGGTTGAAAAAGAGTTAAGATATAAAGCAAGACAAATTGTTGACTAATCACTATTTACTTTTCTTGTATGACTCCCAGACTCAGCTTTTAGTTAATTTTATAATTCTTTAATTACTTCATTATACAAATAGAATTTTTTTCTTCTTAATATTTATTTATTATTGGATAGAGATAGAGAGAAATTGAGAGGGGAAGGAGAGATAGAGAGAGAGAGAGAGAGAAACAAAAAGACACCTGCAGTCCTGCTTCACCACTCATGAAGCTTTCCCCCTGCAGGTGGGGACAGCTTGAACTTGGGACCTTGAGCATTGCTGTGTATGTGCTTAACCCCTACTTCATTATACAAATATATACTAAACTTTTACATAAATTATTAATTTAATTAACAAATGCTCAGAGGGAGAACCTTTGATGAAACTGAGAAATACTCAAAAACGCTTTTATTTTTTTGCAAGCAATTTTATGCCTGGTATTAAGTTTAAAGCAAGTGACATACTTAGCATGTGGGTTGTAGAATTCTAAGTTGAACTCAGCAGTAGCTCAATAAATCCTCATAAAACATATAGCCCCTAAAAATAGTGGTAATCTGAAATTTCTGTGTCAGAATCTATCAGCTAACAGGTTTGCTTTTTTCCCTTCATCACTGGAGGTTTGCCCCAGTTGTAGTAGTCAAGAGAAAAAACGGTCTGGGAGTCAGGCTGCAGCGCAGCGGATTAAGTGCAGGTGGAGCAAAATGCAGGGACCAATGTAAGGATGCCAGTTTGAACCCTGGCTCCCCACCTGCAGGGGAGTCGCTTCAGAGGCAGTGAAGCAGGTCTGCAGGTGTCTATCTTTCTCTCCCCCTCTCTGTCTTCCCCCTCCTCTCTCCATTTCTCTCTGTCCTATCCAACAATGATGACAACAATAATAACTACAACTATAAAACAAAGGCAACAAAAGGAATAAATAAATAAATAAATATTTTTAAAAAGAGAGAGAGAGAGAAATGGTCCTAATTTAGGAAAATCCACTTAAATATTCAATAGTTAAGGACTCTGGCAGAGGAAAAAAAAAAAAAGGAGCACATGAAGGAATCTCCAAAAACAATAATGAAAACAAAAGGTCAACACGTTTCTAAGAAATGTGGGCATTATATTTTCTGCCTTGTGGCTAAAGGTAGGTCTGAGCCACCAACCTGGGTGCCCAGGGGAAAGCACATTTGCTTATGAGACTCACACAGTGTCAGTTCACGTGACTACAGATCTGCCCAGCAACGAAATTCTAGAAGAAAAAAAAAAATCCCCTGTGGGTCGTAATGAAGGGAACAGCGCATCAGACAGTGAATTACATGCTCAGTAGACCCCTCCTGCATTAAGTGCCAGAGAGAATGAAGCAGCAGTGCCCCTTGCTACATCCACAGCAGCAGAAAATGTCATTACCCATAAGGCAACTCACAGAAAGTGGCCCATGAGGAGTCCAGACAGCGGTGTCCCAGGGTATGACTCTCAAATCAGAAGTCACTTTTCCTTTTTTTTTTTTTTAAAGAATGAATGTGTTTGTTCATCCTGCAAATACCTGTTGAGTATTTATGTGAGTCAGGTACTGTGTGGGGCTCTAGGGACAAAGGAGTGACAAGACAAATGTAGTCTCTTCCTTTAGAAAATACCATGCTAACAGGAGTCAGGCCGTGGTGCAGGTGGCACAAAGTGCAAGGACCAAAGTAAGGATCCCGGTTTGAGTCCATGGCTCCCCACCTGCAGGGGAGTCCCTTCACAGGCTGTGAAGCAGGTCTGCATGTGTCCTTCTCTCTCCCTCTGTCTTCCCCTCCTCTCTCCATTTCTCTCTGTCCTATCCAACAACAACAACATCAATAACTACAACAATAAAACAAAGGCAACAAAAGGGAATAAATAAATATTTTTTTAAGTCTTAAAAAAAAGAAAGAAAATAGCATGCTTGTGGGAAAGATGAGCTGGCAACCACAAAACACGGACAGATAGTAAAATAAGGGGACCTCAGACTCTGAATTTTCTTTTTTTATATAAATCATTTCTTTTTAAAATCTTTTTATTATCTTTACTTATTGGATAAAGACAGCCAGAAACTGAGAGGATAAGGGGAGATAGAGAAGGAGAGAGAAAGAAAGACACTGCAACACTGCTTCACAACTAGCAAAGCTTACCCCCTACGGGGAGCGTGGTGGTGGGGCTTGAACTTGGGTCCTTGAGCATTGTTACATGTGCGCTCAACCAGGTGCACCTCCACTCGGCCCCATGATATTTCAAATCCTTAATCACCTCATCTCCAGTAGATTTTTCCTACACTCTCTTGTAGTCAGTCTCATTCTCATGGACTGTCTTGTCATGGCTGCAGACAGCACCAGGATGTTTCAGAAAACCATGTCTCTAACCCACACCACCTCTCCCAGCTGCGACTGCCTAACAGAGCTCTCTAACCTAGTTGATTTCTGTAATCACCACTACATCTTCTTTATCCACTGGTCAGAGCTTGCAGATAAATTATGTATGCATTTACACATGAAAGTGTGAAATAGACAGACAGACAGACAGACAGACATGGATGGATGATAGGGAGAGTAAACCAGAGTGTCACTCAGGTCTATGCTGAGCAGCAAAGTAAACTTGGGATCTCAACCTTGCAAGCCCTGCTCTGTGTTCTACTACTGCATCCACTCCCAGCCCAGGAAACTGTTCCTCCTTTATTTTTCCTCTGATTTATTTAGATCAGATGATCAATAATCATTTATCATCACATCTTAAAGTATTTCCTCTGCTCCTTTACAGAGCTCCCTTTGGTTACACATGCTGGACGAAAGCCTGGTAGAGTTCATTTAATCTATACCTGCATTTCAAAACAGAATGTTACCAAGTGTACACAGACACACACACACACACAATCTAGCTGACCAGTTTCACTGTCGATTCACATTTAAAAAAGAAGAAGAAAGGAATGAAGGAAGAAAAGAGGAAAGAGAGAGGAAGAAAGAAAGAAGAGAGAGAGAGAGGAAGGAAGGAAGGAAGGAAGGAAGGAAGGAAGGAAGGAAGGAAGGAAGGAAGGAAGGGAGGGAGGGAGGAAGGAAGGAGGGAAAAGCCTGAACCAAAGTGCTGTGACACAGTATACTGAATGACCATAGAAAGATGGACACAACACGTAGTTGATGTCAACCTGCCTACAGAGCATACTGTGATCTGTGCAAAGGCAGAAGGGATTGTGGGTGGATTGAGCGGATTTAAACACAGGCAGCCAGAAGTCCCTCTTTTTTGGCCCCTGCTTCTTCTCCTGTTCACATGGATCCTGGTTGAGGTTGACCAAGACCCACCATGTTGCTCCTGACCAGAGGAACTGAACATATGTGACTCAGCTAGCTAGTAAACTCTAGACTTCTCTACATCCATAATGAGTAACCTATACCTCTGTGGATAATTGTTTATTTTGTGGGGCTGAACAAAAAATTAGTGGTAACTAATTCATGGACTTATGAAACTAGCTTATCTTTACCCCTGCTGATAATTGCTTATTTTGCCATACCTAAAATATAACATCCCACACTACTGTACTATCTAATAAAGCTTTTGATTATTTAAACTGGCTCTCAGCTGTGCCAAGTCTTTTATGGCCTCAGCCAAGTCCTTTTATTTTTTATTTAGTCACAACACCAAAGACTCAATACCCTCCCAAATTAGCTACTCTAGTCTCATAATGATTATATTATATGTACTGCATTCTCTCTCCTAAAGCCTTCTTCAAATATTAACCAGACAGGACTTTAAATGTTCTTTACAATGGGAGAAAAAAAAAATACCAGATAAGAATTTATCATCTGTCAGCCCACCAAATCTATGAACTGCCTTTCTCTCTCTTACTCATTTCCACTTGTATTTCTCTGGAGGAAGCGGAGTCCCTAGCCATAGTTTGTCTGCCTTCTGGAACCCCAGAATCTGGTCCAGCATCCTTGTACAGATTCCTCTTCTTTGTCACATTTTCAGTCTCTTGCTTGTTATTGAATCATTCCCATCAAGACACATATATACTATAAAATCTCCCATTGTAAGAACAAAACACAAAGCCAAATTCCTCACCCAACTTCCCCCTCTAGCTATGACTCAATTACTCTTTCGTATACAGTAAAAAATACTCTATTTCTTTCCTCCTCTCAGTTTACATCCACTTTACTTCCACCCACAAGACTCCAGTGAAATGTCTCTGCTAAAGTCACCCAGGACTGTTTTATATTTCACCTTAACCTCTAACCACTCTTTCACTGAAAACCACCCATTATCTACCCTAAAAATGCCACAGTCTTCTAGTTTTCCTGTCTGAGTTCAGTGGAAATTGCTTTTTCTCCTTTCTATCAGATGTAGCTCTCAGTTGTGTATTGATATCCAGCTGCTCACTTGACACACATTGTTGGAAGAACAGTGGATTTTATAATGATATCAAGAGAGATGAGGGGGTCAGGAGGTGGCACACCTGGTTAAGCACACACACTACAGCGCATAATGACCAGGGTTCAAACCCCTACAGGGGAAAAGCTACATGGGTGGTGAACAGGGGTGCAGATGTCTTTCTCTGTCTTTCTCCCTTTCTATATCTACTTCCCCTCTCAATTTCTGTTTCTATTCATTAATAAATAAATAAAATTAAAAAGAAAAAGAAAAAAAAGAGGGATGAGGGTGAGGTAGATAGCATAATGGTTATGCAAAGAGACTCTCAAGCCTGAGGCGCCAAAGTCCCAGATTCAACATGCCCCACCCCACCCCCACCTCCCACACCACCATAAGCTAGAGCTGAGCAGTTCTCTGTTTTTTTGTTTTTTTTTTTAATGACACCAGGCAAATAATTCAACTGGTAGAGCACAGAACATGAATTCCTGAAGCTCCTGTTTTTATCCTTGGAGTCCCATATATCTGAGTGATGCTCTGACTCTTTTTTCTCCTCCATTCTCTCTCTCTCTCTCTCTCTCTTTCATCCCCTATGACATATAAAATAAGTTAATACATAGATCTTTTTAAAAAAAGAAGAGTCACATTCTTGTCAGGAGGACACTACAGAGCTTTGGACAGCACACAATGGCAGCAATGGCTATGGAGAAGAGTGTTCAGATTCAAGAGATGGCTCAAGGGTAAAGTCATCCCTACATGGTGACTGATAGCTGTGATGGGGTGGGAGAAGTAGGCAAGAAAAGTGGCTGTACAGATCAGATTCTTTAGCACTCTTCTAGAAACCTGGTTTCTCTCAACTTAACCTTTAACAGTCAGGTAGCAGAAGGTTTGTTGTTTATCCCCAACAAGAAACAAGATCCTCCAACAGTGCATGTCTTTCAACATGGCTGCCTTTGCCGCACTCTGCCCCCAGAACTGCCTTTGCAAGTGGCACACAGCAGGTGCACTGTGCATAGTTATTAAATAACTGAAAATAAAACACAGCACATTCGTATAAACAGTTAACAGAAATGAAGTTCGATTTCCTGTACCTTTCCGTACCCCTCTGTTCTCATGTATGAGAGGGAAATGTTAGTAGCAACTTTCTCCTGGAGTTTATTGCAAGGATTACAGACACTTAATATTTGTCAAATATATGGGAGTCAGGCAGTAGCACAGTGGGTTAAGTGTGAAGCGCAAGAACCGGCATAAGGATCCCGGTTCAAGGCCCTGCTCCCCACCTGTAGGGGAGTTGCTTCACAGGTGGTGAAGCAGGTCTGCAGGTGTCTGTCTTTCTCTCCCCCTCTCTGTCCTCCCCTCCTTTCTTCATTTCTCTCTGTCCTATCCAACAACAATGACATCAATAATAATTACTACAACAATAAAACAAGTCCAACAAAAGGGAATAAATAAATAAATATTTAAAATTTTTTAAAAGTATTTGTCAAGTATTAAACAGCATATGGGTCATAGACTATATTAAAATATCTTATCATCTATACTATATCATCTAAAATATATTTATATACACACATACATATATTAGGGAACTTCTACTTTATCATGTGGAAGGAGTAAATGCCTTTTATTATTTAAAAAAAAAAGTATGAGTCTGAAAGAAAGAAAGAAAGAAAGAAAGAAAGAAAGAAAGAAAGAAAGAAAGAAAGAAAGAGAAGAAAGAAGGAAGTCTGACACATGAGTTGAGCTTCTGAGGCCTGCTTCAGTCTCTCCAGCACATTAAGCCCTGGACTCCACTGCACTCAGGCAGCTAGGACTCTCCATGCACAGCAGTCAGCAGCCTCGCTTGTGTTTCTCCATGTGACCCCCTTCTCAGAGGAATCCAAGTCTGCTGTGTGAATGCCAAATACCAGATTCCTTCAGAGAGAATCCTGAAGGATTGCTCTTCCTTTATAGTTCTCAAACGACCACATGACTCGGGGACCTGATTTTACGTGCAAGACAAATGCCAGCCACAGAGTCACACTCAAAAAGGAAGATAGCATCAAAAGAATTTGGGGCAGGGAGAGGAAGAAAGTGGGGGCGGGCTGACCTTTAAAAAAAATAAACCTTCCATTTCATCTGTCTCTGAAAAAAAAAAAAGGAAAATCTCCACAGAAGGTCTATGGGGGCTTATGCTCCAAAGTCAGGGAGACAATAAAGGAAGCAAGTCTACAAGTCTACAGGCTGACTCCCTGAGAACTCCCTGAGGGCCAGTGAGGAGGCCATGGTTCAGTCTCCAAGGGGCACTTTTCATTCAATCAGGAAAGGAATAGCTGGCCACACTGGGTCATGGTTATGTATGCACTCTGGAGATGTTCGTCACACAAGTTCATTTCCACTCAACTCATGGCTCACTCAAAAGTGGTGGATTGCTTATTACTGCTGGGAAGGTATTATAATGATAGGAGTCTCCCTCTCTCCCTCTCTCTCTCTCTCTCTCTCTCTCTCTCTCTCTCTCTCTTGCCTCCAGGGTTTTTGCTGGGGCTCAGTGCCTGCACTACAAATCCACTGCCCCTGGAGGCCATTTTTTTTCCCTTTGTTGCCCTTGTTGTTTTATCATTGTTGTTGTTATTGCTGTGATTGTTGTTGGATAGGGAGAGAAAGATAGGCACATGCAGATCTGCTTTACTACCTGCAGGTGGGGAACCGGAGGCTCAAACTGGGGTCCTAATGCCAGTCCTTTCACTTTGTGCCATGTGCACTTAGCCCACTGAGCTACGGCCCGGCCCCCTGAGTCTTCCTCTTCTAAACATATAAGGTGCTCTATCTGCTGAAATCTCATTGGTAGGAAAAAAGAGGCCAAGTCCAGCATCAGATCCTCACAATATTAGCGGAGCTATAAACCACCTTCTTCTCCGCCTGCTGAGGAAAAACTTCAAAGCACAGTGGAATATTTTACATGCTCTATCCCAGTGCTGGGAGAATTACAAAACATTACCTGTCTTAACTCTCTTCAGAAACAGATTCTCATCTGTTAAGGCTTTCTGAATTCCACAGCTCTTGAATTCCAAGGCTGGGGAGAAATTCTAAATCGAGGAAATTTTGAAGAATCCTTGATGAATGCTTTGGTCTGGGTTATTTAGAGTAAAGGAGTCATCAATCTCTACAGAGGGATGGCAGCCGTCACGGAGGAGCCTAGGGAAAATGATGATGCGAACTCAGACCCAGAGGGGGGTTATTATATTAAAGTGAAGAAAATAAATCCCCCTTACTCTAGCATGTCTGAGTCAGGGCTTTTCCACTTCTTATTCATTTGCCCATCTTCAAAACAGTCCTGTGAAACAAAGCTAGAAGGGGAAATGACAAAGTCAGGCTGAGACAATTTTTTTCTTTCTTTCCAGGTCTCTCATTACACCATCAAGTACTGAGTCACTAAGGTGAGGCTTTTTCAAAATAATTTTTTAAAAATTTTTATTGCATTTATTTATTTATTTATTGAATAGAAACAGCCAGAAATTGAGAGGGAAGCGGGTGATAGAGAGGGAGAGAACTAGAGAGACACCTGCAGCACTGCTTCACCATTTGCAAAGCTTTCCTTCTGCAGGTGGGGACCATGGGCTTGAACCCAGGACCTTGTGCATTATAACCTGTGCACTCAACCAGATGTGCCACCATGTAGCCCACTTTAATAAAAGAGATACTGAGGGAGATATACAGAGAAAAAGAGACCAGAGCAATGCTCAGCTTTGGTTTATAGTAGTCCTTGGGATTGAACGTGGAACCTCAGATCCTCAGACAGGAAAGTTGTCTGCATAACCATTATGTTATGCCCCCCAGCCCCCAGCCCCCAGTCTCCAGACCCCAGTCCTCAGGTGAGGGTTTCAGTTAAAGGACCAAAGCAAAGTCTGACAAGTATAAAAAACAACAACAACAACAACAACAAAACAGAATAAGTGCAAAGTTCTATCTTTTGTAAACACAATTAAAGACACTCTCTGGCTAATTTCTTCCTTAGCTGTTGGCCTGCCTGATGCATTCAGTCTCCTTGAGAACTAATCACTCTACAGAGTTTTGGTGACAGAGTATGCTGTCCTGGAATTGCATGGGAGAGATAAGGACTGGAAACTAACTCCTAGGTCTTCCCCCCTCCCCCCCAGGGGGATAGCACTGGAGGGTTTTTTTTCTTTTTATCATGTTATTGGGAAAGGGGATAATGGTTTACAGTACAGTTGCTGAAACATGAGTAAAATTTCTCAGCTTACCATGACAGATGTCTGCGACACACGCTCAACACCCAGTTTAGGTGCTTTTCCACCATCCCGCACCACTCCCGCCCTGCCTTCCTTTCCCAGAGTCCTTTGTTTTGGTGCAATACACCAAACCCAGTCCGAGTTTGTTTGTTTGTTTTTCTTTCTCCATTTATTGCATTTCAGAAAAACAAATGAGGGAAAGAAAATTTAACCCAGGTTTAGATAATTCTAAAGTCATTTCCACTCTAACTTATTTTATTCTAAATAACATTTGATCTGCAGAACTCCTGCTCCTCCCTCCAGTAAAAGGAAAACAAAACATACAGATTTTGAGAAGATGATGAAAGCCTTCTTGAAACTGAAAGTGGGGGGGGGGGGGGCTGGTGGTACCACAGTAGGCTAAGGGCACAAAGTGTAAGGACCCACGCAAGGATCCCAGTTCAAGCACCCAGCTCCCCACCTGCAGGAGGGTGGCCTCACAAGCGGTGAAGCAAGTCTGCAGGTGTCTATCTTCCCCTCCCCTCTTAATTTCTCTCTTTCCTATCCAAAATAAATAAATAAAGAGTCACAGGAGTATAGGAGCAGTGGATTTTTAGTGCAGGCACCGAGAAGAAAGGAAGAAAGAAAGAAAGAAAGAAAGAAAAGAAAGAAAGAAAGAAAGAAAGAAAGAAAGAAAGAAAGAAAGAAAGGAAAGAAAGAAATGAAAATATTCTCAGTAGTTTTCCTGAGTAAGACCTACTCCACAGTGAATGAGCCCAAGCTCAGCTGGAATGAAATTGAAGAGTAATCATCCATCCTCTAAAGCAGGGCTGGAGCAGAAGTCTTACTGGCAAGTTCTAAGAGGAAGGGAGCTGGGGGGGGGGGGGGTTGGCAAGTCCTCTGTGTGGGGGGGTCATTGAAGCACAGATGTGTTATTTGGCTCTCAGGCATGACCATGGCTGCTGTGTGTGGCAGCTCTTGTGATGATAAGGACTGAAGATGGAGGGACTCTGCAGACTGAGCTGAAAACTCCAGAATGACCCCAGGCTGCTTTCCTAGGCAAGCAGCTGATAGGAAAGCCATTCCTGGCACAGGGGCAAGGGAGACACTAAAGACACTTTAAATATATATATTAGTGATTTAATAATGATTAACAAAATTGTAAGGTAACAGGGGTACAGTTCCACACTGTTCCCACCACCAGAGTTCCATGTCCCATCCCCTCCACTGGAAGTTTCCCTCTTCTTTATCCCTCTGGGAGTATGGACCAAAAAATTTTATGGGGTGCAGAAAGTGGGCTTTCTAGATTCTGTAATTGCTTCTCTGCTGGACATGGGTGTTGGCAGGTCGATCCATCGATCCATACCCCCAGCCTGTTTCTACCTTTCCCTAGTGGGGTAGGGATCTGGAGAGGTGAGATTCCAGGACACATTGGTGAGTTCCTCTGCCTGGGGATGGTGTCACAGTAGCATCTGAAACTTGGTGGCTAAAAGGTAGTAATATATAAAGAAAATTCTTCAATAAACAAGAACCCAAAGATAGGAACAGAGCAAATGAATCTAGGGGTCTTCGTGTGGAAGGAAGCTAGGAAGCCTATTTTAGGTGTATTCCATGTGGCCATGACTTTAGTAATTATTGCCTGAGCCCAATAGCTAACATGCAGGTGGACTAAATATTTGTCTAGAAAGATGGTATCAGAGGTGAGAATAGGGCTAGAAAGCTGCCTCAGAGCAGAGAGCAGCAGCTCCCAAATATGAGGAAAGTATATTAATACTCTTAACCCCATCGATCTGACTTAGGACCCGTATCTATTCGTGTTTAGCACAGGAGTCCCTGTGTAACCTCTGAGTCCCTTTCAGTCTGAGCTCACAGTCTATGGTCACATCATGTAACATCCTAGGCTGCACTCATTTCAGGACCAGTCTTCCTCGAGAGGCAGAGTAGTAAGATGACCAAGCCTCCCTTTGGAGAATGAGGCAGTCCCTACCATTGCTGCTCAATAGTGAGGGTAAGACCCTGGAGAAGTCCACAAAAGGGCTTATGATTACATTCATGATGGAGCCATGATGGTGGAGAGAGAGAAACAGCAGAAGTCTAAGCCCATTATATCTTTGTAGGAATCCAAAGATTCCCTAACTAGAGCCTCAGATGATGGGGTGACCTGGTATTGACCAAAAGACCCTCAGTAAAGTGTACTAGTCTCTTGCCCTTATCCAGCTTTTGTAGTCCTTACTTTATCTAATGAAGTTAGACTTAAAGTGATTGAGAGAAGTGGCATAGGGGGTAGGAGAGCAATGGTTCTAGGCCAAAGGAGTAAATACTTGACTAGGTACTTTATGGTGTCTTCTTTAGGTCTTTCTATTTGCTTGCAGACTTTATGACGATTTATTACATTCAACATCCACTCTACTCCAGTCTTTCCTGCTTAGTCTCAAAACACTGGCCAGCCCCTCATCTTATACTCTATACTTCAATCAAAAGTTAAAAAAATAATAAAGGCAGGGGAGATAGCATATGCAAAAAGGACTTTCATACCTGAGGTTCCAAAGTCCCAGGTTCAATCCCCTGCATCACCATAAGGCAGAGCTGAGCAGTATTCTGGTCTCCACACCTCCTTTTTGTCTCATTAAAAATAAAATATTATAAATAAAATATATTTAAAAAATAAAAAGTTAATATTGGAAGACTGGAGAGAAAAGGAATAGCCTTAGCCATCGACTTCTTATCTCTTCCTCTGTCTTCACATTAATTGTGGCAGCTTGCAAAAAGCTCCATTTGGAATTGAGGGGAGTGTGGATATTAAGAAGTGGTAACTGATTGGGAGGAGAATTCATAGTGGTTATGAAGCTCTAAAGTCCTAGGTTCAATTACCCTCACCATCAGAACTGATCAGTGCTCTGGTCTTTCTCTGCCTCTCTCTCTCTCTCTCTCTCTCTCTCTCTCTCTCTCTCTCTTTCTTTCTCTCTTTATCGCTCTCATTAAAATAAAGCAAATAAAGTGTATTTTAAAAGCAGAAGCTATATGCCATTCTTAGTTCATGGAGAAGGGTCAAAATTTCTTCATATCAGATTTCAGAGGCCTCCCAATAGTAGAAATTCTCATATCTCATCCAATCAGACGTTAGAAAAACCAACATGCGTTAAGCATCAGCAGGTGGCGCTAAAAAGCTAATAGAACTTCCCCAGGGGCATTCCAGATAAATGCTTACAGAATGCAGGACATTAGTGGGAGGACAAAAGGTTAACTTAGAAAAGGCCCTCGGTTTTTATATGGGATTCTGTGGATGTTCCCAGGGAAAAGACAGGGCTCCTTGTTATCCACTCACTCATTGAAATATATATGTTATTGCCACAAATATATATGTTATTGTTAATACTGGGACTTCATGCTGGATACAAGCACTGCCAGTCCACTTCTCCAAGAGGTCTTTTTTTTTCTCCTTTTTTTTTTTTTTGTTCCTTTCTTTCTGTTTATTTGATATTAAGAGAGAAACTGAGAGTTGGGGGGGGAGATATAGAAGGGGGGAAGGAAAAGAAACATAGACATCTGCAGATCTACTTCATGGCTCATGAAGTATCCACCCCCCCCCAAGGTGAAAAGTGGGGGATTCCAACCCAAGTCCCTGGGCATAGTAACATTTGCAGTCACCTGGGTTCCCCACCACCTTTCCCCTTCAACAATATTCTTTAGATACTTATCACACGTCAGGTGCTGTATTGTTAACACTGTAAGTGCACTAGGAAATCTGATAGACACAATTGGCTCAACAAGTAAGAATTTGCATGCATTTTGGCACTGAATAATCTTTGTCTACATAGTGGTTCTGGGGTTAGGTTGGAAATTTTGTAACCTTAGACCTTACTCAGTCTACTATAAGGTAGGAATGACAATAGCCACCCAAATGTTCTCAGTCCTAGAGTTACCTGAGGGAAAAATTAATACCCATGGCAGAGCCAACCCCCATAAACTTTGATTCAACCAATCTCAGTACCAACTCATAAGTCATGTTTAAAGTCATCAAATATTGTTATTCTTAGCACCCAGAATTATTCCTCTATCCTCAAGAACTGATGGGAAATCCTACTAGAGGTGTGTGAGCAGCTCTAAGTTAGTAGACTCCAAACTTACAGCTTCAGTTCCCGTAACAGCAGACATCATTTCCTTCTGTAAGATATTTACTAATGTTAGATAGAAAGAAATCCAGAGGGAAGGGGTAGGTAGAGAGGGGAAGAGAAAGTGAAAGAGAGGCACCTGCAACACTACTTCACCACTCATGAAATTTCCTTCTGCAGATGAAGACTGGGGGGTTGAACCTGGGTCCTTGCACACAGAAATGTATATGCTCTACTGGGTGTGACATCATTTGGTCCCTAAAGTGTTTTTTCTCATATGAACATTCTCTTTCCCTAATTAGAGTATAGGTGTCTGCATCCTCTTGTCTTCTTGTGGTGACCCTCAGTCCTTGCTGACACTGGATTTGGAGCTAAATCTAATCTCTGCTTCTACTCTTAAAAGGGATTGGCGGTTATTTGTTTATACACTGCATTTTCTCTTCTCTCTTTTTTTAATCAGGGAAATAATGGTTTGTAGTATATACAGTTGTTGGTGCTTGTGTAAAATTTTTCTGTGAAACACTCTCACCCCCAGCCTTCTCCACCATCATGCACCAGGACCTGAAAGCTTCCCACCCAGAGTCCTTCATTTTGCTGCAAATTCTGCTTTGTGTTTTCCCTTCTGTTCTTGTTTCTCAGCTTCTGTCTATGAGTCAGATCATCCTGTGTTCATCCTTCTCTTTCCCGCTTATCTCTCTTAACATGATTCCTTCAAGCTCCATCCAAGCACCTTCTTCACCTCATCTTAGAAGTTTGGTATTTTAGAGAAGACCAACTTGAAGTTTGTCATTAATTCAGGAGAGCTGGTAATAACTCTGATGTTTTTTTTTTTTTTCAGGGGGGATTAATGAGTTAGAATTGACAATAAAATACAATTGTTTGTACATGCATAACATTTCTCAGTTTTCCACATTACAACTCCCACTAAGTCCTCCTCTACCATCATATCCCAGGACCTGAACCATGCCCCCCAACCCACCCCAGAGTCTTTTACTTTGGTGCAATACACCAACTCCAGTCCACATTCTGCTTAGTGCTTTCCCTTCTAATCTTGTTTTTCAACTTGTGTATATAAGTGGGATCATCAACCTGTATTCATCCTTTTGTTTCTGGCTTGTCTTACTTAACATGATTCCTTCAAGCTTCATCCAGGATGGGGTAAAGAAGATAAATTCACCATTTTTAATAGCTGAGTAGTATTCCATTGTGTATATAGACCACAACTTGCTCAGTCACTCATCTGTTGTTGGACACCTGGGTTGCTTCCAGGTTTTGGCTATTACAAATTGTGCTGCTATGAACATAGGCATGCACAAATCTTTCTGGATGGGTGTATTGGGTTTTTTAGGATATATCCCCAGGAGAAGAATTGCAGGGTCATAGGGTAGGTCCACTTCTAGCCTTCTGAGAGTTCTAGCCTTCTGTTTAGTAACCACCTTGTCATTTATTTCTCCTGTGTTTTATTATTTTATTTTTTAATTTATTTTGGATAGAGACAAAAAGAAATTGAGAGGAGAGGGAAGATGCAGAAACAAAGAGAAATAGAGATACTGAGCTGGAGAGGCCAGGTGTTGGTGCACCTGTTTGAGCACACCTGTTACAGTGAGCAAGGACCCTGAGTTCGAGCCCCCGGTCCCCACCTACAGGGGGGAAGCTTCACATGTGGTGAAGCAGGGCTGCGGTTGTCTCTCTCTCTCCGTGTCCTCCCTCTCTATCATCCCCCTTCCCTCTCAATTTCTGGCTATCTCTATCAAAGAAATAAATATAGTTTAAAATTTTTTAAAAACTGAGCTGGATAATTTAATTAATTAATATATATATATATATGGCACTTTGTTCATTCCTTAGTACTGTTAGCTCACCATAGGTGAATACAAAGTCGCCACAGTAAGATAATAGGTATGGATTTTCAAACCAATCAACCAGGGTTGCTTTCTAGAGCAGGGGCCAAATGCATACAGATGTGAAGTGATATATTGACATTTCTAGTTCTGGACTAAAATACTCAGCAGATTAAAGGCAAGAGAGGAAAAAACCAAGACGGTTGAGATAAAGCAGAAGTGGATAGATCCTGTACATTTCAAAAAAAAAAAAAAGCCACAGAATTTTTGATGACCAAGAGAAAACAATAGAGGACAGGTCTTTATGAAATAAGAAAAGCTGTACTGAGAATTCTTTTTCCATAAATTCAGTAAAGAACAGGGCATCCAAGAGATTATGACCCACTTTGTTGTTCTCGGTCGGTGTCAAGGATTGAACCCAGGGCCTGACTTATGTAAGACAAGCACTGACCACTGAACAACATCCCAGTCAGATGTCTCATCTTATTAATTCACAAAAGTACCATGGTTTTGGAGGGAGAAAAGAGAGGTTCAAGGGACTAAATGTAAAAGTGGCCTTTTCCCTGCTTACGGCCACTGCCAAGGTACTGTGGGCCTGTGGTCTGGGGCTATACTGAGGCTCCCCACAGTCAGTACCCAGCTTGCTGAGTCTCTGCTCTAGGATGGGCTGCACACTGGCGACTCACCCACCCAGCCTCACAACCACACATCTGGGAAGCTGGTTCCTAGAAATGATAGTTTCTGAGAGGCTAGTGGTGGGTGCAGATCCCAGCAAAATGAACGGCCTTTGAGAATGTTTACCAACCCCCGGTCACAAACATCCTGAAGCTGCCAACTCCTTCTTACCCACAAAACCCAGTTTCTGAACCTGAAACTTCACAAGCACATCAGCTTTTATACTTTTCCTGCAAAGCCAAGGAAATAGGAGAGCTACAAAGCTACAAAATTCCTTCAAGGCTAACAGACTTCTATCTCTAGTAGTACATTGGTAATAATAGATGTATAGAAAACATGGACTATGTGACTAATCTAAGCAAATTACAAGCATTCATCAGTACATCCTTCCCACACCACAGATGTGACACCCAAAGAGAGCTATAGTATGTCTGTGTTAGGAAAGGGAAGGGAAGGGAAGGGAAGGGAAGGGAAGGGAAGGGAAGGGAAGGGAAGGGAAGGGAAGGGAAGGGAAGGGAAGGGAAGGGAAGGGAAGGGAAGGGAAGGGAAGGGAAGGGAAGGGAAGGGAAGGGAAGGAAAAGAAAAACAGAGGGTCAGGCGGTGGCACACATTATAGTGCGCAAAGGACTCGGTTTAAGCCCCTGGTTCCCAGTTGCAGTGGTAAAGCGTCACAAGTGCTGAATCAAGGTTGCAGGTATCTCTCTGATTCTTTTCCTCCCTATCTCTGCCTCCTTCTTCAATTTCTCTGTCAAAATAAAATAAAGAAAGAGAGAAAGAAAGAAAGAAAGAAAGAAAGAGAGAGAGAAAGAGAGAAAGAAAGGAGAAAAAGTGAGGAGTGGAAAGGCTAACTTGGCCAAAGCTGCACAACTAGTGAACAGCAATGCTAAGACCCAAACCACTTGGTCTGACGCGAAAGCCTTTTGTTATCACATGTTACTACAGTCATGTATTACTGCACAGCTACAAGTTTTTAACATCTTGGTAAAACCAACAAATCTAAGAAAGAGATTCTCTGCTGGAAAACCCTTTGATTTGCCAAGCTTGGCTTTTGGAAGTCTGCAAGAGTACACAGCCAAATGGTCAAATATCACCCACTCTGTCTCCTTGAGAATTCATGAAGCTGTCAATGTCTCTCTCCCTTCTCTCTCTCTTTTGCTCTCTCTTTCTCCCTTTTTTCTCTCTCTCTCTCATCTATTCATTTATTATTGGATAGAGACAGAGAGAGAAATTGAGAGGGGAGGGATAGAGAGAAGGGGGATAGAGAGAGAGCCCTGCAGCCCTGCTTCACCACTCATGAAGCTTTTCTTCCTGCAGGTGGGGGATCAGGGGCTTGAACCCGGGTTCTTGCACACTGTGGTATATGTGTATAGCCAGGTGAGCCACCGCCTGGCCCAGCAGTCAGTGTCTGTCCATCCCCACTGCTGCTTCTTTAGTTCAAGTCCAAGATCTTTCTTCTACTAAGTTAGCATGGGAACCTCCTGAGTGGCCTTCCTGTCTCCAGCCCTAACTGGAGATGAAAAGGACAGGTCAAAACAGAATTCTCAAATTGTGCAGAGCTAACCCACAAATGCATGCACACCAACCTCGACAACTCTAGAAGCAAGGGTTCAAGAAAGGGAGGAGTAGACACAATTGCACACTTATAAATCCAAAGAAAGTCAAAAGCACAAATGGATGAAGACTAAATCTAACCGCACATTCATTGCAAAAATCTGAGTCTGCCCTTAGGGAATGTGAGCCAGGGAACATGGACAGAGAAGGACTGTGCTCTCCCTCCTCAGGGCTTGAAGAGGCTAAGCAGAGAAGCCCAGCCAGATGGAATCACCCACCCCTTCTGCACTACCCCAACAGAACTGAGTCTGGGCAAAGCAGTGGGCAGGAAGGAGATTCCTCACATGATCCAGCTTAAGCCTTCTTTTGTCCCTTTGCAGCTATAGGCTGTAGCAGGAGCTTACCAGAAATGCAGACAAAAGGAGGTATGAGATGGGCCAGAAAAGCCCTGCTCCTTGGCTTCCTCTGTGCCATGACACACCTGCCTCACCCCAGCACCTCCCAGTCCCAGCGTTTGCCAAGGGCCACAGGTAGGTGGACTGGGATCAGCTTCTCTGGATAAAGTGACGGGGGACAGGCTTGCTCGCTTCAGTTTTGCTCATATTTCCTGCTCTCTCTGCTCTGATGGTCAGCTTTGGAGAGGATATCAAGCCCTTCTAACCCCTCAAATAAGTTCCCAAAGCCTGCTGGAAAGGAATTCACCGGACATCATGAAGTGGGAGAGTCTCCCATTTTTTATTGTTGGAGATTTCATCATGAAAAATCTATTTCCTTTCCTTCTAGAAGTCTCTCTTCCAAAATGAACGAGTCTTTTCAGGTCTGCAGACAACATGGGCTCTGACATGGGAACCGAAAATTTTGTGGAAACTAAAAAAGAGGGCTCCCCTTTTTAAAAATAAAGCAGGCAAAAGAAAAAGATGTGCTTGCTCTCCAACCCTTACATCCATAGCCTGCAGAAGAAATCTCTCTCTGTGGGCTTAGGCAGTGGGACTCCTGTAACCACTCAACCTGCATCTCCTTTTCTCTACCAGGAAATAGCACCCAATGTGTTCCCTCTCCATCATCGGAGTTTCCCGAAGGCTTTTTCACCAAACAGGAGCGTGCAGAGGGAGGCATCGTTATCTACTTCCTCATTATCTTTTACATGTTCATGGCCGTGTCCACTGTCTGTGACGACTACTTCCTACCCTCCCTGGAGATCATCAGTGAGAGTAAGTACCTGAAAGTCTACCCTGTCTCCCTGCTTCCCCCTTCCCAGTCCCACTGCACCAGCTCAGCAGCAATCCTGCCCCATTCAGTCTTGAGAGTACTGATTTCTGTGTTTTAGATATCTATGTCCTTTTTGTTTGCTTGTTTGATTGATTGATTGATTGATTGGTTTAAAATCTAATATTTTTCACTCTTTTATATTTTTTAATATTCACTTATTTAATAACAGAGACAGAGAAAGATCAGAATGCTACTCTGATAATATACAGTATTGGAGTTTGACTCTGGGACCTCAGATTCGCAAAGTATGCTCTCTCTCTCTCTCTCTTTTCTTTTTTTAATGTTTTGGTTTTTTATTAGTAGTTTAATATTGATTTATACAATTGTGAGGGGGGTATAATTGTAATAGGGGTGAATTTCCTTACAGTTCCCACCACCAGAGTTCCATGCCCCATCCCCTCCTTACTTCTTATCCCTCTGGAAGTATAGACCAAAATTCTTTTTGAGGTGCAAGGTGGGAGTTCAGACTTCTGTAATTGTTTCTCCACAGGACATGGGCATTAGCAGGTCGATTCATACCCCCAGCCAGTTTATATCATCATCATCATCATTATCATTATCACCTTTAGTCATTAGATAGAGATAGCCAGAAATTGAGAGAGAAAGGTGGGATAGAGAGGGAGAGAGACACCTGCAACTCATAACATTTTCCCCTTGCAGGTGGGGACAGGGGGCTCAAAGCCAAGTCCTTGTGCATTGTTACATGTGTACTTAACCAGGTGAGCCATCACCCGGCCCCCTGTTTCTATCTTTCCACTGTGGGTTAGGGCTCTGGAGAGGTGAGGTTGTGGGACACATTGGTTAGGTAATCTGCCCAGGGAAGTCAGGTTGAAATCATAGTAGTTTCTGCAAGCTGGTGGCTGAAATGCAGTAAGCTGGAAAGCAGTACAACATATTTAATAAGCCATAAGCAAAGCATCTTCTCTACCCACTTAGCCATCTTCTCTATGTCTGGGAGTCCTGTGTCTTAACTGGTCCAGCGGTGGTTTTTCCTGGTAGGTAATGAGTAACAGAGCATCTCTAAATAGAGATTTGTACTATTATCCTTCCCACCTCCAGAAGCTCCTTATTTATCTACTTTGCTGTCTGACTCTTAATTAACTACTCCATGTGTTGAAAGAGAGGCATTAGGTGTGACTGATACTTGCCACTTTCTACTCTTCATGTGTTTATTTTTGCTCAAAACAACAGCAACACTTTTTAAAGTGTAAATGATGAACAGTTGCCATCCAGGGCCACACTCCTCCCTCTTTCTTTCTCAACATCCAGCCAGTGAGAAAGGTGATTGATGTTTATGACCTTGAAAAGTAGTTATAAGTCCCAGATGAAGTGACCTCAGGCAGCAGGTAATTAAAAATCTGGTTAATAAAATTGGAGTTCAGGTGCTGGTTCCTGAAAACCGTCAGTTCAACCCCCCTTCAGTCATGGATCTTACCCAGAATTCTGAGCGCTTAGCTTTCAGAGGTGCACTGATCCCTAGAATCAGATGTAAGTGATGTTTATATGCCAAGTAAGAAGAAGTATAGGCATTATCTATCTCTGTCTTCTGCAAGGTCTGTTTAGTTGATTAAGCATGTTCACTTCTGAGAAAGTCAAAGTGTTTGTGAAAGTGATCTTTAAATTATTTTTTAAAGTTTTATATATATAGTTTATCTATTAGAGACAGCCAGAAATCAAGAAAGTAGGGAATATAGAGAGGGGGAGAAACAGAGAGACACCTATAGCACTATTTCACCACTTGCAAAGCTGTCCCCATGTAGGTGGGGACTGACCTCCCTGTTAAATTGTTTTATTCTAAATAGTCTTACACTAATAATTTATTTGTAAATTATGGTGACCATTTTATGATAAAAAACTGTAGAACTCAGGAGTCGGGCGGCAGTGCTGCGGTTTAAGCGCACGTGGCACAAAGCACAAAGACCGGCATAAGGATCCCGGTTAACGACTCCCGGCTTTACCTTCCCTTACCAGTGGTGATGCCCTAAGCAGATTTTCCCCTCACTGTTTGTTTGCCTTGTCAAACTGTTCTGCATTTTTGCTGATAAAAATTGTCTTAAAATTCCTTTGATTGGGAGTCAGGCGGTAGCACAGCGGGCTAGCGCACGTGGCGCAAAGCTCAAAAACCAGCATAAGGATCCCGGTTCAAGCCCCTGGCTCCCCACCTGTAAGGGAGTCACTTCACAGGCAGTGAAGCAGGTCTGCAGGTGTCTGTCTTTCTCTCCTCTCTCTGTCTTCCCCTCCTCTCTCCATTTCTCTCTGTTCTATCCAACAACGACATCAATATCAGTAACAAAAATAACTACAACAACAAGGGCAGCAAAAGGGAAAATAAATTAATTAATTAATTTTTAAAAAATTGTAGAATTCTAGAATATTGAATCTTTCTTTCAAGTATGATCAAGCACATTCCACAAAAGACATGCTTGATATCGCCAGAATGTATACTCACTTCCATTCAAAAAAGCCACAGATATCATTTGAAATGTCTGTTATTTGTTTTAAGTGGAACTCCATTTTATGAAGTGTGTACTTACTTTACTACTCATGAGGTGAAATGTTTCATATTTTTATAAATTTGTGGCTTAGCTTTTGCACCTTTCCCCCTGTCTTCTATTAGGTGATATCCATCCTTTACTTCTTGATTTCTAAGACTTAACGTGATGTATATGAACACTTCCTTTTTCTAATGTAATTTTATATAATATTAGCTTGCACATAGTTCTTTTTTCCTTCTTTTTTATTGATTTAATTATGATTGACAAGACTGTAGGATAACAGCGGTACAATTCCACATAATTCCCACCATCAGAGTTCTGCATCCCACCCTCTCCCTTGGAAGCTCTCCTATTCTTTCTTCCTCGGGGAGTATGGGCCCAGGATCTTTATGGGGTGCAGAAGGTGGAAGGTTTGGCTTCTGTAATTGCTTCTCTGCTGGACATGGGCAATGACAGATTGATCCATACCCGCAACCTGTTTCTATCTTTCCCTAGTGAGACAGGACTCTGGAGAGGTGGGGCTCTAGGATATATTGGTGAGGTTGTCTTCCCAGGGAAGTCACTTTGGCATCATGGTAGCATCTGCAACTGGTGTCTGAAAAGCATTAAGATATAAAGCAGAACAAATTGTTTAATAACCAGGGACTTAAATGTAAAAATAGAGCAGATAAGATTTGGGGTCTCCACTTTGGAAAAAACTAGTAGGTCTATTTTAGGTATATTCCAAGGGGGGCCCATAACTTCATTAATTTTTGCCTAAGCCCAACAGCTAATATGCAGGTGGGCTAAAGGTATTGTCTGGGGAGATGGTGTCAGAGTTAGAAATAAGACTAGAAAGGTGGATCAAGGAAGAGAGTAGCTCCCAAATTTGAGGAAAGTATATAAACACCATTAACTGTAAACCACCCCCCTCAATTTGACCAAGGGCCCATATTCAGTACAGGAGCCTGTGTAACCTCTAAGTCCCTGTAGGTCTGAGCTCACATTCCATGTCACAGCTAGGAACTTTCTAGGCTGCATTCATTTCAGGACCAGTCTTCATTGAGTGGCAGAGTATGTTAACCCAGCCTCCCTTTGGAGAGTGAGGCAGTCCTTACCATTTCTGCTCCACATTGAGGGCAAGGTCCTGGAGAGGCCCACAAGCAGGCCCACAGTGCTATTCCTGATGGAAATGACCAACAATGGTGGAGAAAGGGATCTGTTAGAAGTCTAGGCCCATCATATCTATGTGAGAATCCCAGGATTTCCTGACTAGGGCCCCAGATGATGGGGTGGCCTGATAGTGAGCAAAAGATCCATCATGAAAATATGCCAGTCTCCTGTCTTTAACCAGCTTTTACAGTCCTTACTTTATCTGAAGAGCTTAGCCTTAGAGTGATTGAGGCAAGTGGAATAGGAGGGTATCTAGGTCTAAGTAGAAGCTATTTGATTAAATACCTCATGTTGTCTTTTTGAGGTCTTTCTACCTGCTTGCTGTACTTATTGTTTTACTGCAGACTATTTTACTTTAAGGTATATATTTTCCCCTAACTTATGGCTACATGTGCACATATACTCTGTCTTATGGGCCCTGGTCTCTATCTAGGTTCTGTTGCTTTGTTAGAAAGTGTGCCCCCTGAAATAAAATGAAGGAGTCCTATGAGTTAGGAAAGGTCTCTCTCAGCAGAGTAATGGAGCTGATGTTGACATTCCACACCTGACATCTCTGGGTGCAATCCAGAGTGAAACATGTCAAGGTGGTACTGGTTGCACTGATCTGGTTGAGATCAGCAAATGCAGTATGAAATGGTGGATGGAGAGATGGTTCACATAGTTCGTGCTTGCCTTACATTTTGTGTGTCTATCACATTGACATTTACGTAGCTCACGCAAATTCTGTGATAATTCTCTCGATTTTATACTTAGTCCTTTTATCTCTAGGTTATAAAGATTGTCATGCTAACTTCTAGTTACAGTTTCTTTTTTTTTCTACTTACATATTCCACTGGAAAGTTACTTTTCAATAGGTCACATTATATTCTATCAAAATTGCTTGGTTTCCATATATTGGGTTCTTATATACCTGCCTTTGTTTCCATATATATATATTTTTTGCCTCCAGTTTATTGCTAGGCCTTGGTGCCAGCACTATGAATCCACTACTCCGGGAAGCCATTTTGTATTGGATAGGATAGAGAGACATTGGGGGGGGGGGAGAGAGAGAAAAATAGATACCTGCAGACCTGCTTCACTGCTTGTGAAGTGAGCCCTCCCCCACCACAGATGAGGAGTAAGGACTCAAACCCAGATCCCTATACGGGTCCTTGTGTTTAGTACTATGTGTGCTTAAGCAGGTGCACCACCACCAGGCCCCTTTGTTTCTTTTTAACTCTATTCTAAAAGTCTTTCTGTGTATCTCCATCAGTACCACACTTTTTGTTAGAAAAACTAAATAAATCACATTTATATAAAACTAAGAAATTTAATATTCAAGGTACTGTATTCCACTAAAAATCTCTCTTCCTAGAATACAAAAATAATCAATTATTTTTGCTTTCACATTGCCAAACAATGATTTGACTGAAAAAAAATAATTCATCAAATCTTTTCTTTATACAAAATGGTCTTTTTGTATAATGCTAAATTAGAAATGAAATAACATTTCTGGCCTTGAGGAGAAAAACTGCATTAAAATTTAGATTGCCACTTGGAAATAATCTTCACTAAGTGAATTCAATAATAACTTGCGCCAACCCACTTGTGGAATCACCTTCAAATAACAGCAACAAACATGCATTTCTAACTGAGTTGCTCTTTGCTCTGAACAGTAGCCATTATGGATGCCTGATTGATGGATGCCCAGGCCATTGCCTCAGTTTCTTTAGCACTGAGAATTAAACCTTGTCTTGGGTGGAGAAGAGTTCGGCAGCAAAATGAGATAGAAATAGTGCCAGCTCGATTCCTTTTTATATGCCTATAAATTAATCCTGTCACTTCTTTTCCAAGGTCTAACGTGGCGTCATCCAAATTAGAACACCAGCAATAAAAAACAACCTCCCTGGCGTTTGCTTACATTCACAGAAACTGACCTCGGAAAAGTGTGCAAAAGCCTAACTTTTTTTTCATAGTTCTTTCGTGAACATTAGGCTCTAAATCACAACTATTTTATCCATCAATATGTCCTATTAATATGATTTACAAAACAATTTATTGAAGCATTCCAAAAATGTTCTGGAGTGTTCTTGTTTATTTGTTCATATAGCAGTTACCATAAAACAATTAGTTATAGATGATGCAGCGTGACTCTAAATTGAATATACACTTGGTTACATTTATTTTTATTTTTTATTTTATTTCATTTTGCCTCCAGGGTTATCACTGGGGTTCGATGCCAACACTATGAATCCACTGTTCCTGGCAACCACTTTTTCCATTTTATTGGATAGGACAGAGAGAAACTGAGAGGGGCGGGGATGATAGAGAGGAAGAGAGAAAGATAGATACCTGCAGACCTGTTTGACCGCTTACGAAGCAACCCTGCAGGTGGGAAGCCAGGGACTCAATCCCAGATTCTTCCACTGGTCTTTGCTCTCAGTATGTGCACTTAACTGGGTGCGCCAACACCCAGCCCTGTTTCATTATTCACAAAACACCTACCATGTAGCAATTGTTAGGTGGCTTTGTGGATGAGATAAAAAAAAAAAATTGAGGCTGAAAGGATACTAAATTACCAGTGTTTGCAAAGTCAATCCATGGCAGAAGCCTGTCTCTTGCAGGAAAAAAAAAAAAAAAAAAGGCCCCACACAAACTCAGGCATGTTCTCAGTTGCTGTGCGATGTAATTTTACAGGATAACACTATAGAACAAACAACACTTAGACTGCTGCCCTGTGCCCTCGGCCTAGCTGTTATGAAAAGATGCTGTTGTTCTACTCTTTTCCTCCAGTCCCATTTTCCCCATATAACTCCTAAAGAAAAAGAGGTAACTGTGATTATTTGAACAGAGAGCATGTGAAATTCATTCCATTATGAAGGGAATAAAAATATATACTCGGGAGCCAGGTGGTGGTGCAGCGGGTTAAGCGCACATGGTGGAAAGCGCACAGACCAGCATCAGGATCCTGATTTGAGCCCCAGGCTCCCCACCTGCAGGGGGTTCAGTTCACAGGCAGTGAAGCAGGTCTGCAGGTGTTTATTTTTCTCTTCCCCTCTTTGTCTTCTCCTCTCTCGATTTCTCTCTGTCCTATCCAACAACGACAGCAATAAAAACAATAATAATAACAATGATGGTAAACAGCAAGAGCAACAAAAGGGAAAAAAATTTTTAAAAATAAAAATTTAAAAATAATAATAATACTGTGGTCTGAGAGGTGGTGCAGTGGCTAAGGCACTAGACTCTCAAGCATGAGGTCCTGAGTTCAATCCCTGGCAGCACATGTACCAGAGTGATGTCTGGCTCTTTCTCTTTCTCTCCTATCTTTCTCATCAGTAAATAAATAAAATAAAATTTAAAATAATAATAATAATAGTAATAGTAATAAAACACACTCTACCCTACCCCATGAGGGTTACCTCAGGCTAGGGGTATGGGTCAACCTGTCAATGCCCATGTCCAGCAGAGAAGCAATTATAGAAGCCAGACCTCCCACCTTCTATACCCCATAGACATCTTTGGTCCATACCCCCAAGGGAGTAAAGAATAGGGAAGCTTCCAATGGAGAGAAGGGGATATGGCACTCTGGTGGTAGGAATTGTATGGAATTGTACCCCTCTTATACCATAATCTTATCATTCATCATTAAATCAATTAAAAAAAGAAATTACATGAAGAAAACTTTTCTGGACAGTAATAAGTTATACCTGGACACTGAAATATACAGTTACTGTAGGAAAAAAATATATGGAGTTTTTCTTCTCTCCCTATTTTTCTAACTCTGCAATGGTTGACCCTTAAATTCTGTAATACAATATTATTTTTTTGTATTAGGTTCTATGAAATTAGTGGATGAAATCGATCATGTACTGTGCCACTGTGCTTAGCAGATTATATGCACCATCAATTTTCACATTCAGAACAACTCTAGAAGATAGTTACCTCACTCTAATAGTCAAAGTCATCTTCCCCTCAGAGATAAGTCCTACTATCTGTGGTGGGTGGAAAAAATGGAGAGTTTGGGAAAGGGGTTAAAGAACGTCATTAGAGGGAGACACTGGGGGCTGGGCAGTAACACACCAGGTTAAGCATACATGGCATGCAATGACCAGCTTAAGGATCAGGGTTTGAGCCCCAGGATTCCTACCTGCATGGGGAGGGAGTCACTTTACAAATGGTGAAGCAGGTCTTCAGGTGTCTTTCTTCCTCTCTCCCTCTCTGTCTTCCCCTCCTCTCTCAACTTCTCTTTGTCCTATCTAACAATAACAACAACAGTAAAAACAATGGCAACAAAATGGGGAAAATGGCCACCAGGAGCCATGGATTGTATTTGTAGTGCTGGCACCTAGCCCCAACAATAAGCCCGGAGGCAAAAAATAAAGAAGGGATGAAGCAAGAGGTAAGGAGTGGGGTGATAGTGAAGAAACCTAAGGGGAATTCATCTTTGTGTTGTTACTCTAGACCCATGCCTGGGTAGGTCCTCTGAGCTGAGAGAGAGAGAGAGAGAGAGAGGAGATTCCAAATAAGGACAAGAAAGTAGAGGGAGTTTCGGTGGCCTCTGGTCATTCACATAAGCTGATCTATGAGACTTTACCTGAATGCCCCATGTATGGCTTGTGAACTTAATCACAGAACCTCATTTCTTATCTATAAGCAATTCTTAGAAACACACACACAAAAAATTCAATATAAAACTCCAACAATTGTAGGGAGAGTTATCTGAGCAGAGAGAGCACAGGACTTGCATGTATGGAGGCCAGAGGTTGATCCCTGGAACCATATATACTGGAATAGTGTTCTGATGACTCTTTCTTCCTCTACTTCAGAATGATAAATGAATAAATTCTTGTGATATGTACTAAGAGTTCCCTAGTCATCTAGTCACAAACAGTGCTCTAGACAAGAGCAGTTTTATTTATCTTTTCCCAAGTTATCTACATAGTAAACCACTGAGACAGCTTAAGACTGGTCAGTTGCTACAGACCAAAGTCTACAATGAGTAGATCTCTCTCTCTCTCTCTCTCTCTGTGTGTGTGTGTGTGTGTGTGTGTGTGTGTGTCCTGGATTATCACTGGGGCTTAGTACATGCATGGTGCCAACACAGTTCCTGGTGGTTTTTATTATTTTAAAATTTTTTTAATTTATTTTGGATAGAGAGAAACTGAGAGATATGGGGAAGTAAGGAGGGAAAGAGACAGAGAGACACCTGCAGCACAGCTTCACCACTTGTGAAGCTTCCCCTCTACAGATGGGGACTGGAGGCTTGAACCTGGGTCCTTGTGCACTGTGATGGCTGTGCTCTACCAAGTGTGCCACCACCTGGTCCCCATTATTATGTCCATAGACAATGAGAGACAGGTAGAAGGGGAAAGAGAGACAGACAGACAGACAGACAGACAGACAGAAGGGGGAGACATAGCACTGCTCCACCATTCATGAGACTTCCCCACTGTAGGTGGGAGCTGGGGACTTGAACCAGGGCCTTGTGCATGATAATGTGTGAGCTCCACCAGGTGAACCACCTGGCCTCAAAAACTTTTCCTTCGCAGTGTTTCACTAATATTCTATTCAGTTGGAAATTCTAATCCCTTCACCATGCTAATCCTCTGAGGTATAACATGTCTTATGTAAAAATGATCTTATTAAGGTTTTTTGGAGCAGTAGTCTTAAATAAAATATTTAGCTTTTTATTAAGCATTATTTTCACTCACTCTGCTTTGAACAAATATTTGCCCATGTTCTACTTTATGTTTCAGGAAAAGACAATACAAAAGGAATGCAGTTTTTAATTCCAGGTAGAATTGGTTGTAAACTGATAAAAAATGAAAGAGAGTGAATAATTCTGTGCATACGGCATTTGAATAGCCTACAGTTTCAGGGGATTGTTTGATTCTTAATCCTCATGAAATTTACAAAGGCAAAGCCTTCCTAAAGAACAAAGAATCTCAGAATAGTGCTTCCTCCCTGTCATCCAAGCACTCAGTCTGCTCTTAAGAGCATTTTTTGGCACTTTTTTTCTTTTTCTTTAATCTAAATTCTAGCCCCCTTAAATTGCATCTAAGTCTACCTGTAGCATATGGACCTATGTGTCAAGCCATCTCAATGTTATCAAGATGTGACTGCAAGAAAAACTATGATAATTATAAGCAAAAGTAAAGAAACTACATATTAATCTCTTCATTCTGTCTATGAGGGTAACAGAAAGAGGGCCTTTCAACAGCTGAAATGACCTAGTACCCACTCCCTCTCTGCACTTACTTGCTTTGTGACCATGGGCAAACCACAGAGCCCAAAGTCAGATACTTCAGCAGTTTGGAGATTAAATGTCTTGCATGTTTTATATGATAGGTTAAAGGCATCAGAAACACACTATAACATTAAGATAGTCTGAGGTATGTGCGGGGAGGAGCTTTCTCAGTGATACCAGACCTTTGGAATTTGTACAGGGTTTCATATTTTAGTCCATCACAGCTCAGACAGAATGAGAGGGACTAAAATGACTTTACTTATTGTTAACAACAACAACAAAAAAAAACAGAGGACCAGTCAAATAGCTTTAATGGATAGTAAACTGCTTTGCCATGTGTGCAAAGTAGGTTCTAGTCCAGCTAGCACCAAACTGAAGAAAGGTTTAGTGCTATCGTCTCTTTTCTTCTTTCCTACTCTCCCTCTCTGTCTCTATAAAAAAAATAATAATCAAAATATATAATGCAGATGTACTTTGCTGAGAGGATGCGCATTCATTCAGATTATACTGATTTCACTCAAAATAGGTCCAGAAATATTTGGAACTAATGTCTGAGTCAGTTTTATAAACTTTTTAAATATATAGATATACATATACTATGTGTGTATGTGTGTGTGTGTGTGTGTGTGTGTGTGTGTGTGCACAAACTATATGTGTGTGTGTGTGTTTGCTGCAACACTTCATTTTAGACCTTTGACTAGGTCTGAATGACCTTTTTTCCAAAACTCAAATCCATTCACAAAGGATGAAAATTTGCCACGTTGAATATCTTTCAAAATTATGCTACGGGATACCAAATTCATGTAAACCATGACTGTAACTGTTAAAATGCAATTTATGAAAGGATCTGAAATACATTTCAATGATAGCTGTTGTTAAAATACAAGTCTAAATGTGTAAGTTGTTCCTCCTTTATTATTTTTTTCCTCTGCAGGGGAGTCGCTTCACAGGCGGTGAAGCAGGTCTGCAGGTGTCTATCTTTTTCTACTCCTGTCTTCCCCTCCTTTCTCGGTTTCTCTTTGTGCTATCCAACAATGACGACATCAATAACAACAACAATAATAACTACAACAACAATAAAAAACAATAGGGGCAATAAAAGGGAAAATAAATTTTTTAAAAAGAAGAAGTCTAATGAACTTGTATGATCAGTTCACTTTCTATAAACAAAAGAATAAGCTACAGACCTATAAAGAAAACCCAACTTGACGATTTTTACTGTATACTGAAGGAAATGTCATTATACCACTAGAGTAATAGTGGGCATTTAGTAGTTATGGGGAGAATAAGGCAGAACACTATCTTTACTAATACTCTGTAGCTGAGGGAAATGCTACCCAAAGGTCAGGAAAGACAAAGCCAGTCTATTCTAAAGTTCAAAGGTATAAATCATCTTCCACAATATGCTTTGAATTTTGAGTTCTGTCTTTGAAGTCCTGTACATTTATCTATACAGGCTTTTCTTTCATAACTCAGTTGGACCACACTGAACAGCAACAAACCTTATTGTCATTGCCTTGTGATAAAGTGTTGAAAGGGTCACATGTTTTCCTACATTGAAAGACTTTGGTACAATTCCTTTTCTCTCTGTTTTTTTCTTCTTCTAATGAATACTCCAACAAGTGTTAAATCAACTTTTCAAGTGTACCTTGTTTCAACAGTTTAAGATAAAGCATTTTGTTCTTTTTTAATTTCTTCCATCTATTACATAGTTCTGGTCTGATCTGAGAATTCATAATATCCAATACCATTAAATTTATACATTCTCTAAAATTTATTGAAAACGTCCAAAGTAGTCTAGATTTCCAGTAACTATATTTCCTGTAAAAGGGATTGAAATGAGGGGTGGAGGATGATTTATAGATAGTTCTATCCATCACAAAACAGGGAGGAATATAGCTCAGCCACCCAGCTTGTTATAATTGACCTGCATAAGTACTATTCTTATATAGGGTTCCAAAAGTGAAATAGAAATACAACTGAACTCAGAACCAATAGACTCAGGATTTATGCACTAAGCTTCTTTCATCTAAGATTTTTACTATATATGAAACCTTGAGTTATTTAAACTCTTGGTCATGTTTCTTTATTTGTAAAATGGAAATGTCTGAGAACAGTGGAGATTATTAAATCATGCACATGAACTGTATGCCATACATAGATGTTTTACTTCATTTATAAAATGAAAAACAGTTAATTATGGCATAATATTGTCGAGCTTGTTCTGTTTTAAATCGTATGGTCTTACAACATATCACAGAGTTTATAAGATTATATAGCTCTCTCCAACTGGGAAAATAAATGCTACGAAGTAGAATTTACATAAATCACTACTCATCTCCTTTCATTAATCACTGCAGGTAAATGATCATCAAAGAAATTTGATGAAAAGCAAATGGTAAGGGATAGCTACAGGGTCTGCAGGGAATTATTCTAAAGACACTGAGAGGATGTTTTATAGCAGTTTAACAGATGGCAAAATGACTCAGATGAGAGCTGCTTAAGCCTCAGACCAAGCACACACACATCTCAGAACAATCAACAAACAAAAAATGATAAACTGGATTGTTTACATCATCAGCAGATATCACGAGGATAACTTTCCAAGCAAGTCCCATATCTTTCAGTATCAAAGCCAAGTACTGATTAGAATCTGCAAGGAATTTATCCCTTTCCCCTTCCCTTTCCCCCTTCCCTTCCCCTTCCCTCATTAACTTTGATCTTTCCATTTACCACTCTCCCTTCACACATCTTATTCTGGACTTGCTGGCTTTCCTGTTTCTTGCCATACAAGGTTCCACCTCAGAACATTTGCACTCATTCCTACTACAATACTCTGAGCACAGTAGGATTCGTATGTGGCTGGGTCCCTCACTTTCAAAATTTTTTTTTTTTTTTTTTTGTCTCCAGGGTCTGGGGCTTGGTGCCTGCACTACAGATCAACTGCTCCTGGAAGCCATGTTTTCCCTTTTTGTTGCCCTTGTTGTTTATCATCATCATTATTATTGTTGTTGTTATTGCTGTTGCTGCTGTTGGATAGGACAAAGAGAAATCAAGAGAGGAAGGGAAGACAGAGAGGAGGAAGAGAGAAAGATAGACATCTGTATATCTGCTTCACAGTCTGTGAAGTGACCCCCTGCAAGTAGGAACCTTGGAGCTCAAACAAGGATCCTTGCTCTGGTCCTTACACTTAGCACCATGTACACTTAAGCTGCTGTTCTACCACCCGGCCCCTGACTTTGAAATTTTTAAGTCACCTCAGTAAAAACCATCTTCCATATTTTACATCCCACCTCTGATTTGGTGGGTGTGCGTGTGTGTACATATGCCAATTGTTACTAGTGGCATTAGTTTACAAAATTGTATCATTTCAGGGATATAGTTTCACAAGTGTGTGTGTGTGTGAAGTCACTTCACCCAGCACCAAAGTGTCTGTGCCCTCATTAATCACCATACTCTTCACAAAGTCTAAAAGTGAGTTTGATTACTATGTTTTGAAGATTTTCCTCAGTTGTCTGTTCCACATATGAATGAAAGCATCTGGAAATTGTTGTTGTTTATCTCTTATATCACTTACTATAACCAAGTCCAGTCCCATCCATTTTGTCCCAATACAATATGACATGTAATGACCGAGTAGTAGTCCACTGGATGTGTATACTACAATTTCCTTATCCAGTGGTCTGGTCCATACTCAGCTTGTTTCCATATTCTGGCTATTGTGAATAGTGCAGGGATACAGAATATGGGGGAGGTATACATCCTTTCAAATTAGTCTTTTCATGTTTTTTGGACATAAGCTTATAGGAGTGGTATGGTTAGATTCTAACATGTTTTCATCTTTATTTAAAGATTCTCCATACTGTTTTTCCATGGGGGCTGCAGAAGTTTTTCTCCACAGTCTCTAATATCATACATATTTTATCTTGTCCTCTTCCTTCCACCCATTAGCATTAAAGCTCCATGAGAGAAGAAATGTCTGTTTTGCTACTGGCATATTCCCTGCAAATAAAAAGCCACTAATACCGTAGGTGCTCAGTAAATATAGCAAAAGAACAAGCAGTATCCAAGTGTTCCAATTACTTATGGCTACGCAACAATTCTCCCTCAAACTAGTGTTTGTTAAAACAATCTTTTCTTTTCTTTTTGTCTCCAGGATTATTGCTGAGGCTCGGTCCTGCACTACAATGCACTGCTCCTGGGGGCCATTTTTTTCATTTTGTTGCCCTTGTTTTTACCCGTGTCTTCTTTATTATTGTTGTTGTCATTGCTGTTGTTGTTGTTGGGTAAGACAGAGAGAAATCAAGAGAGGAGGGGAGACAGAGAGGGGGAGAGAAAGACAGACACCTGAAGACCCGCTTCACCACTCCTGGGGGCTCGAACCGGGATCCTTAAGCCCATCCTTGCACTTTGTGCCATGTACACTTAACCTGCTACACTACTGCCTGACCCCCACAACAATCATTATATTGTCTCTGTTTTGTGCCTTTACTGGGCGATTAGCTATGTGGTTTTGCAAACGCAGTTGTAGTCAGAAGATAGGACCGAAATGGTCTAAGATCTCCCTCCCTTCTATGTTTGGTGCCTGGAATGGAAGTTTCAGAGCCTGAAAGCAGGGGCTACTCAGGCATTTCTGTTTCTGTGTAGGCTCTCCATCCACTCTAAGGACTTGATTTATTTTTGCCACTAGTATTATTACTGATATTTGATGCCTACAGGGTGGCTCCGTTATTTGCAGCAGCCATTTTTGTTCGCTTGTTTCTTTCTCTGATAGAGACAAGATTACAGAGGGAGAGGGGGGGAGACAGATACCTGTAGCACTGCTTCATTATTTCTGAAGCATACCACTTCGTAACACCGCTAACCAGAATTTATATGAGTTAGCTTAAAACGCCAAAACAAATATCCCTTGAAGAGAGAACCACATGGAAAATCTTTTTTTTAACCTTTTATGCCCTTAAGTCAAAAATACTATGGTAGTGCCAGGTTCTGTTAATCAAAAAAGTCCACCCAGGCTTAGGAGACATAAACACTAAAGCATTTTTTTATAGAAGTCTAGAAAATTATGTGGGCTGAAATATTATACTTTATAAAATATAAATTACAATGCCACACTAACAGAAAAAAGAGGAACAATAGGATAAAAGGCAATGACTGCCCAGCAGGAAAGAGGAAAATGTGGACTTGAAAGTGGTCTCCACAGGCAGGAAATAGTAAAGGAATACAGACTCCACGTGACTGGAACTCAACCAAGCGCTCCAGAGTTTGAGTACTCATGAAGGCTCAAATACCAAACACCAATATGAATATCTGATAACAAACAACAAAGTATTGCTATCAAAACTCTGGAAACCTCTAATTTTTAATGCTGACTTTTGACACTGTATGAGACCAGGACAGAAACATTAAGGCCTAGCTTGCTATCTTAGTACAAGTTTCAGATGCAACCTTGTTGTAAAGGTGGTTTCTTCAATTTAGTTTTCTTTTTATCTTCTCCATGGGAAAGGCCAAAAGTTCCCTGAAGACTCCTCCTGTCAATCACAATGAGCTTAATAGAACTGAAAACTTGTAAGTCAGGGGTTATACACAACTGAACAGTAATGTTTTCTTGCATTTCCAACTCTGGAGCAAAGTTTTAATAGTTCCATATTTTTTTTTACTGTATAGTGTCCTTATACAATATGAATACTTGTTATTTTAATTTTGTTTGTATTTGGACAAGACTGATATTGACCATTGCTGCTTGTGAAAAAGCACAACCTAGCTTCCCCTATACATTTTTTCAGATTTTTAAAAGTATTTTCTCTTTTGTTGTCCTTGTTTTATTGTTATAGTTATTGTTTTTGATGTCATCATTGCTGGATAGGACAAAGAGAAATGGAGAGAGGTGGGAAAGACAGAGAAGGGTAGAGAAAGACACCTGCAGACTCGCTTCACCCTGTGAAGGGCCTCCCCAACAGGTGAGGGGCCGGGGGCTCCAATGGGGATCCCTACACTGGTCCTTGTGCTTTGTGCCACGTGGGCTTAACCCTCTGTGCTACCACAGGACTCCCTTCAGATTTTTTTTTACATAAACACCATTCCCACCACCAAAAGACTGTGTCCCATGCACCCCCCATGAAGCTGAACACCCACCCTCACCTTCAGATTTTTCATTCATTTTATTTAGGTTTTCTTCCCTTTCAAATTCAATGATTCCCCAATTACCCTTTCTTAGCTCTTACTGGATGACTGTTGGCAGTGTAGTTTGAAAGAAATCATGCTGTTGCTACCTACCTAATAACTCTTCTATCCAGAAAACTGGGAGGAGGGGGTGGTCAAGTCCATATGTGGCACTCAGGATACTGAGCTGCAGTGAGTTATGGTTCACCTGGTCTTTTCTCATTTTCTACAGCAGCAGGAAAAAATAAAGTACATTTGACAGGAAAGCACAACACTGGAATCCTCTGTAAGTTGATCCTACATGTTTTATTTTCTCCAGCTGATGTCAATATCACTGTCTTCAGTACTCCCAGTACTTCTGTGAAGCCAGTTTACATACAGAAAGACATACTCTTTCCATGTGCCACTTTGCCAGTCATAACATTACTTTCATCTGTTCTCAGCCCTCGGATTGTCTCAGGATGTTGCTGGTGCAACCTTTATGGCTGCAGGGAGTTCAGCTCCTGAATTAGTTACAGCTTTCCTAGGTAAATATTGCTCCTTCTACTTTTGTGCTTGCTTAAGCTGATTTTTATCTGAACTTCACACTGACTGAGCTGCTTCCTTGCTCATAGGTGTATTTGTCACAAAGGGAGATATTGGCATTAGCACCATTCTTGGATCTGCGATTTATAACCTCCTTGGCATCTGTGCAGCCTGTGGCTTACTATCTAACATGGTATGCGAAGAAATGCTTTCAAATACAATTTACAGTTGAATTGTAAGAGCTGTTTGTAGTGTGAAAGACGACACCAGTAATGTGTTCAAACAAATTTATTCATCAGTAGAAAAAACGACATGTATTCAATTTAAAGTTAACCACAAATAGCTTTTGGTCAAATATATGAAAACCAGAGTAGGTTTAAGAAACACAACTTTTCTTAAAATTTTTTTCTCTAAGCAATATGCAAAAGATAATCCTTAGCTACAAATATACAAACAACTTTAGTTATTATTACACTAAGCTTGTACTTGAAGAAGTTACAGTGTCATGGAAACAATAAGTTAACTCTCACTTTTACAGGTTTCAACACTATCGTGCTGGCCCCTTTTCAGAGACTGTGTGGCTTATGCAATTAGTGTAGCAGCCGTTCTTGGTATAATATTTGACAACCAAGTTTACTGGTAAGCATGAACTAATCTTACGTAAAGCACAGCACAGAGAGGATTTGCATGAAACTGTCATAGTTGAGGAAACTCCCCCGCCCATGTTATTTTAGTCACTTTTGAACTCTCTGCCATGTCTGCATGCTTCCCAGGTAGCCCTGAGTTTACCTTCACATCACAACCGCTGGTTGTGTTCTTCCTATTTTGTAGTTTCTCTTCAGTCACTCATGTCTCTCTCTCTTTTTTTTTTTTAATCACTGTATATTACCATCTTCTTTCTCCTCACTGGCTATCTTCTCAGAAAGTCTTCTAACCACTGTCACCTATTAGAGCCTCAACAACTGACTTTTTTTTTTTTTCATCTAGTGGACTGTTTATTCTGTTTGGTTACAAGTGGTCATGTGCAATACTGGAGAGTGGAAATGATGAGGGAGAAAAAGGAAGACTGTCCTTAAGTTCCTCCACATTTTTATTTTTATTAATTTTAAATGTATTTTCATGTCATGCCTCTAAGGACCAAGTGTTAAGGATTCATCACAAAAATTGTTTATTTTGTTAATCTGTCTTGCTGATCCAAAAATCAAACAAATGAGGGGTGAGATAGTGGACAGATAACTTTTTCAGTTACTATTATCAAGTATACTAGGTACTTATTACTATGCTCAGTGGATACTATTAAAAAGAAAAAAAAATACAAAGCCAGACAGGTTGAGCATTACACAATGTCAGAGCACACCAGAAAAACAATGTGACAACACCTACCTGCTGTGAGATCATTCAGCAGTGCTCTCAGATCTAGCAAGGAGCAGCATTTCTAATGAACTATGCTGAAATAAAGTCTGCCTCTCAAAGAAAGATTGTAGGCTATGATAGGGATCCTTCTGGGACTTAGAAGCTGTGTCTCATTGGGACAGTGGCTTTAGTATCCAAGTTAAGGCTCTCCACTCAAGAAGTCAAGAGCTCTGCTTCCAGTTGCAGTGTAGATTCACTGAGCATAAAATAACAGATAAGCGGGAGAGCTGGAAGATAGCTGAGCCAGTAGAGTGTACACTTTCCCATGTGTGAGGACCCAAGTTTGAATACTCAGCCACCACATGGAAGCACTATGCAAAGAGGAAGTTTCCAAAGTTGTCAAACAGTCCTAGGGTCACTCTCCCCTCCCGCCCCTTTGCCCTGTGTTGGGAGGAGGATTTGACAGCCTGCCTGGATGGACAGAATCATGCAGGGGGGAAGAAAATGGTTTAACAAGTAAAAGAAATTAAATGTAAGACTGAAATGCTGTGGATGATTAACTAATCATAATCTTTAAATAGGAAATCAAATCTAGACAAACAGCTCTCTGTGCCTTCTCCCTTGTGAAAACAAACCACATGCAGTTACATTAAACAAACAACAAACCTCTGTCTAGAGCAAACTGAAAAGCCCCAGCCAAAGCTAATATAATCTGAGTATTTCACAAAATATTTCCTACACAAGTAAACTCAGACAAGGTTAAAATTAAGAAATACTATAGTCTTCCAAAGTATGTATTTTGATGGCTATACATTGCCAATAAAGGTTGATTTTTACCCGTAACTATTCATCAGTCTCACTTGTATTAAAAATCTATAACTAATTTTCAAATCATTTTTATGTCTGCCACTTGGAAGATACAATGAAGACAATAAATGAATAATCCTTTTATTTTTAAATCTAGAAAGGGCAATGTCAACCTTTTAAAATCAACAGATTTACACTACTAACAATGCTGTTGCCAGATTTGGACACATCTACAAACTCAAACTACAGCTAGAGTTGTTTGTTTTATTCCTCTGTTAGAAGTAAGTAAATACAGCCCAGGTGCTGTTAACTCTAAAATGACTTGTTTTTAATCTAGAACGCCATCTCTCTAATTTGTAGGTATGAAGGAACTTTACTGCTTTTGATATATGGACTCTATGTGTTGGTACTGTGTTTTGACATAAAAATTAACCAGTATATTATAAAGAAATGCAGTGCTTGCTGCACCTGTCTTGCTAAAGCGCTTGAGGAGAGATATGAACAGCAGCCACTAATGGGATGGGAAGATGAGAGGCAACCATACATCCGTCGGCCATCAAGAACCGACAGCGGAATATTTCATGAAGACTCAGGCTACTCCCAGCTTTCTATAAGTTTACACAGTCTTGGTCGTGTTTCTGAAGGTATTAACTACTACTAGGTCTACTTAGTAGAAATCTGTGAGAATTTCATTTCAACTTGGCAAGTACTATTTGTATTTTTAGTGTAAAATAAACAAATACACTGTAGAAATACAAAGATGATGAAAGTATTCTCCTCTATCTGTAAGAAGCTTCCTGTACTGTAAGGAGAAAAAAGCAGAATAGCTAAACTATAAAGGTATAGATACCACAAGGAGAAAGAATTAAAACTCCCTAGTAAGATAGACTGCATGTAAGTTTGTAAGGATGGGTAAATAGGAAAGGTTATCATAAGAGAAGGAAGCATTTCAGCTGAGCTTTGGAAAGCAGCTACAACTGAAACTGATGTCTTGATTTACAGCCAACAAGAAAGAACTACTGAAATCTTTAATTATGTAAATCATGTAGTTATGATAAAAGTATGTTCTGTGGATGGTGCCAAGGAAATAACATCAGAAAAGACCTGTTCAACTACTAGCATAATGGAAGCACAAAACATGCATAAGCAAGCAGAGGAAAGACGGATAAAAAGGGATTTGTATAGCAAGAGTTTTAAATGCTTTGCAAGCCTTGAGGACAAAAGGTATGGAGGCATATACTAGCTGATGCATTTAGTAAGTGCCCACACAGAATGAATGCAGTGGGAATGAAATAGTACACAGGTAAGACAATACAAAGGAGGCATCACCATGACAAGGCAACAGAACTATATGATAAGGGGGCAAAAAAAGGACCTAAGATCTCTCAGGTGCTCAGACTACTTAAATATGGACACAACATTTATGTAAATATGTTTAATAGGCATCAAATTCAGCTGTGGTCAAACATAGAAGTTTATGGATTAGTTACTAATCAACTGATATCATGAAACACATTCTAAACCAAATTAAGTGGAATAAGAAGAGAAGCTAATATTGAAAAAAAAAGACTTTTCCTTTTATAAAAGTTAGTTTCTAGTCTTTAAGATTTAATATTATATATATGGACATATATAGAATTTTATAAGAAGAAACTTAAAGCATTCGGTTCAAGCATTTTAATTACACTAAAATTATCTCTAGTATTAGTTAATAATAATAATCTATGTAGCCAAGGACTGAAAATTTCTAATTAATTATTCTACTAGCATTAATTGTAATGATTTGATCCAATATATGGACAGGTATGCTATTTTCTAAATGTCATACAAATTTTCAATGAATTCCCATTTTATCAAGTCTAATATCATTATCTTCTAACTTAACAAAAGAAATTGAATAAAGGAACATACTAAAATTTTACAAGGTACAGTACTGATTATATACCAGCTCCTACCTTATTAAGGGTTTTTATAATAATTACAAAAAATCTGATTTTATTAATAAACACAAGTGGAATCCTCAAAAAAAAACTCTTAAAATGAGAATTAGAATGGAATATTGAACCAAAGGGAAAAATTATGCTATAATTACTATATATTCCCCAAGTATGTATTATCTAATACACAGGATAGGCAGAACATCGTTAGCATTAGGAAGCAAATACAACTAGAGTAGCTACCGTAGAAACAAGGTTAATCTTTAAGTGAAAAGACAGTAAAGGCCATTCACACAGCAGAAAACTAAATGATAGCTGACAAGCTGTAAGCATCATATCTGATGCTTACAGCATCAGATATGTATAGATAGTGAGTGGCCCAAGGTAATGTGATAGTTCTAATGCCTCAAATCAAGAAATGCTGAGTATCACATCTTAACACTGCCCTTTTTTTTTTTTTTTTTTTTGCCAGCAATAAGGGATCCAAATGTTTTTAATAGCCTCTTAAAAACTGAAAGCTAATTTATTTCAATGTAGCTTTCTAAATGGACATTTCAAACTTAATTGGCCATTAGAGAAAACTGAAAATGGTTTGATTTCTCAACAGATCCACCAAGTGTTTTCAGCATGCCTGAAGCAGACTTAAAAAGAGTATTTTGGGTATTATCCCTTCCTATTATTACATTACTATTTCTAACCACACCAGACTGTAGAAGAAAGTTTTGGAAAAATTATTTCATAATAACATTTTTCATGTCTGCACTATGGATATCTGCATTCACCTATGTCCTGGTTTGGATGGTCACGATAACTGGTATGTAGCTTAAGTATAATAGCATAATAAAAACAAAATAATCGGTTTCATATGGGAACAAATTGCATATATTCACTAAAACAATCTAGCTAAGGAGCAAATACCTCTTTCAGCAAGAGTAAGGTTAGCGCTATTTACAAAAAAAAATTACATATTAATATAACAAGCTTATACAGGTTTTGTTAAGTTTCATATTACATATCAACAATATTCTTACTACTATACAACACAGGTGTACAAGTCTAAGGATCATCTTATAACTGAAATAAAACTCATGATGCCTATTATGCTTTAATCATACCACACTGCATGGAGATCTACAATATGCTCTTTATAGTGAATCCCATTCCATCAGTAAAATATATCAAAAGCGTCAGTGTTTTGGGAAAATAATGGGTGCTCACTGTTTAAATGGATAGAATTTTTTTTTTAATCTAGTGATTGACAAGCACACTATGAATTGAGTGAAAACAATATAAAACAACAAAGTTTCATTTTAAGTTTCTGTTACCTTCATGATTGAGATTTAAACATTACTGCTTGGCCATTATCAGTTCTAGTCTAGAAAGAAAACCTGAATATAGATAAGACATAGAACAAAAGATCGGAAATTTCTTCCCAAAAGAGCACCTGGAGGGACTTAAGTCAGAGGTAAACAAACCTGTGTGCCGCACTGCCAGGCCTCCTGTTTGCCGAGCACAGCCATGCCCATTCATTGATACAGCAGGTCAGAGTACATCCACACCAGAGTAAAGAACCGAAACAGAGGCCATATAGTCTGCAAAAGCTAAAATAACTGCTTCCTGATCATTTACAAACAAGTTCACTGTGACCTTTGACTTTTCCCAAATTAAATATATGACACAGAAAAATATGCTAGCAAAAGTCAGATTTTGCAAAATGAGAAGGATGAAAGAAATCCAATTAGTTTGCAAATTCTATGTCTCCCAATCTTCTCAGTCAGAAAATATTTGATAGTAGGAAAACAGAACAAGAACAAAAGAAAGTAATAGAAAATATAATAGTGCCAAGATGATCAATATCGGTGTTGTTTATATATGCTGAATTCTGTAAAATCAGCAAAAATTAAGAACATACATACATATACACACATATATATGCAATAAGTCAGTTATTTTAATTCAAATTTTCAAAAAATTAAAATACTAAGGAAAGTTCCAATTACAACATTAAAAGAATAGGTACATTTACTTTTTTTAACCTTCCTCTGGTTCTATTTCCCAGAATACATTTAATAAATTCTGAACTTACATGAAACATAACAGATGTCATAAATTGAGATTATAATGTTAAACTCAAGTACAAGTCTATTTTGTATCCTTCATATTTATGGCACTTTCCATAAGAAAATGGTAATTTAGGTATATTACTAAATGGAACTAAAATTAAGATAAAAAACATATACCAATATATTTATAACTTGCTATTAGCTATAAATATATTTACTTTAAGCATTTTATTTTTTTTTCCTTTGACTGAGAAGAATAGGATAGACAGGGAGAGAAAAAGAGGCACCTGCAGCACTGCTTCACTGTTTGTGAAGCTTCCCTCGCTCCCTGCAAGTGGGGACTGGGAGCCTGAACTGGGTCCTTGAGCACTGTATGATGTGTGCTCACTCAGGAGTCAGCACCCAGCCCCAACTATTTTAAGAAAATGTTTTTAAAAAGAGAGAAAATGACAAGTCTCATATATCCTGGTGGAAAACTAGGTGATTCCCCCCAGATATCTGTCATTATGTGCCTATTTTCTTTGTGTTTGGTAATGAATGCTGAAATGTTTACAAGCAATGACTAGTGAATCTATAAGACATATAACCGGTAATATTTTGTTTAACTATAGGTGAAACATTGGGAATTCCAGATACAGTAATGGGCCTTACTTTGTTAGCAGCAGGGACGAGCATACCAGACACAATTGCAAGTGTATTGGTTGCAAGAAAAGGTAAGGATTAGGTGCCTCAAACTGCAATGTCTATTCTTCAAGACCGGTTGAAATTTATCCAGCAAAGATACCTTTGACGATATTAATTTCCTAGGTAACGCACTTGAAGAAAAAAAGAGACTCATAAGGAAGGATTTGCTATTTAACAGTAGATTAATTTCACTAATTCTAATCTCACAAATAATATTTCTCTGAAATATTCCTGAAATTATAATTGTACAGGCTAAATTAGAATGAAAAAAGCAACAAGTAATCTAAATACCTCATTGAAAAATGGTTTAATAAATAAAAATAATTATTATCAGATAAATAAATGTTAAGACACTAAATACTAGTGCCTTCAAAAAAATACAAATCCAGTAAGACTGTTTGCTCTAATACAATTTTCCAAAAGCAACAAACAAGAAGGTATCCAGTGTTTTTACTTATGAAGCTTGTTAACAAAATAAAGCACATTTTAACAACCTACTTTCCCCCCCCCAGGCAAAGGAGATATGGCCATGGCTAATATCGTGGGATCCAATGTTTTTGATATGCTGTGCCTTGGGATCCCGTGGTTTATTAAAACTACATTTCTAGATGCATCTGCTCCTGTAGAAGTAAACAGCAGAGGCCTAACCTACATAGCCATCTTACTCGACATTTCAATAATTCTTCTCTTTTTAGCAATTCACTTAAATGGCTGGAAACTGGACAGGAAACTGGGAATAATCTGCCTATTATTATACTTGGGACTAGCTTCATTATCAATTCTCTATGAGCTTGGAATTATTGGAAACAATGAAATAAAGGGTTGTGGAGATTAAAATTAAAATGTCATGTGGAAAACATGGATGGATGATGGGTAAAGGTAGGAAGGGAAAACTGTGTTTTCTTCATTTAAGTCAATAAAAACATGCTGAACTTTAAAATTCAAAACTCACATCAGTTCTTTACCAAGAAAAAATCATTTAAAACCAACCAAAATCATATTCTAAGTTGCCTGAGCCCTTTCTTTTCAATGACAATTACATATATAAAGCATGAGTTTGGGGGTGGGGGGCATGTATATTTTACCTTACATGTTGATAAAACCGTGGGGAAACTTAAACACACAAATCCCTCTATGCAGTACCGAAAATAACAAGAAAATGGCTTATTTTGTTAAAAACAGTGTAACCATTCATTTAAACTGAATGATGAGACGTCTTGTCTTTAAATATCCAAACTTGAGGTTAACACACACACAAAAAAAAATCACAGTATATTTAACACTATACTGTTAAAAAGCTGGTGGGAGTTTAAAAGTTCATTTTCACAACTTTCTAAGCATACACTACTACAGAAAACAAAACAGAACAAAATGAAACAAACAAACAAACAAAAAAACTTCTACTAGTAGGTTCAGCAAAAACAGATATAAGAATGTTCCAGCTGTGGCTGTTTGAAATCATGCATTACGATCCAAGCGGACATCAATTTCTCTGCCACTGATTTTTATGCCATTCATTATCCTGCAGGCTTTTTCAGCTGATTCTGGGGAGTCAAATCTAACGGTGCCACAGCCTTTTGACTTTCCATTCTCCATTTTTATTTCAGCAAACATTACATGGCCTGCAAAACAAAAATTATAGAAGTACTAGTTAAGCAAGTTTGAATTCACTACAGGTTTGAAATTTCTCATAGCAAAAGAACCAGTGAGAAATTTAACTAAGAACATTAATGATTAAAAAACAGCACGATACAAGTATATTCTCATCAATGATTTTAGAATATGATGAAAGTCATACAAAGTAATAAACATATATGTCAGAAATTAAAAAATGCAATCAAGATACATTTGCATAGGATTTATTTTCTCCTGAAATAATTTAATTGGAGGGAGGAGTAATGGTTTATAGCACAGTTGTCACATGGGTACAAAATCTCCCCATGACAGGTATCTTACAAAACACTCTTACCTCCAAATCAGGTCCCTTCCCACCACTAGCATTTTTTTTTAATAGGATTTCATTTTACGGGCAGAACTTTGATGGTAACATGCCCTGACCATGTATATTTGGACATTTATGCAATACAAAAAGTGACCTACAGACACTTCTCCTGGGGGATGCTTCACAGATGGTGAAAAGCAAGTCTGCAGGTGTTTATCTTTCTCTCTCTTCTCTATCTCCCCTCCTCTCTCAATTTCTCAGTGTTCTGTCAAATAAAATGGAAAAAATGGACACTAGGAGCAGTGGATTCATAGTGCCAGTACCAAGCCCCAGCAATAACCCTGGAGGGAAAAAAAAAAGTACCTCTTTTATGGTTAGATTCCAGATCTGCTTTTTACTGCAATCCCATTATTCTTATTCTAGATTTAAAGTCTACTAGTCAAGTCAGAAGTAGCATATGCTTTCATAAATCTTCAAGTCTCAACTTCCATGCATTTAACAAGAATGTTGATATAGAAAACTACATAAAAGTAATCTGTGGGGAAATGCTCTATTAGTTCACATAGTTTATAGCAGGAATAATTAAGAATGGATTTCCTTACACTGCAGTTCTAATATATGATAGTCCCATATCGCACTGAGTCAGAGGCCAGTCAGAGTGCAGCTAAAGTGTATAGGTAATCCGGTAGAAAGTTGGCAAGACTATGACTATTTGATCTCAATAGGACAGCAAGAATTAATGGGACTTCAGCTTTCTTAAAATTGCACATAACTAAGTAATTACATAAGGAAATTTAAGCGAACCATTTTAATTATCTCTTCTGTTGTTTTAATTGGAATGTATAAAGAGTTTCTATTTTTTTTTCTAAATTATAAAGGCTGAGGATATCTGTTAAGGGTAATATTACCCATAATATATTTTCTCAGTATTTCCAATTATTGTCTGACCAAGGAGTTAACCACCATATACATTTTGCAAACAGAGGGCTGGAGAATGGGCTGATTGCTAGCAGATACTGTATACTCCCAGTACTCCATGCACTGAGTACTACCTTGACTCACTAGTAAGTGACCAAAATTAGCTGACCTAGATAGTGTGCCTGCTTTCATCATTATACATGATTCAGGTCTGAGTCCAGCCCCCACCTCACTGGAGGAAACTTCAATGCTATCATACCTTTCCCTCTCTCCCTGTCTCCATCTCTCTTTCTGTCTGAAAAAAACAAAAGCAAAAACAAAAACAAACAAAAAACAAAAAAACAGTTGGCTTGGAGCAGTGAAGCCCCAGAGACAACAACAACAACAAAAATGATCAAAGGCTTATTATACTTATCCATAATGAGCGTGTGAAAAAAAGAAATGTCTTTGACTATGAGAAAGTACAGTGATGGCCTAGAGCATGTTAATAGAATATCCTATACTAAACGAGGGAAATTCTAAGGCCTCAAAATGAAGTGAAATGACAGTGAAATGGGTATAACTAGTTCATACAGACTAAGTATTTCCCATAACTATCAATAGCTGGAAACATATATCTATCTTATCAGAATTCATGTCCTTCCCATCACTGCAGTCCAAGGTGGGAATTATATAGATATGGCATTATCTTACTATATATATCTAAATCAGAAGTTTTTGCAACAGAATTGAGAAAAAAAGCAAAAATCATCAACCTCACAATATAACTAGACTTAGAAAGGGAGGGAATAAAAATTATTTTCAATAATTTCAAATAATGTCTCATTTTTCCTATCTTGTTTCATTTCTACTTTGAAAAATGCCTTATGTCATTTGTGATTTTTTTAACTACAATTACAACAAAGATTATCTATATTTGCTGCCATTCTGCCTCATTTGATATCCTCCATGAGGAAATAAATACACTATCACATTAGTATTTCCCATAAAGAAAAAAAAACTTTTCAAATGCAAGCAATAATGATCTAAAATTATTTTTAAAAAATAATAGGCAATAATAAAAGTGCTTTATCATCCACAGAAGATGACAGGCTCTATTTTATATCCTGTTATTTAGTCATAACTCACACTGCTCTAAGTCAGGATAGCAAAATAATGAATTGATCTGCAGTAGAATTAGACCTGACAAACTATCTAGAAGTAAGGAACTGGACAGGTGAAGGTCTAAATACAATATTTACAAGTGGAAAATCAAATTTTCCTCCACAGTAAGTAAACACATTTACTTACCACACTGACTGAATTTCTCTTTTAGTTTCTGCCAAGTCAAGTCAAAAGGCAGCTAGAAGAAAAAAGGGTATTAGTAACAGATATACAAGAAGAAAATAATTTTAAGTAGCCTTTACATTGAGTTGCTTACATTTCTGACAAATATCTGGTTGCCTTTGGAGCCTATTCTGTCTCTCATTCCACTTCCCATGGGACCCGACAAAAATCCTCGATCCATATCGATGCTCCTTTCCAGTATAGCTCCTATACCTGGTCCCATTCTATCGAAGCTGGAACTCATCCGATCCAGTCCCATCCCCATTCCTCCAGTCACACTGTTCATACCACCCATTCCACCACCTGGAATTTCAGGAAGGGAAGGATTTGGGAATTTGGAATTTATTTTTTAAAAACAGAAAGAAAAGAAGGGAAATAAAGGAGGAAGAAAGAAGAAGGAACAACTCATTTTCAATGAAAAAAAGAGAAGTTAATTCATTTACGAAATGAGATAATGAACATAAAATTATTTAAATAAACATAGCAGTCTTCCAGGAATAGAACTTAAATCGCTGTATCTTCAGTTAGATGAGTATTAGTGGCTGGCTGTATCTGCTCATTCTAGTCACAATGTGAATACACTATGCATATATGCACCTATAAGTTTACATTATGATGTAAAGTACACCATAAGTTATACAAATTTCCTACTAATTATTTTGTCTATTAATGTTACAGTAGTTTTTATTATTATTTTAATAATAACAGGCATAATAATGGCTAGAGCAAAGATACATGGAGATAAATTCATTACAACTCCAACATACCAATATTTAGTCTGGGCATATTCTCCATATTTTCCTAATTTAACCTCCTAATTCACTTCCATGATTTCTCTTTTTTGTCAATATAAATTAAATTTTTGACAACCACAGAAAAAATATAACTTAGTCTTAAGTATTATATAGAACATGTAGAGATAATACACACACACAATCACAACCAGCAGCTAGAGCTTAAAAATCTAGCTCTGCTTTTATTTGCAGGTATTAAGTCCTCTTTTACCTATGACAGTCCTATTAATTCACAAAGACTATTCTTTATTCTCATATGTATTGTCCTCATGCATAGAGTTTCTACAAATTACTGTCTCTCGCAAATTTGTTTCCTATGGCTAATGAGTACAAAATTATTGAAACAGAAGTATAAATGCTGAGGTGAAAATGGAAGGGAGGAAAGTTATGACTAAAGGAAAAACAGCCAAGGATGAAAAAGAAGGAATAAAATAATCCAGATACACAGGATACAGTTAAGGATTGTATCAACTGAAAGGACACGTGAATTCAGTTCAGTATAATTCAATTGGGCCATGCTCCTACATATGAGACTTCAATCAATGACTGAGCTAACAGGCAGCTCAGTAAGCAATGAAAGTCAAAGCCAAGCCCTGTATTAAGCCTAAAAAAATGCCTAAAATCTGATAGTGGAAACAGATGGAAATGATTTGGAATTGTCAGTGCTACAATCACTCTTGGTTCTACCACTGAAAAGGTTTCAGAGGAGAGGAATTCTCTCTTTCAACCACTGTAGACATTTAAACATGCTATGAATGTGGAAATTCACCTGTTTCTACCAAAAGACAGACATGATTTTCACAGATGAAATAAGCCACAGAGGTTACAGAGATTAAAAAAACAAAGTTGGCACGAAAGCAAAAGTTGTACTGACACATGACCAGAAAATCCTGAGATTCCTTAGTTGAAAAGAAGGTTCCTAAGACTGACTGTTAACACGTATTAGTTTAAAAAATGTTGAAAACAAAATTCAAAGTTAGTTTCAGTAGTCAAATATAAAAGTATTATAACTACCAAATTTTCTCTAAATTATGACAACACATATTAACATATAAGAGCACAGTATTACTATTTACTACGATAACTATTCTTGCAAACTGTTTTTGCAAGCACTCAAATATTACTGAATTAAGTCTAGTAAAATTTAGACCTACTTATTCCAGATCCTATTGGACCCATGTTAGAAGCTCCTATTCTTCCTGCAAACCCTCCAATCATTGCACTACCTAAACAAGGATGGAAAGATAATATACTAATTAATTTAAACAGTCATACTTTAAATTCCCCAAGGTACTAAGTTCTCAGATAATGTACAGTAACTGAAAAGTACAATTTTCTAGAAATAGGGTTTGAGTGCATAAGACATTGAAAGAGAACTAGTACATTAACTTTCTTAAGTGTTTTTCTTCAGGCAATAGCTTATATAACATTGCTAATTTCTAATTTTTCACAAAAAGAAACAAATATTGAAAAATATAACCTGCATGAAGAAAAGTATGCAGTCAGCCCTACCAAGTCTACCAAAGGAATCGCCAAAGCCTCGATTTATTCCAATATCTCCACGTCCAAACTCTCTCTCCATGCTACTAGTCATCGCTCCACGGTATAGCTCTGAAAAGACCATGTGACAAAATTTCACCCATTTTAAAGTATATTAGTACACAGTAATGTATTTATGACATATAAAACTAAAATGAAAATAAAGCAAGTCATAAATGTACAGACATATGTATCTCCTCTTATTCCCATCATGCCTTTTCCCCGTGGTGCCCATAAGCCTTCTGTAGAAATTTATTTTACCCATTAATTGGAGGAACTTTTTTAATAAGAATAACAACTAAATAAAGCATATGTCTCCCACTGAATATGTTTACCTACCTCCCATTCGGCCAACTCCTCCAAATCCTCCCATGCTATTCATTGCTTCTAGACCACCAAACCCAATTCCTATGGGGTAAAGATTAATGTTGAAATTGGGCTGTCAGTGGTATTGGTGAAAGTCCTTTTTGTAATGTTAATTCTCACCAGTAAGTTCTTCATCCACCCTCCATTGTGTAGCTGCTTCTTAACACAGTACCTCCCACACCCCTTAAGTATATACCAGGCTCAATTTCTGCAACATCTTTAGGAGATGAGCCAATACTAAAACACAACCTTTTTCCTTTGAAAATTTCAACAGTTCCTAATTTACTAAAAAACAAGATGGTGCAGACAAAGACAAATACTTTACCTACCTCCTCCAATTCTATTCATTCCTCCAAAACCTGGACCATCCATTCCCATACCTCAAATAAAAGGCACAGTATGTACTTTTAGTCAATCTTATTTTAAATGTGACTAAAGAATGACTACCACAATATGGCAAAATTGATACCAAATTGATACCCTTGCTCTAATCACAATGGAACACAAGAGAAGCGGCAGGCAACAAGTTGGATGGTTTATCGTACTATATACCACAGCAGTGAACTCATCATGAGTCTTCAAAAAGGCCTCTTTGAATACTTATTAAAAAAACAAAATGCACTGGTCAGATTCATATTTAGAGAAGAGCTGGGGAAAGGAAATTATTCTGTATTTTCAGAACAACAAAATTGTCACCACCACATACACGTATCAATATAACTTAGGGATCAGATCAGAAAGTAAGGTCTCATCTATAATAAGGTACCTAAGAGAGCAGTAAAAACAAGACAATAGAATTAGTATACATTGGGAGTGCAGAGGAAATGAGTTAGGGATGAAAATGTCTATCCATTTAGATAAGAATGATATTCTTGATTCCTCTTTAAAGGATAGATATATCATCTCAACAAAAATGGAAATCTGACAGCATTTATTAGTTCATCAATTAAGACAGCAATTCTCAAAGTATATAATATGGGGATGGTCAAGAGTCTAGTAGATGAATATTACTTCACTTATCAAAGTATACTAAAGTATTATTTAACTAAATTATTCTCCTCTCATAAATTTAGGGTGAGATTTTTTCCAGAAACTACATGATATTCTAAAAAATAATAAAACACAAAAATAAAACCCATACGTAAAAGCTGATATAACTGTAGTGATTTAACAGTAAGCCAAACCTTAGAGAGATGGACAAAAAGATCATTTTTTTTCTCATTACTTTTTGTACTGGAAAATGTAATTTTCATATTTTTTTAGATTTCTAATACATCAATTATTCACACAGATAACCATGTAAATGAAAAAAAATTGGGGATCCTCAACACATTTTAAGAGTATAGAAGGGATCTGAGGACAAAAAGTTCAAAAGCTAATCTTAAAAGATAAACTCTGAGTCATCATGATGAGTCAAACAACTGTCTGGACTGTTATCATCCCTAAGAGACATACAAGTTTAAATTATGATTATGTCTTGGTAACATTTCAGTTATTCCACAAATACTACACATTCATGATATGCAAGAACTTTCTTTACCATTTTCTTTTGCTGTAAAGGACCTTGCACAATGCACAAGATAACAAGCTAGTCATAATACAGCTGGCTTCAGAGGAAAATGTGCCTATTCTTTTTCCATGGCTTCTGCTCTGAAGGTTTCATTCCTCTTTGACCACAGTAACATTCTAAATATTACAACTAGATAACAGAGCCCTTTAAACATTATTACAAATGGGGCCAGGTAGTGACACACCTGTTTGAGTGCACATTACAATGTGCAAGGACCAGGTTCAAGCCCCCGGTCCCCACCTGCAGGGGAAAAGCTTTGCGAATGAAGCAGGGCTGCAGGTGTCTCTCTGTTTCTCTCCATCCCTATCTCTCCCTTCCCTCTCAATTTCTAGCTGTCTCTATGCAATAAATAAATAAATATTAAAAAATTTAAAAACCGATTATATAAACTAGTAATATAGCAGCCCTATCATTTAAAAATAAAGTCAGATACTTACCACTTGGACCTAAATTTCCCATTACACCACCTATGTTCAACTGGCTGGCACTAATAGGTTGTCCACCTGGACCAAGTCCCATTCCAATGCCTCCAAGACCACCTAAAGCACAAATAAAAACAATAGGGCTAGGGAGATAGCATAATGGTTACGCTAATAGACTCTCACGCTTAAAGGCTCCAAGGTCCCAGGTTCAATCCCCAGCACCACCATTAGCCAGTGCTGAGCCAGTGCTCTGGTAAAAAATAATAATAATAAATAAAATAAAATAAGCTAAAGTAAAGAACAATAAAATCCAAAATCCATGAGGCCAGGTGGTAGCACATTTGGTTGAGTGCACATGTCACAGCGCACAAGCACCTGGGTTCGAGCACCTGGTCCCCACCTGAAGGAGGAAAGCTTTGCAAGTGGAGAAACAGAGCTGCAGGTGTCTGTCTCTCTCCCTCTCTCTCTCTCTCTCTCTCTCACTCTGTCCTTCTCTATCTCCCCTTCCTTCTCAATTTCTGGCTATCTGTACCCAATAAATAAATGACTATAATTTAAAAAATTTTTAAAAGAAAATCCACAAATTAAAATAATATTACCAACACATATATGATTAATTAACTGGCAGTAAAAAAAAAATCAACAGTGTAAGTGTGAAAGTATCTTTAAAATTTTGCAACTATGCAAATAAGACTACTAGTTTTTGTTTTCATTGAGAATACAGGACATTGAAGATTCACTCTGAAACCTTTAATGATAAGAAATGTTTTTTGAAGCAAACTAATCTTACATGACAGTTAAAGGTATACTAAAAAGAATGATGAACTACCAAAAGGAATTTCACCAATATCTTATCACCTTGTAAATGGCCTATCACAAAGAGGTATTTTTGCTGGAATTCCTAAAACATAAGAATTACTTGTGAGATAGTTCAAATCAAATTAAAACTAAATTACTCCAAAAATATGTATTAATAAGACAAAGGTTACACTGTCTAATTTTATCATTGACATAACTGTTCACATTTATATAAGTGTTTTATAAATTATGTACAGAAGAAATGCTTCTCCCCACCAAGGTTATCACTAAGGCTTGGTGCCTGCACAATTCCAGCACTCTGGGTAGTCATTTCTTTTCCCTTTTCTTTTAAAGACAGGGTGGGACAGAAAGAGACAGACAGGAGAGACACCTGCATCATGCTCCACTGTACTCATGTAAAGCCTTCCCCTGAAGATGGGGACCGGGGCCCTGTACCTAGGTCCTCATGCTTAATAACATGAGTGATCTACCAGGTAAGCAGACACCCACACCCTAGAGGAAAAATTTTTACAGATGTATTTGTTTTGGATACTCAGAGAAGTTGAGAAGGAAGGAGGGGGAGAGGAAGAGGCCTGCTTCACTGCTCATAAAGCTTCCGCTCTGCAGTTGGGGGCTGGGGGACTTAAACCCAGGTTCTTGTGCATGGTAAGGTGTGCGGCTCAACCAGGTATATACGACCACCCAGCCCTCTACACAAAATATTTTTAAGGAAAATAGTTGAGGACATTTGTGACACCTTGTATAACTTTAAAAATTCCATTAAGCTGTTTATTTAGATCAGAATTTAAGTTGTCTGTACATAAAATATTTCTACTACCTTTATAAAATAGATCTGAAGAATTTGATAATCTTAAGGATAATAAAACAAAACATTTAGATACAAAAACAAAGAGCTGTGTTTAGTACATAACAGTACACATAATAGCCTTCAAGAATAATATTCTGGGGGCCAGGCGGTGGCACACCTGGTTGAGAGCACATGTTACAGTGCGCAAAGACCCAGGTTCGAGCCCCTGGTCGCCGCCACCTGCAGGGGGAAAGCTTCATGAGTGGTGAAGCAGGGCTGCAGGTGTCTCTCTGCCTCTCTCCTTCTCTATCACCCCCTTCCCTCTCAATTTCTAGCTGTGTCTATCCAATAAATAAAAATAAATAAATAATTTTTTTAAAGAATATTCTGTATTGTTTGTGGTAATACTTACGTGGTAATTGTGGTGCTTTACTATCATGTGACCGATAGTCTTCATGAAGTATAGACTTGTCATCCTAATTGTAAAAAAAGTTTATTAAGTGGTTAGTTTATCACCCCCCATACCACTATAAGCCAGAGCTGAGCAGTGCTCTGGTAAAAGCAAATAAACAAAAAGGTTAAGAAGGTTAGTTTATAAATTAGAAGATCTTAATGTAGGGGAAAGATGACGAGAGACATGGAGAGATTGTGGGGTGAAGGGATAAACAGGAACTTACCATTTTCACATGCATAGGTCTATCAAACAAAAACTGCCCATTGAACATAGCTGTTGGTTTAGTCAAGGAAAACCCCTTAAGGGAACTCTAAGTTATACCTGAGGGCTGGGGAGATAATAGAATAGCTATGAGAAAGGAGGTTCATGCCTGAGGCACCAAAGGTCCCAGGTTCAGTATCCAGTGCCACTATAAGTCAGAGCTGAGCTCTGGTTAAGAAAAGTCATACTTGAACATAAACATAATTTAATAATATAATGTAGAATCAGACTATGCTTTAATATTTCAATCCACATCCTTATTATTCAGTTATTAGTTTCTTCCATACATGTCAAGAAAAAAATGTCGTCTTTGCTTAAGTTTTTCTTTTTAATTTTAATTGTTTTATTAACTTTTTGGATAGAGACAGAGAGAAACTGATAAGGAAGAGGAAGAAAGAGAAGGAGTGAGAAGAGAAACCCACAGCACTACTTCACCTCTCATGAAGCTGTCCCCCGTGTAGGTGGGGGCCACAGGCTTGAACCCTGGTCCTTGTAAACTGTAACATGTATATTCTACTAGCCTCCCCATTAGCTACCTATTCCTTTAAGTCTTATTTTCTGAATAAGCTATCTTTCAATTCAACCATTAAAAAAAATGGATGGACTAACAAAAAGAATTATATATGTATAACATATGTATAATTTTCATATATGTATATATGAAAAAAAGTTAGCCTAAAGCAGTGAATCCCTGGTGATGACTATATATGCAAGGCTTCATTTAAAGGAACAGTGTGACTAGATATGCATAGCTTAATTGTTTTCATGACAATGAAAGTGCTGATCAAGCCCACACAGCTACATGGCTAACACAAGTTTTAAGAATTACTTTAGTAAATAGACATAATAAAGAATTTATACACAACTTCCGGGAGGCGTGGCTTATGGAGTAGCTGCAATCAGACCTTCACTTTCCCAGATACAACTATTAAACACAAGAGACCCAACTGGACACATAATCTACAGCTGAAAAAAAAATCCACAGCCTCAGGTGGGTGCCAGTGCACGCGGCTGGGGAAACAGGAATGGGTTGGAAAACACAGTGGGTCGAGTCCAGAGCTCTGGACTGACAGCGCTCGGCACGAAGCTGCACCATCTTGGACAGTAACTCAGTTAGCAGACTCCCCCGAAGAAAAGAAATTGGAGCTTAAAACCTCTCAGTCTTTGACTCTGAGTTCTGTTCCCATTTGTTTTTCTCAGTCTGAGTTTAAGACAAAGACAAAACTCAGCCCACAAGGGAGCCCAAAACACACCTCCCCCACCCAACACTACAGATTCAAATAAGTGGAACGCAGAGACCACAACAACACCACCTACTGGCCAACATAACCAACACCGTACATGCAAAAGCAAAGAGGCAGAAAGTTAAATAGCATGTCATATCAAACAGAGAAAAGTAAATCAGATGCAATCCAAGAAATTCCAGATACAGAGAGTCTATCAGAGACAGACTACAGAAATCTTATGAGAACTTTACAAGAATATAAGTAAGAGTTGAAGAACATTTTTCTTTGGAATTTGATAAGAAGCTAATGTGTGAAAGAAGTCAAAGCAGAGTTCACTAAGCAGCTAACAGCATGGAGGGAAATTTCAAACAGAACTGCAAGGACTGAAAGACATGTTTAGTGCGGTTCAGTGTCAGGCAGAAAGCTTAGGTAATAGACTCACACATGAGAAGGAAGAGTTTCCAATCTAGAAGACATAATTAGCCCACTCTCTCAATTCAAAGATGAGGGAGAGGAAAGGTTTAGAAAGAATGAAGCTACTCTCTGTCAAATTGCAGATTCCATAAAAAGGTCGAATATACAAGTTATAGGGATACCTGAGGAAATAGACCAGGTCCAAGGTCCAGAGGTAATTTTCAGAGAAATTTTAGATGAAAATTTCCCTCACCTAGGCAATCCTCAGAATATCCCTATTTTGGAGGCAGATGGATCACCTAGGTTCACAAATCCGAAACAACCAAAACCAAGGCACATTATTGTAAAATTATTAAAATTCAGTGACAAGGAAAAATTCTGCAGCTCCTAGGGAAAGAAAAGAAGTTATCTATAAAGGGAGAAATCAAACCATAGAGGCAAGGAGAGAGTAGAATGACATATTCAAGGCACTAAAGGAGAGGGAATTACAGCCACGAATTTTGTATCCTAAAAAATTATCCTTCAGGTGTGAGGGAAAAATAAAGGTATTCCCAAATTTTCAAAAACTAAAAGAATTTGCCACAATCAGCCCCACCTTACAAGAAATACTGAATGGAGTCTTACAGGAGAGGAGGAAACAAAGGAGCACACTTTCTCAGGGAAGTGAACAGCAGTAGATTAGAAACAAAAACACAATAAAATAGGGAAGAACAAGCAAATAGGAGAGGGAATTAAAAGACAAAGAAGCCTTATCAAATGTTTGTTAATCAAGGTCAACTTAAAAAAGGCTTTTCCAGATACACAATGCTAGTTATTACACACAGGGTAACCACAAAACAGGGAACAGAGATTTGTAGAGAACACAAGAAAAACTAGTGAGGAATTCACTACAGAAATTCATCCACACAATAGGTTAGATAGAAACAAATGGGCAAAGACCCAACAGTTTAAAATAAACAAAAATTAAAATGGACATAAGTAAACCACATCTATCAATAATCACCTTAAATGTGAATGGCCTAAATTCACCTGTCAAAAGACTCAGAGCAGCTAAATGGATTAAAGAAGAGGATCCATCCATTATATGTCTTCAGGAAACACACATCCAAAGAAAAGACAAATAGATACTGAGTATGAGGTTGGAGCAACATGTTCCAAGCTAATAGCTCACAAAAAAGGACATGGACAGCTATCTTATTCTCTGATAAAACGGACTTTCAGGCAAAGAAAGTAATCAAAGATAGAGAAGGACATTACATAATGGTTAAAAGTTCTATCCAACAAGAAGATATGACCATCTTTAATATATATGCTCCCAACTTAGGAGCACCCAAACATATAAAACAAACACTTACTGAATTCAAGGGAGACACTGTTAGCAACACAACAATAGAAGGAGATTTCAACACACCACTCACAGCAAGAGACAGAACATCTGGACAAAAAATCAAGAGAAATAGCGAACTTAAATGAAACCATAAATGAAATGGACCTAATAGATATATACAGAACTTCCCATCCCAAAAGTAATGAATACACATTCTTCTCAAGTACACATGGAGCATTTACAAGGATCGACCATATGCTGGATGACAAAGACAGTCTAAATAGATATGTATATATTAAAATTATATATAAATATAAAAATGTATCCTCTCAGACCATGAAGGCATGAAACTAGAAATTAACCAAAAAAGGAAAGAAATTTCCCCAAAGCCTGGAGACTAAACAATATGCTGCTGAACAATAAATGGGTAATTGAAGAGATCAAAAAAGAAATTAATAATTATCTTGATACCAATGTAAATGAAGAAACCAGTTACCAGACCCTATGTGATTAAGCAAAAGCAGTGAGGGAAGTACCTGAGAGGGAAGTTCATAGCAATACAGGCCCACATTAATAAGCAGGACAAATAACTAGTAAACCATCTAACAATCCACCTCAATCAACTAGTAGTGGAGGAACAAAAAGAACCAACAGTCAGCAGGAGACAGGAAATAGTCAAAATCAGAGCAAAAATCAATGAAATAGAAAACAAGAAGACCATTAGGAAGATTAGTGGAACCAAGAGCTGGTTCTTTGAAAGGATAAATAAAACAGATAAGCCACTAGCTACACTCACCAAGAGAAAGAGAGAAAGCTAAGGCAAAATCACTCAAAAATGAAAGAGGAGGTATTACAACAGATGAGGTAGAGATTCAAAAGATTATGCATGAATATTATGGACACCCGTATGGAACCATTTGACAACTTAGAAGAAATGGACACATTCCTAGAGTCCTACCCACTACCAACCTTGACATAAGAGGAAGTAGATAAACTTAACAGGCCAATCACTAGTAAAGAAATTGAAACAGAGAAACTCATCCAATAAAGCGTTAAACATTTTATTTGTTTGCAATGAAATCCGTCACCTTCCCAATTACTATTCCTAGGGTCCCCAAGCTGGAAAATACTCTCTGCTAAGGTATTCAAGGAATTAAAAAAAAAAAAAAAAAGAAATTGAAACAGTAACCAAAAGCCTATCCAAGAACAAAAGCCCAGGTCCTGATGGTTATACTAATGAATTTTACAAAATGTTCAAAGAACTAACACCCATCCTCCTCAAACTCTTCCAGAAAATAGAAGAAGAGGGAACACTCTCAAATACATTCTATGAGGTTAACATCACCCTGATACCCAAAGCGGGAAAGGACCCCACCATAAAAGTAAACTATAGACCTATATCCCTGATGAATATCGGTGCAAAGATCCTAAACAAAGTCTTGGCTAATAGAATACAACAATATATTAAGAAAATAATCCACCAAGGTCAAGTGGGATTCATTCCTGGGAAACAGGGATGGTTTAATATCCATAGTCAATAAACATAATCCACTATATCAACAAAAGGAAAGATAAAAATCACATAATTCTATCAATCGATGCAGAAAAAGGATTTGACAAGGTATAACACTCATTGATGATAAAGGCCCTCGAAAAACAGGGAGTGGAAGGAAAATTCCTTAACATAATAAAGGCTATCTATGATAAACCCAAGGCTAACGTCATAGTCAATGGGGAAAAATTGAAAGCTTTCCCCCTAAAATTAGGAACTAGACAAGGGTGCCCACTCTCACCACTTTTATTCAATATAGTCCTAGAAATCCTTGCCATAGCAATCAGACAAGAAATAGATATCAAAGGAATACAAATTGGAAAGGATGAAGTTAAACTCTCATTATTCGCAGATGATATGTTGAGATACCTAGAAGACCCCAGAAACTCTGCCATGAAACTACTGGAAATCATCAATAAATTCAGTAAAGTAGCAGGCTACAAAATCAATACCCATAAATCCGTGGCATTTCCTTATGCAAAAGACAGAAGAAATGAAACTGAAGGAAGCAATACCATTCACAGTTGAACTCAAAAAGATCAAATGGGGCCAGGTGGTGGCACACCTGGTTGAGCAACATGTTACAGTGAGAAAGGACCCGGGTTGGAGCCCCTGGCCCCCACCTGAAGGGGAAAAGCTTTGCGAGTGGTGAAGCAGGGCTGCAGATGTCTCTCTATCTTCCCTCTCAATTTCTGGCTGTTTCTATCCAATAAATAAAGATAATAAAAAAATTTTAAAAAAAGATCAAATATCTAGAAATAAATCTAACAAAGGATATAAAGGATCTTTTTAAGGAAAACTATAAGACACTGTTAAAAGAAATAGAGGATGACACAAAGAAAAGGAAGAACATCCCCTGTTCATGGATTGGGAGAATAAGTATCGTTAAAATGGCAATTTTGCCAAAAGCAATCTATAGATTCAAAGAAATCCTTATTAAAATCCCAATGATATATTTCAAGGAAATGGAACAGATTATTCAAAAATTTGTGTGGAACTCTAAAAAACCACGAATAGCAAAAACACTCCTAAGGAAAAAGAAGAAAAAGGGAGGCATCACAATAACCAACTTTAGGTTATACTACAAAGCAGTAGTAATCAAAACAGTGTGGTACTGGAACAAAAATGGTCATATGGACCAATGGAATAGTATAGAGAGCCCAGAATTCAATCCATACATATACAGATACCTTATATAAGACAAAGGGGCCAAATCTGCCCATTGTGGAAAAGAAAGTTTCTTTAACAAATGGTGTTGGCAGAATTGAACAGCCACATGTAGAAAAATGAAACTAGACCACCAATTAACACCATACACCAAAATCAACTCAAAATGTATCAAGGATCTGGATATCAGACCTGAAAGTATAAAATACATAGGAGAATATATTGGTGAAACATTTCATGACATTAACACTAAAGACATATTTGGAGATTTCATCCCATGAGCAAAGGAAATAAAAGCAAGGCTGAACAAGTGGGACTCTATCAAATTAAAAAGCTTCCATACATCAAAAGAAAACACCATAAAGATAAACAGGAAACCCAACAAATGGGAGAACATATTCATACATCATACTTCAGATGACACTTGATATCAAACATCTATATAGAACTCATTCGGCTCAATGAAAAGAAAAAGAACAACCCAATAAAAAAAGTGGGCAAAGGACATGCATAGACAGTTCTCCAAAGAAGAGATATACATAGACCACAGACATATGCAGAAATGCTCTAATTCACTCATCACCAGAGAAATACAAACTAAAACCACACTGAGATACCACCTCACACCTGTAAGAATGGCCTTCATCAACAAAACAGAAGATAAATGTTGGAAAGGATGTGGAGAGAAAGGAACTCTAATACACTGCTGAATTCTAATACACTGGAATGCAAAATGGTACAACCATTATGGAGAACAGTATGGAGAATCCTTAAGCAAATACAGATGGAAATACCTTACGACCCAGCAATCTCACTCCTAGGCATTTATCCAAAAGAGATAATCCCACTAATTCAAAGAGATATATACACCCCCATTGTTCATAGCTGCATTATCGGCAATAGAAAAAATTTGGAAGCAACCAAAATGTCTCTCTACAGATGATTGGTTAAAAAAATTATGGGACATATACTCAATGGAATATTACTCAGCAATAAAAAAGATGATTTTACATCCTTTGGAATAAAATGGATGAAATTTGAGAACATTATGCTTGGTGAAATAAGAAAGGAGGTAAAGGAAAACTACAGGATAGTCTCACTCATATGTGGAATTTAGAGAACTGAACACACATACATAAAATAAACAATCAGACACAACATAACCCATATTTAAAATGGGAAAATTACTGTGGTTACCTAAGGGGGAGAGGGAGGGGGAAGGGCACAGATTTTTGGTAGCAGGGAAGATGTGAAACTCTAGTCTTATCACTATTTAGTCCAATCAATAGCAATATGACATGTGGGAGGGGTGGATAGATTTAATATCTCAAGTTCCCCAATTGCCTAGACTATAGCCCTATGCACAAACACTAGCTCTTGCTAATATTTATCTTAGATTTGTAAAATGATCATACTCTGATAAGGGGATTGCTCATGGATCTCTATAAATGTATCAGAAAATAAAGCTCTGCAAACAGTTAAATCAATTACAGCTTTAGGCCAGATAGGTCAAGACCTTTTGACCTTGTATTTAAAATACAAGGAGGTTTGGATACCCCTAGAAGCATTCAGATCATAGTTAAGTCAAGTATAATAACACAGATACTTAGCCCCCAACTAACCTGGCTATAATTAATTATTGATATTTTAACTTTCTCCAAGACTATAAGAAACCCCTTGCATCCTCTTTAAGACCTGCATTTCTCCTAGTCCTGTTACCTCTAGGATAGGCCCATGCTTCTTGAAATTCCTTTTCTATGACTGCTTACTGCTATACCAACCCTGTCAACTTTAACCAAATCATTACTGGTGTGGCCACCCCGCATTACGCTGCTATTGAAATCCTACTGTGGACTGTAACCTGAAATACCAGCCTGAGAAGTCAACCTCACAACTCTTCATATCTGGTGCTTCACTCTGACACCATTCTCTCAGACAACATTCTCATTCAACCTCAGGTTAGTTACCAAACTCAAGCAAAACTATTACAGTTGTGTGCCCCAGGAACATGCCTAAAATGGTTTCCCTAGCTTTCTTCTACCCTAACATCCCTAATCTCATTTGCTCTGATCCTACTTTCTGGTTCATGTTCATTAACCATCTTGTCTCATCTTAGGTCATGCCATCTTCCAGATACCAGGCTGAAGATGCTACCATGACTCTACCCCAACTTCTCTGGGCAGATGATCTCTCACCAATGTGTCCTAGACCCTTGCCTTCTCCAGTGCTCTGGTCCACTAGGGAAAGACAGAAACAGGCTGGGGGTATGGATCGACCTGTCAATGCCCATGCTCAGCGGAGAAGCAGCTACAGAAGCCAGAACTCCTACCTTCTCCTCCCCATCCCAGCAGGGGAGAAGTGATAGGATGAAGATAAGAGGACTCTGCACTCCAGCTCCATCAGCACCCAGAGAGAGAGAAGGAAAAGGAGAGGGACACATGGAGGTAGTTCAGATGTCATGAGTGGTTTAGAGGGAAAGAGAGGATTGAATCAGGAAAAGAAGGGGCAACTATGTATAAATGTGGACAGATAGTTGTAGAGAAGATGGTCAGCCCATGTCTACAACTTTAGGGGAACAGTGGTGGATTGCAGTGGGGAGAGTGAACTCTGGTGGTGGGAATGTTGTGGATTCAAACCCCTGTCAACATGCAATTCTGTAATTTAAAAGTATAAAAAAAAATACATTAAAAAAAAGAATTTACACACTAGAGACTGAAGTCTAAAAAAACACATTTCTCAGCTAGGCAACCTTAAATTCCACTATTCCCAACAAATGACATCAATCTGATTCAATCTTACTAAACGATGTTAAAATGTAAGTCAGGATACAGATTGCTTGAACTGCTTCAATTGCTTGTTCAAAAGTGACTGTGCCCATTCCTCTGCTCTTGCCATCTTTGTCTTCTTTAATATCCGCCCGCTTTACAGTTCCAGCTATGCTGAATACTTCTTTTAGCTTCTTCCAACCAACTTTGAAGTCAAGCTTAAAATAAATTCATTTAAAGTTACATAGCTAATAAACCCCACTCCCCATTTGTAAATGCAAACCTTTTTTAAGTTCACAAAACTATAAAGATCTATAATTCTTGCCAAACAGTATATTCAATAAAAATGTTTTGATTTGTTTAAAATAAGTTAAGCCACAGCTACGAAATTCCTTATCCTTATTATTATTATTTTAATTCTGAAAACTGTTTCTCTACTGTTCAATTTTGCTTCATACAATTGAAACTTGTGAATCTATGTTTACTGAGAGAATTAGATTTGGGAATGAATTGTCAGAAGTTTAGGCAAATGACAAACCAACTACAGCATGTCTATTTACAAATATCAACACTAAATCAAGAAATTAATTTACCAAGATGAGCAAAGTCACATTCAATAGAAGTAAGTAATTTCAAAAACTGCTTAGGTGTTCATACATTCCAGTTCTTTTTCAAAAAATCCTGAATACTTATATTTACACTCAAACCTTTAAATTTGTATCTGCATATATGGAGAGAGCTTTAAACTGGATATGTGGGTTCATAATAACTTCTACTTCACTTACTTTAAATATGACAAAAAATAAGCAAAATGTCCTATTAACCTGTAACAGATTCATCTTGTTAAATAATCTCTTGTCTAGAACTAAATATCTGAATGATAAAAACCTAGGCTAAAGGTTAAACTTACATTAGCAACAAAAATTGTGGATCCAAGTCTACCAGCCTGAAGATTACTGATAACCTCGGGAGGAATATTTGGATTATTGAGAATGGAAGGTGGTAAATTCATCAAGCCTGATCCCATATCAGGTCCATGTCCTCCTGGGAAGGAACCTCCTGTTCGTTGCAATGCCCTGCGAGCATTTTCTCCATCAGGATCCTATAACACACATTGACCATTAAGTTCTATGAGAAACCTCAGTAAAATTATATAATTAAAATAACAACTTCAAAGTCTAAAGGATAGCAATCTCATTTGACTCCCAATTATTAGCCCTCCTGAAGAGTAAGGCTTTTTTTTTTCTTACCCAGAGAATTCAGACACATAAAAACATATGGACAGGCAAAAGACTTCACTCTCTAGGGATGTAGATAAAGACATCTTTTCAATCACTAAAGTCACTTAAAAACATGAAATTAGTATACTCTTGCCTTCACAGTTGTATATGGTGGCATGTACACATAACTCAAAGGAGAACAAAGTACTTAACTCTTCCCAAAATGGTTAACTCTTACCACTGATACTCAGTACAATTCAAAGTTTCTTGACAGTGGAATAAACTGTTATAAATCCAGGAATACTGAGATGTAAGGGAACCTTTACAAAGGATCATTCTATATACCCAATAAAGCCCTTTCATTCCTGAACAAAGTACAAGAGAACCTCTGATTCTCCTTAAAATAATTATAACTGGAGATGAAGGGGAAGGGAGATAATGAAAAATTATGTTATGTGTCGGGGGGCGGGCTTTCAGGTTCTGGTGCATTATAGTGGAGGAGGACCTAGGTTGGGGGTGTGGAGTGTTTTACAGAAAACTGAAAAATGTTACACATGTACCAAAAACTGTATTTACTATAAACTATTAATCCCACCAATCAAAAAAAAAAAGTTATGTGTCCTAGTACAGAAGATACTAAATGCTTTTTTTCCCATTAGTGATATATAAGAAAAACTGTCTACTTTTAAACAAACCAAAAAGTTAAAACATTTTTCATACATCTCATTAGCTAAAAATTAAAAACAAAACATTGCATTTGATATTTTAACTGATGACTAGTAAACCCTCTCTGGGGCTGGGGTGCTGGGAGCTAACATGGTGTTGCTGCAATAACCCTCCAGGGAAGGGCAGGAGGACAACAGGTTTTTTAAAAAAATAAATTTAAGAACAACAGTATTTTATCTTCCAATGCGATTTTTCACAATGAAGAAATACAAAGCTAAAGGAACAAATATGTCAAAGAATGCTACAAGACTTTCAAGCTAGTAAGTAATAAAAACGTCAGGTCTAAGGTATTAAAAACTTGCAGATACACACAATCTCGGATAATGGTTATCTATGAGGGAAGAAGGCTAGTGCAGTAGATACTTGATGAACTATAATGACAGGTAATGTATCCCTACTTTAATCTTAACATTAATAAAACATGTTAGTAGGCCTTGTGTTTTACGAATGTGACATAATGTATGTATACATGCATATGCACAAAAATTCATTAATATATTAAAGACAATTTATACAAAAACTACATGATATGGTTTTATTTTCTTTTACCCTTAGATGTCAGTCTGTCCATCACTGCCTTCTGTTGCTTTGAGGAGGGTGTGTATATAACTCCCCAAATGCAAAAAAAAAAAAAAAAACCCTCAGCCCCATGTAACTGAGTGAAATTCTATTATCTGTTATGGAGCATTAAGACTAATACTATCTTTAGACTCTCTCTAGTAGTTCTCAGTACTAATTCCAGCTACCAATCTGTAAAATGATATATGCACATGAGCAAAACCTTAGGTGATTTTATTCCAAAAAATTATAATAACTGAATAAAAAATACCTTATTATTTAACTATGCCAAACTCAACTATTTTTCTTCTCTTACAGTTAAAAATGGAAGCAAACCATATCAACTTGAACTGCATAACTAATAACCTCTGATATACTACGGATCATCTACACTGTACACAAACAACATGGCCTTGGCCTTTATATCCAATAAATTTTTTCTCCAATAAAGTAAAGAGAATCTAGAGCAAGTATCTTCTCAAAAATATTAAGCCTCATAAAACATCAAATCACAATCCTCAAGATAATAATTTCCCATAATGAAAACTGTTTGACTAAGGTTACACATATAGGAAATGATTTAGGATATCAAGACATTTTTGAACACAGGTGCTGGCTTATGCATAACTACCACCAAATAAATGTCTGGCACAGGCTACAACAGTTTGAGCACTTCTCTACCAGCTCTTCATGTGCCTAGATATTTAACTAAATAAAATAGCACAGATTTCGTCACAAATAGGACTAGAGGAATTCAAAAACTTAAAGACTGGTAAAAGGCCTTTAAGTTAATACCATCTCATTCCAAAGGAAGACTCAACCACATTTCCACCATTGATTTGAATAACAATGATTGTATTTATTATTGTAGGTAACATTTATAATGCATTTAAAATATTTTTAGAACTCTTCTAAGTGCTTTATATAAAATTCACAATTATAATAATGTTAAATCTTCTATATCTGTTAACTCTTGAGTCCTTGTTACATTACAGGATAACTTCCTAGTATTATTCCCACTTTTGTAGTAAGGAAAGAAATAGTTTAATTTGCCCTAGATCACATAGACTCTAATGTCAGAGTCTGAATTCTTTACTATATATCTCCATTTTATTCTCATAAAAAAATCTATTATTATTATTTATTTATTTATTTTACTACATATGAGACTTAGGGAATGAATAACAAGCCAAGTGACATAGCTAGTAAATGACAATACTAGGAATCAAATCACTGCTAATCACTGTTCAGACTGTGATGGGCAGGAGAGTTCTAATACCAACAATTAGCATTTATGGTAATGAAGCCATATTCTCTATCTTTTTTAAATATAAACGTTGGCAAAGGTATGTACATAGTCTGGGATCAAAGTATTTAGATAAAGTTAATAATATAAAATAAAGGTAAATTGTATTTAATAATAACTGGGTTATTTTTTTATGTATCAGCTGATCTTTCTTTCATCATAGTATTTATCCTCCTACAATCCATGCAAAAGGAACATTTCCATCCTAGGAGATACGAAATATCAGTTGTAAATTTTACTAACATATTTATAACTTTTCTTAAATTTTAATCTGATGGTTTCAGGTTAATTTTCTTAAAAGTATCAATTTAATTCAAATCTATATGATGGTTGCTTTATTAAGCAACCTTTAACTATCAATAAGAATACTACTGTAAGTATGGTGAAATAATTCACATGGATAGTGCACTGCCTTACCATGTAGACAACCCAGGTTTAAACCTGGTCCACACCACATTAAAGAAAGTTTAATGTTATGGTCTCTTTCACTCTTGGCCTCACTGTCCCTATCCAAAAAAATGAATAAATAAAAATGCTATGTGTCAATGACTCCTCTGTAAAGCATTCGTCTCCTCAATAAAGAGGTTTTTAATTTCTTTTCAAACAATAGATTCTAATAACTGAAGACAGCCATATCAACTAAAATTACCACCTAAAATTTTGTTATCCCTACATTTCTGGTTCTCGTAATTTTTCTTTCAAGTCAAGCGTATCTGCTTACAAAAACTTGGAGCATAGAAAATATAGAATAAGTGCTTCAGGGTAAATAGGAAATAATGTACAGGGTGGGGGGGGTAGATAGCATAATGGTTATGCAAAGAGACTGTCATGCCTGAGGCTCCAAAGTCCCAGGTTCAATCCCCCACACCACAATTAGCCAGAGCTGTGCAGTGTTCCGGTGTTTCTCTCTGTGTCTTTCTCTCTCTGCATCTCTCAAAAATAAAATACTTTCTTTAAAAAAAGGAAATAATGTACAAGTAAAACTATCACAAATATATAATGTTTTAACAGGCTGCGGGTATGGATCACCCTGTCAGTACCCAATGTTCAGTAGAGAAGCAATTACAGAAGCCAGAACTCCCACCTTCTTATCCTATAAAGAATTCTGGCCCATACCCCCAGAGTGGTAAATGACAAGGGAAGTAAACCAGAGGGCTCTATAACCCCACTGTACCAGGACCCAAAGCATTTGTCACCAGGAATCTTCTTTTTATACCAACAGTGAAAGGGAAGCAATTCTGGAAAACACCAGAGGAAGCCAGGGACTGTTTCTCTTATCTAGGAGAAGAGGAAAAATGGAAAGACCTCCAGATACAGGGGTGACTTAGAAAGGAACTGAAGGCAAGATCATTAAAAATTGAAAAAAATAAAAATATACATAGATATAGATAATTATAGAATCAGCCCATATCGGTGCCCTTGGGAGAACTACTGCAGTTTCCAGTGGACGGGATGGGAACACAGAAGTCTGGTGCTGAGAATCATATTGAATTATACCCCTATTCTCTTACAGTTTTGTAAATCACATAATATAAAATACATTAAAAATATACATAATACTTTAACATGCACCTATACTTTAAAAAAAAAAAGTTGGGTTGGATCCAGTGGGCTAGGAGGTGGAACAGCAGGAAAAATGCCTGATCTGCAGGTCCCGATCTCCAGAATCGCATAGGACAGACTGCTACGCTAGTTCCCTCTCTTACTAACAAAAATTTTATTTAAAAGTTGTATTCACAAGAAAAAAAAATCAATGGCATTCCTCTATGCAAATACCAAATTAAAAGAAGAAAAGATACAGAAATCAATCCCCTTCACCATAGCAGCAAAAAATAATAATAATAACCAAATATTTGGGAATCAAGTTAACAAAGCAAGTGAAAGACTTTTACACTGAAAACTATGAATAACTCTTCAAGGAAAAAGAAAGAGCTACAAAGAAGTGGAAAACATCCCATGCTCATGGATTGGAAGGATTAATATCATCAAAATGACCATCTTGCCCAGAGCCATATACAGATTTAATGCCATCCCCATAAGGGTGCCAAAAAACTTTTTTTAATAATAAAATTTAATGTTATATAAATCTCACTTTATACCAAGCATTGTTCTAAGTGCTTTATACATTTTTAGACACTAGAGTTTTTTTCCTGAAATAGGTAAATCTGTACTTTACATGTACATATTTTATTTGATGTCCTTGATGTTTTCCCTTTTTAATTTTTTTTATTTACAACAAAAACTTCAAAAATCTATCTAGAATCAAAAATTCCCCAAGATTGTCAAAGCAATCTTAAGAAGAAGGAACAAGACCAGAGGCATTACACTACTTGACTTCAAGCTATATTACAGAGGCTACTGCAATCAAAACTGCCTGGTACTGGAACCAAAATAGTCACAGAGACCAGAAGAATAAAAATGAAGATCCAGCCCCCTCATCTATGGCCAGCTAATTTTTGACAAGGGGACCCAAGCCATTATATGGCAAAAGGAGAGTCTCTTCAACAAATGATGCTGGGAAATTTGGATTGAATCATGTAAGCAGATGAAATTGAACCATCACTTATCACCATACACAAAAGTCATCTCCAAGTGGATCAAGGGCATGGACATTGGGCCATAAACTATCAAATATATAGAACAAAATATTGGCCCGACTCTTCATAATGTATGCTTCAAAAACAGCCTTCAGAGATTCAAATCCAACAGTGAAGAAAACAAAAGTGAAAATAAAGCAATGGGACTACATCGTACTGAAAAGCTTCTGTACAGCAAAGGACAGAAAGACACCCAACAGCACTGGAGAAAATCTTTATACAACAGGCTTCAGACAAAGGACTAATAACCAAGATACACAGCTCAGTAAACTAAGCACCAAAATACAACCAACCCTATTAGAAAATGGGGTAAGGATATGGACAGAATTTCACCAAGGAAGAGATCCAGAGGGCCAACAGATATATGAGAAGGTATTCAACGTCACTGATCATCAGTGAAATGCAAATAAAAACAAGATACCGCTTCACATATGTGAGAATGCTGTACATCAGAAAGGACAGAAAATGGACATTGGGCCATAAACTATCAAATATATAGAACAAAATATTGGCCCGACACTTCATAATGTATATTAGAGAGGATGCGAAGAAAAAGGGACACTAGGAATGGACCCAACCTACAACCCATCAATTCCTCTCCTGGGGATTTACCCAAAGGAAACAGAAACAGCTATCAGAAGAGATGTGTGTATACCTATGTTCTTAGCAGTTTGTAATCACCAGAACCAGGCAGCAACCCAGATGTCCACATGAGATGAATGGCTAAAAAAATGGTGGTATATATACACAATGGAATACTACTCAGCTGTTAATGAAAAAAATGTCTCCTTTTTATCCTCTTAGATGAAACTTGAGGACATGCTGAGTGAAATAAGCCAAAAAGAGAAAGATGAGTATCAAAGGATTTCACTTATTAAGGGGACTTAATAAAGCAGGGAACAGGAAGGGAGAGCACAAAGTGAAACATGGACTGGTCATGGTATATTGTGCCATTACAATACAGTATTGTAATGGACTCTGGGGAAAAACATGGAGGGAAGAGAGGGAGAACACCCTGGGGGCCTGGTACACAATGAAACTGTACATATATGTCAATGCTGTAAAGCATTAACCCTCTCAATAAAAAAAAAAAATTAAGCTGAATTCAGATTATTTTTTAAAAGATGAATAAACAAAGAAAGTATCTTTATGATCAAGTACCTAAATTTTTCCAAATATGAAAAAAGTCTTACCTCCTTAATATTCAAAGGTCTTCCACTAAGATCATATTTGTTCATAGTTTCTAGTGCTTTCTTTACAAATTCTTCATCTTTGAATTCAACCACACTTCATGAGGAGAGAATTTAAAGAAAATGCTTATGAATTTTCTTTTTTTCCAATGAAAAGCTAAATTTGAATTAAAATACTTTAAAAAAAATCTTACCCACAACCCTATGATCCAGGTAGAATTGTTAATAAGTACATGTAAAAGAAAAAAAAAATTAGATCAGTAGATGAAGTTAATGGTAGAATTAGTAATATAATTTATTTATTTTTTTAATCTCCAGGCATAATAGGCAAGTATCCACACACAATTTCCAAATCTACATTCAATGGCAAAATCTGGTAGTTAGCAAATTTGGAGCACATTTTTACTTTTAGATAACTCTTCCTTGATTAAAACTAAAGTTATATGATAATACAGACTTAACCAAAAGTAACTTAAAATAATTGAAGACTACAATATATCTATCCTTGCATAGTTTAGCAAATATTTAAATGTATTGTATACAAATAGCTCTTAATGCATATTCTTCAATTTATTTTAAATCAAAATAGAAAATGTGAACCTAATTTTTAACCAAGTTCTCTATCAGAAAAAAACTAGCTGCAATGATTTAACAGCATTCAGTTGTATGTAGCAAAACAATCTATCTGTGCTACAGAAACAAATTTGTAGAATCATTTCTTAAGCAATAGTTGTTATTTATACTTGTGACTATTACTGTTCAAAGAGCCATTTTAATGATTTAGCTGAGTTTTTATTTCTCACACATCCAGCTGGCTTTTGCTAACAGAATTAAACACTAGTAAGGGGTTTCCCATTATATTCTTCAGTATATTTTGTTCTTGTTGCTCAACAGCAAAAGGTCTCCTATCAACCAATCCCTTCTATGTCAATTGAATCACCAATGTCATTCAAATCAATTGGTCAGAGCACTGCCTCTTACGGAGTCCTACAGGCTACCAAGTTAAGCTCTTCAATATAAATTACAAACATACATTCTGAATTAACACCTTTAAGCTACAGGTCTCTTCATATCAAGTCCATTGACTTTTAACGTACCCTTTAAGACATCGATACACAACAAAAAAATGAATAAATAAAAATAAAAGTCCTATATTAAGATCTATTAGCTAAAAAGAAGCATTACCTTAGAACATTAACAAAGTGAATGCCTTTTATAAGCATTTACAAAGCCCCTTCCTTCCAGGCAGCTAATTTGGTTTGTTTATGTGTCAGATTTGCTAGCATAAAAGCCTCAAATGTTGATAATAAAATTAAAACAAAATGAAACTTAAGTTTCCAAAAACTGGTACAAGTATTATACAAAAAAAGAAAAAAGAAAAAAAAAAAAAAAAGGAAACTGCTGAGGAACTTTTAAGCCTCCAGCAGATTATTGCCCACAGAACTTACCCTGGATTTTCCTTCCGCATCCTTAAAGAGCTCCACGTATGTAACCTCACCAACTACATAAGACATACAAAAGGAAGATACCAAGAAACAATACATTTAAACACCGATATCTTGCTTTACTGCACACCTGTGCACAACTCTACAGAACAGCACCTATTATTCACCAACAGTCAAAACCAGACAAACATACTTCCTATCAATGGCTATGTAAATTTAACAATTTTCAGAAATGTACATCATCCACATTCTCTAAAAAAAAAAAAAAAAAAAAAGCTAACAACCATATTAACCTAATTCATACTACAGATCATATGTTGGCCAGCATGATACAGTTGGTGAACAAATGCACATATACATACGAATGGCCCCTTAGCCTAGCATATTAAAAGACATCAACATTAGCACTTTTCAAGTAACTTTGGTCGCCGACACACAACAGCTGTTTTAAGGTGACTTTCTACCTGAATGTCTTCAATCATGTTTGCCATCTGGAAACTAAATTTACAAATCATGCTTCACAGCAAGCCACACACTTTCTAGATAAAGTCAATGAATAAAACCAATCAAATAGTTGTCACCTTACAACAGATACACCAATGCACGTTTGTTTATTTTATTTTTATTTTATTGGAAAAGATCAGCCTCACAGCCAAAGTACATAGTTTCAGGTCTGTTGGAACTCAGTATTTCAAGAGATAACAAAGCTAACTTTTACAAGATCAAGTGTTAAAATTATTTTTCCCCAAAACCAACCATGTATATAAAAGAAAGGTTTTCTGGTTGTTCTGAAAACAAAACTGCAACAGCAGTCACACAATTTTAATAGAGAACTGCAGACAGCATCATAGCAGTCATGACAATACAAACAAAATGAATTCCACAGCCAGATCCCAGACTCCACCAAGATAATAACAAAACAGCTTTTGGAAAAAAATAATAATCAGACCTTGTTATTCATACTTTAACACGCTAAATGTATTGCTTAACTAAGTCCTTTAAAAATCTATAAAAGCTTCAACTAGACAAGGCAATCACTTTAACAAAATTCTTGGTGGCACGCATATACTGGCTCACCACTACCCCAGCAAAATGGGAAAAATAAATTGCTGCATTTATCCATGCTACCTTTTAATGAAATTATGCCAAATGAAAGAGGAAAGATTAATTCGTGAGTCAAGAAATTAGCAAAAGCAATTTTTTGAGTCTGTGTGGCTCAGAGAAATAATAATAATAATAATTTTAAAAAAACTGTTAGTTCCTTTTCCCTTCTACATGAAGATAAAACAACAGTGGGTTTATTAGAAAATGGTTACCTTTTTCTCTCATTAAATCTTTAATAGCTTGCCACTTCATGTCATATGGGATATTGCTAATGAAAACTCGGTTACGATTTGGACCCTTCTTTTCTCCACTGCCCGAACTTTTGTCTTTTGAATAAGGGTGAAATCTATTGGTCTTCTTATTTCCTGTAGATTTTTCTTTTAATTCAGATTTCTCTTCTTTCACTGATTCATCATTTTCCCTATGAATTGAAATAAAATACTTCAGTCATGCTTATAGCAATACCAATCCATACTAAATAATTATTTCATATTTATCACTCCATAAGACTTCCTGTAGTTAGACCTCCACAAAGCAGTTGAACAGTCAGCCTATTGACTCTAAAATAAGTCAATGCATTTCAAAGTAAGGATATGAGGACTTTTATCAAATGTCTCACTTAACAATCCTATTCAAACTAGATAGATGCAACACCCAACCACTCAGTGCTCCTATCAGACTAGTTAACAATATTATTAGAACCTAACAAGGGCAGGGCAAAGGTGACTATATTCCTATAGGGTATAAAACTACCACCTTTAGGGGGATTCGGACGGTAATGCAGCGGGTAAAGAGCAGGTGGCACAAAGCGCAAGAACCAGCTGAAGGATCCCAGTTCGAGCCCCCCCCCCCACCTGCAGGGGAGTCGCTTCACAAGTGGTGAAGCAGGTCTGCAGGTGTCTATCTTTCTCTCCCCTTCTCTCCATTTCTCTGTCCTATCCAAGAACAACAACAAGGCAACAAAAGGGAATAAAAAAAAAAAAAAAAAAACTACCACCTTTAGTGGAAAATTAACTTTTCATTCATAACCCTGAAAAAACTAAGGTATAAAATAACAACTTGAAATACAAAGTCTTGTCTAAGTAGTTAATGATTTATTCTCAGACTAATTCTCTGATCAAAAGCACTATTAAAATAGTTGTCTTCCATGTGTAAGCTACAACTATATATTTCAGCAGGCAATGACACTCTATTAATATAGTATCTAAAACTCTATGAGAACAAAAACTATCTTCTTTCATTTGGCATCAACAACTTTTCACATCTAACATATAGTCAGATAAATACTAGGGGGTAGGCTCAGGCATACTAGCTGTGCTATAACAGGCTAAGCTACCTCCCTGGCCAATAGTAACTGCTGAATGAAGAACTAAGAGTGTACACTTAAGGGGCCAGGCATTGACAAACTTGATTGAGTGCAAATATTACAATGTACAAGTGCCTAGGTTAAGTCCTTGCTCCCCACCTACAGAGCGGAAGCTTCACAAGCAGTGAAGCAGTGCTGCAGGTATGTCTCTTTCTTCTTCTCTATCACCTCTTCCCTCTCAACTTCTGTCTCTAATAAATAAAAGAACTAAGATTTTTCTAGAGAGCCCACACTCACTGACTTCTGTCTCTATCCAATAAATATTTTTTAGAGTCCACACTCATCAGAGCACAAATAGTGCTGCTATTTCCTGGGGGGGGGGGGGGGGCTTCAACATTAATTAAGAACTGTTAGGATCGGACTTGCTTTGCCACTTTTTCAGAACTTGACAGGAAAAGCCTCTTTTTAAACATATTCCCTCATCAGAAATGGAACAGCCTGGGTGTGATTTTTTTTTAACTGTACAAACTTAGTAACTACATGTCTGAAGAGTGACACTTCTGAAATGGAAGCAAGTAGCCAAAAGACACAGAAGTCTTTTATCTGGTTTCTGGATACAGCAGATATGAAAACAAGCCCTTCTTTTGAATCTCCCAAAGAACACACTTAACAGAGTGAGCTCAATTCAATACACATTTTAAAAGTAACTCTCAATCGAGGTAAGTAGATAGTTGTAGTTTCCAGCTAAATATGCCAGCCAATTTCCTTCTTCGTGAAACCAATCATGAAAACTGCACAAAACCTTAAGCACCAGTTAACGTATCATACTCATATATAGATGTAAGCATTTGCTTACAACAACCTGATAATTCTTTTAAAAAGCAGTGATACTATGTAAGAAACCCTCTTTAAAGTATTTGCTCAAAGGATAAGAGCAATTTTTTTTAAGTTTTCCCCCCAATGAGTGTAACCTAAAGATACTGCTAAACTGCTTACAATGTATAAATTGAGATTTATAAATTGAGGCACACCTGGTAAAGCACACATGCTACCATGCTTAAGGACCCATGTTTAAACCCCAGTTCCCACCTACAGAGGTGGAGTTTCAGAAGCTCTAGAGGAATGCTATAAACATCTCTCTCCACCCCCCACCTTTCTCTTCACCTACCTATTTCTGTTTCTACCATGAAAAAAAAAAGTGGGGGGGAGGGTGGATGGGTAGGTAATGGTCACCAGGAGTGGTGGAATTGTGCAGGTACCAAGTCCCAAAGATAATCATGGTGGTGATTTTTTTTTTTAATTTACCTATGGAAGGCAGATAAATTTAGTGGCTAGTGGTATGTTTATTAACACACATATTATAATTACTGAATTTCTGAACTCTCCTTATGTCATAAAAAAGCACTATTTAAAAAAACACTATGGGGAGTCGGGGGGTAGTGCAGCGGGTTAAGCACAGATGGTGCAAAGTGCAAGGACTGGCATAAGGATCCCAGTTCGAGCCCCCGGCTCTCCACCTGCAAGTTCGTCACTTCACAGGCGGTGAAGCAGGACTGCAGGTGTCTTTTTCTGCCCCTTTCTGTCTTCCCCTCCTCTCTCCATTTCTCTCTGTCCTATCCAACAAGAACAACATCAATAACAACAACAACAATAACTACAATAATAAAGAAAATTGAAAAAAAAACACTACAGAAGAGACTACAAATACACATGAAAACTCTTAGGGAAAACACAGTATTTCAATAATGCCATATAATATAAAAATTGGCATTATATACAGTAAGTGCCAAACTATCGTTTATAAAGCCAAGTCCCTTTCTTAGGTCTTAGAGTCCAGGAGGTGGCACATTGGACTCTCAAGCATGAGGCCCTGAGTTCAATCCCAGGCAGCACCTGTACCAGAGTGATGTCAGGTTCTTTCTCTCCTCCTACCTTTCTAATAAATAAAATCTTAAAAAAAAAAAAAAAAGACAAGCCCCTTTCTTAATGTAGTTGAGGTAAAGATGGTGATTCTTTTTTAACTGCTTTTTTATGTTTTATTAAATTTTATTATTTCTTTTTTTTTTTAGAGACAGAAACTCAGAAGGAAGGGGAAGATGAGGAGGCAGAAAGATTCCTGCAGTACTGCTTAACCACTTGTGAAGCTTTCCCTCTGCAGATGGGGACCAGGGGTAGTTTGAACCAGGGTCCTTGTGCACTGTGACCTGTGCACTCAGTTAGGTGCACCACAGTCCAGTCCCAAGACTGACTCTTTAAGATTGAATTTTGTCTACCCAAATTAAACTGAAAAATACATATAATATCAAATAAAACTAGTTTTCAAATGTGATTTAAGAAGCAGAAAACACGAGATCCAAAATTATGCCCACTTCCATTCTTTACTCCTAATTCGACCAAATAATACTGTTTCTAACACTTCAATATTTTATGCAAGTATCTCAATGTAACTCTCAATCCCCATGTCCAAAGAATCATTCAACCATACATGAATCATGAAGTTATATTTAAAAAAATACTGCATTTTCCTCCTGTTTACTTAAGAAAAAAAAAAAGAGTACTTTGGTATCCAGAAAAAGACTAGGAAGCATCTTAAATTCATTGTCAAAAGACAACTAGTCCTCTATGAGTTTCATAGTTATAAAAGTTCCCTTCGGCATTTTAAAAATATTTACCAGTCAAGTATAAAGTCTTGGGGCTACAAAGATGAGTAAGACATGAGTGGTCTCCATTCTCACTGCAATGGCTATGCACAGTCATTTTTATCTTGATGACAAGTGCCACTCTGTTCACTTAAAAATACTTTAAGGTAATGTTTGATAATTTTCATCTCTATGAATTCTTATAACTGAAAACAAAAGGTGGCACTGGGTGGTGGCACACTTGGTCAAGCACACACATTGCCATGCATAAGGACCAGGATTCAAATCCCAGCTCTCCATGTGCAGAGGGAAGCTTCACAAGTGATGGAGCAGTGCTGCAGGTACCTCTCTCCTTATTTCTGTCTCTGTTATAAAAAAATAAAAAATAAAGGCTCCCGGGAGTTGTGGGGTGGTTATGCAGACACCAAGATCCAGTGATAACCCTGGTGGGAGAAAAAATAATGTAACCAACTCAAGATTTATGGGGTGAGTGATGAACTATTACAGTTGGATCACAGGGTACAAAAAAAAAATTAATGCTAGGCTGACAGAGATAAAGGTCTTCAGAAGAAGTGATTCAATGTGGGAGGCCCACACTGGACCATTGGATATTAGAATTCTCTAAGACTAAAATAACTTCTATCAACTTGTTAAGAAAAGAAAGAGATAGGTTAAAAGCAACATCAAAAGAATATGCAATTTAGGCTCAAGAGGTAGCTCAGGAGGTAGGCCATGTGTTCAACATTACGAATCCAGGAGTTTGACCCCTGGCATCACATAATACTAAAGGGGTTCTCTTAAGGTATCTAGCGTTCATAAAAATAAATCAATAAATCTTAAAGGGATCTAACATTTGTAGTTACTGTAGCACCTCTTTATTTTTATGTTCCTCAATTAGAAGTGAAAGTGACTGTTTCCTCACTTTATCCCTCGCCTGTCTAGTTCAACTCTACTGAGACTTTATAAGGGATTAGACGTTTCAACCAGACGGAGATTTAGATATCAGTTTTACCTATACCAATGCTTTTTTTGCATTAATCATAACCTAGCAGGATGTTTATAATACAAGGATTTACTTTTGGGGGTTTTTTAAAAAGATGGTACTCCCATGTTTACATGGCAACATGAAAAGCATCTTTTACCATTCCATTAGTTTTCATTCATATGTCTGAAGTTGAGTCTATGAAAGTCCACATCTGTAGCAGACATGATAGTACCTGCTTCTCTCCCTTTCTAGTTTTGTACCACTTTTCAACCAAGGATCAAGCTCTACTGAGGAAGAATAGTTTGCACCTGCTTCTCTGTTCTACCTAAAAGATGCTGCAGATCCGGGAGTAAGGTGGTAGAGCAGCGGGTTAAGTGCAGGTGGCGCAAAGTACAAGGATCGGCGGCATAAGGATCCCGGTTCAAGCCCCTGGTTCTTCACCTTCAGGGGAGTCGCTTCACAGGCGGTGAAGCGGGTTTGCAGGTGTCTATCTCTCTCTCCCCCCCGTCTTTCCCTCTTCTCTCCATTTCTCTGTTCTATCCAACCAGGACGACATCAATAACAACAATAATAAAAAACAAGGACAACAAAAGGGAATAAATAAATATTAAAAAAAAAGATACTGAAGATCCTATTCAACCCTAATTTGGAGGTTGCACAAACTCAGCTGGGCAAGATATCTATCTTATCTGCAGTCAGCCCTAACACTGACTGATCCAGGTTTTAACATACTGTTTCAAACGTATTTTATGCAAAAAGTAAAAAAAAAAAAAAAAAACACGTTCCCATTTTAGCGTCAGCAGATGTTCACTGCTTCCTATTCTGAGACACAACTGAGAGAAGGAAAAGGATGTTTTCATCAAAATCTTAACACACAGTCAACTTCGGGTTTAAAGAGCTCAGAACTGAGCACATGAAAATAAATGTCCAACTTCATATTTCTACTTTCATAGGAGGAGGACAAGCTTGAGCGAAACATTTCCTTACCACTAGACTTTATGGATTTGAGTCCGACCACATTTTTAACAAGAGCAATGATGGGTGCTGCATTTTTTTTTTAAATAGAGACAGAAGCAAAGAGAGCGAGAGACAAACAGACAGACACCATAGCACTGAAGCTTCCTTCAATGTGGTGGAGGCCAGGCATGAATGACAACTGCATTCTCCAAGGTAGCAGGGTTTCTTCAATTATCTTCTTCTTTTTTTTTTTAACCATGACACCAACATTAAGAATCACTGCTCTCAGGTTTTGTTTTGGGAGGGGAGTATTTGTTGTTTTTTTAAAATATTTATTTATTCCCTTTCCTTGCCCTTGTTATTTTATTGTTATCGTTGATGATGTCGTTGTTGTTGGACAGGACAGAGAGAAATGGAGAGAGGAGGGGAAGACAGAGAGGGGGAGAGACAGAGAGACACCTGCAGACCTGCTTCACCGCCTGTGAAGTGACTCCCCTGCAGGTGGGGAGCTGGGGGCTCAAACCGGGATCCTTAGGCCGGTCCTTGCGCTTTGTGCCACTGCGCTACCGCCCAACTCCCCCCCCCACCCCTTTTATTTTTAAATAGAGTACTTCTCAGCTCTGGCTTATACTAGTATGGGGGAGGGAAAGTTGAACCTGGAACTTCAGATCTTCAGGCATAGCCATGATGCTATGAACCTCCGCCCGGGGTCTTGTTTTTGTTTTTGTTTTTTTTAATCGTCTACAAGGTGGATGGGGATCAGGGGGAGAAGCAACTGCTTTTTTTCAAGTACCTCTAACTCTCAAAAAATAAGGTGGTGGTGGTGCTATCAACTGAGCCTAACAGCTCGGTGTTAAAAGTTCCTCCTGGGCAGTAGCGCAGGGGGGTAAGAGCAGGTGGCGCAAAGCGCAAGGACCGGACGGGAGTAAGGATCCCGGTTCGAGCCCCTGACTCCCCACCTGCAGGGGAGTCGCTTCACAGGCGGTGAAGCAGGTCTGCAGGTGTCTGTCTTTCTCTCCCCCTCTCTGTCTTCCCCTCCTCTCTCCATTTCTCTCTGTCCTATCCAACAATGACGACAACAATAACTAAACAATAAAACAAGGGCAGCAGCAGGGAACAAATTAAAAAAATTTTTTTAAGTTCCTCCTGGGTAGCTGGCTATCAGGTGAAGAAATGAAACGGCACTTTGGGGCCGCCAAGACCCTGGAGCAAGGAGGGAGGCCCAGGGAGACAGACAGAGAGAGAGAGAGAGAGAGAGAGAGAGAGAGAGGGAGGAGCTTCTTTTTCCAGCGCTCCGCCCGCCTCCCTCCCTGTTCGGGAGGAAAGTGCTGGATGACGTCACCCCCGAGATCCCCCGCTGAACACGAACTCTTGGCCTTAAAAATCAATAAATGACAAGACAGGACCGTCCCCCTGCAAGCCCCAGCTGCCGCGGAGCCGGCTAGAGCGGTGACGGCAGAGTGCGGAGCCCGAACCCAGGCCGCCCCCCACCTCCTGGGCGCGGGAAGGGCCGGTGAGCAGCCCCTGTGGCACCTGCTCCTGCCGCCGCCCACAGTCCAAGGGGCGGGATCCCCGGCCCTGCAACCCCACCCCTGAGACACACACACCACACACCACACAGACACACACACCACACAGACGCACACACCACACAGACACACACACAGACACACACACCACACAGACACACACACCACACAGACACACACACAGACACACACACCACACAGACACACACACCACACAGACACACACAGACACAGACACACACACCACACAGACGCACACACCACACAGACACACACACAGACACACACACCACACAGACACACACACCACACAGACACACACACAGACACACACACCACACAGACACACACACCACACAGACACACACACAGACACACACACCACACAGACACACACACCACACACCACACACACACACCACACACACAGACACAGACACACACAGAGACACACACATACAGAGACACACACCACACAGACACACACCACACACACAGACACACACCACACACACAGACACACACACACAGACACACACCACACACACAGACACACACCACACAGACACACACACCACACACACAGACACACACACACACACCACACACACAGACACACACACACACACCACACACACAGACACACACCACACAGACACACAGACACACACACCACAGACACAGACACACACCACACACACAGACACACACACACACACAGACACACCACACACACCACACAGACACACAGACATACACACACCACACACACAGACACACACACCACACACACAGACACACACACCACACACACAGACACACACACACAGACACACACACACGCACACACACACACACACCCCGCCCCGCAGGCTGACTCCGGCCCCGGCCCCGCGTCCCGCCGGAGGACAGACAATACATTTTCACGCCATTGGAGCTGCTGCTGTGCTGCTGAGGCGCCTGCTTCTCCGGCTCCGGCGGGTGCGGTTCTCGCCGCGGTTCGCCCGACGGCTCCGCGGGCTGCGGGTGCGGACTGTCGTCGCCATCAGCCCGGGGGACTTCGGGTTTGTCGGCGTCCGCCATGCCGCCGCCACCACCGCCGCCGCCGCCTGCGCCGAGGGGGGCTACGAGCGCGACAATGGCGGCGGCCGGGGAGGCGGTAACGGATTCTGATTTGAAAAGGCCCCGAGCGCTCAGTGGCCCGGATCTCGCGAGAACCGGCCGGGGCTGGGCGGCTGGGAGACGGTGTGCGCTGGGGAAGGGGGTGGAAGAGAGCGGGGGAGGGTGGCGACGCGGCCGATGCCACGGGTTGCACGGCGGGGTCCGGGCGGCTTGTGCAGCGGCCCGCTGGCTGGGGCTCAGGCGGGGGCGCGGGCAGGCTTGAGTCTTTCAGAAGCTCCTGAGGGGACCGAGTTCTGACCACCTGCGTGTCACTTGGCACCTGATGGGGGACTTCACTTGGAAAAGTTGATCTGAGTGTGAGAAAATGTCTAGAGACTCTCCAGTCCAGTCCGCTGTGGAGCAGATTTAAGAGAAGCAACACACATCACTTTGCATGTTGAAAGACTGCAAAGCTCGGAATATCCTTGAGAACAGCCCTGGGATAAAAGAACGTTGGTGCCTGCGCACCTTGTTAACTAACGTTCAGTGGTTACTGAGCACTGGCTCTTATGCACCAAAAAAAAAAAAAAAAAAAAAAGCCTTGAATTTAAATTTTCAATTTTGAGAATAAATGAAAATTTCTTCGGGACATAACTGCTGGTTTATAAAAAGAAGACTTGGCTCTTTTTTTTTTTAATTCTCCAGGCAGCAATTAATGGGAGGAATCAATAATTTTTGTAAGAAATGTACTAATGGACCAAAAATGGACATTTGAGGTTCTGGCCATGACTTTATTATATGTTGATGACAATGACATTGAATACAGTTACAGGTTCTCAAACAAATATAATTGCCATATGAAATTTCAAATACAGCGATAGATTGTTCCCAAAGCTGAAAAAGGAACGTATTAAACTTAACTCCTAACCCTAGAGTGCTGTGATATTTCACATTGAAATAATCCTTTCCGTGATCCGGGAGGTGGCACAGTGGTAAAGCTTTGGACTCTCAAGCATGAGGTCCCGAGTTCAATCCCCGGCAGCACATGTGCCAGAGTGATATCTGATTCTTTCTCTCTCCTCCTATCTTTCTCATAAATAAATAGAATCTTTAAAAAAAAAGAAAGAAAAGAAAGAAAAAGAAATAACCCTTTCCAGCTAAAAAAAATTTCAAAGGCTTTTCCCAAATACTTGTTTTTCTTAAGAAACAAACAGGCATGATTTACATGCTTTGATAGATATCACACATACATGAGAATATAGTTAGAAACTAATACAGGAGCAATACAATAGTTCCTCTAGTCTTTGATGTTTAAATATGTAGAGTTTTGCCCTCAACCAAAAAATAATATAAAATATTTGATCTCATGCCAGACAAGTTGGACTCTTTAATCAGAAACACATGCATAAAAAAGAACAATTTTAATCAAGGTAAGTACACTTGGTAAAGAACACATGACAAGATAATATATTTGTTGTAATAAATAGCTTTTCCCTCAGTCAACCCAAAGACCAAATGATTAGAGCAGCAGAAATGGCTTTGGATTTTGACACAGCAAACCTGTGTTAAAACCCAGCAGTTACTTTCTGTCCTTAACTCTTTAGACAAGTCACTTAATTTCTCAATCTTACCACAGTAAATGTAGACAATAATACCTGTCTTGTAGTATTAAGGTAAGGAGGCGGAAAGCCAGTTTACAGAGTACATGTTCTAGATGAGCATAAAGTCGTATAAGAATTCCTTATTTTTCCAGTAGACTGCTCAGGGTTTTAGACAAAGAGAAGTCAGGTGATTTGCCCATAGAATTGTATTATAAGGGGCCAAGTGGTGGTGCACTTATGCACAAGGCCCCATGTTCAAGCTCCCTCCACCTCCTGCAGAAAAGCAGAGCTGCAAGTATCTATCTTTCCCTTTCCCTCTCTTTCACCATCTCAGTTTCTGTCTCTATCCAGTAAATAAAATATTGAAAAGGAACTGCATTCGCCACTCTCTGTCATTAATTGCTGGAGCTGAATTTAATGACAAGTTAATCTAAACTCTAACACCATCTCAAACAATATTTTTGTCCAACTCCATATTAGCTATCAAACTCAAGCAAAAACTACGAAAGTCATAGGCCCCAAGGAACATACCTCAAATGGACTTTCTCACTTCTTTCCACCCTAAGGTCCCTATTCTTATCTGCTCTATTCTTACTTTTTGGTTCCTGTTCATTAATCATTTTGCCCTGCTTTATATCTTACCACTTTTCAGCTACCAAGTTGCAGATGCTATCATGATTCGATCCTGACTTCCCCGGGCAGCTGGTCTCACCAATGCATCCTGGAACCTCACATTTCTAGAGCCCTACTCCACTTGGGCAAGATAGAAACAGGCTTGGGGTATGGATCTACCTGCCAACTCCCATGTCCAGCTCAGAAGTAATTACAGAAGCCAATCTCCCATCTTCTACACCCCAAAAAGAATTTTGGTCCATACTCCTAGCAGGGGAGAAATGACAGGGGGAAGATGACCAGAGGGCTCTAAACTCTAATTCCATCTGGACCTAGAGATAGAAAAGAAAAAAAGGAAGGACATTCAGAAATTATATTAGGTATAGGTGTGACTTGGAAAGGAAGAGAAGACTGAACCATGGGAGAAAATAGATCATTATAGAAATAGCTGTGACCTTGGGAGAACTACTGTACCTCCAAATTGAGGGAGTGGGGATTCAGAACTTTGGGGGTGGGAACAGTGTATAATTATGAAATTATATCCCTGTTATCTTATAATTTGGTAAATCAATATTAAGTCACTAATAAATTTTAAAAAAGAAATAATCACATTTGCAAAAAAAAATGACAGCATAATCTCACAGTCCCTAGTATAGAATGTTCGGCAAAATCTTTCAATTTATTCAATTTACTATTTGAAGAAGATTTTGTGCATAAGATAGAGTAGTAATCAAGTGAGGAATGCTGCAAAAATGACCATGGCCCTGTTGGGAGAGCATATTTATAAAAAGCACTATCTGATTGAGATGACAGATAAAAGCTAAGTATAATTAAAAATTTATATACAGAAACAGGAGACCAGTCTGCATGCTGCAGTGTGCTAATTAAAATATTCCATTAAAATATTTATCTTGATTATAGAATTTTCTGGCACTCCTTTAAATGTTGTGCCTAAGACAAATAATGTCCTTCACTATACTTTAGTTCTGGCCCTGATAAATACATAAAGGGCAGAGGTTAATTCCTATAGTTGGGCTGCTAAGTGCTTTGTAGAAGAACTGAATCATAAAAGGTAGGGAGATTTGGAGCAGCTTCTAAAGAGAAAATAATTAATCCTTTCTCCATCTTACCTCTTCATTTAACTGCTCTTAAGAATGATCTCTCCTTACACATAGGAAAGTAATTACCTTATACAAGCCTGCAAAATAATAAAGAAAAAAATAGTTACAATGCCCTAGTGAAACATTTCTATATTTCACTTCCTCCATTTGTGTGTGTACTGAAAAATAATAATAATAATTGTGCTAAAAAATAGCTTCACATAAGCAGTTTTCTTGTTTACAGATTATATGTTAGCATGTGTGTATTTGTTGAGAGTAATTATCTGGAAATTTAGCCCTATAATTCCAAGATATTTCAAATTGATACTTAAACATGTGTATGTCACTTAAGAATTGTATTTCTGCACTAGTTGTAGAGACTAGATATAATAATGTATTAGAAAAATAGAAATTATTACTCACAAGTTGAAACTATGAGGGGGTCAGGGTTTTTGTCAACCCAAGCCATCAGGCTTCTTCTTTTTTAAAATTTATTTATAAAAAGGAAACTGACAAAAACCATATGATAAGAGGGGTACAATTCCCACCACCAGAACTCCGTATTCCATCCCCTCCCCTATAGCTTCCCTATTCTTTGTCCCTCTGGGAGTATGGATCCAGGGTCATTATGGGGTGCAAAAGGGGGAAGGTCTGGCTTCTTTAATTGCTTCCCCAATGAACATGGGCATTGATAGGTGGATCCATACTCCCAGCTTGTCTCTCTCTTTCCCTAGTGGGGCGGGGCTCTGGGGAGGCAGGGCTCCAGGACATATTGGTGGGGTTGTCTGTCGAGGAAAGTCTGGTTGGCATCATGCTAGCATCTGGAATCTGGTGGCTGAGAAAAATGTTAACCTATAAAGCCAAACAAATTGTTGACCAATCATGAACCTAAAGTCTGGGTTATGTTTGAAATCCATGTGTAGTTGCTTTTTTCAGTCCTAGAAGGGAAAAAAAAATGGTTGTGCTCTGACAATCAAGTTATGCTATTCCCCTCTTTTGTTTTCTTTCCCTTTTTCTTCCTCCCTCTTTTTTTCATTCTCTGTTTTCTCCTCCTCCTCCTCTCCTCTTCCTCTTCTATATTTCTTCCTCCTCCTTCTCTCCCTCTTCCTCTCTCTCCCTCACTTCTCACCACTATTTCTATTGCTCTGCTTAATTTAGAAACCTAATATTTAGCATCAAACAGTCTAAAAATGCATCCTGGAGAAAGGTTTCTATCAGCCAAGTGAAGTTTAGAATTTAGGCAATTATCTGAATAATCCAGGCAGAAATTCAAGATTCACCTCAATTATTCAAATAACTTAGTACTGACAGTTTTGCTTGAATTTCTTCAATAATCATTTCATTTTTCAAGTTTACATGTTTGTGAGCAATATGGAGACTCAATGTTTTATCAAGATTACAAACTCTGGTTATTTTCACAGATTTACCTAAGTCAAAATCTTTATTCACTTACTCATTTATTAAAAAAAAAAAAGTTTTATCATCTTTATTTATTGGATAGAGACAGCCAGAAATCAAGAGGGAGGGGGGTGGTAGAGAGGGAGAGACAGAGAGACACCTGCAGCCCTGCTTCACCACTCATAAAGCTTTCCCCCTGCAGGTGGGGACCGGGGGCTCAAACCCGGGTTCTTGCACATTGTAGTACATACGCTGAACCAGGTGCGCCACCACACAACCCGACTTACTCATTCCTTAAGTCACCCTGTTTATTTTTCTCAGTTCTACTCCAACTAGCTCAAAAATTTTTTCTGGAATATTAGTACTCATTTATTTTTATGTGTGATTAATAGCGAGTTACAGAATTACCAGTTTACAGGATACCATTCTACACCATACCCACCACCAACTTTCTTTGCCCCTATTAGTAGCTCAATTTAAAAAGGTCAAAATCCCAGTTCACGTTATCCCTCTGGCACTAAGTTTATCTCTATAATTGGGATAACTAAATCAACAGAATAGAGTTTCAAAGACAATTATGTGTAAAAACTATATTCAAAACACTTAGTACAGTACGTGGCATATAGTAGATTCCTAGTAAAAAAAATTGTAACTATTGCTATCATTAACACGTATACTGGGGACAGGTGGTGGCACACCTGACTGAGCGCAGATATTACAGTGTACAAGGACCCGGGTTCAAGCCCCCGGTCCCCACCTGCAGGGGGAAAGCTTTGTGAGTGGTGGAGCAGGGCTGCAGGTGTCTCTCTGTCTCTATCCCTCTCTACCTCCCCCTTTCTTCTCAGTTTCTGGCTGTCTCTATCTAATAAACATTTACCCTTTTATCTTCAGCATCAAGCATAAGTTCCTAGATATCAGGTGTTAAGTCTAATTTATCTTCTTGTCCCACATCTATAATGGAGAATGGCTACTTGTATGAAGAACATTCTCTTTAGTATTAGGATTATTATTCACTAACTATAACTGGCAAAACAAAGGTCATGTCTATAAAGCCTTCTCCAAAGTCTGGAAAAACAGCATACATATAATGGGCTCCCAACAGTAGTATTGGATGAACGAGTTTATCTCGGATAAGTAGGTGATAGGATTCTAGTCTGAATATTGGTGGAGAGCAGTGGTTACTAGATAGCATACTGGTCTGTGAGGGCAGTTAAATTCCAGGTCAGTGGTGACCTGGAGTTCCTACACTGCATTACTTCACAACACAACTGGAGTATTCATCCAAAGCTAGGCACTTTCCAGTCTCCACCCCTGTAGTTAAAAGATACAACCTTCTCAACTTACCCAAGGAAGCTAACATAAAGGTCAAACACGCAGCAGATACGAATTAGCATACGTGTGCATTGGGAATGCTCTGTTACTGTTATCATTATTTCAAAAGTCATCTGCTACCATCTTTGTGATCAGTGTCCTTACTGAAGGTAAGGTAGCCCCTGTACTATGGGGTCTTTCCCTCTTTTCTCTTTCTGAATGAAAATGTGGCCCAGAGTAGTCAAACCACACATGTGCAAGGCCCAACTCTATAATCAGTTTATTTGTATTATTAAAGTGATTGATTCTTGGCAAAGAGGGAGGCAGATCAGTGAAACTCTGCTCTGCTTCCCTCCCTATAGGAACAGCTACTACCTCCTCTTGAATAGTTTCATAAATTGGACTTCCTTTTATCAAAGTCATAGATAGTGGATGATAATATTTATTTACATACAATAACACTGCACAGCTCTGGATTCTGGTGGTGCACGGGACTGAACATAGGGCTTCAGAGCCTCAGGCGTGCAGTCGTTTGCATAACCATTATGCTATCTTCCTTACCCTGTATGATAATATTTTAAACTTTTCTAAGTTCATTGCCCTAGCCCCAATGATCAATTTATATCAAATAAATGGTGTTTCTGAATTAAATAATTACCCTTTTAAGCAACATCAGATTCAGTTTTCAACTAGGACATTTGGAAAGAAAAATAAATTTTCAGAGTAATGACTAATAAGGTCTAATGCTAATGTTACCCTGTCCTATCAAAAAATAATTCTATAAATGATGATGCCAGAATTAATGACACAATCCATATTTCATTGTTTGGCAGTCAAAGCTCAATTTATCCATAAATTACTGTGAATGCTTCCAACAGCCTGTATTTCTCAGGCTCACATGAGGCTATACAGGACCAAGTGACTGTGTTCTGGCCAGTTAAAATACAGGCCGAAAATTAATAGTCAACTCTGCAGACGTTTCTTTAGAAGGAACTTACTTAGCTGTAAAAATGACACTTTCCTCCCTGTTACTGGGTTATAATGGAGAAATAATGTCTACAGTAATATCTACTATATTAGAGCATGAACTGACATTGTGATTGCATGCTAGTTGCTGAAGGGGGCCCAGCAGTGGTGCACCGGATTAGAGCACATAGTATGAAGCACAAGGTCCTGCACAAGAATCCTGGTTCCAGCCCAGGCTCCCCAAATTCAGGGGAGCCGCTTCACAAGTGGTGAAGCAGGTCTGCAGGTATTTCTTTGTCTCTTTCCCTCTCTATCTCCCATTCCTCTCTCAATTTCTCTTTGTCCTATGGGGGAAAAAATTGAAAAGCTGGCCACAGGAGAAGTGGATTCATAGTGCAGACACCGGGCCAGCAAGTGATAACCCTGAAGGAAAAAAAAAGCTAAATACTGAAGATGGGGAAATAGGAAGATAAAACTAGAGTCTCTGATGACATTCTAACATTTCTGTCTTAAAACTTGTTTTCAGAAGAGGAAGTTCTTTACTGATCAAATTGTTGCTATTTGAATTATGTCTCTTAAGCACAGCTAAATTTAATCCTGATAATTATTTTTATTGAGATGACTTTTTTCATCTGTGGTTTTTTTTGTTCTACATATGGTCATGCAAACACTACATGGCATTTTTTTCTGAAGATACTATGTATATGTTTTCATTTGTTCCATTCTATAAACTACAAAGCAAATATATATGTATATACAAAAGTATTCCATTTTATAACTATTTTTCCTGTTTTCCTTTTTTCTTTCTTCTTTTTTTTTTTAACTTCTTTTTTCTTTTTTCATTTGCCTCCAGGGTTATCACTGGGGCAGGAATCCACTGCTCCTGTGGCCATTTTCTTTTTTTTTTTTTCCATTGTTGTTGCTGCTGCAGTTGTTGGATAGAACAGAGAGAAATTTATAGAGATGGGGAAGATAGTGGGAGAGAAAGATAAGACACCTATAGACCTGCTTCACTGCTTTTGAAGCAATCCCCCTGTAGGTGGGGAGCCGGGGACTGGAACCGGGATCCTTATGTGAATTCTTGTGCTTCGCACTATGTTTCTTAACCTGGTGTGTTGCCACCAGACCCACTATTCTTCCTTTTTCCTTACTGGCAGAACTACATTTTTATTGAGTATAGCAAGATGACCCGCTAAATACTGACATGGCCATAGCTCTAGCAACAGAATTACAAGAAGATATTCACAGGAGAGATAATAGGAGTAACATTCCCAATAAGTTTTTCACTTTGCTCCTTCCCCATGAGACTATAAACTAGAGAATCACTTTGAAGGCCATAAAACAGCAGGTCTGGGGATAAAATCTACAGGCAAAGAAGGACAAGTTAGATATGTAGAAACCAAAACGCTGATGACCTTACAAAGCCTGTAAAGCCTGATGATTCCAGAATCCAAATTTCTTGCTTAAGAAGAAGAAGAGTCTCTGTGTCTAGGCATTTCCATTGAATTTATTTTCACTTAGTTTTACGAAATTGAGAAGAATCCAAAGATTCTCCTTCTTTGCAATCCTTCACAATAAGAGTTACATCAGTCTTAATGCCTGTTTTTGAGCCTCCTCTGTAAAAAAGCTAGCAAAAATAGTGTTTCTGCATGGTATGTTGTACAATGACAGTTTTCAGTGATTGCAGATGATATTTTGAGTCGCAAAATGTTTAAACATGCTAAAATATATGTGTACATATATATATGTATATGTACATATATATATACACACAAATTTATGTCCATAGATCAAATTCATTAGGAATCTTTGTCTAATGTTCATTTCCCAATTAATCTGGCAGTCAGCAGGAAAAAATAATGAGTATTTGGTTCAGGCAAACATTTAAAACGTTTTGTGTAAGACGCAAAGCACAGAGATTTAGAGACATACACAATAATTAGTAGGTCTGAGGGAACAAATGCCTCTGAGCTATTTGCTAGAATTTGAAAAATTAGCAGTGACATTAGTCACAGGCAATCAGCATCAACTATCTTTGTGACTTATGGTAGAAAAGAAAAATCTTAGAGTTCCTCTATACCAGACACTGTTGGCTTAAGGGTTCATCTACCAGTTACTGATACCTGCAGCTGCTACTGAAATTAATCAATCTTCATTTTTTTCCTTCACCTAAATTTCATGAGTCCCTCTCAATAACTCACCTTAGGTTGGAATATTACCAATAACAGAATCCACAGGAGAATATGTGAATGTCTCATCAAAAAGAGAGTTGACTCTTGTCAACCACCAGGTTCCAGATGCTAGCATGATGCTGACCAGACTTTCCTGGAGAGTCAACCCCACCAATGTGTCCTGGAGCTCCACTTCCCCAGAGCCTTTCCCCACTAGGGAAAGAGAGAGACAGGCTGGGAGTATGGATCGACCTGTCAACACCCATGTTCAGTGGGGAAGCAATTACAGAAGCCAGACCTTCCACCTTCTGCATCTCACAATGACCTTGGGTCCATACTCCCAGAGGGATAAAGAATAGGAAAGCTATCAGGGGATGGGACGGGATACAGAGCTCTGGTAGTAGGAATTGTGCGAAGTTGTACTGCTCTTATCCTATGGTTTTATCAATGTTTCCTTTTTATAAATAAATTTTTTAAAAAAAATTTTAAAAAGAGAGTTGAGAAGGATGAGAATGGTGGTGAGTAATATATGACAGTTTCTAAGCCATTTGACATATATTTAGAAGCCCCATATACAAAAGAGAGGATTATTTTGCTCATTGTTCATTCATCCATTCATCAGTTGTGTTTGTTTGGTTTAGAAATAACCACACAACAAAATAGCATGACATATGTAAAAACACATGCGACTTGTGTTATTCTCTTAACTCTATTAACAAATCTCAACTGTGAATTCTCTAAGACATCTTTCAGGTTACTAAGGAGACCGCACCTCAGTATTTTCAAATGGATGTTCTGACAGTCCCAAGGTTATTACTCCAACCTAGACATTTGTATCTGGAATTCTAAAATATCTGTTCACTTATTCCAACCTAGACATCTGTATCTGGAATTCTAAAATTTCTGGAAACTAGTGTTAAAAATAATTCTGGAAAGAAAATAGACTTTAGTTTTCCCAATTGTTAATTGCTTTAGGCATCACTTGAAATCTTGGGGTAGTCTTTTGAATACAAAATAAAATTAATTGGCATACATATTTTTCTTTAAATACTCATATTTTAAGTAGTTTTGCAATAGCCACCAATATCAACTGATACTGAAATAAAATGCCCTATATAATAGGCTTTGCCAATTGTCTCCTATTGTTATGTAAAGTGAGTTTATATCTAAATTAATATTCATTTTGGTTTTGCTTGAAATAATGAAATTTTGAGTATTATTTGGCCAGTTTGGTTTTATAAACATGATATGCAAATATGCAAGTGTTTTTTTTTTTTTTAACAATGAAAACACTGATACAAAATACAAACGATGATTTATCAGTACTGGGCCATCAATTATAAAATTATATAATGAATACAATATAAATTGAATAGATGACAGGTGAAAGTATAGAGAGATGAAGAAAGTATATGGAGGGTTGGAGAGATAGCATAATGGTTATGTAAACAGACTTTCATGCCTGAGGCTCTGAGGTTCTAGGTTCAATCCCCAGCACCACCATAAACCTGACCTGAACAGTGCTCTGGTATCTCTCTCTCTCTTATTAAAGTAAAAATAAAATAAAATATTTAAGTATATGGAAACATTTTGTGAGTTATACTCTATTTTCTGGTAATTCTAAAAAAAAATTAACTCCATTAATCGTAAAACAGGGTCTGGGTGTGGCATGCCTGGTTGAGTGTACATATTACAATGCATAAGGACCAGGGTTCAAGCTTCTGGTCTATACCAGCAGGGGGAGGAAGCTTCGCAAGTGATGAAAACCTCTATATCTCCCTTCCTCTCAACTTTTCTCAGTCTCAATCAAAAATAAGTAAATAAAATATTAAAGCAAGCAATTTATAGAATAATAGGCACAACTTAGAGGGAAAATCAAAGCGTGAAAACCTAGTATGACACCAAAGCAACTTCACAACCAGTGTACTGCAAAAGTATCTACAAACCTAATGAAAAGACCCAGTTAAAAATACAAGTTAAAGGCTGGGGGTATGGATCCACCTGTCAATGCCCATGTCCAGCAGAGAAGCAATTACAGAAGCCAGACCTCTCACTTTCTGCACCCCATAAAGACCTTTGGTCCATACTCCCAGATGGATAAAGAAAGGAGAAACTTCAAATGGAGGGGAAAGGATATAATATAGATCTCTGGTAATGGAAATTGTATGCAATTGTATCCTTCTTATACCACAATTTTGTAAATCATTATTAAGTCACTAATAAAAATTATTAAAAAATACAAGTTAAATATATATACAATATGTAAATGTACATAAAAATTTTTAGTTAAGAAAAATGGGAAAAATATACGGAAAAGGTTAAATTATGAAAACAAAGGCAAACACACACACACACACACACACACACATCAGCAACAACTGTACAATATGCATTTTCCAGACAGGGAGTGTGGACAAATTGAACCAAGAGGAATCAGAAGTAAATAGGCATTGGCAATAGGACAACTGTCCTCCACAGCTTGCTGCATTCAGCTGTATTAGAGGACTCAGCATTGTTGCTTTTACTTGATAATCAGAACACAGAAGTCTTGGGGAAAGCCAATTGATTTACATATTATATTGTCATCCCTACATGCAATTACATATGGACTGATTCATATTAGAAAATTTCAGTGAGGTAAAAATACACTGATTTTTCTCTTTCAGACATTATCCCCAGTAAAATAAGACAAAAGCTATTATAATCTACTGTGGTTATGGCTCAACCATTTGTGAAGATTGTGCCCAAGATACCTTATCATATTCATTAGATTCAAGAGTAAACATAGTAGAGGACTTGAAGAATACTCAAAATGAAGCAACTTAAGGCTTGTGGGCAGTTAAGTTAAAACCAATTAAATAATACTTCACTTAGCCTATGCTGAACTGAAACATTCTATGAATATTTCTTCACAGTTTGTTTACCCACAAAACATAACATCTCATTTTCAGTGGAAGTCATCCAATAGACCAGCATTAGATCATTATCTACACTAAAGTGTCATCATCTTCAATTCACTTAGGAGTCCACTTACTTAGATAATTTCTTCACTGCTGACAAAGTCCCATAGTCCTTTTCAGTCCTTTTCTAATCAAATTTAAACATCCTATTACAGTACTCTCTAATCTTATTTCAGCGTTTTCAGCATTGGCTATCCTCAAGAGATTAGATGATGAAATGACCTAGAGGAAGAACTTCACAGAAAGAAAATCAGGTGGTAGAACAAACAAACTGGATAAAGGGGATTACCAGGTAGTCAGTAATGGTGTAAAACAGGGAGCGAAAAAAGGTCCATTTATTTAGGGCAAAAACATTATGTTGCTCTGTGGATTATTCTGAAATCATAGAAATATCCTTTTAAGGACCAATGCGTGCCTAGAGTTGTGAGCAAAGCGATGAGCACATATTTCTAATTGGGATTTTTAGAATCATTCTTAAATAGCACCACCACCACCCCAAAAATTAAATCACTTATGTAGGAAAAAGAATGCAGGGAGTTGGGCGGTAGCACCGCCCTAAGGATCCCGGTTTGAGCCCCCGCTCCCCACCTGCAGGGGTGTCACTTCACAAGTGGTGCAGCAGGTCTGCAGGTGTCTGTCTTTCTCTCCCCCTCTCTGTCTTCCCTTCCTCTCTCCATTTCTCTTTGTCCTATCTAACAACATCAATAACAACAACAATAATAATAACTACAAACAATAAAACAACAAGGGAAACAAAAGGGAATAAATACATATTTTAAAAAGTGCATAGATATTTTAAAATGCCACACTAAGTAAAATGCACTTAAAGAAAATAAAACATGTGGCTTTTAGATATAGTTAATTACTTAACACTGTCATAAACCAAATAAGCATAGGAGTTCAGCTTTAAAATATTTAAAACAGCTGGTGGAATGGCCTGATAGTGACTAAAGAGTCATTGTTAAAGTATGCCAGTCTCTTGCCCTTAGTCAGCTTTTGCAGTCCTTGCTTTGATAAGGTTAGCTTTGGAGTGAGTGAGAGAGCTGTAATAGGAAGTAGTGAGGAGGGTATCTAAGTCTAAGTGAACGCTATTTCATTATGAACTAATCAGGGAATCCTGAGATTCCCAAACAGACTTGATGGGCCTAGAACTCAAATAAATCCCTCTCTCCATTGTTACCGGTCATTTCTATCAGGAACAACAAAATAGACCCCTTTATGGGCCCCCATAGGACCTTGCCCTCAATTTGGATCAACAATGGTATAGAATGTTCCATCTTCCGAAGGGAGGATGGACAACATACTCTATGCTACACCTGAGGAAGATGGGTCAATATTGGGGCAGCATGGAATGTTCCTATTCATGACCACAGAATGTTAGCTCAGATCTAGAGGGATGCAGAGGTCACACAGGATCCTAAACTGAATATGGGCCCCAGATCACATTAAATAGATGGAGTTTACAGTCAACAATATTTGTACCCCTTTCGCATATTGGGGAGCTACTCTCTTCCCTGATTCAGGTTTTTGGTCCCTTTCCCAGCCATGACATCATCTCCCCAGACAATAACTTGGATCCACCTGCATATCAGATTTCAGGCTCAGGCAAAAACAAAACAAAACACAAGTATAGCTACAGGCCCTTTGAAATATAACTAAAATAAGCCTACTAGCTATCTACAAAATGGAGCCCCCCCCAACATTTCATCTGCACTATTCCAGCCTTTAGGTCCATGATTGTTCAACAATTTCTTTGGCTTTGTATGTTAGCTCTCTTTTCAGTCACCAGGTTCCATTTGGTAGCATGACGCTGACCAGACTTCCCTGGAGAGACAACCCCACCAATGTGCCTTGGAGCTCCACTTCCCCAGAGCCCTTCCTCACTAGGGAAAGAGAGAGACAGGCTGGGAGTATGGATTGACCTGTCAACACCCATGTTCAGTGGGGAAGCAATTAAGGAAGACAGACCTTCCACCTTCTGCACCCACAATGATCTTGGGTCCATACTCCCAGAGGGTTAAAGAATGGAAAGCTATCAGGGGATGGGATGGGATACAGAGTTCTGGTAGTAGGAATTGTGCAAAGTTGTACTGCTCTTATCCTATGGTTTTATCAATGTTTCCTTTTCATAAATAAAAAATTTAAAAAATTAAAAACAAAAGAAATAGATCTTTTTGTCATAGCTTTTAAATTTGCTAGTATTCAATTTTCAAACAAATAGAAACATTTCAAACTGAAAGTCACAGTTATATTACAATATTTTAGCTCTAAAAGAATAATCAAGCTGCTACAGACAAGATGTATATTTTGATGAAAAGTTAAAGGTTGACATGTTGGTCTACTGTATTCAGCTAATGACTTGGCTACATAAAGCTTGAAAACAAAGAGTCTTTGGGAACCAGGGTGGCAAGTATTCATAACAAGTAAAACTTCTCTGCAAAGCATCCTGATCAGGCTTTTTATAGGAAATTCTTACTTTCAACTTCTTTGTGATACCTTCATTGAAAAGTATATTCACTAGATTAGAACTGTCGTGTCATTACCCATCTGATAAAACAAAATTTCATTAACTAATATAATAAAGAACAAAACTATAAAGGTCTTAAAACATGATAAGGGGAACAGGCAGTGGCACACCCAATAAAGTACACATATAAGCATGTACAAAGACCCCGTCTCAACTTCCTTGTCCCCACCTGCAGCCAGGAAGCTTCATGAAGAGTGTAGCAATACTACAGTAGTCTCTCTTCCTCTCTACCCCTCTATTTTCTCCTCACTGTCAATTTCTCTCTGTCTCTACAAAAAGAGAAGAAGAGGAGGAAGAGAAGGAGGAGGAGAGGAAAGGGGGGAAGGAAAACCTTATAAAGAGTTCTTGGTTTTAAGTTTTCATTTGATTCCCAGGTCCCTGATAACAAAAAGAGAAAGCAAATGTGATCAGGAAACTGATTCACATTGTATCTAAGAAGAAAACTCACCATTTATCTTGGGATGGTTTAAGTGAGACAGGGTGGTGGGAGAGCTTAATGTATAAAACTGATACTGAGATGTATATTTTTGGAGACATGTCTTAAGAAACAGTATTTGGCATTGACCAAATCTTTAGCAACAAGGCTATAGTAGACATAAATCAAACTGCAAAAATTGGGACGTCATTTGACACAGAATATTTACATAAAAGCTAAAAATGTAATGTCAAAGTGGAGTGATGGTACCTGTTTGGGGAAGGTTTAAAAAGTCAGTACTTTTGCCTTTATGGTAACTTGGATTGCTCTGAAAATAAATTATAGACTGTCCAGAAGTGTAGGCTAACCTTCTGTGATTTAGAAAAGAATTTGTAGATTTCAAATCTTTCAACATTTAAAAAAACAATTTCTTAGTTAGACAGAGCACTGTTTTTCTTGTATCCAGTGCCATGAATAGAAAGTGGGACCTCATATATTCAAGCCTTGTTTCCTACTGTTGAACTATTGCCTAACTCAGCAATTATTTTGATAAAAATTAGATAGTGGTCTTTTTCTGGGGATTTGGCAAAGGGCCTGGAGTATTGCAATTTATATCCCCTTTTTGACACTGAAAAATACAAATTATTAATTTCTGAACTTCAAAATAAATTTGTGAAATTTCCATTTTTTTTTTGGCAAGGGCAGAGTCTAAATCTTCGGATTGCTTCATGTAACAAGGCAATTGGAACATAATGGACTTTTAATAGACTATGCCTTACTGAAGGAGCCATTTTGCAGACTTTGCAGAATTAAATGATGTCATTAAATATATAGTTTGAAAAAATCAAACTTATATAGCAGGTCCCAGGTTCAATCCATCTGCACCACCATAAAGGTGAGCAGTGCTCTGGTTAAAAAAAAAAAAAAAAGAAAGAAAGAAAGAAAAAGAATAGCTTCACTATGTATTTCTGTGTTATTATGTTATTTAATAAAATACTTTGAGTTTCCAAAAAACATTCCAATTATTGTCAATGGTAAACACCTCACTTAGAAAATTTAGAAGAGTTGTCCTACACAGTTTGAGGTATGGAGAGAGAGAGAGAGAGAGAGAGAGAAAGAGAGAGAGAGAGGAAAAGATTTCTAAGAGCATAGCCCACACAACTGTGAATATGCATTGCAGATTACTTATATGAGAGTTAGGGAGTGAGTCAGGCAGGCCCTAAAGAAAAGAGGAGTTACTAATACAGAGAAGACAGTTCATGCAAGAGCCATTACTTTTGGTAAAAGTATATTTGAGATGCTCAAAAATATTTGTTTCATGACTTGCAGAGAGGGAATCAAGAGGAAATTGATAACATATGGTGGGTTTGTGACTTCTGATCCATCTTCCTACTCTGTACTTTTTAATGGGTGAATTCTGGCCATTGAAATTTATTGATATTACAGATTTAAGATACTTCAGTGTCATTATTCTAAACTTTTCTGAGTGTTCTGATACATGACAAGTTTCCAGTGATGTTGTTATTGCTTATAGGAGACCTTTTAGAATTTCTTATAGAACAGGTTTGGTGATAACTGATTTCTTCAACTGTTGCTTGTCTGAGAAGGTTTTTATCCCTGCAGGTAGTCTGAACAATAGACTTGCATGATACAATAGTCTTGGTTGAAATCCTTTCTCATTGAACGTTCGGGATGCATTGGATCGACCTTCTCGTGGTGCATCCCGTGAGTACCCATTTATTGGGGAAACTGACGATCCTTCTTAGCCGACTGAATCCACATGGATCCCAGTCACTTTCAAAGCCAGCAACAAGCAGACATCAGGCTCAACCTGACGCTGTTGACTGGCTACGGAAGAAGGGCAAATGCTAGAAGAAGAATTGAACGTTCAATATATGTCTTGCCATTCTCTTAAAACTTTTAGAGTATGTGTGGAGAAAACTTTTGATAATCTTATGGGTTTCACCCTTATATGACTCTTGTGTTCAATTTGTACAGAAAAATAGATGACTGGGAGAGCAAGATGGTACCTATTTATGCTGACCATGTCTTATTAAGTCTTAAAAGGTCCCTCTTTCACACCTTTTCAATCCCCTAAATTATGCTTACATGGATTCACTTATAGCTTTGTATGTTAGTTAAGAGGTCATAGTTGTAAAATTCAACAGTTGTTTTAGTTTTAACTCAGTCTCTGAGGTGAAACAAGGTAGTTTAAAGTTTTTTTACTTTGCTGTTGGGAAGTTGCCTATATTTGAGCTATTTTTTCTAACTAGCACTGGAGGTTTCAATGTTATTTAGATTTTTCACTTAATCACTCACTAGTGATTAAGAGAATAAACAGAGATAATAAATGATGATTAAGACCAATGAGATATGAGGGCACAAATTATAGTTTAAATTAAATTATAAATTATAATGACTTAGGGGGCCAGGAAGTCACACACCAGGTTAAGTGCACACAGTATGAAGTGCAAGGATGGGGCAGGAATCCTGGTTCCAACCCCCAGCTTTCCACCTGCAGAGGGGTTGCTTCACAAGTGGTGAAGCAGGTCTCAGGTGTCTTTCTCTTCCCCTCTCTGTCTTCCCTTCCTCTCTCAATTTCTCTCTGTCCTATCCAACAGCAGCAGCAACACCACCAATGGAGAAAAAAAAAAAAAAAGATGGCCACCAGGAGCAGTGGATTCCTAGTGCAGGCCTCGAGCACTAGCGATATACATTGCCAAAATGTCATATCTCTAGCACATTGCTACTTGAAGTGTGACATTCTGAGATTTGCAACCTCTGGCATCATGTGAGATATTATTAGAAATGCAGAATCTGAGACCCAACCTCACACTTACTAAATGAGAATCTGTATTTTAGCAAGATCCCCAGGAAATTCACACGCACATTAAAAATCAAAAAACAATGATAGCAAGAAAGGATGTCATTTTCCAGCAAACTTTAAAAGTACCAATATATTCATGGCTTTGAACATGTTACAGTAACAAGATACTTCTTTCATTGTCTCTTCTCTTGTTGCTCTTCTTTGGTGGGGCAGTTATTTTTAGGGTGTTTATAGTATTTAATTTAAGTGAGATTGAATAACCTTTTTAGTGTAGTCTTGTATGAACTCTCATTGCCTGTTTTGTAAAATCATGAAATTTCCTGAGTAAATACTCTAAATTATAATATTTATTTCACATAATCATTGACATATATATATATATATGACACATCTTTTCATCTTATGTGTTTTCAGCACATTTTCACATGAAATAAGATCTGATTTTTCATCTCTAGTTCCCACAATCAAAGCCAGTGCAATGATTTGTAAGGTAAATAATTATGCTTTAAAGAAATCTACAGGTGTTTTCAACCTGTAGGTTCTGTATATAGTGCTCTAACATAAACATATCTAGAACCTTAGAAACTGAATTTGAAGAATGAATAGAGGCCCCAAGTCTATGGAGGAGAGAGGTCTGTATGTTGTTTTTCAGTTTTGCTTAGCTTAGTTTTGCTGCCAATGCGGTATAGGTTTGACATTTACGTAATACATTCAACACTGTTTAGAAAACGTGCCTTGCAACTCACTGCATATGGGTTTTTATAAGCAGCAGTCTTCCCAGGTTTTTTTTTCTAGCTGGTATTTGGGGCCAAAGTCTAAGGACGTAATATTTCAGCACTACGGACAGCGCTAAGGCTCCAGGTTCTAAAAGGGAGAGGGATTTGCGTAGAAGAGAAAATAGGGAGGAGAGGAGAGGGGAGGAGAGAGTACCTTCAAATGACGCATACAGAACCCAGCTAAATCAGCACACCTCTAACTCCCTAGTTCCCCTTATCAGAACAGAAAAAGAAAGAAAGAAAGAAAGAAAGAAAGAAAGAAAGAAAGAAAGAAAGAAAGAAAGAAGAAGAAAAGCGAACGCGTAAGGATGTTTAACACCTACTTGTCAGTTGAGACTCTTGACTGCGTTCACTGTGCTAATAATGGTAGAGGTAGTGATGCAGCAAGAGGAAAACAAATATTTTTTAACAACAAATTAATTAAGCCTTCACTGTCTCAGGAAGCCAAGGGAGCGATCAACTCTGATTACTAACCTGCTGAAGTGTGAAAAGAGTGAAAATGATCATTTATTTCCCCCCTCCCCCACCACCTCCCCCCCCCAGCAGAACTGAACAATAAATAGAGCCTGTTGCTGGCTTGGCGGATTCCTTTTCTCCTCGCACTTCCCCCACCCTTCTGTCTCACAAACCTATGCACACAGTCAGATAGCCTTACAAACACACTGGCGCCCCTGCATAAATATTTACACAACCCCACATCCAAGAAATCGATGCACTTCTTCCTGCGCACACCACACACACACACACACACACACACACACACACACACACACACACACACACACACGTCTGCTTCAGGAGCACCCACGGTCCTCCCTCTCTCACCGCCAGACACAGACGTTTACACACATAGGCCAGTGAAGCCCCAGCGATGGTACTGTGACTCCCTGCAGGTTCCCAGGACACGCCTTCTGCATTGTTACTGAGCCGATCAGCCAACACAGACAACCCTGCCAACACTTGCCAACTGGCTGGATTTCATCTCCATGGCAACAAGCATGGAAGGTGAGACATCACTGCCTGCTAAGTTACTTTCTCCCCCTGCTCCCACCCCCTACCCCTCTGCATTAAGTGACAGTTTTCTAGTGCAGGTCCTTAGAAGAAGCACGTCCTCCTTTCCTTGTGTTTTGGATGCTAGGGAGCAGAAAGGTGGGGTCAGGGTGGAGGGAGTCTGCAGGTCTCCTGAGTTCAAATTCTAAAGGAGGAAGAGCTCTAAAGCTGCCTCTGTTACTGCTGCAGCCAAGGCAAGGGGGAGGGGGTGTGTGCTGTCTGTGTTCTGCCAGCTTGCTGATGCTTCTTCCATGTTTTGTAGGTGATCTACATGCTTCTTCAGGTTCATATGCCCAAAGAAAACTGGCGATAAACAAGGCACGATGATAGTGACAGTTTAGATTTCTCTAATGATGAGACATTTTGAAAAATTTCAGACCAGGTTTGCAGTGCTTTGAAAAGAAAGAGTGTTAGAATCCTGGAGGAGCTATTCAAAGATTTTTCTTAAGAGGGAAGATTCTCTTAAGGGTAAAAATCTGAAAGGTTGGGGGTGAACTGTAGCAGATCTCGAGGCTTTGGACCCCTGGGAAGGCCTGAAAAATGTATGCACTTCATCATGATGACGACATCTGGGTTTGTAATTTAAGGCTTTCCTTTGATTCAAACACATTCTGTTTCTAATGATTTACTTAGTCTGTGTAATGTGACCTTGCTAATCTTTTTTTTCCCCTCCTCTCTTTATTTTTCAGTAGGATAAATAACTTTGCTATTTGGTGCGGGGTGTTTACATGTGTGGGAGAGAGGGAGGATTCATTAATGTTGAATCTACTTATGTATATTATTTCATAATATTGCAGATGTTTATATCACTAGCACTAGAGATTATACATTTAATGACTACTATCAAAATATTCATGACTCAGAAAACCATATTCTATCATAATAACTGATATTTAGTGTATTCTTTGAAATACCATGAAATAATAAATAAATAAATAAATAAATAAATTGGAAAAAAACTGTTGATTAAAATATAAGAGGCTTCTTTAGTGAACACATACTTTTCAAAATTGGATCCTGTAATTGCATACTGAACGTATTAATTATGTTCCTGAAAAGTAAAATTGTATGTACCAATCAGTAAACGTATTCACAGAAGAAACAACTACCACACACAACACTCATGTTAGCAGGTATAAGAATGTGCTTATTTTTGCTGGACTTGTCACAGTGATATGATTTGTATCTGATTTAAACCAGATTGCCAAATGATGTTTAGGCTTTCTAGCATGCACAGGTATACCTGTGACCCAATCCAGTGACTAATCAGGCCATAGAGAAATCAATTCCTGTCAATTTTCATGCAGGAAATAATGCATTTTTCAACTACCCAATCCTTTATTTTGGTGACTACAGGGTGAGATACATCATCTGCATTCAAATTCAGAAAAAAATATGCTTGCATCCCATAGTTAAATGGTATAATGCTGACAATTTGACTCACTCTGTTGCAGCAAGAAGGTATTTTAAAAACCTTTTACCATCATACAACTTAATATACTATTTTCTTTGATTCAATTTTCTCAGTCCTTTTGCCCTAATGAAAACTTTATTAAATTAAAAAAAAAATTAGATAGAGACAAAGAGACAGAGAGAGAGTGAAAGAGACCACAGTACCAAAGCTCCTTCAGTGTGGTGGAAACCAGGCTCAAACTTGGGTCACGCACATGGCAAAGAAGCTCACCATCCAAGTAAGCAGTTTCACCAGTCCTCATGCAGACATTTTTTTTTTTTTTTTGCCTCCAGGGTTACTGCTGGGGCTCAGTGCCTGCACCATGAATCCACTGCTCCTAGAGGCTATTTTTTCCCCCTTTTGTTACCCTGGTTGTTTTATCATTGTTGTAGTTATTGTTATTGTTTTATTGCTGTCGTTGTTGTTGGATAGGACAGAGAGAAATGGAGAGAAGAAGAGAAGACAGAGAGGGGGGAGAGAAAGACAGACACCTGCAGACCTGCTTCACCGCTTATGAAGCGACTCCCCTGCTGGTGGTGGGGGGGGGGGGTCGAACCCGGATCCTTACGCAGGCCCTTGCGCTTTATGCCATGTGCGCTTTACCCGCTGTACTACCGCCGGACTCCCCCTCATGCAGACTTTTAAGTTCTTGGTTTTGTAAACTTTACAGTCTAAATTTCTTCACTAGTTTTTTTCTTTTTCCTAGTAAACAGATATTGGCATGATGTTTTCCCTTTGAGAAAGCCATTCAATTCTCTTTTGTGTTAAAACTGTGGGTATTCTTATTTACCTGTATCTTCCAGAGATTAGAGAATATGAAAGCGCACCTGTCATTCACAGTTGAGTAATTTTGAAGGCCTTATTAATTATGAACAAGTCAATGTTATGACTGAAGATTTTTATTTATTTTTAGCAACAGCATATCTTGCTTTCTATCAGTAAAATATGCAAATGTTATCTCCCTTACTAATATGTTCTCAAAAAATGTTAGGCTTAGTGCTGAATTGAGGCCAGCTGTCTGTCTGTTTGTTTGTTTGTTTGTTTTTTACAGAGTAAGTGTAGGCAACTATTTACAAAAATAGTAAAATAGGGGCAGGGTAGTGGCACACCCAATTGAGTGCACATGTCATAGTGTGCAAGGACCTGGGTTCAAGACCCAGACCCCATCTACAGGGAGAAAGATTTGCAAGTGGTAAAGCAGTGCTTGCAGATGTCTCTGTCTCTCTTCCTCTTTTCGCTCTTGATTTTTTCTGTTTCTATCCAATAAATAAATAAATGGAAACTATGGGCAACTGATCGTAAAGTTAGGTTTGAAAAAAATGGTTATTTCAATTGCTAAGTATGTGATTTAAATTACCAAAACAGGGGGTCAGGCAGTAGCCCAGTGGGTTAAGCACAGTGGGTTAAGCGCATATGGCACAAAGCACAAGGACCGTTGCAAAGATCCCGGTTCGAGCACCTGCAGGAGAATGGCTTCACAAGCGGTGAAACAGAATTGCAGGTGTCTTTCTTTCTCTCGCCCTCTCTGTTTTCCCCTTCTGTCTCCATTTTTCTCTGCCCTATCCAACAACAAACGACATCAACAACAACAGTAATAACCACAACAAGGCTACAACAAGGGCAACAAAAGGGGGGGATGACCAAAAACATCTTTTTGCTGAACATATTGTTATGCAATTGTTTATCATTTTACTTACATTTTCATGTGAGGATAGCCAGCAGCAATAACTAGGCTTCTTGTCAATCTCTAAATAGTTTTCTTATCTATGGCCATACTACCCTGGATATACCCCATCTGTTCTGAATAATATCCTTGTAGTTGATCTTCTTGGCCTATATTTTGCTTTCATCTTTAGTATAAGGTAGAATTTTATTATGGCTGAAAAAGTGTAAGGTTTTGTTTTTTTTTTAATATGACATTGGAGAGGAGACTAGGGTCTCCTTGCATGTAAGTGAGCTCTCAGGTAAAATTTCTTATTGTCAATATTAATATTATTATTCTCATTAGGAAAAAGAAGAAGGAGAAAGGGAGAAATAAGCAGAAAGACATCACAGCATTGCTTTGCCATCTAAATAATTCCTCCATTGCAATCCAGCATGCTCCTGTGCAGTTCTGGGGTCCAAACTTTGGGTCTCACATATGTTAAGGTTTATATCCTACCTGCCCAGAGCCCTAAGTTCTTTTCAAGGTGCTAATAAAGCATCTGTTCTTTTTCAATCCATCCTTTTGTAGAAAAGGAAAATTTGAATGTTCTTTAAATTCTATGTTCATGTACCTGACTCTACTTTTAGAAGCTAAAAGTTGAAGCATGCCATTATTGTTAGAAATAGCCAAAACTATATCAATTTCTGCAATCTTAACATTGGTGCCAGTATAACTTGTCACGTTTCCTTCACTGGTTAGGCTATATTTGTCCTTACCCACTATTCCTAGACCTTTTTTTTTAATCATTGTTGTGGTTATGATTATTGTTGTTATTGATGTCATCATTGTTGGATAGGACAGAGACAAATTGAGAGAGGAGGGGAAGACAGAGAGGGGGAAAGAAAGATAGACACCTGCAGGCCTGCTTCATCGCTTGTGAAGTGATCCCCCTACAGGTGGGGAGCAAGGGCTCCAACTGGTATCCTTACATCAGTCCTTGCGCTTGGTGTCATGTGTGCATAGCCCACTACGCTACCTCCAGACCCCCCCCCCAGACCTTTTCAGTCAGTGTTCCACTAGTATATACCATGGAAATATTTTCAGTAGTGATAAAAAGTTGACATGCCAAACCCAAGGCTCTATTTTTCAGTACTTCATTTCCATCACCAGTACAGCAGTTGACAGTCTAGAGATTGTTGCTGCTTGAGTTCCTGAGGAAATATACCGAGAGAGAATTTAGACTACAAGATCTTCATTATGTAGTGACTCTGGGTCCAATACCTGTGAAAGAGTGATTAAAAAAAAATTAAACGCTTGCATGAAAAGCATTAAAGCTGTGATGTGGACCCAGTGATGATCTCAGTTTATACTATGTGGATCTCTCACAGAGGAATAATTTTTCTGAGTTGTGCAATTTGAGTCAAGATGGCTAGGACATGCTGCCTTAGGGGAGGCAGCTTTTTGCTACTAAGGATATCCATGAAGGCTACCAGCTGGGCATTGTCTGCAGGCAACATTCCCAACTGTTGGGCAATAAGTCCTTCATTGATGAGAGACTATAGAGACATCATAATATCTACCAAGAAATCAGGATTTTTGTTCCCACTTACAACATGTCTGATGAAATATTCACATATTATAGTCTAGTATGGTCATGGTTCCAATGGGAAAAAAATCACCAATCAAGCTATTTGGCTGCATCAGTCAGTTACATGACAAATATTTCATCAGTCATCTCCATGTAGAAACATCCAGCTTTTCCATTTCCCCATCCATTAAACAAATGAAGCAGTGAGTGTGTGAACTAGCTTGAAAACAATGACAACTGATAAAAGCAAGAAAAATCAGAGATTATGTCTGAAAATAAGTTCTAGTTAAGCGCCAAGATGAGTAACTATTCAATCTCAACTCCTTGGTTTTCTACAGGAAAAATACAAATATTCAATCCTCAATAAAATCACTGAGAACCACTAAAGTGATCCCAAACTAAAGGGGAAGAAGTTCACTATGACATACTTATTAGGGCATAAAATTTGATCTGGTGTAAAGAAATTCAGCAGAGTTTTAAAAAGCAGTTTTTCCTTCTACTAAACAAACTAACAAAAAATTAGATAATTATCAGATCTTATAATGTACTGAGAATTATGGCCACATAAGACTTGAAGATGGAACTCATAATAACACAAAACATTAAGTAATGTATAAATTGGTGAAGACTACCAAAGATTACAAGACTTTTCTTATGAATTCTTACCTTTTTATTTTCTTGTTGGGGAGACTGATGGTGTACAATAAATAGTAAATATAGTTGTTTGATATGCATTTAAAATTTCTCAGTTTTCTGCAAAACATTCTCAGTCCTAGTCTAGGTCCTCCTCCAGAGTCTTGCTCCAGAGCCTGAAAGTCCACCCTCCCCCCAACCGTCCCAGACTCCTTTACTTTGATGCAATACACCAAACTCAGTTCAGTTAAGGCTTTGTGTCTCCCCTCCCCAGTTCTTATTTCTCAACTTCTGTCTATGAGTGAGATCATTCCATATTCATCTTCTTTCTGATTTATTGCACTTAACATGATTCCTTCAAGCTCCATCCAAGATGAGGTGAAGAAGGTGAAGTCATCATTCTTGATAGATGAGAAGTATTCCATTGTGTATATATGCCACAACTTTTCTCAGCCTTTCACTTGTTGTTGGACACCTAGGTTGCTTTCTGGTTTTGGCTATTACAAATCATGCTAGTGTGATGATAGATATACACAGGTCTTTTTGGATGGGTGTGTTTGGCTCCTTAGGATATATCTCCAGGAGAGGACTTGCTGGGTCATAGGGTAGGTCTATTTCTAAGAGTTCTCCTGACTGCTCTCCACAGGGGTGGAACCAATTTATATTCCTACCTTCCCCACCTCCTATTCTGTCTCAGATGTTTCCCTACAATTGAATCTAAAATAATCTGAAGTATTAGTCACTTTAACAAATATCATTTTAAAAATTATCAGAATCAACCAAATTGAAAATACCAATAGTCTGTCATTCCTGGTTACATGATCACAGTAATTTTGAGACAATTTTCTCAAGAATGGTGCCTATAGATTAGTAATTATTTCACTTAGCTTATTGATTTTTAACTTTTAGCTAATTATATTAAGACATTAAGTGGGAAAAACTATTTTGTTTCAATTTCAATTCACACTTTCTAGAGACTTCAGTTGTCATTTTAGTAATTCAATATATTAAGAATTTAGGAATAGGAATCTAGATGGGGAGGGACTTGGGGAGCCTAAAACTTGAAAGTCAATTTACATTCGAATATACCTATTGGACTGCTGAAATAGCTCATTTTGACAGTATACTGCTTTGCTGTGTGTGGCCCAGGTTCCAGCCTGGTCCCCAAAGCATTGCAATAGTCTCTTTCACTTTCTTTGTCTCTATATTTTTAAAAAGTGTATATATAGATACATATATATCCTCTCCATTGGAGCAATGAGAGATAATGCCTGTGTCAGTAGCCATAGTCTAAATCATTAACCTCTTAATAAAAATGGATACACCCATATATCCACATATATCCAGTGGCATAGCCCATCAGGTTGATCACATGCCTTGGCATGAGTAAGGTCCAGACTTAAGCCCTGACACCACATAAGAATATCACAACAAGGGCAAACCCCGATGCAGTGATGCAGCTCCATCTCTCTGTCTGAATGTAAAAGCAACTTGAAGGCTGTAAAACTATGCATATATGAAGCCCCAGCTGTGAAAAAAAATAATGCTGTTTAACTTGAGTTTTTGTGCTTATCACTCTCTGTCTTCCCCTCTTCTCCTGATTTCTCTCTGTCCTATGCAATAACAGTAATAACAACAACAAGGGCAACAAAAATGGGAAAAATAGCCTTCAGGAGCACTGGATTCATAGTAAAGGCATGGAGCCCCAGTGACAATCCTGGAGGCAAAAAGAGAAAGAAAGAAAGAAAGAAAGAAAGAAAGAAAGAAAGAAAGAAAGAAAGAAAGAAAGAAAGAAAGAAAGAGAGAGAGGTAAAGGAAGGAAGGAAGGAAGGAAGGAAGGAAGGAAGGAAGGAAGGAAGGAAGGAAGGAAGGAAGGAAATGGTTAAAGGTCTACAGCTACTTTTTGTTGTTCTTTACAAGATGCTATGTTGGGTACTGCTCTTGCTAAAAGCTTTCAGAACATAACTTCTGTCTCCAAGAAACAGATATTTAGTGTATGAAGTAGTAGTGGAAAAGAAAATAGAAGTACAAAGGTTTATAAGCATAAATCGTGGAAAGAGAGAAGACATAATACTTGTTTAAAAGGATTAAAATTTGTTGTAGACAAACAGGCACTGGATAGATCTTGAAACATGGATTTTAGAGAGCTTGTCCAGCTCACACCCAATGATTATTTGTGGTTACCTATTAATGCAAAAAAAAAAAATAATAATGAAATGAAAATAAGAAAAACAATTTACGTCAAAGAATTAGTGACTTCAGTATTTTGCAATGTATCAGAAACTTTTAGGGCTATTTGAATATTAACTTTAGTACTAGATTTTTTTTCATTTAAAATGTGTAGGCAGGCATAATTACATGTGTTTATTAAAGCAGTCATAGAATTACTACAGTAGGTGTGGTACCTCCATCACTGGTTTGACTTGAATCTGTATCTGATATTGTTATCAAACATCATTTGTGAGTTAAGAGGGATTGAAAAATGTCATATTCTGGGACTGGGTGGTGGTGCACCTGGTTGAGCACACATATTACAGTACACAAGGACCCAGGTTCGAACCCTGGTCCCTAACTACAAGGGGGAAGCTTTGTGAGTGGTGAAGCAGTGTTGCAGGTGTCTCTGACTTACTTGCTTTTTATTTTTATTTTATTTATTTTTTGCCTCCCAGGTTATCACTGGGACTTGGTGCCTGCACTATAAATATGAATTCACTGCTCCTGTGGCCATTTTTCCTTTCTTTCTTTCTTTCCTTTTTTTTTTTTTGCATAACACACAGAGAAATTGAGAGGGGAGGGTAAGATAGAGAGAGACAGACACCTGCAGAAGCGCCCTCCACACCCCTTGCAGGTAGGGAGCCAGGGGCTCGAACCCAGATCCTTGTCCACATTCCTGTGCTGCATACTTAGTACACTTAACCCGGCACACCACCACCCAACTCCCTCTCTCTTCCCCTTTCAATTTCTGACTGTCTCTATCCAATAAATAAATAAATAAATATGAAAAAATATCTTTTAGAACTGTCATATTTATCAAACTGTTATTTGTGTGATACCATACACAGAAAAAAGCTGAGTCCCATTTTGTTTCTAGGTCAAGAGGTGACTCCAGCAGGAATTCTGAAGAGCCACAACGATGTGACAAAGAATAATGAGTAGTACCTACTGTGGCAACTTTTCCGCTAAGATGAGTGTCAACGAAGTATCAGCTTTCTCATTGACCCTGGAGCAAAAAACTGGCTTTGCTTTTGTTGGGATTCTGTGTATCTTCTTGGGACTTCTCATTATCCGATGCTTCAAAATCCTCTTAGACCCGTATAGCAGCATGCCTTCCTCTACATGGGAAGATGAAGTGGAAGAGTTTGATAAAGGGACATTTGAATATGCACTTGCCTGAATTCCAGTGTTGCAGTTCTTAGCATTATGCCATTGGAACACATGGTGGATACAGTTGTCGTTGCCTAGAACGTATCTAAGAAGGGCCTGTTTCATTAGTTGACTTCAATAAATGTGTGTGGTTAATTTATCCATCATGCTCTGATGTTTTCTATCACTTAGTAAATTTAAAACACACCTATGAACTTTTAGAACCAAAGCTCACCTCCAAGAGTTTCTTTGGACTCCTATAGGTATAGAATTATAGGCCTGGGACATCTTGTAGACAATAATCAGCTTTAAGTACACTTCATGGAAACATATTTGACTGGATATATTGAATGTTGTATAATTGAATATTCTAGGTATATCTTTTGTGATACAGGTTTTTAAAATACTTACTTAGATATATACATAAATATTAAATATTATATTTATTTTCCAGGAAGTATATCTGCCAAGACTCTCCATTTTTGTGACTAGAACATAACAAGATAAGTTTTTTGTTTGTTTGTTTGATTTTGTTTTATTTGTTTGTTTTGTAATGTGAGCATTTAAGCAGATGTACCACCTCCTGGTCCGTGTTTGTTCTGTTTTTGCCTGCGAGGTTATCAGCAGTGCTCCGTGCTGACACTATGAATCTACTACTCCTGGTGGTCACTTTTCCTTCATTCTTTCTTTCTTTCTTTTATTTTTAATTGGGTAGGACAGAGAGAAATTGAGAGGAGAGGGGGTTATTAGAGAGTGAGAGAGACAGAGGGACACCTGCTGACCTGCTTCACTGCTTGCGAAGTGATCCCCCCTTGTGTGGGGAAAGCCAGGGGCTTGAACCGGAATTCTCACGCAGGTCCTTGTGCTTGGTACTATATGAACTTAACCAGGTGTGCCACCGTCTGACCCCTACAGGGGAAGAGTTTTACTTCAAAGAGAATAAAAGTCCCCAAAACCAAAAGACAAGAAAAAAACTTCATGATGTTTGAATATTGTTTCTGAAATTTCAATGCATACAAGGATTTCAGATGCCATCAACACTATCATAATAGTAATTTCAACCCCACTAAACAGTAGTTATTTTTAACTCAGAGTCTAAATCACTGCATTTATTCATGATCTATCATGAGCCTGAGATCTTTTAAAAGGAGAGGAGGGAAAAGAGAGGGTTATATCACTATTTTCAAAGACAAAAACATAAAAAGGAAATTGATATAGATTGATATAGCATGTGTACAATATGGAATTTCATGATCATTTTATGATTCTCCTAGGAATAGCTGTTGATTGTCAGAGCCAGATCATCCCCTTGCTGCTCTTTCTCAAGATCCTGTCAGGAAAGACAGAGGCACATAAGCTCCAGACAATTTCCTCCTGTTACCTTATGTGCCTGTCCAAAAATGCCTAAGTCAGGTCTCTTTACAAGGTTGACTTTATGGATGTTGTAATTTCATCTGTATCCTCCAAAACATCTCCACCTGCCCCAGAATGTCTGAATTCCCTTAATAGAAGTTTTTCCCTACTGTTACAGATAGAATGCTTCAAATGAAAACGTCTGGTTGATAGAAGACCAGGACCAAAACAATTTCACACTATGCTACAAACAGACAGTAAGGTAACAAAGGAAAAGGAAACTGATCACTGTTGGGGCAGTCACAGTCTTTGATATAAGGAAAACAATTAACAAATAAATAGGAGGGGAGAGGGTGGTGGTGTACCTGGTTGTGGCATATGTTACAATGTGCAAGGACTGGGGTTCAAGCCTCCGGTCCTCACCTGTAAGGGGAAAGGTTCTCCAGTGGTGAAGCAGTGCTGCAGCTGTCTCTCTTTCTCTCTCCCTCTTTGTCTCCTCCTATTCTTTCAATTTCTAGCTGTCTCTATACAATAAAAAAGATAATAAAATAAATAAATAAATAAATAAATAAATAGGATTCCAGATAATATTTCATCTAGTTCTACCTAGCTGTCAATCTCAAGCAAAGATTACTAAAGTACTCAGTTCCTACTATTGGAACATACTCCTTCCACCATAGGGCACCTACTCTCATTGGCTCTATTCCTATTCCTTGATACCTATTTATTAGTGTAAACATTTTGTCCTGCTTTATTCTTAATGTCTTTAAACCAACAAGTTCCAGATTTTACTACAATCCCATACTGACCTACCTGGGCAGATGACCTCACCAATGTGTTCTAGAACCTCACCTCTCCAGAGCTTTACCCTACTTGGGGAAGATAGAGACAGGCAGGGGTTATGGAAAGACTAATCAATGTTCATTTCCAGCAAAGAAGTAATTATAGAAGCCAGAACTCTTTCTTCTGCACCTTTTTTTTTTTCTCCATACTCCAGAGGGGAAAGTGTTATGGGAAGATGACCAGAAGGCTCTGAACCACGGTTCCACTGGGATCTGGAACTTTTGTGACATGGAACCTTTACTTTCACACTATTACTGAGAAGGAAGAAATTCTGAAGAACACCTGAGGAAGTCAAGTTTCATTTATCTGAGAGAGGAGAGTGGAAAGGGAAGACAACTATGGGATAATTTCACTCATAAGTGGAATATAAAGAATTGAAAAACAAAAACTTGAAAATATAATAGAGTCAATCCATGACTATGTTCTTTGGAGAACTATCATGGTTACTATGGGGAGGAGGCACAGAACTTTGGTGATGAGAGTGGTATAATCCTATTATTATAATAATAATAATTATAATCCTATTATAATCCTATTATAACCCTATTATTGTTTTATATAATCTTGTAAATCACTATTAAATCACTAATAAAAATTTTTAAAAAGTAGCATTTGTCACCAAGAACCTTCTTTTTGTACCATCACAGAAAGAGAAGCAAATCTAGAAAACACCAGAGGAAGCCAGGCACTGTCTCTCTCATCTGAGAGAGAAGAAGGAAAAAGGAAAGACACCCGGAAGTACTAACAGGTACAGGGGAGACACAGAAAGGAAGTGAAGGCAGGAATTTAGAAAAAAAGTGGAGGGAGGGAGGAAGATATAGATATTTATAAAGTCAACCCTTACCTATGACCATAGAAGAACCGTTACTGCAGTTTCCAATGGAAGGGATGGGGACACAAAACTCTGGTGATGGGAACGTTATGGAATTATACACCCACTACCTTATAATTTTGTAAATCAATATTAAATCCCTAATTAAAAAGATAAGAATAAATAAATAAATGATCTGAGAGAGCTGGGATTGAGGAAATAGTTGAAAGAAAGGGAACAGTGATGGAAATAACCCTGCCACTTCCTGTCTGTCTGAATTCTGTAAAGTTATCCAACCTCTCTGTTTCTTCACTTTCTTATGTAAAAAATGTAGTTGTGTGTACCTTGTAAAGGACAATTTATGTGTAGGGTTTAGAACAGCAGTAATATATATATATATATATTTGCCACCAAGGTTTATTCTGGGGCTTGGTGCCTGTAGGAAGAATCGATTGCTCCCAGTGGCTATCTTTTCCTTTTTTAGATAAGATAGAGAGAAACTGAGAGGGGAGGATGGGGATAGATAGTATAATGGTTATGCAAAGAGTCTCTCATGTGTGAGGCTCCAAAGTCCCAGGTTCAATCTCCCATAGCACCATAAACCAGAGCTGAGCAGTGCTCTGGTGTGTAAAGAGAGAGGGATAGAAATAAAGATAGAGAGGTAGAGAGAGACAGAGACAGATATATTGAGGGGGGCAAAGAGAGGGAGAGAAAATAATAAATATCTACAGACCTACTTCACAACTCAAAAAGTGTTCCCCTTGAAATGAGGAGCTAGGACTGGTAGCATGTGCACTAAACCTGGTGTGTCAATCTATTATTTATCTATTTATGAATGAGAGGTACAACCAGAGCACTGCTCAGCTCTCAGTTGTGGTGGTGCTTGTGATTGAGCCTCAGACCTCAGAGACTCAGGCATGAAAGTCTCTGCATAACCCTAATGTTCTGTTAACCCTAGTAGAGCCCAGCACTTGGTTTTTGCTTTTACTATTTTAGCAATATTTACAAGACCAATAAATAGGACTTGTTTTGGGTGCCAACCCCATACTAGTTAATTAAAATAACCAGCCCCACCTAGCTAAATCCCAAACTTGACTAAATCTTTTGCCTGACAACCTCCTATAAGGAGATCAGAACCCTCTGTAGAACAAATAAATACCTTGTGCCCTTTCAGATTCTTTTTTATATTTATTTATTTATTTATTTTTCCTTTTGTTGTCCTTGCTTTTATTGTTGTTGTAGTTATTACTTTCGTTGTTATTGATGTCATCATTGTTAGATAGGTCAGAGAGAAATGGAGAGAGGAGGAGAAGACAGAGAGGGGGAGAGAAAGATAGACACCTGCAGACCGGCTTCATCACCTGTGAAGCGATTCCCCCACAGGTGGGGAGCCTGGGCTCTGAACCAGGATCCTTATGCCGGTCCTCGCTCTTCGCGCCACGTGCGCTTAACCGGCTGCGCTACAGCCCAACTCCCTGGTCTTGATTTCTTAAAAAAAGAAAAAAAAAAACTTCACAACATTAGCCTGATTTATTAGAATGACATTTACTTAGCCAAGATCATATAGCGTTTTTGCTTAAATGCTTTCCATACCTCTTTCAATAATCTAATATTTATATATTAATTTAGCTATTCCCTGTTTTAACTGGGATAGTGTCTATTTTAACTTTCTAGTGATTTCTCTAAAATTTTGGATGTAACTGGGTAGACGTTATCACTTTACTGTAAATATTGCTAAAATAGTAAAAGCAAGAGATAAACACCAGCCACTGCTGTTCTAAACCCTATAGGCATATTAGTGCACATAACAACTTTGCAACAAGGTAGATGCCGTTGTTACCCAATGCTGCAATTTTAGATAAGAAAGTGAAGGAACAGGAGGCCTGGCAGTGGCACACCTAGTAGAGCACACATGTTACAGTGTGCAAGGACCTGGGTTTGAGCTCCTGTCCCAACCTGTAGGAGGAATCCTGTGAGTGGTGAAGCAGTGTTACAGGTATCTCTCTGTCTCTGTCTCTCACTATCACCCCCTTCCCTCTCTACTTCTGGTGGTCTCTATCAAATAAACAAAGATAAGTTTTAAAAATTAAAAAAAAATGTGCAGGAACACAAAGGCGGAGTAACTTTCCAGAGTTCCTACAGATAGAAGGTGTCAGAATTAGGATGTGAATATTTCACTGTAAGCCAGCTGCTCAGACACGGAAACCATTTGGAAAGGTTCTTAGAAAATACAAGGAGGACTAATTAATCTTCCCAACTGGAAATCAATGACAGAAGTTGGAAGGAACTGTTTCTCTTAATTGTGTCATCCTAATTGTCACTACCTTATAGATTTGAGCAAGACCTCTCCCTCAACAAAACTCAAAAACAGATTTGATGAAAACTGTCTGCCAAATGGAAACAGGAAGGTCATTTAGCAGTGCTGCTGGGAAACACACCCACAGTTTGATTTCTGCTTGAAATGGTCTTCCCACTAGGTAGAACCATTTTCAAGGAATCGTTGATTCTATTTTTCAATCTACACTTCCCACATAGAGAAGAGTCTAGGAAATTTCTATTACAAGCAAGAGAAGAAAATACCAAATGCCATTTTCTAAGTACAGAGGATGGAAATTATCTCTGGAGGTCTGCACTTTGCTGCACATGCTAAACATCAGGAGGTCACAAGGAATCATATGAAATAAGATAACAGGGGAGCCCGCTGGTGGCATACCCAGTAGAGTGTATACTTTACAATGTAACAAGGACCCAGGTTCAAGCCCCTGAGCCCCACCTGCAGGGCAGAAGCAGTGCTGCAGGTGCCTCTCTTTCTCCCTCTCTAGCTGCCTCTTCAATCTCAATTTCTCTGTTTCTATCCAATAAATAAATAAATAAAATATTTTAAAAATAAGATGACAGGTTTCAATTTATTTGGTCTCAAACAACCAAAGCACTGCTCCTATTCCCTTGGATGTTGAGCAATTCAGATCCCCTAATGAATTAAAGAAACTTTAATTCCTGTTTAAAAGGATTAATGGTTTACTACTAGTTACTAGTTGATGTAGTGCTTAAAGTTCCTCAGGGCTAATGATAGGGTGGGGTCTACAGCATTATCCCAAGCCAATTATTGCTCAGTCATCTCTTTCAAGGGAAATTCTAACCAATCAGAAGAAGCATAAGGCTCTGGTTAGGAGCTAAGTGCCCCATATATGCCTGGAGGATGTTGTAACAGGCTGAGCTTCCTGAGGAGAAGGCTTCAGGATGGTAAGTTAAATATTTCCAGGCAGGGTAAAAAATAAAAGTATAATGTTATTTCATAATGAGGCATCGGATAAAGGTGATATGTCAAAGATTAGAGAAAAGGAGCTACGAAAACTAGAGAAATAATGCTTTCCATTTGTAATATCTCCACTAGATTATATCAAATTGGGAGTTGAAGTTGAGATTTCTTTCAAAAAACAAAGAATTATCTTTTGTAACTGTAGGTGGGAGGCAAGTTTTCATTTCTATTTGTTTTTCTAGAGTTTTCTCTGAAAATAAACATAAAGGTATCAATCAAGAAATATCATCCTAACAAGAAAATGTTCTAAGATTTGCTTCCCATGGATTATGAAAATGATTGTGTAGATTATTTGTCTTACAGTAAGACTGCTCCTATACATATCTCTCAATGAAAATTGAGAATATTTCCTTAAAGGGAGCTAATAGTGCACGCTTACTTTGCATAGATATGCCTGTGGCCTTATTTAGAGCTGTGATTTACTTGGACTGTTGGGAAAGGCATGATGTATTTCTGCATAGAAAACCAGAAAAGTCCATCATGCCTTTTCCAACAAAGCAATATTTCCTTATTCTGAATACACAAATATTTTTAAAGTTCCATAAAAGCATTTGTAAAAAAAATGTGTGTGTGAACTTATGAAACATTGAAATATTTTGAAATTACTTCAGGATCCAAGAATATTGGTGAATCTTCTTGACAGAATGTTTTTATGTACTGACAATGATACATTTTTAGAAAATTTAATCACATCTTAAAATTCTAGTCACCACATAATGAATACTTATATTAATCATACAATATTTTCAGTTCAACAGTACTAACAAAAATTGTTATGTTCTGGGCCTGAAAATACTCTCACCCACTCTTAGTGGTATTCAATTTAGTGTCTTTGCTATGTCTCCTATTGCATTGAGCCCAAGCAAATCCTGCCAACACAAGTAATATTTCATAGCTCCACTGGAACTTCTGTTTGATAAAGTGGGTCCTCTCTTATTACAGGATTTAAGTGTTCAAATTCCTGGACAGGCAACTTTTAGTGAAATAAACTGAAAATTATATTGTATTACGAAAGAAAACTGCTCCCTACTGAAATACATTTCTGTTACTTGAAACAAGTTTGATTTTCTTTTTCAGTGACAGTTTTGAAGAATATTCAGAAGATTGTTCAGGAGAAAATACATCAAGAACCTATTAAGTTCTTTTAGAACAAAAGCCAGGAGCTCCCCAATGTAAACACGTTAGTGTTTATTTTGAGGAAGAAAGATATATATATATATTTTTAAAAAGTAGATCACTTAATCAAAGAAAAAATTTTTGGAAGATGTCACTAAACAACTCTTCCAATGTATTTCTGGATTCAGCACCCAGTAACACCAGTCGCTTTCAAGTTAATGTCATAAATGAGAATCAAGAGGGCAGTGCCACAGCTGATGACAACACTGCCCCTCCACATTATGAAGAGACCTCTTTTGGAGATGAAACCCATAGCAGATTTAGAATAAGCTTTAGACCTGGGAGTCAGGAGTGCTACGAAAATTTCCTTCAAAATGGAGAAACTGCAAAAACAGATGCCAGTTTTCATGTCTATGATTCTCATACCAACACATACTACCTGCAAACCTTTGGCCACAACACCATGGATGCTGTCCCCAAGATCGAGTACTATCGCAACACTGGCAGCGTCAGCGGACCCAAGGTCAACCGACCCAGCCTACTTGAGATTCATGAGCAGCTGGCAAAGGTAAGCTTAAGGGGCTACACAGGTGAGTATATTCTCTGATCCCTTCAGGTGCTTTTCGTCCTTTTGAATAACACTCAGAATGTATACCAGTCAGATGAGGTCTGTTACAAACTGTTCATCTTACTTAACAACTGTCCCTAGTTCCTGATACGCAGAAAACACTCACACACACACACACACACAGTGTTTCCCAAATATTTACTGACTAAGCACAGAGAACTGGAGAATTAATTCTGAAAGTTAGGTAATATGTCGGATCTTGTTTACAAGTATAATTGACTCAATTCACACTTGGTTAAATATGTCAAACTGAATACTAAGCCTGTTTCACCTTAAGTTTGAATACCTCCATGGAGGACAGTTGTAAAAAAAAAAGGCCACTAAAGCTTGCTGTAGAAGATACAGCAGTACTAGCTGTTAGAGTGTATGGATACTTTTTATATTCTTTTAAAAGGAAGCAGAGATTTATAATATTGGGCATTTTATCTCTTTCTCCTCCTCAAAACTTTGCCTGAGGCTCCTGAATACACTTAAGCATATAAAAGTAACTAAATTAAATTTGAGTACAAAAGCCGCACAAGTGGCTAAACTTTTCCTTATTTAAGGAATATATCCAGGGTTCCCAAATCATGCTGAAAACATGAGGCAGCACTTTTTCTAATCTTGTAGTAAATCATTTATAAACTTGGTAGATTTCTTCTTCCAGAACTTGCTCTAAAATATGTTGGTGTACTTTATCTTCCTTCTCTTCTGGAACAGGGCTTGGAATGAATATCATTCTTTATGGAATGTAATTACTTACCAAGAAGAAGAATTAGCTGTCACATATCCAAATGCAGTTTATTCTTGCCCAGGTTTTGAAGTACGAGGAAAAATTGGTTGGGCCAATTTATTGCATATTCATTCACTCAGTCATTTTCAAAATTAAATGATTGGCTCTGAGATTCTAGGAATATTGCTCCCACAGAAGGTAATAATAAAAGTAAAAATAACGGGAGTCGGGCTGTAGCGCAGCGGGTTAAGCGCAGGTGGCGCAAAGCACAAGGACCGGCATAAGAATCCCGGTTCGAACCCCGGCTCCCCACCTGCAGGGGAGTCGCTTCACAGGCGGTGAAGCAGGTCTGCAGGTGTCTATCTTTCTCTCCTCCTCTCTGTCTTCCCCTCCCTCTCTCCATTTCTCTGTCCTATCCAACAACAACAACAATAATAATAACTACAACAATAAAACAACAAGGGCAACAAAAGGGAATAAATAAATAAAATAAATATTTAAAAAAAATTTTTAAGTAGAAATAGCTCTTTAATTTCTACTCACCCTTTATTTCCACTTGGAAAGCCATTGCCAAAAAGTATTCCCTTGTTAGATCAGGGTCCTTGGCTCCTGGTCCTTCTTAGTGGCTGCCTGAAGAGGAGGATATGTTTTGTTCTGATCAGAGTAAAACCTTCTTAAAAGGAGAGGAAGAAAGAAAGAAAAAAGGAAAGAAAGAAGGAAGGAAGGGAGTGTGGGAGGAAGGAAGGAAGGAAGGAAGGAAGGAAGGAAGGAAGGGAGAAAGAAAGAAGAAGAGAGAGGGAAAGAGAGAGGGACAGAGAGAGAAAGAGAAACTTGGGAGATTGCATCGTGGTTATGCAAAGACTTTCATACCTGAGACTTTGATGTGCCAGGTTCAATGCCTGGCACCACCATCAACCAGAGCTGAGTAATGCCCTGGTTAAAACAAACAAACAAAATGACAGTAATAATAATGAAAACTTGAAATTTTATTTCATCATATTCTCTCCATTATTACACATAATAATTTTTGAAACTGCATTCTTTGTTAAAGAAAATAAAAATTTTAAACCCATTAAAAAGGAAATGCAGTACATTTAAATTGGTTTTAGAACTGGTATTGCACGTAGAGAAAAGTCATGTGTTTATAAAGCCAAGACATGTAAATATTTAAATAAATGTGTGTGCACTTTACAAGAAAGTCATACAAATGACCATATAGTAGGAATGTAATATATGCATTTGACATACCTACTATCCCTTGGGTCATATATTAGTCTAGAAATGGCAAAATGACACTAGTGACTTAACTTTGAATAGAATACTTTTCTCAGATGCACATGAATGCAAATGAAATAGAGTAAAAATCAGTTTTAGGCCTTGTTTAGAATATTCCAACTTGATTAAAGAATACAGAAATATCTGTATAACAAAAGGGGAAATTTTTCAACTACAGCTACATTGCTGAACTTGTAGGGACCGGATCCCTCTCTCCATGTGTTCTGCTGACATGCTATCCTTTAATTGCAAACATTAACCGTCCGACGTAATTTAACTCATCTCTTTTCACCTTGTTAAGGGATTTGATTTGGATATTTCATCTGCTTTCTCCACTCCCTCTCCACAAATGAAAAATGATATTCTACATCCTGTATTGCCACCTCCTAGAAACATTTGATGTTTTTATAGTTCCTCAAATCACCACTAGAAGTGGTCAGCAGAGCAAGCACTCCATTTCATTACTCAGATACATTATCTTGTAAACAAAAACTATAAATAATAGGGGTATAGTTTATTATGATGATTATAGTACTGTAATATAATTTAAGTTGGAAGGTAATTGATATTTGGGTACCCATGGTTATAACACTATTTTTTTAATTCTTGATTGGGGGATTCATGGTTTACAGCTGACAGTAAAATACAATAGTTTGTACAGGCATAACATTTCCACATAACAATACAACCCCCACTAAATCTTCCTCTGCCATCGTCTTCCAGGACTTGAACCCTCATACCCATCCCAGAGTCTCTTAACTTTTGTGCAATACACAAACTCCAGTCTAAGTTTTTGCCTTAGTGTTTTCCCTTCTGATCTTGTTTTTCAGCTTCTGCCTATGAGTGAGATCACCCCATACTCATATGATTGTAACACTTTAGAAGTCATATAGGAATGGTGCGTTCTAACTGACAGGAAATATTTCTTTAAAAATCAGCAGGAATTTGTACAAATCCCAGTTAGAACTCCCAAGTCAGAAAAAAATTACAGGGCAAATTTTTCCTAGTAGACAAAGAATGAAAAATAGGTTTAGATGACATTATTTTAAGTCTCTCATCTTAAGGGAAACTCAGAGAGTGATAGATATTGACAGAATTAGTAATCCCAATGATCTGAGATCATAGCTGAATAAATCCTTTTTAATTTTCTTTGCAGTAAAGAGCTAAGTCCCTATATTGGCAGCAATGAACTACAAGTTTCTGAAATTTCACCTAAAAGCAAAAAAAAGACCTCATCCTTTACTTGTTCTGCAATATTGTATAAGCTGCATAACTTTAATTGATGTGCAGAATGAATATTGGAAGTTATATGGAGACAAAGCTAGCATGCTGTCTGGTATGGAATAGTAGGAATGAAATAAACAATCACTGATTGTGATAGTGACGATAGCAATTTTACCCTAGCTAACTTCCACTTACAAAATAAAATATGCAATGATAAAATACTTAGCATGTACCAAAAACATATATAATGAAATATCTCTTATATAACATAAATCTCAAGTTATTCTCTCTAGGGCAATTGTTGCTGTTTTCTTATAAACATTTCCAGATGTCTCCTATGTGTGTGTAAAGAACATAAATAACAATATTCTTAACTATCCAGTATTTTTGTGTTCTGTTCCAAATGTTTATTGAGGGCTAGGGAAACACCATAATAGATAATGCAAACAACTTACATGCCTGAAGCTCTGAGCTTCCAGATTCAGTGCCCAGAAAAAGAAAAAGGAAAAAAATAGAAATGTTTATTGAAGCTATTTATTTATTTATTTATTTTGCATTGTCCTGCACTTTATTGTTTCCACTTAATAAAATACTTTGGAGACTTTTTCATATCAAAACATGAATAGTGATTATTAAATATCTGACAAAGATGAAGATGATATTTTTTTGAAAGATTTATTTATTTATGAGGCTAGAGGAAGAGAGAGAAGCAGAACTTCACTCTGGCACATGTGAGGCTGGAGATCAAATTTAGACCTCATGCTTGAGACTCCAAAGCTTTATCCATTGTGCTACCGCCTAGGCCACTCTAATGTTTTTATATCATAAAGGTTGTCCTACTTTTTGTAGCCAGCATAATTGCCACATTTTCACACATAATTCTTCACTACAGAGCTAACTGACATGGAACTTTTTTTCAGTCTAACTACCATCATTGTGAACATTTCAGAAAAAAAAAATTACAAAAGATTAAAAAAAAAAAATCACCCTTCTGTCGAACTATTTGAGTGTTACTCAAGTAAATGGCCTATGAAAAGAATAAGGTGCTATAATAAATTAAGAGTATTTCCCCTATTTTAAAAGTGGTAACTGCCTCTGAACACTACCAGGGGTCACAATTAGTAATCATCATTTTTACTATATTGGAAAACACATAGCTCACACACAAATTAACAGAAATTTGATAACAAGCCCTATGGTAGCTATGCATACTAACTAGCCTAGAAAATGTGACTTTAAAGAAGTCAGCTACACAGAAACAAATCCAAAGCAAGAAGAATGCCTTGACTTCACATTTAGGTCAATAGATTCTTAGTAACTGTAACAACTTATAATAAAAAAAAAATACTGAGAATGATTTCTGCAGAATAGCAAACTTCCTAGTGATAAATTGTTTACATGTCATGAACTTAGCAAAGTCTTATCCAACCCTTATAACAACTGTTCAGAGTAGATACTATTATTGCTTATTCTTTTTAATAGTAAAAACCTTATAAAATTCTATAGATCTTTCAAAAGAGAAAAAGAAAGACACAGAGTAGGTCAGAAACTTCCAAGTTCAAGAAGCCAAGATCACGACGTAGCCACTAAATTGAATTCCTGCCTATTTCACTCCACAGTCTATGCTTTTTACCCTCCTTTCTCCCTCCCCAGTCTTCTCTCCCAAGGTACTTTGCCTTAGCTCCTTTGACAGCTGCAGAAAATGTGGAACTGGGGCACCAGAAGTCTCATCTCCGTCATTACAGCCAGAGCAGGAGACTCCAATTCCTTTTTTATTGGCGGTCTATGCCAAGAGGTCATGTTGTTTCTCCTATAGAATTAACTGTAGGTCTCCATCATGTGGAATGTCATCATCAAAAGTATTTACTAATCATTTCTGGTTTTACTTTCTTTTATTTTTTATTTATTTTATTATTATTACTATTTTTGGATAGAAACAGGGTAAAATTGAGAAGGGGGGGAGAGACAGAAAGAGGAAGAAACAGAGACCCCTGCAGCAGGGCTTCACAACTTGAGAAACCTCCCTCTGCAGGTGGGGGCTGAGTCACTTCTGGTTTTACAGGAATGACTTTATAATGCAGGGCAAAGAGATATAATCTCTGTTTTCTGGAATTTTATTTCAAGTCAATTGAAACCATTATAAGCAGAAGTAACATGTATAGTTGGGGGCCTTGCAGTAACACAGTAGGTTAACCACACGTGGTGCAAAGCACAAGAAACATCTAAGGAACCCGGTTCAAGCCCCTGGCTCCCACCTGCAGGGGGGTTGCTTCACAGGTTGTGAAACAGGTTTGCAGGTGTCTATTATTCTCTACCCTTCTGTCTTCCCCTCTTCTCTGGATCTCTCTCTGTCCTATCCAACAACAACAGAAGCCATGGCCCCCAGGAGCAGTGGATTTGTAGTGCAGGTACCCCAAGCCCCAGTGATAACCCTGGAGGCAAAAATAAAATAAATAAAATAAAATAAAAAAGATGTGTCGTTAAGTTAAAAAAATCATGACAGTACATAAACCTGTACTCCGTAAGATGACACAATGTGCAAATGCGTTCTCTGGCAGGGCAGCAATAAAAATGCCTTGAAGACCAGTGGTGTCCAAGAACCATCACAAAAAAAGTTAGTTGGAATGAAACTCTGCAACTAAAAGTCTCATTCCAATACATGTTAAGTTTCTTGTAATAATCTGTACAAGCAAAACTAAATACACACACACACACACACTAATATCCCATTAAAATAGATGATGGGGGAGTCGGGCGGTAGCGCAGCAGGTTAAGTGCAGGTGGCGCAAAGCAAGGACCGACGTAAGGATCCCGGTTCGAGCCCCCGGCTCCCCACCTGCAGGGGAGTTGCTTCACAAGCAGTGAAGCAGTGAAGCAGGTCTGTAGGTTTCTATCTTTCCCCCTCTCTGTCTTCCCCTTCTCTCTCCATTTCTCTCTGTCCTATCCAACAAGGACGACACCAATAACAACAACGATGACTACAACAATAAAACAAGGGCAACCAAAGGGAATAAATAAAAAGATACTTTAAATTTTTTTTTAAAAATTTTAAAAATAGGTGATAGGGAAGGAGGAGCTCCTTTACAAATACTTGGAAGCTTTAATTTTATTTTCTTAGACTAGCTTCTTTTTTTCTTATTTTTATTATATTTATTTACATATTTATTTTATAGACACAGCCAGAAATTGAGAGGGAAGGGGGTGATAGGAAGAGAGACAGAGAGACACCTGCAACAATGCCTCAACACTCACAAAGCTTTCCCCTAAAGGTAGGGACCAGGGGCTCAAATCCAGGTCCTTGGACATTGTAACATGTGAGCTCAAACAGGTGCACCACCACCCACCCCAGGCTGGCTTCTTCTACATAGATTCCTTAAGGCCTAAATTATCAAATTATATCAATCTGTGTGTGAGCTGTGTATTTTCAAATATTATAAAGTGTATCCACTGGCAGTGTTTAGAGATATAGTTTACAGCAACTTTTTAAAATAGGAAAAAGCTACTCTAATTTTTACAGTTAAAAATAATCCCATTACCACAAAGAGCTAGGAACACACAAACAAAAATATTTTATATTCTAACCACTGGGCTGTCTCATGGACTACCAAAATCATTTTTTATTCTAAAGTAGGAATTATCTGATCCATACTAGAATAGGCTTTAAAATGAACCAGTGCCAAGCACTTGAGGGGTTTCAGAGAAGGAAATTTCAGTGTTGTGGTCTCTCTCTCTCTCTCTCTCTCTCTCTCATTCACTTTCTCTGTCTCTGTCTCTAAAGAAAGAAATAAGAAAAAAAAAAAGAATGTCTAAATAACAGTAAAGCATTTTCTAGGCCTGAGTAGTTATGTAACTATTTTTCAATAACATTCTATGATTTCTACCCTCCTGAGATGAAGATGTACATAACTATCAAATACCATCCAGTTAGAATTTAAATAATATATTTATTCTTTTCTGCTTTGATGATACATCCAGTGTCATTCATTATTTTTTAGTATATGAAAACTCACTTTAAATATGTTATAAAGTAATCTAATATTTCATTATGTAGAAAACCCTACCTGGAATTTAACCCTTGACCTTTATGTGATTGAAACATCTCTAGTTGATCAATGTTGAGGAAGAGACTTTTTTTTTTTATAAATTGTAAGTTTATTAAGTTTAGTGACCCTCTAGAAATCAACTGGAAAATTATTTTAAATAGTAGTGTGTTATAAAATATATAGAAGAGAACTTTATATATCACAAAAATTACGAAAATTAAACAATAGCTTCTCAAATTTTGGTGGGGTCAAGTAGATGACTCATAGGATGAGCACAAAGCAGACCAATAATAGCAAAAAACTGATCACATCTTTTTTTTCCCCCTTGGGACTTTTTATTTTTATTTATTTAAATTTTTTATTTATAAAAAGGAAACATTGATAAAACCATGATAAGAGGGGTACAACTCCACACAGTTCCCACCAGCAGAACTCCATATCCCACCCCCTCCCCTGATAGCTTTTCTATTTCTTATCCCTCTGGGAGCGTGGACCCAGGGTCATTGTGGGACGCAGAAGGTGGAAGGTCTGGCTTCTGTAATTGCTTCCCCACTGAACATGGGTGTTGACAGGTAGATCCATCCTCCCAGTCTGTCTCTCTCTTTCCCTAGTGGGGTGGGGAAGCAGGGCTCCAGGAAACGTTGTTGGTGTTGTCTGTTCAGGGAAGTCTGGTTGGCATCATGGTAGCATCTAGAACCTGGTGGCTGAAAAGAGAATTAACGTATAAAGCCAGACAAGTTGTTGACTAATCATGAGCCTAAAGGCTAGAATAGTGCAGATGAAGAGTTGGGAGGGTCTCCATTTTGTAAATAGCTACTAAACCTATTTTAGTTATATTCCGAAGGGCACATGACTATACTAGTTTTTTTTTTCCCTGAGCCAGAAATCTGATATGCAGATGGACCCAAGTTATTGTCTGGGGAGATGATGTCATGGCTAGAAAAAGGACCAGAATGTTGGATCAAGGAAGAGAGTAGCTCCTAAATATGGGAAAGTTGTATAAATATTGTTGACTGTAAATCCCATCGATTGATCACATCTCTTTTTTTTTTGGTTCACGTCTTTTTATTAGTGATTTAATAATAATTGACAAGATTGTAGGATAAGAGGGGCATAATTCCACACAATTCCCACCACCAGAGCTCTGTATCCCATCCTAAGAGGGGACTTTTAACCTTTTTCTTCTTACCTCCCCTTTCTTTACTTCCTTTCCTTCTTTCTAAATGTGTTTTATTTTACCTCCCTGAATGCTTTTATGCACAGGTAAAACTCTTCGGAAATAAATCAACTTTCCCTGAAGCTAAACAATTTAAAATGCATTTGCGAAGGGTTGCAGGTCATCATTTGTGGTAATAGAGTGTGAACAAACAAATTAATTCAAAGTCCAAAGGAAAATAAAAGTTGGGTTCAGGTAGCAATCATAAAACTTTTAGTCTTTGAGACTTTGGGCCTAAGATAGTGCACCAGCCAGCTAGCTAGCTGTCTGACAGTCACTGCTTATAACTCATAGCCTTCCAGTCCCCACAAAACCCTCAGCTCAGAATCTCCTTCAATTCTTTGATGATAAGTTGGACTTATAATTTCTGTTTGGGCTTACAAAGGAGGCATTTATTAAAAGTGAAACCAAGTTATGCTGTGTCGTGTCAGTAGAGAAAGGTGGCAAACACAGAAAAATGATTTTTGCCTTTGAGTAAACTACTTCAAAGACTTGAAGAGAACCCACTAGGGTTGTCTCCTGTGGCAGTGTCAAAGAACTGTTAAATAACTTGCTGGAGGACACATTCAGGATTAATTGAATAGTCTAAACTAGGTTCCAGTTCTCCATGTTTAAATGCTTAGAGTGATTTTTTTTTCAACTCCTACACAAAAGGAAACAATGTAATGGATTCTTTGCTAGAAGTTTATTATCACAGCTTTAGAATCAACAGAAGAAACATCTCTCCACCCCCCTGCAGCCTGTATGGCATAACTACACAACTTTGACACCTTAGCAAGTTAATTATCTTACCCAAGAGAAAACTGAATATATTACTCTATTTGAAACACCTTAGAAAATAACTGTTTTACTAGTTGACTTATGGGCTAGTTTTTCTGCCCTGCCCTCATGGAATATTATCTTTGCATCATATTATGATGGCCTAGTAAGAAATTGTAGAACTGTTAAGCTTTGAAGAAGGGAATCCAGAAGGAGTAGGTGTTTTTTTTTTTTTTAATCAGGATTCTGACTTTCTTTTTTTATTTATTTTTATCTTTTTATTTAAGAAAGGATTAATTAACAAAACCATAGGGTAGGAGGGGTACAACTCCACACAATTCCTACCACCCAATCTCCATATCCCACCCTCTCCCCTGATAGCTTTCCCATTCTCTATCCCTCTGGGAGCATGGACCCAGGGTCATTGTGGGTTGCAGAAGGTGGAAGGTCTGGCTTCTGTAATTGCTTCCCTGCTGAACATGGGCGTTGACTGGTCGGTCCATACTCCCAGCCTGTCTCTTTCTTTCCCTAGTAGGGTGAGTCTCTGGGGAAGCTGAGCTCCAGGACACATTGGTGGGGTCTTCAATCCAGGGAAGCCTGGCCAGCATCCTGATGGCATCTGGAACCTGGTGACTGAAAAGAGAGTTAACATACGAAGGCAAACAAATTGTTGAGCAAGGAGTAGGTTTTTTTTTAAGGGAACCTTTAAAACATATGCTATGATTCCTGTAGCCTGTGTTGCAAAAATTGCTAATGGTTATTTAATATCATCATTAATCCAGATCAAAGGACTATAGTCGCCATCGAAGTCCATCAGAGAGTAATTTCTTGAGCCAATCCCTGAAATTCAAGTTTAATCAGAAGACATGAGTTTTATTCTCAAGACTGCCTATAAAAAGCAAATGACTTGGAGCCGGGCAGTAGCGTAGCAGGTTAAGCACAGGTGGCGCAAAGTGCAAGGACCGGTGGAAGGATCCCGGTTCAAGCCTCTGGCTCCCAACCTGAGGGGAGTCGCTTCACAGGCGGTGAAGCACGTCTATAGGTGTCTCTCTTTTTCTCTCCCTCTCTGCCTTCCCCTCCTCTCTCTATTTCTCTCAGTCCTATCCAACAACAATGACATCAGTAACTATAATAATAAAACAACAAGGGCAACAAAAGAGAATAAATAAATAAATATTTTTTTAAAAAGTGACTGAGAGTCGGGTGGTAGCACAGCGGGTTAGGCACAGGTGGAGCAAAGCACAAGGACCAGCATAAGGATCCCGGTTTGAGCCTCTGGCTCCCCACCTGCAGGGGAGTCACTTCACATGCCGTGAAGCAGGTCTGTAGGTGTCTCTTTCTCTCCCCTCTCTGTCTTCCCTTCCTCTCCCCATTTCTCTCTGTCCTATCCCACAACGATGACATCAATAACAATAATAACTACAACAAGGGCAACAAAAGAGAATAAATAAATATTAAAAAAAAAAAGCAAGTGACTGTTAGGTTTGTTTGACACTAAAAAAGGCCCAGAAAGAGAAGCTATGTCCTTAGCCCCCCCTTAGGTTTTAGCACCAAAATGTTAGAATTGTGAGGCGCAAAATAAGTCAAGGAGAGTCAGGAGTACAAAGAAAAGTTTAATATAGTAGCCAATAGGGGGGACCCCAGTTGGGATGGAGAGCCCAATCTGGAGGGAGCTAAAGCCCAAAGTGGAACCTACTGTTTGGTCCTTATATAGAGTCCTGTTACTTTGTCTGGCATAGAAAGGGTCATGGTATGGGTCATAGGATTCAGAATCCATTTCTGGTTGGAGATGTCCAGTGCAGGCAGGGGTAAATGTTCCTGTGTGAGTGAGGGATCTGCTTATTCTCAGCACATCACCTCCAGTCTGTTCCCGTGAGAGTAGGAGGTCAGGTCTCAACATATTTCCTTCAGCAAAGACTCCATCTAATATGGTCCCCCATTTAATGCATAAAGAGGAAAATGTCTTCACCTTGAATGAAAATTTGCTGGTAGCTTGGCCAGGAGAGCTTGGTTAATTAGAATATTGACAATTAAAAAGTTTCACTGGAGGGTCAGGCAGTGGCACAGCAGGTTAAGCGCACGTGGCGGGAAGCACAAGGACTGGTCTAAGGATTCCAGTTTGAGCCCCAGGCTCCCGAACCTGCAGGTGTGGGGGATCACTTCACTAGCGGTGAAGCAGGTCTGCATATGTCTGTCTTTCTCTTCCCTCTCTGTCTTCCCCTCCTCTCTCAATTTCTCTCTGTCCTATCTAACAACAACAGCAATGACAACAATAACAACAAAGACAACAACAAAATGGGGAGAAAAAATGGCCTCCAGGAGCAGTGGATTCATTGTGCAGGCACTGAGACCCAGCAATAACTCTGGAGGAGAAAAAAAAGTTTCGCTCAAGGGTGGGGGAGATAGCAAAATGGTTATGCAAAGAGATTTTCATGACTGAGGCTCCAAGTTCCCAGGTTCAATCCCCTACACCACCACAAACCAGAGCTGAGCAGTGCTCCGGTAAAAAATAATAATAATAATAAAATAAAATAATAAAAAGTTTTTCTCAAATCAAGTCCAATGAATGACATAACCTTTTTACAGTCAATGGAGTTTTTTTTTTAACATAGCCCTCAATTCCCTGTTCTCATTGATTTTTCCATTTATAAGAAATGAAAGTTACACTTGACTGACTCAGTATGTGTGTGTAGAATTTTTTTCAGAGAAAGATAGAATTTTTAATGGACCAGGGAATGACTGCAAATATTTCATTTATTTGGAGTTGACTGTATTGTACAGATACTCGCAATCCAAGGTGCTAGCCGCCACGCATATGCAGTTAATGAATAGTTGAAATGCTAGTAACCCAAACTGAGATTTGTTGTCAATGTAAAATATGTACAAAACTTCAAAGATATAGCATGAAAATCAAATTATAGGGGGTAGATAGCATAACGGTTATGCAAATAGACTCTCAAACCTGAGGCTCCATCAAGTCCCAGGTTCAGTGCCCCACACCACCATATGCCAGAGCTGAGCAAAAAAAAAGAAAAGAAAAAAGAAAAAGAAATTATAATACATGTCATTAATACTTTAATACTGATTTGGTGATGAAATGAGTATCTTTTTTTTTTTAATATTTATTTATTTCCCCTTTTGTTGCCCTTGTTTTTCATTGTTGTTGTAGTTATTATTGTTGTTATTGATGTTGTCATTGTTGGATAGGACAGAGAGAAATGGAGAGAGGAGGGGAAGACAGAAAGGGGGAGAGAAACACTGACACCTGCAGACCTGCTTCACTGCCTGTGAACCGACTCCCCTGCAGGTGGGGAGCAGAGGCCTCGAACCAGGATCCTTCCGCTGGTCCTTGCACTTAACCCGCTGTGCTACCACCCGACTCCCAAAATGAGTATCTTTTATAGAACCATTAAGTAAAATATATTAATAAAATAGTTTGTTAATTCACATTTTTTCCTAGGAGATTGTGCATTACCTCTAGTAAAGAAAATTATTTATATCACAAATATAAGAAATATGATATTCTATAAAAAAAGAAATTAGTATATTCCTTAAATAAAAGGGTCAACAAAATATTCCATTTATTTCCCTTTACTTTTTAAAAACTAATTACTGGGAATGTTTAAATTATATATGTGACTTGCATGTATACCTGGCACACATCACCAGTCTCTTGCCCTGAAATTTAACCCCAATCATTGTGGACTTTGTTTAACCATACTCTACATTAATATGAATCCTACATTAATATGAATAGACAATGTGTTTTCAATTATTTGTGCAAATAGAGTCTTGAGGATGATAAAGAGTAAGATTTTCCTCAGGTAGCTCAAAATTAAATTTTGACTACTACTTTTAGTTTCTTTTATAATTACTATTTTTTCTTTTGGTGTTACAGAAAGTAATATTAAGATGATTAGGCTCGAATACGTTTCTGTTCCCTCCTTGTGACATGTGTGCTTAGTTGGGTGCCACCACCGGTCCATCTCTTCTCCCTCTCCCTCTTTTTTTAACCAGAGCACTGCTCAGCTCTGGTTTATGGTGTTGCAGAGGATTGAACCTGGAGCTTTGGAGCCTCAGGCAAGAGAGTCTCTTTGCATAACCATTATGCTCTCTACCCCCACTACTCCATCTTTTTAATCTGGCTTGCAGAAAGGAAACAATGAAAAATGGAAGAGAAGGGGGAGGGGGGAAGAGTGGAGAAGGGTTTAGAAACTAAATTATGTCTATCTAAGTAGTAGACATCAGGTGACATTTATGTCCACTTATTGAGTTAATTTCGTTTATGGAAGGTCTGCTATATGCCAGTCCCTTGACTATCATTGAGGAGAAATAACCCACACGAGTTTATTCGTCCAATTCAGTTATCACACAATGACTTAGAAGTCACTGTACTGCATTACTTACCCAATGTCACATTAGTACCATGAAAATAAAAAGGCTTAAGAGCATGCAAACTTGAAAGGAATTCCTAGTGCAGGCACTGAGCCCCAGCAATAATCCTGAAGGCAAAAAAATAAAATAAGAAAAAAAATTAGAGACTCATTCTTTAAAAATATGTGTTTTTGTGTTAATGAGAGGGAGGGGCCAGAGCTCTGCTCAACTCTGGCTTATGGTGGTGTGGGAGATTGTACCTGAGACCCTTGAGGCCTCAGGCAGTCAAGGCCTTAATTTGAAAGAAACGGAACTGTTTCCTCCCCCTTGAATGTAAAGACATCCATTAAGGAAGATTGGTTTTTGTTTGTTTATTTGTTTTTGTTTTTGTTTTTTAACAAGAAGTTAGAGGGGAAAAAAACAAATAAGCACTCTAACCTATGTTTATATTACTTCTAATTTCTACAGTTTCTAGTGGGTTGTGAGATTCCTTACATACTTTAAAATACCACAGGCATATCCAACAGCTCATAGCCAAAATTAAATAGCAAATTCAATCTGAAAGAAAATTCTGTAAGAATTGTATTCTTGTAAGCATCCAATACCTTTAAACCATATATATATATGGTTTAAATGAATATATATATATATATATATATATATATATATATTCATTTCTAGGGTTTCACCATTCTAAACAGATTTTATTTTATAAATTATCTTTATTTATTTATTGGATAGAGACAACCAGAAACTGAAAGAAGGTAACAGAGAGGGAAAGAGACAGAGAGACACCAGCAGTACTGTTTCACCACTCATGAAGCTTTCTTCCTGCTGATGGTGGGGACTGGGGGGCTCGAACCCTGGTCCTTGTGCATTGTAACATGTAAACTCAACCAGGTATGCCACCACTGAGCTTCTGAACAGTTGTTGTTTTTTTCCCCAGAGACAACACAGAACCAAAGCTTCCCCAACCCCAAAACCCTCCGAGGTATACTGGAGGCTTGATCCTGGGCTGGGTGTCTCGCAAAGCAAGATCCCTACTAGATGAGCTTTCTCATTGACCCTAAAACCTCTGAGTTCATTACTCCTGTTATCTCAAAGTGGAGTCTTTCTATGAAAACGTTTATTAGTTGAAATGGGTTAAGATACTGTAGCCATCATCACTCATTTATGTGGAAAAATTCTAAGTCTTCTCAGACCCAAGAAAAGACATACTAAATCACTCCTGTAGTACAGGAAACTTAGAAGGCACAGACATATAGTCAAAGCAAGAAATACTCATATACTTGTGTGATGGAACTCCAAGAAGGACTGGCCAGAGCTCCTTTGCTGCTCTGGGTGTGCACTCCCTGACTCCAGCTGCAGTGAGAGCTCTTCATGCTATTCAATTTTTTGTTATTGAAAGCTGAAGTACTCTTAGTTTTCTTCTAGCTAGCAAAAAGTGGGTAGTAAGGTAGAACTATTTTGTTTCCACTGGGACTTGGTGCCTACATGGCTCTCCCAGTTCTAGCAGCCATTGTTTGCTTGTTTGTCTGTTTTTCTTTTTATTTCATTCTCTCTTTCTTCCTTTCTTTCTTTTTGGTAGACACCTACAGGACTGATTGTGAAGCAGTTCCCTCCTGTAGTTGGAGAATGGAGATTTGAACTAGGGATTCATACATGATAACCTTGGAAGCCATCACCCAGACCCTCTTTTTTTTTTTATTTTATCATTATCTATGTTTATTTATTGGACAGAGACAGTAAGAATTCAAAAGGGAAGAAGGAGATAGAGAGGAAGAGATACACAGTTTCACCACACCACTCTCAATGCTTTCCCCTTGCAGGTGGGCCTCAAACCCTAGTTTTTGTGCATTGAAACATGTGTGTGCAACTAGGTGCACCACCACCCTTGCCCTATCTAGATCTTCTTCAGAAGCAAATGACACCACGCAAACATTCAAAAAGTGGCTCTCACTCACCCTCGTGAAATAGATTTTCTAGCCCTCTTTGCGTACCTTCTTCCCTCTTCTGTTCTGTTCTTAATATCTCTGGATCTGACCATTTCCCTCCTAGATTCTCATCAGTGGAGAACTGTGTGTCTCTGCACTGTGGATCCCCTGCAGTCTTAAGAGTGCTGCTACTCACTCACACAAGACCATCAGCCCCATCAACAAACAGAATCATCTTACTAATTGCTACTCCATTAACTATTATGCCAATAATTATCTTACTAAGCTGCTGTTTCCTTCCCTCCAGTTACCCCCACACACATACACACACTCCTCTCTAAAGTTACCTGTGAATTGTTTTTATTTCCTTTCAGATGTTCTATGAAATATTAATTGACCAAATGCCGTGATTTTTTTTTTGTTTGTTTGTTCCCCATAAAAATGCAGAATGTGGCAGCTGCCCCAGGTCCAGCGGATAGGGTTGCTAATGGTGAAGGAATGCCTGGAGAAGAACTAGCTGAAAACAAGGAGGAAGATCAAGGCGGTGCTGTGAAGTTCGGATGGGTGAAAGGTGTGCTGGTGAGAAAGCTCCTCTGTTTACAAATGAAGCTGTCGGTTCAGCCTTGCAGTGCATGGACTGTTCACAGGACTGAACAGCAGACACGGAAGATGACTCCTTCACTTCTCATCTCTCTCTCGATGCTCTTTAACTCCACAGGTGAGATGCATGCTGAATATCTGGGGTGTCATGCTCTTCATTCGCCTTTCCTGGATCGTTGGAGAAGCTGGAATCGGTAAGCGCTGTCTCCCCTCCTCTGTAATTTTTGACGTCAGTTATAAACTTGGTAAACAGCTTGGCTTTTTTTGCCATTAGTGTTGAATGTGAGTTGAAGGTCAGAGAATTAATCTGCACTAAGGCTCTTCAACAGTGTTTGTTAGGGAGGAAAGGTGAAGACTTAACTTCCAGGGAGACTGGAATTTTCCAGTTAGCCAACCAGATAATGCACAAGTAAATATGCCAGTCTTTTCACAGAGTTTCAAGTTTACAGGTAGATAGAGATACATTCATTTTAAATAATATTTTTCACTTTTTGAGGCATGCTGACATTTATCAGTGTATTCCCTTATGATCGCTGACAAAATTTTCTTCACTAAACAAAAATAACTTGTGGGAAAACCATGAAAAATGTGACCCAATAAAATGCTGAAATTGTTGGACATTTTCCAAGGACAATAATGGATGTTACTTTCAGGTACTAGCAGTAAGAAAACAAAGGTTAATTAAGTATTGGCCAGGCAGAGGCTGAAAATTGTAGATAAAATGACTTGGATAATGTATATAACTATTGCTACTTTTTCTAGATGGAAAACGGATGGTGTTCAAATTATTTGAGTGATTTTTTAGTGTTTTAACATATTATATTCCTTTGAAGGTACTCTTTCCTGTGGTTAATCTTTTTCACTGAGAACATGTTAGCAAAAATTAAATGAATTTCATTGAAGTTATTGATTTAATGTGATAAAAGTTAATGATATTCTACTCAATGAATGGAAAATACATTTTGGATTAATTTGAGGGGAAAATACTTATAAATCATGAGTAGAGAGAGCTTAGAGACTCTCTTGTGCTTAAAGACCTTCCAGATATCTCAGAATGTATCATAATTTATTTTTCTTGTATTTTTATCCAGCTTATTGGGGCAGGAGTTAGTGATTGACAGTACAGTAGTTAGCACATAAGTACAGCCTCTCCTCTCTCCATGATCACTGTGTGCAAGACACTCCTTCATCCTAGGTTCTTTTCAGTCATTATGCTCCAAGACCCTAGCTCCCCTCCAGCGCTCCCCTCCCCTTCTTCCACAGAATCCTTTGCTTTGGTGCAATACACAATACCCAGTTCAAGTTTCACCTGATGATTTCCATTACTGTTCATTATCAGATGATCTCATTCACAGGTTGAAATTAAGAATCAAGGACAGACACTAGGGAGAGGCTAGGGGTATGGATCGACCTGCCAGTGCCCATGTTCAGCGGAGAAGCAAATACAGAAGCCAGACCTCAAACCTTCTGCACCCCATAGAGATCTTTGGTCCATTCTTCTTCTTCTAGCGTTTGCCCTTCTTCCGTAGCCAGTCAACAGCGTCAGGTTGAGCCTGATGTAAAGTTTCGAGACCTCCTTTGAATCTGGAGAGGTGGCAGTCGTTGACTATGTGGGTCATAGTCTGTCTGTAGCTGCAGGGGCAGTTCGGGTCGTCTCTGGCTCCCCAGCAATGGAACATAGCGGCGCACCGGCCATGGCCTGTTCGATAGCGATTGAGGAGGGCCCAGTCATAACGTGCTAGGTCAAAGCCGGCTTGACGCTTGCAGGGGTCTGTGATGAGGTGTTTGTTCTTGACCTCAGCTGACTGCCAACTCTGTTTCCAAGAGTCTGGAACAGAGAAGTTCAGTGTAGGCGTAGGGGACCAGATTGGGTGACGAGACGTCAAGCGTTGCACAGGGTGGGCGAAGATATCCGCATATATTGGCAGGTCCGGTTGAGTGTAGACGTGGGAAATGAACTTAGATGATGCCGCATCCCGACGAATATCTGACGGGGCGATGTTGCTAAGAACTGGCAGCCATGGAACCGGGGTGGAACGGATGGTTCCAGAAATGATCCTCATGGAGGAATATAATTTGGAATCGACCAAGTGGATATGGTCCACTTTGATCCATGATCCCAGAGAAATAAAGAATGGGACAGCTTCCAGTGGAGGGGTTAAGATATGGCACACTAGTGGTGGGAGTTGTGTGAATTGTGACCCTCTTAGTACTAAATCACTAATAAATTTTTTAAAAAGGAGAAGCTGAAAAGTAAGAAAACACTAAGCAGAACTTGGACTGGGTTTGTTGTATTGCACCAAAATAAAAGACTCTGGGGGGTAAGAAGGGGGGAGGGTTCAGGTCCTGGAACATGATGGCAGAGGAGGATCTAGAAGCGGTTGAATTGTTACGTGGAAAACTGAGAAACGTTACACATGTACAAACTACTGCATTTTACTGTTGACTATAACCCCCCCCCAAATAAAGAAAAAAATCAAGGATAGAGAGGCTAGGCAGTGGCCCACCTGGTTAAGCACTCATATTACAGAGTGCATGGACCCAGGTTCAAGCCCCTGGTTCCCACCTGCAGGGGGAAAGTTTCATGAGTGATGAAGCAGGGCTGCAGGTGTCTCTCTCCCTTACTGTCTCTTCCTCCTCTCTCCATTTCTCTCTGTCTCTATCCAATAATAAATAAATAAAAATATATTTTTAGAAAAGAATCAAGGACAGTAAAGGAAAACAATTCCATTTTAAGAAGGTTTAGACATTTATTGCCTTTGCTCTTCAGAAGACAGGCTGCATCAGCAAAAGGTTTTCTCAAAAAAGAAAAAGGCTGAGATGTGAACTGAAATATTGGAACCAGTTCCCATCGCAATTTCTATGTTTTGCATTTGCAACTGCTGGGTTCCTGACAAAGGGCTGCTTGCCGGCTTTATGATGCGTATCAAATGAATGCTTACAGCCGCAGGGGTCAAAATAAGTATATGCTGTTCCATGGAAAATCTGCATCTTAATATTGCCAAGGTTTTTGCTCCGGGGCTTCATGCAAAATTAGGTTTTTAAGGGCAGTTTAGTAACTTATTGAGATCATCAAGAAACATTACTTAGTTTGGAGGTGTGAGGGTAGCCAAGGGCAAGAGTAATTCTTTTTAATGCAACGTTATTTAGCGTCCATATGTTTCAGCAATAATCTGAGCTTTAATCAGATTTTTCATTTCTTTTCCAGTCAATCCAGTTTCACATCTATTGCAAAACTATAAAATATGAAGAGTCCTCTCTTAGGATAAAGGCTTTCGTATACTTTCAGATAGCAGTATTATTTTTATAAGGCCCTTTAAGTTAAGTAGGTGAACTCTACTTTGGAAGAAAATAGAGTTCTACCTATATGTACGGCTAATGGGTTTTCCTTGGATGGAGGCAGTGCTGAACCTAAGGCCTGATGCACAGAAGACATGTCATCTACCCACTCAGTCACTTTCCAGGTCCCTGGGTAAAGGCTTTTTTATTCCATTTTCTTCTTCTCCTCCTCCTCCTTCTTCTTCTTTTGTAATTCTCAGAAAATAGAATTTAGTGAACAGTAGAAATGTATTACCATTACTCAGTTTTGCTATTAACTTAAAGCTAAAAAAAAAAAAAAAAAGGAAAGAAAGAAAGAAAAAGTAAAAATAGTTCCTTCTTGCTTTAGGAGTAATTTGCAGGGAAGAAACCTAAATGTTTCTCCAGGCTCATATCTTAGGAACAAGCTTGAAGGAAACTAGAACCAGGAATAACAGGAGATACAGCCTTGGGTACCCATTCTGGGCCTGTGAGTTTTGTTTCCTTTGTCCCCAGAGCAACTGGTAGAATAAGTTAATGATGCTCTCTAATTGTTATCGGTCTTGGAAAAAAGATGTAAAAAGTGGGTATGACCTGAAGCGAGTTACTTATACTTGCACCCTACCTTCCCATCTAAATATTAAGAAGTTGGAGTCTTTCCCAGATGTCTGAAGACAACACTGAAGAGCCATATTGAACAAGAAAGCACAAGTTGAGATAGGCTGACAGCATCTTTACACAGTTTTTAGACTGTGTAAAGATTACCTAAGAAGTTAGGGTAGGATACTGCAGAATCCTGGGATTTATTTTCAAAAACCTAGACTCAATAAGCACTTTGGACATTTCCAGAAGCAGGTGGCTCAAGGACTGCAGTTTGAGAGAACTCTGAACTAAGTGATCATTCTCTAAGCTGCCTTTTGAGCTGGGATTTATATATATATATATATATATATTTTTTTTTTTTACTTATAAAATGGAAATACTGACAAGGTCATAGGATAGAAGGGGCACCATTCCATACACTTCCCACCACCAGAATTCTGTATCCCTTCCTCTCCCTGCTAACTTTTCTATTCTTTAACCCTCTGGGAGTATGGACCCAGGATCACTATGGGGTGCAGAAGGTGGAAGTTCCGGCTTCTGTAATTGCTTCCCCACTGAACATGAGCCTTGACAGGGTGATCCATACTCCCAGCCTGTCTCTCTCTTTCCCTAGTGGGGTGGGGCTCTGGGGAAGCAGGGTTCCAGGACACACTGGTGGGGTCATCTGCCCAGGGACATCCAGTTGGCATCATGGTATGAGCTGGGATTTTATGTCTGATTGTGAAAGACATAATCCCTAGTTGTCTACTTATATACAACTGTTCAAATATTTCAAATTATTTACAAAACATATAAAATAAGAAGGGGTGAGTTAATTGTTTAGAAATAGAGGAGGCAAAAGGAGCATAGTATAGGGAAGTAGAGACCAAGCAGTGGCACACTTGATGGAGCACACACTTCACCATGTGCAAGGACCTTGGTTCAAGTTCCCACTCCCCACCTGCAGGAGGCATGTTTCACAAGCAGTGAAGCTGACCTGCAAATGTCTATCTTTCTTTCTTACTGTCAATTTCTCTTGGTCCTATTAAATAAAATAGATAGAAAGAAAGAAAAAACAAAAGGAAAAAATGGCCACTAGAAGTGGTGGATTCATAGTGCTGGCACTGAGCCCCAAGTGACCATCTTAAGGGCAATAAAAAAGGATAGGGAAATAATAAAAAGCATCTTTGGTGACACAATTACCTGAGACCACATAATATTTTAGTAGTAAAAGTGATACCCACTGCTACTACAATCTATGTAGAGAATTTGATGTAATTGTTTATTACAACATTTTAAGAGTCTGAAGGGGCCAAAGCAAAACAGTAGGCCCAATGTGCATCAGAAATGACAACCTCCAGTACCTTGTCCCAGTTCTCTTTCCTTCTTTCTTTCTTTCTTTCTTTCTTTCTTTCTTTCTTTCTTTCTTTCTTTCTTTCTTTCTTTCTTTCTCCTTTCCTTTCTCTTTCCTTCTTTCCTTTCTCTTGACTCCAGTGTTATCACTGTTTACACGATGACTCCATTATTCCTGGTCTCCTTTTTTTTTTTTCTTCCTCCTTTTTGTTTTGATAGATGTTAGAGACCTAGAGAAATAGATATGGAGAAAGAGGGGACAATGCAGAGAGACATCTGCAGCCTGTTGCATTGCTCATGAAGTTTCTCCCTTGCATGTGGGAACAGGGATTTAAACCCATATCCTCATGCATAGTAATGTATGTGTTATTTATTTACTTACTTATTTAAGAGAGATACAAAGAGAAAGACACAGAGTGAGGCAAAAGCACTACCCCTTACGCCGGTCCTTGAGCTCTGCGCTACCTGCACTTAACCCGCTGCGCTACCGCCCGATTCCAGGCAAAAGCACTACTCAACTCTGATTTATGGTGGTACTGGAGATTGAACTGGGACCACAGAGCCTCAGGCAAAGAAAGTCATTTGCATAACCATTATTCTGTCTCCTCAAGCTGGTAATGTATGTGCTTAACCTGACATACTACCTGCTGGCTCCCTTGTCCCCATTTTTGTCTTTAACCCCCATCTCTTTTCCTTCTCCCAAGGTATGGCTAGAGAGCTCACAGCCTCTCTTAGTCAACTTTCTGATCATCCTTGGAGCAAGCAAACCTGCCAGCAACAACTATGGACATCCACTTACTGGGGAAAGGGGGCACAGCATACATAACCAATCAAGGTCATTCTGGGCTGGACTCAAGGTGGTGTCAGAGGCCACAATCTTCCTCAAAATTCTAGGTTGGGTCAGCATTTTTAGAAGAGGATGTTGTAGAAGAAGGAAAGTTCCTAGCCACATTACGTTTATTGGCTAGAGGCCTGTAGATCAGATCTACAAAAACAAATTAACAAGAGATGATCAGAAGTCTTTTAACATCTGCTTTTGTACATACCCAGGGGAACACTTATTTCGTAAATCTCAAAGAGTGGTTGTTAGAACTTGGACTTACCATAGCATCTTCACTAAAGGACAATAAATTCTTAGTGTGTGGTGGGCGGGAGGAACAAAGCAAAGGGAAAGAATGGAGAACCTAGTACGGCAAATTGTAACAAGACAAATATGGGGGTATGCACAGAATGGAAGGGCTAGTTTGTACAGTGTGTTATGTAAACTTGTTTGGTGTCCTCTGTTCTTCCTGGTATAGAGGAGAAAAGCTAAGATTACTTTACAAATGTATGTCCTTCGGGAAACAAAAAAAGTTTTCTTTCTATCTGCTCCTTATCAGTTGCCTTTTCCTCAAAATAATCCTTTTTCTAAAGTGGTAAATGTCAAGGTGATCATGAAATCAACTTTTGCTTCCTCTGAACTCTGACCCAAATCATGTTCTCTCTCCTAGAATTACTGACTTTCTTTTTTTTTTTAATTTTTTAAAAATATCTTTATTTATTAGACAGAAACAGCCAGAAATCAAGAGGGAAGAGAGTGATAGAGAGGGAAAGAGACAGAGAGACACCTGCAGCACTGTTTCACCACTCACAAACCTTTCCCCTTACAGGTGGGAGCCGGGGGCTTGAACCCAGCCAGGACTTTGTGCATTGTAATAGGTGCTCTCAATCAGGTGTGCCACCACCTGGCCAATTACTGACTTTCTATACCATGAGATCTTTGAGGGTTGGGGGCTATGCCTTGCTGTCCATACAGCCCGAGTTTGAGCCCCAGCACCCCATGAGACACCTTCCAGAGGAAGCTCTGGAGTGATGATCTCTATTGCTACATACATCTATCTCTCTTTGCCTGAATGAAAACTCATCCCAGAACAGCATATGGACCCACCTCCACAAAAACAAAGCCATAGGTATTATGATTGTGGTAGACATAGAAAAACAACACTATCATTTGTAGACTAGGTTCTATGCATGATACTACCTTACACATGCACTGTGTCTGTATGCATACCACTTCCTTCTTTACACATGCCATTTCACACTTGCATTCTCTCAAATGCTATTGCCATTTCTGGTAGAGGAAATGAGTAACTTGCCAGAGGTCACATAAATACTTCGTGAATATAGTTCCATTTGATTCTTTCCACTTTGCTCATCTGCCAGATAAACTTTGTGCTATACCGGATGTGAACTTTCAAAACTATATTATAAACAGTCAGCTGCCTGGAAGGATTCTAGATACTCTGTAGTTATAAGCTTGGAGTTGTATAGACTGATGATGATGATGACTAGAAGTGTTAGAATTTCCATCAAAATGAGTTCACATGAAATTTTGACCTCTTATATGGTTGTCCAGCTATGTGTAACACAAAACTGTCCATCTTGACTCTTAATTCCATGTCCTCAAACAAGCTGTAAACATAAAAGCTGGCATGTACCCTGTGATCATTTATTAAAGACAAATGTGGTCCTTTGGGGGCTAGACTTGCTGAGAGTTGTATGAGTGACCTAATAGGTTTTCCACTATTTAATTGCTTTTATTTTTCCTCTCTCAACTGAGGTCTTGGTGTGATTATCATCGGCTTAGCCGTGACAGTGACTGGTATCACTGGTTTATCTACCTCTGCTATTGCCACAAATGGATATGTCAGAGGAGGTAATTAAATATGTGACCCACATGACCACTTATAAGGTAACGACAACTCGGACTGAAATAGTTCACCACTGACCTTTCTGGAGTGTTTTCAAAGGTAACCCAAGTCAGATCCTACCACCACTCAGGCAGAAGGTATGCAAGAAAACTGGAGAAGGACTTAACCTTTGTCAGACTCCCAGCTTTCTCCTTCAGGCTCCTTTCAAAGGAAGAGAGAAGGTCAAATGTCATGTTTTCTTTCTTTTTTTTTTTTTCTCCTAGCCAGGATAGTTCTTCTCCCGGGACACCAGCATAAGTCAATGTTTCCTTCCCCAGGATGCATTTCAGACTGTGTTTGCTTTGGGAAGCCATTCTTCATCCTAATGAGCACGTCTCCAATGTGATCTTTACGCCAGGCATACCGGTTCCTCCTAGACACAAGGCAGCTCCATGGGGACCCAAGACATGGAATTGAAAACTTCAACCAAAGGCAGTATAGCTTTTGCAGCAATAGAGAATCCCAGGAAGAAAAGTAAAACTGTATTATCTTCTATCTTTCATTGCTCACAGGTCTTGGAGTTCTCATAATTCTTCTTTCCACCATGGTAACTTCTATTACTGGGTTGTCAACTTCCGCAATAGCAACTAACGGGTTTGTTCGTGGAGGTAAAATTTCTAAGATATCTAAAGGGCTCATCACTGACGACGGGTAGGCAAAAATATTTTCTATTTCTTCAGTGGGAACAAGGAAGCAGTCCACAGTCTATGAAGTCTGGCTCTTTGGGTGAGCTGGATGCTGGAAGACATACAAGGTACTGTGAGTTTAGTGCAGGTCTGCTGTGGCGAGCTGTGGTCTCTCTCACAATGAACCTCAATAGCACATTACAGGTCACGGATTCCAGGTGTTCCAGTGCCTCAGGCCAATGTTTTGCTTTTCAGGCTTGCCTGCATGCCTTCTGCTGGTGTTTCTTGGCAAATGACCCTCGACGTCAGTTTTAAAGTTTAGTACATTTCAGGTACTTCCCTGACTTCCATGGGATCAAATCTTTAAGGACATTTCAGGTGTTTCATGGGGACACTGGTTTCCTGTGACATGATTCAGGATGCTGCTGCCAGAAAGACTGGTTGCTTCTCTCAGTCTTGGAGCCAAACACCATTCTTGGTGGGGGGGATTTTGCAGGTCTTGGAGTCATCATCATTGGCTTGAGCGTAGTCGTGACAACACTCACAGGTATTTCTATGTCTGCTATTTGCACCAATGGAGTGGTAAGAGGAGGTAAGACAGCTCATTTACCTATAAGTAAAAGCTTTGCTTATATGTGATGTTTAAAACTGGTTTAATTTTAGAAGTAGAATCTGTGCATTGGTAGTTAGTCTCCGAAGTCTTAAGCAAAATAATAACCTCAAATGTCAAAATTCTTCTCAACTAAAATAAGATCAAAGAACTTTCTTTGACCCATAATGGTCAAAGAAATGGTTTCCCAAAATGGTTTCCTATGATGAAACATGTTTATAATGCAGAGAGTGATTCAGTAGCTTGAAAGAAAGCATTTTTTATACATTTTATTTATTTACTATTGGACAGAAACAGAGAGAAATTAAGGGGATAGAGAGATAGAGAGGGAGAGAGATAGAGATACCTGCAGCCCTGTTTCACTACTCATGAAGCTTTCCCCCTGAAACTGTGGACCAGGTACTTGAACCTGTATCCTTGCATGCTATAATGTGTGCACTTAACCAGGGGCATCACTGCTTGACCCCCTTGAAAGAAATAATAAAATGTTAGAATGAAATATGTGTGCTTTGGACAAGGCCTGAGGGTTCTCCCAAAGTGCCCTTCTTATGGGCCTCTCCAACACTCAGCTATAATTGTTGGCACTTCCCAATCAGGAAGGCATCAGAATTCACACCACCAATATGCTGCTTGTAGTGAGAATATCTCTAAAAGGAAATGAAAAAAATATTCAAAGTTACTTTCTAATCACCTAGGAGCAGGAAGACTTGTATAGACAAGGAAAAGGATGAACTGTATTGGTACTCTAACTTCCTTTTTTCCTTCCCCCATTCTGCTTTTGGTTCCTAGTTTGGTTCCTAAACTATCCAGATGGGTAGTTTATCCAGAGATCCTTATCCATATCTTCTGAACCCCACTGGACCCACAAAACACCTCCCCTCAGAGCTTCTGTTTGTTTTGTTGTTTTTGTTTTAAATTTTGATTAAACCTAGGCACCTGACTAATTAATTTATTAAATGTAATCTTGATAAAGGAGATAATGGAAATGTCTCCAACCAAGATAATGCTGTATTTATTGGATGTATTTACACCCCTAACTCAAAGGAATTATTTTAGTGGGGGAAGGGATTGTTTTCTGTAAAAGGTAGGTTTGTTTTATTTGTAGTTGGTTTTCCCCTACCATTTCTGTTTACTTCATAAATAATATTACATAGGAAGGCATTCATTTGTGATAGTCTTTGATAGTATCTAGAGGGCTAGTGCTCTCAACTTTTTTTTTTTTTTACTTTTAGTCATCAGCTTTCAGTACCTTTTTTTTTTTAATATTTATTTATTTATTTATTTATTCCCTTTTGTTGCCCTTGTTGTTTTCTTGATGTTGTCATTGTTGGATAGGACAGAGAGAAATGGAGAGAGGAGGGGAAGACAGAGAGGGGGAGAGAAAGACAGACACTTGCAGACCTGCTTCACCGCCTGTGAAGGGACTCCCCTGCAGGTGGGGACCCGGGGCTCGAACCGGGATCCTTACACTGGTCCTTGCGCTTTGCGCCACATGCGCTACCGCCCAACTCCCTTTCAGTACCTTTTAAGGAGTTTCCCAGTAGAGATTAGACTTTTGCATGCAGAGAAGTATACAGTCTTATATAGAACTACCTCTCTGAGCTTTAAGAGATAAACAATCCACATCCTCCATAGCTTGTTCCTATTTGCCACCCCCATGTGTTCTGGCTTTATGGTAGTAATTATGGTGTCTTGGATTAAAAACAGAAAATCAACTCAGATTTATAGAGTGCATAATGCCTATTTGATGCCTCCATAAAACTCCTGAAAAAGGAAGTTAGACTAACAATGGCAGACTTCACGCATTGCATTTTCTGCTTAGGTCTGCCTACTGTTGAAAATTTCAAATATAAAATATTACTTTAGTTGCAATATTGATTTGATCTCACCAGTAAGTTTTTTTTTTTTTTAGACAAAGCAGTTTTTGTAAAGTAAGTTATGTTCATGTTTGTACCATTTGTGCATTTGTGCATAGTAAGTTAGGTTTTACTATGTCAAAGTAGTTAGTTCTCTAGTCAATTGTATGTAAAATACAAGAAAGGATGTAAGTTATGCATGAAAGTTAATACATGATTCCTAGAATTAGGAACAAGTTATAAAAGTATATTAGAATAGTTATTTCAGAATTTCTGGAATGTGAATCAATTTCATTTCTTCTTTCAGGTGGAGCCTACTATCTTATTTCAAGGAGCCTGGGACCCGAGTTTGGTGGGTCTATAGGTTTGATCTTTGCTTTTGCCAATGCGGTAGCTGTTGCCATGTATGTGGTGGGATTTGCTGAGACCGTGGTAGACCTTCTTAAGGTAACTGAAAGTTTTTCTTTTCTTTATCTCAGCAAGATAATTCTGTTTAGTTTGTTCTTTCAGGGCATCAGGGGATGGCACAGTGGCAAGTTGAGAAGAAACAGATTTGTTTTGCAGAATATATACAATGAGTATAATTGAAGGCACCTTAGGCTTGAAGTCAGATCGAATGTGAAATTCTAGCTTTCACACTGACCAACTGAGACAGTTTTGGATGAGTCCTTCTATTCGCCTGAACCCTGTTTTCTACATCTAAAATATGGGCCGATGGTACTGTTCTATAGATTTCATAGTGTGGTACAGATCAAATGAAATAATAAACATGAAATATAATTTAAAATATGAAATATGGATAAAGAATGAGTATTACTGTCAACCAGAAAATTAAGATGGCTATAGGTGTTTATTTTATTTTATTTTTTGTCTCCAGGGTTGTAGCTAGGGCTTGGTGCCTGCACTATAAATCCACTGCTCCTGGTGGCTATTTTTTCCATTGTTGTTGGATAGGACAGAAATTGAGAGAGGAGGGAAAGATAGAGAGGGGGGAGAGAAAGACATCTGAAGACTTGCTTCACCGCTTTCTGAGCAACACCCCCATACACACAGGTGGGGAACCCAGGGCTCAAATCGGTGTCCTTGCATGGGTCCTTGTGCTTCATTCTATGTGCACTTAGCCCAGTGCACTACTGCCCGGCCTCCTGGATATAGGTTTTTAAAGGGAAGGAAAGCTCAAACATGGGAATAACTGCAGGAAACTAGGCATTTCCTAGATTATGCATGCATATTTCCTAGGTGAGCATGTTAATTAGCTGGTGTATGAACTAATTTTTAGTCCTCCTTTTATCGTACTGACAATATTTGCCAAATTCAATTGGTAGAATTACCTCTATTTGAAAAGTAGGTGAGTAAGTGAATAGACTATATAATTCATAGACTATATTTTCAAGAGATGCATTATCTAGTTTGTGTTTTAAATGAATATCACTTATTCTCCATTACTCACACTGGAAACCACTCAGTTTAATTCCTCTAGGATTCTCTCTTGACATAGAAACAGCTAGTCATTCCTCTGAAACAAAATATGTATACACACACACATAACTTTACTTAGTGCTATAATAGTTTAAAAGCTGTGACTAGAATAAATATCTAAAATTTCCAACCCTAACCTGGGCTATCAAAAGCTTATTAGCACTGAGGGAAAAATGCTTCTTAATCTTCTCAAATGTATTAAGTACTTCATTTTTCTATTATCCTAGATGTCCCCAGGCATTAATGCACTGTACTTCTTCTCTCGGTCACATGATACAGATAAGACAGACAGGGAAGACAACTTCATCCCTAACCATTTTAGTGATTTTTTTTTTTCAGGAAAGTGATTCAATGATGGTGGATCCGACCAATGACATCCGAATAATAGGCTCCATCACAGTGGTGATCCTTCTGGGAATTTCAGTAGCTGGAATGGAATGGGAAGCAAAGGTGAATTTCTTAAAATGAGGTTATCAACAGCAGCTACTGGTCAGGTCCAGAAAAAAAAAATGACAGGAATGGAAGGAACCCCACATTTTAGAAAAATTGCAGTCATTAACTGGTCTGGTAAAAGTTTCAGGTTAGCACTGAGGGGAATATGAAAGCACCAGAGATGCAGGGCCCAAGCCATCATAACACACACCAACAAGACAACAAGCTAAGATTACTGCTATCAACTCAACAAGACAACAGCTAAGATTACTGCTATCTGCATGCACTGACCACTCCATGATCCTAGTAATAGTACACTCTAGAAGCCTATATCTTGCAACCACATCCCTAGAAACCCATGTTGCCTGTGGGTGTTAAATCCCAGAGAAATGGCAGAGAATGAATCCATGGCAGAGTTGAATCCCGGAAAAATGTATTGGAAGAAAGTAATAGGTAGAACTATCTTTTTCTTGTGAAACCCAGTATTTCAGCTTAAAAAAAAAAAAAAAGCAGGGCATTCCTTCCCCACTAGGGAAAGAGAGAGGCAGGCTGGGAGTATGGACTGACCTGTCAACACCCATGTTCAGTGGGGAAGCAATTACAGAAGCCAGACCTTCCACCTTCTGCATCCCACAATGACCCTGGGTCCATACTCCCAGCGGGTTAAAGAATAGGAAAGCTACCAGGGGAGGGTATGGGATACAGAGTTCTGGTGGTGGGAATTGTGTGGAGTTGTACCCCTCTTATCCTATGGTTTAGTCAATGTTTCTTTCTTATAAATGAAAATTTTTTTAAAAGCAGGGGATTCTAGTCCTGAAATTAGGGAAATCAGGATTTTATTAGTAATGAAACAGTTAATTTCTGAATAAGGAGGAGAATGATGCAGTTGAAACCACTCCTGTGTGTCTGGAGGTGCAGTAACCAGACTTGAAGTAGTCACCAGAAAGGGAAAGATGGCCAGAGCCTCCCACCTATATAAGGCAACAAGAAACCTTCCCATATGGCATTTACTTGTGGGGTGTGCATTCATACATTACACTAACATGGATTGTGAGTCTATCATGTGGATACTAAGCACTGAGTATCCATTTTGGGACCAAAACAGATACAATATCTTTTAGTTTAGTATGTACCTCTTCTTAGAGGATTAATAAATAGGTAGAGAAACAAGAAAATGTGAAATGGAAAATGGTTCTGTGGGGGCTGGGGAGATAGCATAATGGTTATGAAAAACGACTCTCATGCCTAAGGCTCCGAGCTCCCAGGTTCAGTTTCCTGCACTACCGTAAGCCTGAGCTGAGCAGTGATCTGGTAAAATAAAATAAAATAACATAAAATAAAATAAAATATATATAATGATAATGATAATAATAAAATGGTTTTGTGAAGGATATAAACAAGCACTGAGATAAAAATATGAAAGTAAACTTACCGTTCATTACTTATTTCCAAACAGAGGCAATATAATTTGTAGCAGTAAAGTGTATTATTTAAACTCCAATTCTATAGTTAGAGCCCCAAGATTTGAATCTACTTTATGGGGATATAACCTTTAGACAATTGCTTGACCTTTCTGTGCTTCCATTGCTGTAAAATCTATGGGACTGTGGGAAAAGTTATGACATATTTTTCTTTTTTGTTTTTTCATTAGAGAGGAATTGAGAGGGGAGGGGAAGATAGAGAGGGGAGAGAGAAAGATAGACAGCTGCAGACCTGCTTCACCACTTGTGAAGTGACTCCCTGCAGGTGGGGAGCCAGGGGGCTTGAATGGGAATCCTTGCACAGGTCCTTGCGCTTTGTACTATGTGTGCTTAACCCAGTGTGCCACCACCCGACCACCTATTTTTCTGATATTTATGCAAAAAAATGCATCATGACATTTCCAACAACTCACTACTTTATGCAGTTGGTGGTATTATTTATCTGAAAGAACACTGGCAAAACTAAAACTGCATCTGCTTTATCGTAAGACCTCTATGGACATTCACTATCACTATGCAGACTCAATAGCAACAGAAGGTCTCTCTCAGGAAGTAGTAGCTGGGGCTTAAAAGATGACAAGAAGGAAATAGCTATTCAAAGAATCACTAGCAGAAGGAAGAGCACATGCAATTGCCAAGTAAATAAATCCCTTGGAATCTTGGAGGGTCTAAATAACGACTACTTGCATAGCCTGTGAGATGGGATAGTTGAGAAAACACTGAATTCTCAAGCAGGAGGTCCTGGGTTCAACCCATGGCATTGCATGTACCAGATTGGTAATGCTATGTTTTTCTCCCTACCTCTCTTTAGTAAATAAATAAAGCTTTAAAATTATTTTTTTAAAAAGAGAAACTCATTGACTAGTCAGCCTTCCAGAAATCTTATCCAAGTCACTCCTGGCAATGCAGCTTAACCAAATGCATTAAGAATCACAAGAATTGTAATTGAAAGGTATTTTGTGTTTCCTACTCTTTTTTGCAGTCCACACTGAAAATGGGCATTGATTAATATTAAAATAAAATATTAATCAAAGATGTCCTTCTATCTGGGTACACTCATTACCTTAGTCTGGATAACAAAGTCTTAACTAAAGTAATGCAATCAACTTTATTTTTCTGATTGGCACATGTGATGTGAAAAAGTTACTAAATTAGTTTTCATTTGTTCTTCTTTGCTCTTTCAGGCTCAAGTGATTCTCCTTATCATTCTTCTCATTGCTATCGCAAACTTCTTCATCGGAACAGTTATACCATCCAACAACGAAAAAAAGTCCAGAGGTTTCTTTAATTACCAAGGTACATGTGCCAGATGATTCTTATCCTACCCCACCCCCAGTTGTCATCCCCATGACTCCCACTGAAATAAATGCCACTGTGGTTCAAGGAAGAGCTTGGAGTGGGAGTTAGAATAGCCAGAGTGAGGAGCCGGGGGCTAGCACACCGGGTTAAGAGCACATAGTACCAAACACAAGGACCCGTATGAGGATCCCGGTTCGGCTCCCCACCTGCAAGGGGGGTCACTTCACAAGCAGTGAAGCAGGTCTTCAGGTGTCTATCTCTCTCTCTCTCTCCCTATCTTCCCCTCCCCTCTCAATTTCTCTCTGCCCTAACCAACAACAACAGCAGCAGTAACAACAATAATGGAAAAAAGATGGCCACCAGGAGTAGTGGATTCATAGTGTAGGCACCCAGCCCCAGCTATTGGAGGCAAAAAAAAGAAAGAAAGAAAGAAAGAAAGAAAGAAAGAAAGAAAGAAAGAAAGAAAGAAAGAAAGAAAGAAAGAGAGGAAGGAAGGGAGGAAAGAAGGAAGAAAGAAAGGGAGTAGTAATAGCCAGAGTGAATCTCAGTCCTTCTGTTTTCTGGCAAATTGGATCATCTGGTATGTTTAAGTCTCCTATCATTCTGCTCAGGTGTGTTTAATAACAATAACATCCAGAGGGAATTCAGAGAAGCAAATCAGATAGTAGATGGGAAAATGATTTGAAAGCCCTAAAGTATGACAGATTGTTTTTGCTGTCCAGAAGTAGAAATTGTATTCTCTATATAAGGAAAGAACACAGCTCAATTTGCTCAGTCTCCGAGAGCACTAAAATCAAATACTGTCAACCTCCCTACTCCCTCTTGAGGATTTTTTGTTTTTTCCCTCTTTACTCTCCTATAGTAAGGCCTAGTTATCTGTCACTGTCAGGCTTTCAAGCACAAAAAACTGTGGTTTGGGGCTGAATGAGCATAGGCATTATCATGTGTGAGGACCTGGGTTCCAACCTCTGACCCCTCACTGGCAGGTAGGAAGGTTAGTAGTGGTGAAGCAGTACTGCAGGTGTCTCATCTCTTCTTCCTCTCTCTCTCCCTTGACTTCTCTCCCTTATTCTATTCTACCTACTCTTTCCAAGTTTTCTACTATAACTTATTCAATAATTCACTAGTAGCTGTTTTATTTTTTCCACATTTTCTTTCATTATTTACTTAGCTGTCAGTATTTGTTTCCTTTTTTATAGCCTATCACCTTTTTCTTCCTGAGTCTTTTTCTTTGTAAAAGATACCCATTATTTCGTGGGTTAACTTTCTTTTGTTTTTGGTTCTTTTCATTTTTTCAGTTTTTGCTGTAATTTTTCTGATACTTTAAATTTTCCTTCCTTATTTTTGAATCATCCCAGATACTTTTTCTTATCACAGTTCTTTTGTAAAATTTTTGTTTTATTTATTTTTCATAGAGGAGAGCTACAGAGAGAATAGAATGGGGTGAGGTGGGGACACCGGAGCACTCCTCAAGTCTGGCTTATGGTGGTGCTGGAGATTAAGCCTAGGGCCTCAGAGCCTCAGACAGGAAAGCCTTTTGCATCACTATTATGCTATCTCCCCTGCCCACCCCTCTAGGTTTTTTGTTCACATTTTCCTTTCTTCATTTTGTCTCTTCCTTTTCCTTCCTGTTTTTCTTCCATGTTGGCTCCTTTTCACATAAGCACTTCGTGACAGCTCAAGTGTTAATATTATCTTCTGAGGAAAGATCCCCCACTATATTATTCTCCCAGAAATGAAAATTTGATATATGGACTTACGATTCAATCTCTGTGAGCCAGAGGTTAAAATCTCAAAGTCAAAATTGTAGCACAGCCTCATGCAAGATTCTCATATAGTGTTTTAAAGGTACAGAAAAGCACCATTTAAGGACATTTATGTATGAGAGAATGCAGCCATATGCATGGGAAAGGGAGTTGAATGTGTGTGGCATATGTGTGGATATGCCAATATATTTGAGAAAATTCTCCACTTCCTGTTTTTTCAGTCTTCTTGATTCAAAAAAGCCAGATGACTGCAAGTCTCTGTTGGCATAAAAAAAATTCATTGACTTTTTTTTTAGAGCTCTCTCTTTGAGAACCTGAATCTCTATATTTCATATGTTGACTCTTGGCAAATATTTCACAATGTTCACAAGGTGTGCATCAACTTTTTTAATCAAAACTGTTCCATTTTGAATATAGGTTATAGAAACCAAAGGTAATTTTATTTCCTACTCTGTAAAGAGTGTCTACCTGATAGTTTTCTCTTTACTGGTATTACAGCATCCATATTCGCTGAAAACTTTGGGCCAAGTTTCACAAAAGGTGAAGGCTTCTTCTCTGTATTTGCCATCTTCTTCCCAGCAGCTACTGGGATTCTTGCTGGGGCCAATATTTCAGGAGACTTGGAGGTATGTGTTTCCTCTGCTTTTCAGTCCGAATAGGTGGAGGCACAGTTAGTGGGTGGCACAAATAGCTATGATATCAGTCATGACCATGTGTCATTACACAAGCTGTAAGTTTTTCGATTACATAAAGTAATCCATATTGGGATCACGTGGTGCACACCTGGTTGAGTGCACATTCCAACATGCAAGAACACAGTTCTGACCCTCTAACCCCCACCTGCAGGGGGAAAGCTTTGCAAGTGGTGAAGCAGTGCTGCAGGTGTCTCTCTGTCCCCCTCCCTCTCTATCACCCCTTCCTTTTCAATTTCTGGTTGTCTCTATCCAATAAATAAAGATAAAGAAACTTTTAAAAATAAATCCTCAATATTTAATGCCAAGTTCTGCTGGAGAGAGTTCTTGCAAAAAGCCTTCAGTGATAATCAGGAGAAGAGAACAGATTGACCATGTGTTATATTTCTAACACCTGAATATAGTTCAGTAGAAAAATATCAGAACTTCTGTTTCATCTTATAGTAAGTGAGAACACAGAACATTTAGGGGGAAACCACTTTACTAGTGAATACTTACATCATTAAATTCAGAAACTTGGGAGTCGGGCTGTAGCGCAGCGGGTTAAGCGCAGCCACGCAAAGCGCAAGGACCGGCATAAGGATCCCGGTTCGAACCCCGGCTCCCCACCAGCAGGGGAGTCGCTTCACAGGCGGTGAAGCAGGTCTGCAGGTGTCTATCTTTCTCTCCTCCTCTCTGTCTTCCCCTCCTCTCTCCATTTCTCTCTGTCCTATCCAACAACGACAACAACAATAATAACTACAACAATAAAACAACAAGGGCAACAAAAGGGAATAAATAAATTAAATAAATATTTTTAAAAAATAAATTCAGAAACTTAACTCAATTGGTACTTACCTGTCACTTCACTCATAATATTCTATGTTAATAATGGTAAGAGGCATTGCATTCACTGAGACTTTGGTTTGGATGTTTCACATACAACTAGTAATAGAGACTTCAAGATAGTTATATTTTTAGAAAAAAAACTGTTCTTTGTTTAGTTTTTGTTTTGTTGCTTTTATTTATATATATTACACAGAGACTGCCAGAAACCAATAGGGAAGGGGATGATGGGGAGAAAGATAGAGAGAGATACCTGCAGCCCTGTTTCACCACTTGAAAATCTTGTCCCTCTGCAGGTAGAGACTAATGCTCGAACCTGGGTCTTTGTATATTGAATGTGTGTTCAACCAGGAGCACCACTGCCCGGCCCACTTCCCTTTTTTTTTGTTCATAAAATTTTGAGTCTTAGGGTCAAAGAGGTGGCTCAGCCATAGAGCTCATGTCTTGATTTTTTAAGACCCTGGATTTAATTCCTGCCGTTGCACAGAAAAGAATACAAATGGAGGGGGAGTGCCTTTATGTCTCTGTCTCTCTCTGTCTCTCTCTCTTACAAAAAGAGTCAAGCCTATAGGTCAGCCAGTGGGATAAGAATTGTCTGCCCCAAAACATGGCAGAAGGGGCCAGGCAGTGTTGTACACAGTAGTGAGCACACATTATCGTGTTCAAGGACCTGGGTTCAAGCCCCCCAGTCCCTACCTGCGGGGGGAAGCTTCACAAGCAGTGAAGCAGTGCTACAGGTGCCTTTCTTTCTCTCTGTCTGCTCCTTTCCTTTCAATTTCTTTCTGTCTCTATTAAAAAGATAAATAATGGGGGGGCGTTGGTAGCACAATGGGTTAAAAGTGCAAGGACCGGCATAAGGATCCCGGTCTGAGCCCCCAGCTCCCCACCTGCAGGGGGGTCGCTTCATGAGAGGTGAGGCAGGTCTGCAGGTGTTTGTCTACCTTTCTCTCCCCCTCCCTGTCTTCCTCTCCTCTCTCCATTTCTCTCTGTCCTATCCAACAACAATGACAGCAATAACAATAACAATAAACAACAAGGGCAACAAGAGAGGAAAAATAGCCTCCGGGAGCAGTGGACAAAGATCCCGGCAATAACCCTGGAGGTAAAATAAATAAATAATTATTTTTAAAAAGATAAATAAAATAAAATGGAAAAATGGCTGCCAGGAGCAGTGGATTTGTCATGTAGGCACTGAATCCCAGTGATAATTGGTGGCATTATTTTAAAAAAAAAAAAGTAGTAGGGATCTACAGGAACTCCTTTGATTTACTTTATCTGCTAGGTTTGGTCTCACCTGAAAAAGTCCAATGTGACTGACCAGTTTCTTAACATGTTCCAGTTCATGGGAAAGAGAAAAAGGAAGTAGAGGGCAAGCAGTTCTTAGAGCTTGCTTATATTATTCCTGTTAACTTCCTAAGCACCAAATTCATTTGTGATCTTGCTATGTTGCAAAGAAGGTTGAGACACGTAGTCTGCAACTGGGTAGCCATGTACCCAGATAAATTATAAAGGGCTTTAATATTAAAAGGGGTGAGTGAGAGAGAGTAATAGGAGATCATTAGCCTCTAGCATACACACGCACACAAACACAAGCACGCACACACATGCTCACGTACAAAAGAAGACATAAGTTTTACCTCAGATCATTCATAACAGACTTTGGACAGCAAGAAATATTTGCAATAGTTATCAAGAGATATGTTTGAATGAAAACTTAGTCACTTTTCAAATGAATTATGAATAAAATAATGAAAACACACACACACACACACACACACACACACACACACACACACATATATATATATATATATATATTTACATCGGGGATAGTTTCCTCAAGGAAATAGCATTTGAGTGTGAATTAAACGCAAAGGCCAGGTACTGACTATATTGTAATATACTAACTACATTACATTTTATCATCAACATAGGCTACAAGAGCTGAGTAGTGTAAGCAGAGCAAACAAAAGGTCAGACACTGGGAAACCAGTGTCTAGGAAATAGTAAGGAGTCTCTCAGGACTGAATTGGATGAAGCTGGATAATCGAACAAGGCAGTATGTTGGAGGAACCTGAGGAATAGCTGCTCTGAGAGTGGGAATATTGCTTTTAGCTTTGTTCACCACTATGTCCTTAAAGCAAGTACAGTTTTAATAAATAGTTATTAGTAAGTGAAAGCATTTGTTTTTTCTTGAGTATTTTAAATATTTGTTTACTTCATGAGAGAGACAAAATTATATCACGCTAGCATGCCTGGTGCCAGATATTGAACCCAAGGCCTCCTGCATACAAACTGTGCATCCTACCCCCTGAACTATTTCTTTGATCACAAGCCATTTAGATTTATTATATTGAGAACCACATATAAAGTGAATCTTTGAGTAGAGTTATGGCATAAAAATATGGGGGGGCTTGTGGTGGCTCATCCAGCAGAATTCATATGTTATCATGTGCAAAGACCTGGGTTCAAATCCCTGATCCCCTTCCTGTAGAAAGGGGATGCTTCATAAATGGTAGAATAGTGCTGCAGGTATCTTTCTCTGTCTCCCTCTCTCTCTCTCTCTCTTCTGTCTTTCCCTCTCTATTTAAAAATAGGGTGGCCTCCAGGAATTGTGAAGTCATTGTGCAGGCATAGAGCCCCAGTGATAATATTGGTGGGGGGAAAAAATGATTAGACTGAAGCTCAGAAAAATTAAATAACTCATGCAAGATGATTATTTAATATTTATCTCTGTATCAACAGCTTCTGGTTTCTCAGACTTAGCAAAGCAACAGAGGTCACAGATGAAAAGTTCTACAAACTCTTAAGTACATTTAAAAATGATGCTTTATAGTCAATCAACTCTATCAATACTCACTGAGGACTCTGGCTGCACCCAGCACTGTTGAAGCATAAAAGGGTTCCGTCCTTCCCTCAGGGGCTCATGTTCAGGAGAGAGACTTATTCCATATAAGTTATAGGAATCAAGATCAGAATTGTGTGTAGAAGGAGGAGGGATCAATAAGGGAAGGCTTTCAGAGGAGCAGACAGTCTAGGTTTTTCAGGAATTAGTAGGAATTTATCAACAGAACAAAGAAGAGAAGGGAATCACAGAATATGAAAAGGCAGAGATGTTGTAATAGAAATTATTTTGTGGGGAGTCAGGCAGTAGCGCAGCAGGTTAAGCACATGTGGCGCAAAGCACAAGGACTGGCCTAAGGATCCTGGTTCGAGCCCCCGGCTCCCCACCTGCAGGGGAGTCGCTTCAAAGGCAGTGACGCAGGTTTTCAGGTGTCTATCTTTCTCTCTCCCTCTCTGTCTTCCCCTCCTTTCTCCATTTCTCTCTGTCCTGTCTAAGAATAATGACATTAATAACAACAACAATAAAAAAACAAGGGCAACAAAAGGGAAAATAAATAAATAAATATTTTAAAAAAAGAAATTATTTCATGGACCAGGTGGTGGCACATCCAGTTGAATGCATATGTTACCGTGCACAAAGACCAGGCCCTTGCCACCTGCAGAGAGGAAGCTTCACCAGTGGTAAAGCAGGTCTGCAGGTGTCTGTCTCTCTCTTCCTCCCTATCTCTCTATCTCCTCTTTCCCTCTCTGAATTTCTCTCTGTCCTACTAAATAAATATAGGGAAAACAAAAAGGAAAAAACATCCCTGGAAGTGGTGGATTAGTAGTGCAACAATGAGTCCCAGGGATAACGCTGGTGGATATATATATATATAATAGAGCAAGAGATATAAGGAAAAGCTTTTGTCAATATATTAATAAACTTATGTCTAAATAATCATCTGTGTGAGCTAAGTTCTCATGAACTAGGAAGAGAAATAGAAGGCATTCTTATCAGAAAAGCAGGAACTTAGGCTGTAATCTTACATCTTGTAACACTATTAATCACAAATAAAAACAAAGGCAAAATGTAAAACTCTTTTTTCCCCAAGATAATAAAACTTGATCTAGGAGTTTCATATTCATAAATAAAATGTAGGTCTATTGATCTGTACTGAGAAATTGTTCATTTGGAATGTATTATAAGAAAGCAGAGGATTACCTGCCAAGGTTTCTAGGTTTCTATTCATACTATTCTATCTTTATTTTAAAAGAAATTTTATTGTTTTAAGATTTCATTTCTTTATTCATGAGAAAGATAGGATGAGAGAGAGAAAGAACCAGACATCACTCTGGTACATGTGTTGCCAGGATTGAACTTGGAACCACATGCTTGAGAGTTCAATGCTTTATCCACTGAACCACCTCCCAGACCACATACTATTCTATCTTAAGAACTGCAATACCAAGAAGGATTCAGAGGACCTAGTGGGAGTTGTATTGTTATATGGGAAATCGGGGAATGTTGTGCATGTACAAACTATTGTACTTACTGTTGAATGTAAAACATTAATTCCCCAATAAAAAAAATCAGAGTCCAAAAAAAAAAGAACTGCAATAAACATTGTATTAATTAGGATATTGGCTTGAATATTTCACAAAAAACTAGTAACAGCGACTTCAGCAAGATAGTTTTGTTTGTTTTGTTTTGTTTTGTTTTTTCCTAATACATAGCAATGTAAGCCTAGGGCTCCTTTTCAGATTTCCTGGGGCATTTATAGTCATAATACTATTTTTAAAAGTTACGTTCTTTCCATTTAAAAGTAATTTGGAGGGCCAGATGGTGGTGCACCTGTTTAAGTGCACACATTACCATGCACAAGGACAGGCTCATGCCCTTGACCCCCACCTGCAGGGGGAATGCTTCACGGGTGGTACAGCAGGGCTACAGGTATCTTTCCATCTCTCTCCCTCTCTGTCTTCCCTTCTCTTAATCTCTCTCTGTCTCTACCTAATAATAAATAAATAAATATATTCATAAAAACCAGATCATTTGATGGTTTTACAACTATGATTAACTTCAGCACATAAACCACTTCTTCTTCTAGCGTTTGCCCTTCTTCCGTAGCCAGTCAACAGGTCAGGTTGAAAGCTGTCAGGAGCTGCTTGTTGCTGGCTTTGAAAGTGACTGGGATCCATGTGGATTCAGTCGGCTAGGAAGGATCGTTAGTTTCCCCAATAAATGGGTACTCACGGGATGCATCACGAGAAGGTCGATCCAATAAACCACTGTAGATGATTAAATAGAGCGCATCAAAAAATCCTTTCAACTATAGACAACTGAGTTTGGATAATGTCCTCAAACTAGCCAGAGATACTAAGAAGTTGAGATCAGGAAGAATGATTATTGACTGTTTCAGATGGAGTCTGCTAGAGGTTTGTAATGGATGGATTAGAGGATGGAGGGTGATAAACTTGGGAGGCCAGAAGCGATCTGTTAAAAGATATTACAGAAGGTTGGACAGGAGATGGCATGTACCTGAATTAAGGCATGGCATAAGGTATGCATCAAAGAGGTCACCTTCTGTTAGAATTAGAAGAGAAAATGGACTATTTTTTATTGTGATCTGCAGTAAGAAAACATTATATATCACAGTCAAGTACACACACACACACACACACACACACACACACACTTTCCTCAAACAGCTCTCTATAACAACAATAATGCCTTCTGGCACTTTTTCATCTATTCTATACCCCCCCTTTTTTTGAATAGTTTTAATCATGGGCTAATAAGGGTTTACAAGATTGTAAGATATCATGGGATATATTCACATACCACACTCATCACCAAAGTGCTGGGTCCCGTCCCCTCTACCAACCACCACAGTTCTCACAAAGCCTGAGAGACAGCTTGGCTTCTCCCTATCTTTTCTGAAAGTTCATGTGCATTAATTATCGATATTTGACATGTGAGTAAGATTTGCAGTTGATTGATTTACTGGTGTAGTAGATGGAAAAATAAAGCTCAGACTTGGCAATAGTTTGAAATGGCAGATGGGAGTGAAGATGTCTACAAACTAGCTAGAGTCAAGAGCCCTGGAAAGGAAACAAGAAAGGACTGGAAACTATGGCATGAGTTAGTCCTCCAATTGGGTATGAAATGGCATTTTATATATGATGTGAGTTCACTTCAGTGAATTTATATACATTTGTAAGCAAGAGAAAATTTCATTTTCTAGTATAAGCTTAGAATTGCTGCTTTCTTTATGCTACTTATGGAAATTAAATACTTACCATTGCAGCCATTCCTGAACTGGATTCCAAATGGGAAATTTGAGAATTTAGCCATTTTCCTTTATGACAGTTATTTTATTTTTTATTTCTTTTTTATACTTTTTAATATTTATTTATTTATTTTCCATTTTGTTGCCCTTGTTATTTTTCATTGTTGTTGTTGTTATTGTTGTTGTTATTGAAGTTGCCATTGCTAGATAGGACAGCGAGAAATGGAGAGAGGAGGGGAAGATAGAGACAGGGAGAGAAAGATAGACACCTGTAGACCTGCTAAACTGCCTGTGAAGCGACTCCCCTGCAGGTGGGGATCCAGGGTCTTGAACCGGGATCCTTAGTCTGGTCCCTGCACTTTGCGCCATGTGCACTTAACCCTCAGCTACCACCTGATTTCCCTGACTAGTTTTTTTGGTTTTGTTTTTGTTTCGCCTCCAGGGTTATTGCCTGGGCTCGGTGCCTGCACCACGAATCCACTGCTCCATTTTTCTCCTTTTGTGGTTCTTGTTGTTTCATCATTGTTGTGTTTATTATTATTGTCGTTGTTGCTGTCATTGGATAGGACAGAGAGAAATCGAGAGAGGAGGGGAGACAAAGGCAGAGAGAAAGATAGACACCTGCAGACCTGCTTCACCGCCTGTGAAGTGACTCCCCTGCAGGTGGGGAGCCAGGGCTCCAACTGGGATCCTTATGCCACTCTGGCGCTTTGCGCCATTACCCGCTTAACCCGCTGCACTACAGCCGGACTCCCGACAGTTATTTTTAATGTAAGCCTATTCTTATAGTAGTAAGGAAAAGAGAGGGAGAGACAAAGAGACTGTCATTGTGCAAGGTATATTCCTAGCTTTCCCCAAATACTTTATTTAATAATTTAACAGTGGCTTACAGAAGTATGAGAATTTGGGGATATAGCCTTACACACATATATGTGTGTGTCAGTCATCAGATCTACCAATAAAATTTGCACCCCTTCCCCTTTCCCATAGCCATCCTAATTCTCAGTTCTCGGTTTAAAAGACAGTTTGATTGGTTAGTGATTTTTTTTTTCTCAAGTTCATTTGCTTAAGTTTTCTATATTCCACATATGAAGGAATTACCATCTGGTGATCATTTTTCACTACTTATTTCATTTAGCAGAATCACCTCTAGTTCCATCCATTTTGTCCCAACACAACATCATCTTACTTAACTACAGAATAATATTCCATTGAATATAAATTCCACAAAATTTTTATTTAGTTATCTGTCAATGAACACTTAGGATTCTTTTATATTTTGACTATTGTGAATAAATAGAGCATCTATAAATGCCAGGGTGCATATAGCCTTTCAACTTAGTGTTTTTGTGTACTTTGGATATGTGCCTAGGAGTGAAATTGTTGGAGCATAAGCTTTCTGATTAGTTTAAGCACTGCCCATACTGTTTTCCATAGGAACTACATCAGTTTGCATTCTCAACAATACTGTACAGAGTTCCTTTCTCTCTACTTTCTCACCAGAATGTATTACTTCCTGCCTTTTAGATGTAGGCCATTCTCACAAGTGTGAAAGTTTTTTTTTGTTTTTTCTATATTTATTTATTTTCCCTTTTGTCGCCCTTTTTATTGTTATTGTAGTTATTATTGTTGTTATTGATGTCGTTGTTGTTAGATAGGACAGAGAGATGGAGCGAGGAGGGGAAAACAGGGGGAGAGAAAGACACCTGTGGACCTGCCTGTGAAGCAATTCCACTGCAGGTGGGAAGTGGAGGGCTCAAACCGGGATCCTTACCCAGGTCCTTGCTCTTCATGCTACATGCGCTTAATCCGCTGTGCTACCGATTACTTCCCTCACTGTGGTTTTAATTAGCATTTCTCTAATAAGTGATGTGGAGTGAGTGTGTGTGTGTGTGTGTATTTGTGCGCGAGCGTGGGCCTGCCATCTATGAATTCTTTAGAGAATTATATATTCAGATACTTTGACCATTTTCTTATTGGGCTGCTTGCTTTTCTGTAATTGAATTCCATGATTTCTTTGTATCTTTTCTGTGTCAGTCCTCCATCAGATATGTGTTGTGTAAAAATGTTCTCCAAATTACTAGGTAACTTCATCTTTGTGCAAGTTTCTTTCTATGTATATAAACTTCTTATCTTCATTTTTTATTAGTGATTTACTAATATTGTGAGATAAGAGGGATACAATTTCACACAATTCCCAACACCAGAGTTCTGAATCCCATCCCATCTCCTCCACTGGAAGTTTCCCAAGTTTCCCTATTTCCCTATTTCCATATTTCCCTCTGGAAGTATGGACAAAAAAAATTTATGGGATACAGAAGGTGGGAGGTCTGGTTTCTGTAATTGCTTCTTCACTGAACATGGACATTGACAGGTTGATTCAAAATACGATCACTCCCATATTGGGCCCGTCTTTGTGTAGCAGGCCCTGAAATCCCACCCTTTCCCCAACCCCCTCCCTATCCATCTTTCCCAGAGCCCTTTGCCTTAGTGCACTATAGCAAATCAATCCAAGTTTTATTTTATATTCCCCCTTTTGTCTTGTTTCTTAAGTTCTGCCGCCTGTGAGTGAGATAATCCCATATCCATCCTTCTCTTTCTGGCTTATTTCACCTAACATGATTCCTTCAAGTCCCATCCAAGATGAGGTGAAGGTGAATCCATCATTTTTAGTAGCTGAGTAGTATTCTATTGTGTATACAGGCCACAACTTTCTTACCCACTCTTCTGTTGTTGGACACCTAGGTTGCTTCCAAGTTTGAGCTATTACAAATTGTGTTGCTATGAATATAGTTATACACAGATCTTTTAGGATGGATGTGTTTGATTTCTTAGGATATATCCCTAGGAGAAGAATTACCAGGTCATCAGGTAGCCTGACTGCTTTCCACAGGGTTTGACCAATTTATATTTCTACCAGCAATGCAGGAGTGTTCCTTTACCCCTGAAACCACTCCAACATTTGTTGTTACTATCCTCACTAAAAATAAATAAATATTTAACAAAAACAAACAAACAAGCAAAAAACTCAAGTTCAGTGCTTAGCCATTTGCTTGGTCTTGTCTTTAGACTTGACTTAGAAAATGTAGGAGGCTGGGCAGTGGTCCACCAGGTTAAGCACACATAGTAAGAAGTGCAAGGACCCAGGTCTGAGCCCTCAGCTCCCCACCTTCAGGGAGGCCACTTCATAAGCAGTGTAAAAGATCTACAGGTGTCTTTCTCTTCATCTCTATATTCCCCTCCCCTCTCAATTTCTCTGTCTTATCCAAAAAAATAAATAAATAATGGCTGCAAGAACAGTGGATTTGTAGTGCAGGCACCACCGAGCGAGCCCCAGTGATGACCCTAGAGGCAAAAAACAAAAAGAGAGAGAGAAGAGAATAGAAGAAAAGAGAAGAAAAAAAGGAAAGGAAAGAAGAAAAAAGAAGAGAAAAGAAGAAAAGAAAAAAGAGAAGAGAAGAGAAGAGAAGAGAAGAGAAGGGAAGAGAAGAGAAAATGTAGCCTAAAAATTGAAAATACCAGGGGTCCTGCAGTAGCACAGTGGGTTAAGCGCCCAGGGCACAAAGCACCTGGACCAGCGTAAGGATGCTGGTTCAAGCCCCTGGCTCCCCGCCTGCAGGGAGGTCACTTCACAAGCGGTGAAGAGGTCTGCAGGTGTCTGTCTTTCTCTCCCCCTCTCTGTCTTCCCCTCCTCTCTCCATTTCTCTCTGTCCTATCCAACAACAATGACATCAATAACAACAATAATAGTAACTGCAATAACGATAAAACAACAAGGACAGCGAAAGGGGAAAAAATGGCCTACAGGAGCAGAGGATTTGTGGCGTAGGCACCGAGCCCCCCAGCAATAACCATAGAGGCAAAAAAATATTTTGAAAATACAGAAACAACTCCAAACGACCTCCATGTTTTACTCCCTCCCTTCCTCCGTTTTTCTCTCCCTTCCTCCCCCTCTCTCTCTCTTTCTCTCTCTCTCTCTCTCTCTCTCTTTCTCTCTCCATATATTTTTTTTTCTCTCTTTCTTTCTTTTTCTTTTGCCTCAAGGGTTATCACTGGGGCTCAGTGGCAGCACTGTAAATCCACTGCTCCTGGTAGCCAATTTTTCCCATTTCAATGGACAGGACAGAGAGAGAAATTGAAAAGGGAGGGAAGATAGAAAGGGAGATAGACACCAACAGGCCTGCTTCATTGCTTGTGAAGCGTCTCCCCTGCAGGTGAGGATCTGGGGGCTTGAGCCCAGATCTTTGCATTGGTCTTAGCAGTTTGTACTTAATGTGCGTTGAACTGGTGCAGCACCACCTGGCCCCACAGCCTCCATTTTCTTATCCTTCCCTGTCTCCTCATACATCCACATTATCTTTTCAAAGGATCCCCAAGATGCCATCCCCAGAGGAACCATGCTGGCCATTCTCATCACCACTGTCGCTTATATTGGAGTTGCTATTTGTGTAGGTAAGTGATACACCAAAATGCCAGAATTGTGAGCAATCTCAATGTTCTTCAAGGTCAGTGAACTTCCTATGGAACATAAGTAGAAATGCTTTTTAAAGAGAATACCTTAAATGTCCTTTTGTGTATGCTATAGAACTTTGAGCACGATTTAGTTACAATGTAGGTGTCTTTGAGTCAGGGCTAGAGGAGAGCTAATGTGACTGTCATTCTACCCACACAGAGTGAGTCCTATTTTGCTTTTTGAGGTGATGGTCCTACTTCGAGCACCCACATCCTTTGTCAAGGAGACAGGCAAGGGCCAAGCAAGAGAAAAGAGGGCAAAGAATTTTAAAAAAAAATTAAAATTAAAGAAAAGAAGGAAAAGAAAAAGGAAAACTTCAGAAAAGATGTAGAATTAATGACTGTGTCTCCTTTGTGCACTGATGTCCCTAATATGGAAATGTCACTGTCATCAATTGGCAAGAAATTAAAATAAGACCCAGCTGCCAGCAGTGTGGGCGTTCAGCCCCCTCACTGCTCAGTGAGCAGAAAAGATGTGGATTCACCTGCTGTTTCTAAGCTGATTTCTCTTCCACTTGTCATTTACAGCCACTCCTCCTCCTCCTCCTTGTTGGGAAGCACCCCGTGCCCTGCCCAAGCCACAGTAAAAGAGGAAGGTGTGGGGAGTCGGGCTGTAGCGCAGCGGGTTAAGTGCAGGTGGCGCAAAGCACAAGGACCGGCATAAGGATCCCGGTTCGAACCCCCGGCTCCCCACCTGCAGGGAAGTCGCTTCACAGGTGGTGAAGCAGGTCTGCAGGTGTCTGTCTTTCTCTCCTCTCTCCATTTCTCTCTGTCCTATCCGACAACGACGACAACAACAATAATAACTACAACAATAAAAAACAAGAAGGGCAACAAAAGGGAATAAATAAATAAAATAAAATATTTAAAAAAAAAAAAAGAAGAGGAAGGTGTGAGAAACAGGGAGGGAGGTTGTCCAACAGGGGGTGCAGCCCTAGGCTGGTCCAGTAAGCAAACCCTGATGGTCATTTCCCCAAAGAGCTTGTACCACTTGTCCTTTGCTTTGAACTGGGAGTGTGCAAGTATCTAGAGAGAGTTGGCTTCTGGTTAACTTGGACTTCTGCTTCTTTGACTACCACTCCACTTTGAGGAAACTGGATAATGTTAACTCTGCTGTGGCACTTCCAAGTTATGTGGAAAGAAATTTATATTTCAATATCTTGGGAAATTGATATACTTTTAAATGACAGTGAAAGCATCTAAAGTTAAATTTCCCAAATGATTTTCTTTCTCACTCAAAATAAGAATAAAGGAGTGACTATTTAGTAATCTTCATTGTTCAAAATGAAGGGGAAGTTATTGATGTTACATTTAAGGACATGTAAAACCTTTGATTTCACAAGGAACCCAAGATACACCTACATTCTCACTGCATTAATTTGAGAATAGGTTTTTGTGTGTACAGGCAGAAGAGAGATAGCTGCCATTTCAAAGGTAATGATTCTGATGGAAAACAGTGGACATGGTGGGGATCTGAGAGTGAGTCGGGGCCTTCTGTCTTCTAGGAGAGAGAAGAACCTTAGACCAAACATGGAGTAGTTTTAATTAACTACTGAAATAATCCGTGAAAGTATAGTCCTTGGAAGTGGTTTCATTTTTGAAGCACAGGTGTTTAATTCTAAGGTAAAGAAAAGAGAAAGATTTGAATAATCTATTAGTGACTAGCTTTTGTATTTCATGGAACTTTACACACTTTCAAGATTTAAAATAAATATATAATCAGAGCTTTAAAAAAAATAATAAACGAATGAAGGCATAACGAGTTACAGATCTGCTGTTAGAGACCTTTCTAGTTTTTATCCATGATGTGTAGGTAATATGTTTCTATACTTTCCCGGAATATAACAAAGTTAATCATGAGGTCTACTGCCTATCATTAGTAGAAACAGTAGTGTATAACTTTGATCTGAGAAAATTTGGAGAGTTCCATTATGCAGAAGTTAATATAACATGCTTCCAAAAATCATGTCAACATAAAAAACTGCAAAAAAGTTGTATTCTGGAATGGATGGTTTTGTTTAGTGGCCAATATCTGTAGTTTCAACGGTTTAAGCACAGCCTGGATGGTCATTTCTTAGTGCTAAGTAGAATTCCTTCATTGACTATCTCAAATGACTCTTCCAACTTGATTATCTATGACTTCTAATAATTCATATTCAAAGAATACACTTGGTTTCTGTGGTTAAAATCAAGCACATGCCTGTAGATTGCTCTTGAAGTTACTAGCAAGTAATAAGAATGTACCCCAGCTAGAGTTCAAAAAGCAAAATGAGCATTTTATTGGTTGGCATTTAGTTTGCTGACTTATTCTCCTTGAAGTGACTCAGGAAAGTATATATATATATATATATATATATATATATATATATATATATTCATTTCATACCTATATCTACATATATCAATTAAAAATGATAAATAAATGTTTTAAATATATATTAAGGATTTTAAAAAACTTTTTAACCTCTATTTCTGAGAATCTACCCTGAAGAAATATTTTGAAACAGAAGGAAAATCTTATGCATAAAATGTTTATCATAGAACTGTTATAGAAAATAGGGGGCCAGGAGCTGAAGATACAGCTATGGGAAAAGACTTGCTGAGAGACCAGTGTCACCTGTGAGAGCTGAGTAGTGGGACTCTGGTAAAAATAAATAAATTAGGAAATAAAGAAAGAAAAGAAAAAGCAATGAAAGAAAATATCCAGAACAATAGTTCAACATTAGAAGACCCCCCATGAGTGAGGTCCAGAGGTCCTATGTTCCAAATTTTGTGACTTTTACTAATTTTCTGTTTGTTGTTAAGTGTTGGCTTTATTCCACTATGGTCTGAGAAAAGCCTGGGATGATTTCAATGCTCTTGAATTTGTTGATACTGTCTTTGTGGCCTATCATATGGTCTATCCTTAAAGATGGGATATGCTGTGTAGATTTAAAAATAATGTGTATTCCAGTTTCTTGGGGTGAAGAACTCTGAAAATGTCCAAGAGGTGTAGTCTATCCATCTGTTCGATTAATTCCCTTGTTTCTTTGTTGATTCGCTGCTAGTTGAACTGTCTAAGTGTGAGAGTGGGGTGTTGAAGTCTTCTACTATTACTGTATTACTATAGATGTATTTTTTAGCTCTTTCAGTAAGTGTTTGATGTATTTAGATGGGCCCTCATTGGGTGCATAGATGTTAATAATTATTAAATCTTCTTGAGTGATTGATCCTCTGATCATTATGTAATGATCTTCCCTAGCTTTTATTACTTTATTTAACTTGAAGTCAGTTGTGTCAGGATGAGAATGGCTGTTCCTCCTTTTTTTTTTTTTTTTTTTGTGGTCCACTATCCTGTAAGATAGTTTTCCATACTCTCACTTTAAGTCTGTGTTTGTCTCGTTGGGTCAAGTGTGATTCTTGCATATGGTTGGGTTGTGTTTTCTGATCCATCCTCCCACTCTGTGCCTTTTAGTGGATGAATTTAAGCTTTTGACATTTATTGATATTATGGATTTAAGGTATTGCAGTGCCATTACTCAACAATTTTTATTTGCTCTGATATATGGCAAGTATTTTGGGGATGTTCTTATTTATAGGAGGTCTTTAGAACCTCCTTCAGGGCAAGCTTGGTGATAGTTGCCTCTTTAAATGTTGCTTATCTGAGAAGGTTTTTATCCCTCCATCTAGTCTGAATGAAAGTCTAGCAAGATATACTATCCTTGGTTGAAACCCTTTTTCATTGAGAGCTCCATAGATATCTTGCCATTCTCTTCTGGCTTTTAGAATTTGAGTGGAGAAGTCTGCTGAAGAATTTCCCCTGTATATGGTCTGAGGGGTGGCATGGTGGATAAAGCATTGGACTCTCAAGCATGAGGTCCTGAGTTCAATCCCTGGCAGCACATGTACCAGAGTGATGTCTGGATCTTTCTCTCTCCACCTATGTTGCTCATTAATAAATAAATTCATAATAAATAAATAAATAAATAAATAAAATCTAAAAAAAAAAAGATTTTCCCCTGTATGTAACTTTTTTTTTTCCTCTTGCAGCCTTTATGATCCTTTCTTTATCCTTCTTTTCATTGTAACTATGATGTGTCTTGGTGTCTTCAGGTCTGGGTTGATTCTGTTTGGGACTCTCTGTGCATCTTGAATCTTAATGTCCTTTCTGTTATTTAGGGCTGGGAAGTTTTCCTCTATTATTTCCTCTAGGATGTTTACTTCCCCTTCCTCTCTTTCTTCCTCTGGTAGGCCAATTGTATGAATCTTACTTCCTTTGAGGTCATCCCATATGTCTCTGTTGTTGTTTTTAGTGTCTCTTAATATCTTTTTTAGCTCCTTTACCTCCTTAGTTTTCTCTATCTGATCATTTGTCTGGCTAATTCTGTTTTCTGCTTCTGTTAATCTGCTTTCCCTTCCCTCAGCTTGCTTCTTCAGTTCAGTTACAGTATTAGCTTGTTCTGCTGGTTGTTCAGCTATTTCAGCTTTCAGTTCTCTAATTACCTCAAGGTAGCTAGTATTTTCCTTGAGGGTCTCATCTGTTGTTTCCCTATTTCTGATAGCCTTATCCTCAATAGCTGTCCTCATTTCTGTGATTAATAGTTTAATTGTTGTTTGGATATCCTCATTATTTATAGTTGCTTCTGGCTTACTTGGAATTTTTTCTGAGCTCCTATCTTGATTGACTGTAGTAGCAGTTTTATTTGCTTTTGATTTAACCTTTTTTTTTTATTGGTGTGGTTTGTATTTTTCTGTCCTATAGTTCTTCAGTTGTTGTGTTGTGTGAGTATAGGCCACACTAGAGACTTTTCTCAAATGAAGTCAAAACCTCAGAAAGTACAACAATAGCAGTCAAAGCAAAGATTAATGCAGTTCAACCAAAGCCAAGCAACACCTCCACTCTAAAAACAAAATCAAACAATACAAAAAAGAAAGACAAAATGAAAGGTAAAAATAGACAATTATGAAAATAAGCTGTCAACTTAAATTCTAGAAATAGTGGGAAGAGAGAGGAAAGGAAAGAAGAAAGAGACAAAGGGAGAGAAAGAGAGAGAGAGTGAGTCCACTCTGAGTCAGACTTCTACAAGATAATTCACAAATGAGTGCCAGTGAATACAAGAAAAAAAGTGGGGGGAAAAGCTGTGAATTAAAGAGATTGTTCATATCAGCTGGAAGGAAAGAAAAAGAGAAGTGGAGAGAAGAAAGAGAGAGGAGCAAGTTCCTCCCACAATGTGTAGCACACTCAATCACCTATCAATGGAAAGAGCAGCAACAGTTAGTTTTGTTCAACCTGGGGAGGAAGGAAAAGAGACAAACACTAATAATAATAATAATAATAATAATCATATCCCTAAAAGTCAGTCTGAAAATTGAACCAGTCCAGGTTGGCTCCATGCAGCCTCATCCCCTTCCTAAACCGAGCTAAAATAAGCAGTTACACAAAGCAGTAGAGGAGGAAAATACGTCCTCTCAGGCACAACTGAGGCCCTGATTGGTCAGGTATTCTGTCACTTAGATAAAGCTCCAGCACCCTTAAAAAAAAAAAAAGCCTTTGCTAGGGGAAAATATCCTCCTAGTACTTTGAATGACACCCCAGCTAATCCAGGTTGATACCAGGAATAAGATTCCTACCTTTGGTCTTTGAGGTGGGGGGTAAAAGTGAAATCGCAAAACAGAAAACTCCCAGCTACATCCCTGTTTCTTTTATTCTTTTTGGCCTCTGTTTGCCAGCCTAAATATGGATTATAGGGCTCTTCTTTAGTCTGCCTACCCAATGCACTCTTATTCCACCACTGACCCAGATCTCCCATCCTCACCCGAACTTCCCAGTTTTGAAGCCACCTCCTTGCAGAGCTCAAGCCAGGTGTCTCCAGTCACCATCTTGGCTCTGCCTCACCAGAGGTCCTAGTTCAATCCCAGACATAGCTAGATGCCAGAACTGAGTGGTACCCTGAAACTTCTCTCTCTCTCTCTCTCTCATAAAAATGAATGCAGAAATAAATTCTAAAAAAATAAAATGGAAATACCCAAATGTGTGAAGGTAATAGGCCATCTGGGATAAATATTTGATAGAATATTATTTGATCATGAATTTACCCAGGAAATCTTACTATTTTTCTTCAAGGTATTTTCTGTCTCATATAATTCATTAAAATTATATATGAAATACAATTATAACTGCTCAAGAAATTATACAAGGAATACCATTCAGGAGAAACAAGGTTTCAACCAAGGACTGAGTTTAGTTTCCAGTCCCCACCTGCAAGACAAAAGCTTCATGAGTGGTCGAGTAGTGCTGCAGATAACACACACTTAACTCTCTCTCTCTCTCACCTCCCCTATTCCTTTCCCTCTCCATTTATTTGTTTTTATAAAAAAGAAAGAGAGAAAGAGAGAGAGAGAAAGAAAGAGAGAGGCTCAGTTATCATAATTACTAGAATTCAATAATATCATCCTTTGGATATCTTGCATGTGAAACAATAATCCTTCTACATGAAAAACATACCATCAGTAGCTCAAAGCCAAGAAATCTGATCTGAGTACATACCATATGTAAAGCATTGCCATGAGTGTTTCAGAAAATAAGAGTATCCCACCACCCTACCCCACCTCACCCCACTCCAAACTGCTAGTCTTCAATCCCACCCTACCCCACTTCCCAAGTGCCTTAGAGAAGTGTTCAGAGCTTGGACCAACCACCCAAAGCAGTAGAAATGGCAACATATGAGCTATAGGGGGGCGCTTCCACATCTCAGAGGATGGGAACCTCCAGTTACTGTGTCTCAGGAAGCACTGACAAAGAAGATGGGGGAAGAAAACTGGAAATAAATGAAGTGTATTTTCAGATGAAAATCTTAAAAGAGTTTTCAACTACATGACATATCACTATTGTTTCCTCAGGGGCCTGTGTGGTCCGGGACGCCACCGGAAGCATCAACGACACTATCATTTCCGGGATGAACTGCAATGGCTCAGCAGCCTGTGGGTTGGGCTATGACTTCTCAAGATGTCACCACGAACCATGTCAGTATGGGCTGATGAACAATTTCCAGGTTCGAGTTGCAAAAACGATGATGATAACAATGATTATTGCTACTGTTTTCATTTCTAGGATATCATGTGCCATGAAATTTCGGACTCTGCAACTGACTGATTATTGATTGATATGAATTCAACCAAGAACAGTTTGTTTGGGAGGGGAAGGAATCACATATCCCATCATGTGGTTGCAAATTCTGCAGTGACTTATACTGTGCTGGGGAGAGAACAGGTGGTTGTGTGAATTGTACCCCCAATGAAAAGACTGCTTCTAGTATGTATTTTCTGAGCAGTTGTGCCAGATTGCAAGGTGGAGAGAGGGTGGTGTCAAGATGAGTTAGTACTTGAAACACATTTCAGTCATAGGCTTTAGCTTAGGAAGAAAGTCTCTGGAGTAGTACCTAGAACACAAGGCCAGGAAGGACATTGTGAGTGACAGAAAGGGAGGTGAGTAAGGAGGATGAAACAAGAGAAATGAAGAAAATCACAGGACTTGAAACATATTTATCTGTCTAATGATTACTAAGCAGAGGGAGAAGTGCATTTGTCATGAAGGCATCATTCATCTGTTTTGTTAACCTATAAGAGAGAAATTAGCTCAGCCAAAGTCATTATTCCAAAATAAGACTTAAATGATAAAATCTTATCATCTCTCAGATCTGAAATTATGTTTAATGAGCAGAGAAGCAAAGGATCATAAAGTCTTGTTGTGCAGAAAGAACAAAAAAAAAAATCCCTTTTAAAAGACTGGTAAACAGCTGAGTGCCTCCCCAAACCTGATTAACATACCACTTTCAGCTGGATAGAATTTCTAGCATCAAAGGAATATATGCCCACCAAGGAGGTGCAGGAAAGGAGTGTCAAAAATCTCTGAAGCCACTTCCTTTCTTATTCTTTCCAGTATCTTCTAGATGTATTGTTGTGAGAATTCATTATTTAAAAAAATTATCACAAAAAGATCATTTCCATTAAAAAAAGTTATGACTTTGAGAGTGAAGCCGGGGCGGGGGGTGGAAATACCTGGTTAAAAGCAGCTGGCTTTGGGGGCTAGGAGGCTGCGCACCTGGTTGAGTGCACATATTACAATGCACAAGGACCAGGGCTCAAGCCCCCAGTTCCTATTTGCAGGGGGAAAGTTTCTCAAGTTGTGAAACAGTGCTGTAGGTGTCTCTGTCTTTTTCCCTCTCTTAAAAAAGTTATTTATTTATTTATTTATTTATTTATTACTGGATAGAGATAGAGAGAAACTGAGAAGAGGGGAGACAGAGAAAAAAAGAGACACCTGCAACCCTGTTTCACCACTCATGAAGCTTTCCTCCTACAGATGGGGATCAGGGGCTTGAATCTGGGTCCTTGTATACTGTAATGTGTGTGCTTAATCACCTGGCCCCTCTTTTTCCCTCTATACCTCCCCCTTCCCTCTCAATTTATCTCTACCTCTATGAAGTAAATAAGTGATTTTTTTTTTTTTAAGAAGCAATTGACTTTTAAAGGAAAGTTCAAACTATAGAAATTGGCAAGGGAAGAATGTGTGTAAAAATCAGTAAAATGTTCAGCTGTCCATAGGGTGAGAGTCTTTTAACTCGGCTTTTTCTTTTTAAGGTCATGAGCATGGTGTCAGGGTTTGGTCCCCTCATCACTGCTGGCATCTTTTCGGCAACACTCTCCTCAGCCCTGGCCTCCCTTGTCAGTGCGCCCAAAGTGTTTCAGGTGAGCCTACCCCGCAATGCTGCTGCCACCAGTGTGGATCAGGCCAGAATATCCCTTGTCACTGACAGTCCTTTTCCATCATTTTCTCTGTTTTAATGTTTGCATTTGGCTTAGATGCTTTGTCTGCCACATAGACAAGATTGATTCAAATAATCTAGAACATGATAAACTATGGTGTTCGCTTGTGCCTGTCCAATTGTGTATCACGTCAGCCTTCCCCACATCTGCTTGTGTGAATCATCTTGGGAAAGTGACTGTGCATAGATATAAATGACACATTTCTCTCCTCTTCTTTTCTGTTAGGCTCTGTGCAAGGACAACATCTACAAAGCCCTGCAGTTCTTCGCAAAGGGCTATGGGAAAAACAATGAGCCCTTGAGAGGATACGTCCTCACCTTTGTGATAGCCATGGCATTCATCCTTATTGGTTTGTAGTTTTCTTGTTCTTTCTGAAAGACAGGGAAACTTCTGATTCCTCAGAGGGGTTCTTTTTTTTTTTTTTTTTTTTTTTTTTTGCTGTGTGTGTGTGTTTTAGGAGCTTTTTTTTTTTATAATTTTACTTATCTAAATTGTTTTAGTTATTTCATTCATTAATTTTGGATAAAAACAGAGAAGTTGAGAGTGCAGAGAGAGAGAGGAAGAGACAGGACAAGGGAGATAGCATAATAGTTATGCAAAGACATTCTCATGCCTGAGGCTTCCAGGTCCCAAATTCAATCCCTTGCACCACCATAAGCCAGAGCTAAGCAGTGTTCTTGGGGGTGGGGAGCGGCTGGGAGTGAGAGACACACACACACACCTGCAGCCCTGTTTCACCACTCATGCAACTCCCCCCTCCCCCCACCCGCATTGTAGGTGGGGGCCTGGTCTTTGCCACTACAATGTGTACACTTTAGCAGGTTCACCACCACCTGGCCCCGTGTTTTTCTTAACTTAAGGACACAACTGCTGTTTCATAGTCCATTTGAGCTTATTGGAGCCTTTCGAAGGAATATCTGAGAAATTTCATGTATGGAGGGCTCTTGAGGACTTGAGGTAGACTTGGAACTTTATTCTTTGGATCTGAAGGCTGGAAAACCATTCAGCCGAGTGCAACAGAATCATTCCTCCATCCTTCCCAATGGTGTCTGATTCCAAAGCCTTCCCCTGCTGCACTGGCTGTCCACCCCATGGTCTGGTGGCTCGCAGGAGAACTGAAATACCACCTCTTAAAATGTAGTCCAAAGTCACTTATGCATTTGGTAAAGCACATATTTTTCAGGTGCAAATTCCAATCCCAGAATTAGAATCAGAATCCCTGAGGATAAGGATTCTGCTTTTTTTTTTTTTTTTCTAACTTCTTGAAAGTTTTTGAAAGTCACTAGTATTTGATAACTGCTTACCTGGATTGCAATCTTGGTTTCCTTTCCATAAGCAGTAGAGAAATGGTTCTATCATCTTTGAGAGGCACATTCATTGGTGTTATTGTTATCCTGCATACCCCTCACTTCTCTATAAGTTACTCATGAGTCCATCAGAGTCAAGAAAGCAACAGGCAAGTACTATGGTAGCTGTGTGAATGGGCAGAGCCCTCCCTCAGTCTGGGCTGCCAAGAAGGGGGCCTCATCTGCAACATGGAAACTCAGGAAGGGACCAAAGTCACTCATCCTCCTAAGCTTTCTGCAAGGCAGAAGTAAAAGAGGACTCCCTATGTTAGCATCTAAACGCTTAAACAAAAAGGAACTGTATGCAGATATTTCACTTATGTAATATAAGCTTAATGACTTCAGATTGCCACCTTGTCCCGCTTCTAACTGATCAAGTAGTCAAGGTTGAAAATTATGTAAGACGCGTCTTTTAAGTCACTCAGAAAGTTGCAGGTGGGCTTCATGACATAAACTCTGTGGCAGCTATTTTTGCCTGTTTCTTTGCTGACACCCATGTTCTAGAATCATCAAGATGCAACCCGGGCTTGTATTACTGGGATCAAGAGGTATCCAACCTTTGGATAAATAAGAATGTTTATAGTTTTTATTATTTTTATTTATTTATTGGTTCGAGACAGCCAGAAATCAAGAGGGAAAGGGGAGATAGGGAGAAAGAGAGACACATGCAGAACTGCTTCACCACTTGCAAAGCTTTCTTCCTGCAGGGAACCATGGCGGGGGGGGGGGGGGGGGAGTCCTATGCAGGTCTTTGTGCATTGTAAAGTGTGCTCAACCAGGTGTGCCACCACCCAGCCCCAATAAGAATGTTTCTAAATATGAGATAGCAAGTGGGATATGTCCAGAGAGATTTCCAATTCCAATATGCATTTCTGTAGTGTGGATTAGAATTTATTTATTTTTATCATTTTATTGGGGAACTTAGTGATTTACAGTACAGTTGTTGATGCATGGGTAACTATAATAGGTGTCTGCAAAACACTCTCACCCCTAATTTAGGTCCTTTCCTTCCTTCCTTCCTTCCTTCCTTCCTTCCTTCCTTCCTTCCTTCCTTCCTTTCTCTCTTTCTTTCTTATTTATTTGTTTTTGCTCTGGCTGATGGTGGTGCAGGGGATTGAACCTGGGACTTTGGAGCCTCAGGCATGAGATTCTCTTTGCATAACCATTGTGCTATCTACCCCTCCCCCACCTTTAGATCCTTTTCCATCACCAGGCACCAGGAGCCCAAGGCCCTCTCCAAGCCCTGCCCCTCCCTCCTTCCCCAGAGTCCTTTGTACAATATACATCCTGTGTGAACTGGTATTTAACTTATCTGTTGCCCTGTAGAACCTTCTAGTCATATGCAAAAGAGAATACAAAGAGCACAGGGTTTGGCACATATAAAACCAGGGGATTTTATCATCTCCCTAGTCCCAGAATTGTCTATCAAATGTTCTGTAGCTGGAGATCTGTTTTCTGATGGGTAGGCTTTCTTACTTCTTGCCTGATGGAAGCCTTCGTAAGAAAATATTTTTAAATGCATGCAGCCCCAAAGACAAATCACTAACTTCTTAAACTTTGACAGATGCTAGCTATGTTTTCAATTTCCAAATAAAGTCAAGCTTCCAGGCTCCACCAGCTGTTCGGCTCCTGGTCTCATCGGTCACACATACATGTTCACTTCTGTTTCCTTTACAGCGGAACTCAACACCATTGCCCCCATCATCTCCAACTTCTTCCTGGCCTCGTACGCGCTTATTAATTTCTCTTGCTTCCATGCCTCGTATGCCAAGTCTCCAGGTAAGCTAACTTTTCAAAACTAAAATTAGCCTGAGCAAATAGGATATTTCAGGAAAAAAAAAAAAATTCAATAAGCCCAGTGAAAGAGCTTGATCTGTGTTCATATGTTTCCTGATATCCTAGTGGGCAGTGTAATCCACTTTATTCTGGTGAGTTGGGGGATGACTTCTGAAATAGAAAAAGAATCATTTGAGCAATGGCCTTTTTTGACCAACCGTAAAGTCAATTTTCTCCTGCGGCAATAAATTATTCATTGCAAGAGAAACCACATTTATTTCAGCTGTAGAAAAACACCACTATTTATTTCCAGGGTGAAAGTGACCATAGAAGTGGAATAAATGTATATATTTGAAACTTCCTTACTATCAATTTGTTTCTTGCCCATGGTGCAGAAGAGAAGGATGAGTAGTTCCCATAATTACCTGCTGAGTGTAGTCCCTGCAGATCCACGCTGAAGTCAGTGACATCCCCTGCACAACTTAAACTCCCCAACCTCATCACCCTCAGCTTTCCCTGCTCCCTTTGCACAATAGAAGCGCTTCTGCACTTGCACCAGAACAGGGACATGCTACCACTGATCTTCAGGACTCTGGACTCGGACTTCCTTTTCCCTTTTTCTTTTCTTTTTTGTAAGTGAGGAAGCTTTTAATTTAGAACAGAAGTGTAGTACTGACTCCTCACTTAATACATGAGGAAACTGCAAGCCAGAGATATTATTTGTCATGATTCTTAGCCAGTGTTAGCAGAACAAGGATTTTCATCAAAGCTATCAACATATTTCCATTTTTAGGACCTGCCACCATCTAAAGTTCCCTTTGGGAAAAAAATTTATTGCCAATGAGACAAAATGTTTTAATAAGGGAGTCTGGCAGTAGCGCAGTGAGTTAAGCGCACATGGTGCAAAGCATAAGGAAGGGTGTAAGGATCCCAGTTAGAGCCCCCTGGCTCTCCCCCTGCAGGATAAATATATGCATTTATTCACTTCACAGGCAGTGAAGCAGGTCTGCAGGTGTCTATCTTTCTCTCCCCCTTTGTTTTCCCTCCTCTCTCCATTTCTCTCTGTCCTATCCAACAACAGCGACAGCAATAACAACAATAAAACAAGGGCAAAAAAAGGGAAAATAAATCAATAAATATTTTTTTAATGTTTTCATAAATGGAAGGGGAGCCTTCATCCACCCAAGGCCACTATGCTCCAAGACATAATCCATAACTTTTTTACTGTTTTGTTGTTGTTGTTGTTTGTATTCTTTTAAGCAGAGGACATTAAGTGCTAGTCAGATTACATCAGAAGAAGGTGTGTCTTTGTATCATGTGATGTCCATTTTTGTAAATACAAAGTGAAGCAATAAAAATGGGCAGGGAGAGGAGTGAAAAGGAAGGAAGGAACAAAGGTGAGATAAGGAGAGGAATAACATACAGGGAGATACATGAGCACCTGGAAAAAGAAACACACACAGGGGTGGGGGAGGGAGAGAGAGAGACTAAAAGAGAAATCAGAGCATTTCCAGCGATTCTCAAAGTGTGATTTCCACCTTGTGGCCATCTGGGAAACTACTCTTGGAAACTGACCGTTCTGCTCTGTTTTGGCAACTCCAAATTGAAAATGCGTGTCTTCCAGAAACCAAACTTGTCCTTCAGATTAAAGCATCCCTATCCTGACTACACTGAGTCCCAATTTCTTTCATCCCAGGGAATGAATAGAACATGATAATTCTCAAGTGTATATGAACTGTGAGAAACAATTTCAGTGCTGAATGTACAGCATATTGCTGTGCTGTATTTAAGAAGCCATTGCAGAGAAACACCATGCTCTTTTCTAACAAATTACTATTTCTCAAAAATCAAGTATTACCCTCTCAGAGAGAAAAAAAAAAAGTTAGCAGGAGGGAGTTGGTCTGTAGTGCAATGGGTTAAGCACAGGTGGCGCAAAGCGCAGGACCGGCGTTAAGGATCTTTAAGGATCCCAGTTCTAGCCCTGGCTCCCCACCTGCAGGGGAATCGCTTCACAAGCGGTGAAGCAGGTCTGCAGGTGTCTATCTTTCTCTCCCCCTCTCTGTCTTCCCCTTCCTCTCTACATTTCTCTCTGTCCTATCCAACAATGATGATTACAACAATAAAACAATAAGGAAAACAAAAGGGAATAAATAAATAAAATAAAATTTTTTTTTAAAAGTTAGCAGGCAATCATTGGACTGATTTTTGAAGACTGCTCTTCCTTCTTCATGAGAATAATGTGCTTATTGCTCTAACTTGACTTTATGTTTTAATTCTGTTTTTATTAACTATTTTTATTATCTTTATTTACTGGATAGAGACAGCCAAAAATCAAGAGGGAGAGAGACAGAGGGACTGCAGCTTTTCCCCTGAAGATGGGGACCTGGGCCTCAAACCCAGGTCCTCGTGCATTATAACATAGGCACTCAACCACATGTGTCACCACCCAGCCCTCTAATTCTTCTTTTTTCTTTTTAGCTTTTATATTTAATTATTTAATAGAGACAGAGAGAAATTGAGAAGGAGGGGGAGGTAGTGAGAGGAAAAGTGACAGAGAGACACCCACAGTCCTGCCTCACCACTCATTCCCCTATGGGTGAGGACCAGGGATGTCACTGCCTGGCCATATAACTTAACTCTCTTGAGTCACACAGATATTCCATAGATATCAAAGACTCAAGGAATCTTAGTTTGGAACAACAGTCATGGAGTGTAAAGAAAGTATGAAGGGGCCATGAGTGACAAGATTCTATATTTCACAGCATGCATATATGGCATAATTGAGCCATATGGGCAAGGGACTACACATTACAGAAACTGTTGAGAATTCAATTGGCCTAAAATCTCTGATTTTTATACTAAGCAAAAAATCAGTTGCTTGTATTCTGAAAATAAGCGGTGCATGATGGTGACTGTAGCTTCTCTTGTGCACATACATGTATTTTTTTTTTCCACTTTTAGGCTGGAGACCTGCATATGGAATTTACAACATGTGGGTATCTCTCTTTGGAGCTATTTTGTGCTGCGCAGTCATGTTTGTCATCAACTGGTGGGCAGCTGTCATCACTTATGTCATCGAGTTCTTTCTCTATATCTACGTGACTTATAAGAAGCCAGGTAAGATAAGCAGGCCTGCGTGTGGATGGGGTTTTCTATAGCTGTAACTGCTCCTCTCAAGAAGCGTTTCTGGAACAACTCCTACTTGCTTAGGTGGGCCATGTCTACAGTGGTTGGGAATGTAATAGAATAAGGGCAGCAATTAATCCACTGAGCACCTATTGTATGGTAATGCACTATTTAATTCTCACAGTAATACTGCATAGTAGGCTGTTAGTATTGCCCCAAAGAAAAATCAAAGAGTTGACCACGAGTCTAGGTCATGGAGGGAACGTGATAAAACTGACATTTTAGCTAGTATGTACATGATACCAAGCTCCGCAAGTGTTCCATCGTGTCACCTTTTAATAACATCTTCTGCAGTGAGATACACTTTATGTCTTCAAGGAGCTCACAGAGCCACAAGGAAAACGAATGTAGCATACCATAGTGAGTGCCATGAGAATGGTATGAAGAGATTGCCAGGAACAAGAGAGAGAGTGAATGACTAATTAGAGATGGTCAAGAAAGCTTTCTGGGTTCATGGCTTGCATTCTCAGAATGAGGACTCATAACATACTAATAAATATTTGTTGAAAGAACAATAAGTGAGCTTATTTTTTAAAGTGAGAGACTAGGTGCTGACTAATGGAACAGAATTAGAGAAGGATATTCTAGGCAGAGAGGAAAGCCTGAATGAAGCCATTGGAAGCATGTATGCACATATAACAACTAGAAGGCTCCAAGACCGGAGATGGGAAGGAGCTTTTAGTAATATAAAGGGGGACACATGATGAACCTGGAAAAGTAGGTTGGGGTCAGAGAAACTTAATGGGATACCGGAGACTGCAAGATAGTTCACCTGATAGAGTACACATTTGACCATGCCACCAGTGAGTCCAATGGGCAGTAGAGCAGCACTGTGTGGCCTCTCCTTCTCTTTCTGTCTCCATCTCTCTGTATGTCTTTCATCTTCTATCTAAAAAGGAGAGAGAGAGAGAGAGAGAGAGGAGAGAAGATGCCAGGCTGGGCTAGCTTCGCAGGTGGGAAAGAGGCAACCAGGGACTCATGGCTGAGCTGGGAACGCAGTTCCATCTTTATTGATGAGCAGGGATGCAGTTCGATCTAGCTATTCTCTAATCACAAAGCTGTCCTATATGTCTCCTGAGGCGGAAGTGTCAGGAAGAGGAAGTATGTAGGATAGGGGGTGGAGAGAAGGAAAAAGCATGCACCAGTGGAGATTAAACCAATGTCCTGCAGGCAGGGCAGTTCCCAGGTAACACAGTGATTATGTAAATAGACCACAGCATAAGCAGTGCAACAGAAGAGGTCTTAGAAGCAGAATTTAGAAGCAGACCAACAAGAAGAAAAAGAGAGAGTCTGCCAGGAGCAGTGAGATTGTGCAGGTACAAAACCCCATCAAAAAAAAAAAAAAAATCTGGAGTCCATAACAAAACCTGTGATGGTAGAGAACCTGAAAATTGTGAGCAGTAAGAAGCTACCATAAAATGCTCAAGGGAGAAGCATAATTCAGGTACCAGGTGCTGGTACACCTGGTTAAGTGTACACCTTACAGTGCACAAGGACCTGGGTTCAAGCCCCCAGTCTCCACCTGCAAAGGTTCAAGAACTGTGAAACAATGCTGTAGATATCTCTCTCTCCCTCTCTATCCCCTTTGCCTCTAAATTTCTCTCTGCCCTAGAAAACAGAATAAAGTTTTTAAAAAAAAATTTTAAAGATGCATAATTCAGTCTGAATTTTGAACTTTGACTTTATGTTTAATTTATTTATTAATTTATTGGATAGAGACAGAGAAGTCTAGAGAGAAATGGTAGATAGAGAAGGAGAAGAGTGAGGGGAGGAGAGAGAGACAGAAAAGAGATACAGAGACAGAGATAGACAGATTGAGACCTGCAACACTGTTTTACCACTCATAAAACTTTCCTCCTGTGGGTGGGGTGTAGGGGCTTGACCCTGGACCCTACTGCACTCTATTGGGTCTGTCTCCACCACCTGACCCCCAAACATTGATTTTCAAATCCATGAGAAGCATGGATTGAAGCAAGGAGATGCAAAACCACTGAGCATGTAGTGAGAAGTCTCAGGAACTAGACAGGAAACCACCTGCATATGCCTTATATATACTCCATATACCCTGCAGGGGTTGGTTCATTGTGTTTCTTCATTGCATTATATATTTTAATATCCATTGTGTTTTACATATAATAAAATACATCCCTTTTAAATATACAGCCTGATAGTTTTGGCAGACTTAGGCTTATAACTGCCACCACAATCAAGACAAGGACATTGTGAAGTGCAAAGACCAGCGTTAGGATCCCGGTTGAAAGCTCCTGGATCCCCCACCTGCAGGGGCATCACTTCACAAGCGGTGAAGAAGCAAGTCTGCAGATGTCTATCTTTCTCTCCCCTTCTCTGTCTTCCCCTCATCTCTGTTTCTCTCTGTCCTATCCAACAACAACAGCAGCAGCAACAATAACAGCAACACCAACAATGGAAAAAAGATGGCCACCAGGAGCAGTGGATTCATAGTGCAGGCACCGGCAAACACTAGAAGAAGAAGTGCAGGCACCGAGCCCCAGTGATAACTCTGGATGCTGAAACAAAAAAAGACAAGGGCATTTCCAGTATACCTAGAAGGCCCTCTACAATTGGTTAGTTAGTCTTAACTTTGACTTAACAGCTAGCAACTACTTTCCTTATTTCTCCCCCCCTCCCCCAGCTTTGATCCATCCATATTGTTGCATGGATAAGTAGTGGGTTCTCTTATGTTGTTCAATTGTATACTAGTATATGAATATATTTCAGATTTTCGAGAGAAAAAAAGTGTTCACTAGCTGATGGGCTTCTGGATAACCTCCAGCTTATGGTGTCAAAATGACCCTAGCAGTGGAATAACTAGGAGTAAGGATTTCCGATTATATAAATGTATATAAGGTGGGGGTGATAGAATAATGGTTGTGCAAAACGACTCTCATGTCTGAGGCTCCGAGGACATAGGTTCAATCCCCAGCACCACAATTAGCCAGAGCTCAGCAGTGCTCTGCTAAATAAATAAATATGTATACAACTTTATAAGAAGCTGCCAGATTGGTTTTACGCAGTCCATGGCCATTTTCCCTTCCCACCAGCAATGCATGAAACTCCTGGTTGTTTGACATCTTTCTCGGCACTTAGTCCTGTCAGTAAGTTAATTTTTTAAAGCCAGCATAACAGATGTAGAATGCTATGTTGGTGAGTTGGTTTGCATTTTTCCCTGACTAATTAAACCAAACATCTCATCCATATAGTCATCCATATAGTTTTATTTAAGCAAGTGTCTATTTAAGCCATTCCTCTATTGTTTTTTTTTTAGTTTTTGTTTATGACTCAGTTTTGAGAGTTCTTTGTGTATTCTGGATGCAAATTGTTTGAAAATACATGTTTTGCAAATATTTTATTCATGCAGTTCAAACCCTATCTTTCATATTCCTTATAATTTGCTTTGAAGACAAGAAGTTCTTAATGTTTATGAAGTCTGTTTTTTTCTTCATGGTTGGACACCTTTGTTTCTAATCTGTCTTTCCCTAATTGAGGGTCACAAAGTTCTTACAGAAATTTTTTATTTTAATTTATGTCTTTTATCCATTTTTGAGTTAGACTGATTTATAACATGAGGAAATATATATATGTATATCTGAAGGCTGGCTGGCAAAACAGTTTACTTGGATAGTGAACTGTTCTGCCATGTGCACAACCCAGCTTTGAGCCTGACCCCACCACATTGAAGGAAGCTCCAGTGCTGTGGTCCCCACCCTTCCACCCTCACCTTCTCTGTCTATTTTTTAAAAAGTATATATAGAGGGGGTCAGATGGTAACTCAGTGGGTTAAGCACACATGGCACCAAGCACAAGGATCAGCTTAAGGATCCCAGTTTGAGTCCCTGACTCCCACCTGCAGGAGGTCGCTTCACAGGTGACGAGGCAGGTCTGTAGGTGTCTGTCTTTCTCTCCCCCTCTCTGTCTTCCCCTCCTCTCTCCATTTCTCTCTGTCCTATCCAACAATGACGGCATCAATAACAACAACAATAATAAATCAAAAAAAAATAGAAAAACAAGGGCAACAAAAGGGGGAAAAATAAAGCAAATTAAAAAAAGTATATATAGATAATCAACTAGTTGTGTTTTTTTTAAGAACAAAATAACCTAAGATGAGCTAAAATGCCAGGTATATCTTAAACACTTAGTCAATATCAATCTTTCTTATCGCCACCGCCACTTCCATGACCTTTCCAAACTAGTACTAAGAGATGGTTGTGTCTGCCATCTGGGGTGAATTTGTACATTACTGTCAGGGACTTCCTCTCATAAATTTAGAAGATTTCTCTCTTTCCCTAGTGGGGAAGGGCTCTGGGGAAAGCAGAGCTCCAGGGCACATTGGTGGGGTCGTCTGTCCAAGGTAGTCTGGTCGGCATCATGCTAGCATCTGGAACCTGGTGGCTGACAAGAGAGTTAACATACAAAGCCAAACAAATTGTTGGCCAATCATGGATCTAAAGGCTGCAATAGTGCAGATGAAGAGTTGGGGGGTCCTCCATTTTGTAGATAGCTAGCTGGCATATTTTAGTTAAATTCCAAAGGGCCTGTGGCTATACTAGTTTTTTTTTCTTTCTTTCCTTTTTCTTTTCTCCCCTGAGCATGAAATCTGATATACACATAGATCCAAGCTATTGTCTGGGGAGATGATGTCATGGCTGGAAAAAGGACCAGAAATCTGGATGGGGAAGAGAGTAGCTCCCTAATATGGGAAAGGGGTATAAATATTGTTGACTGTAAACCCCATCGATTTGATGTGATCTGGGGCCCATAATCAGCTTAGGAGCCTATGTGACCTCTGCATCCCTCTAGATCTGAGCTCACATTCTGTGGTCATGAGTAGGAACATTCCAAGCGGCCCCAATATCATGACCCATCTTCCTCAGGCGTAGCATAGAGTATGTTGTCCATCCTCCCTTCGGAGGAAGGAACATTCTCTATCATTGTTGATCCAAGTTGAAGGCAAGGTCCTAAGGGGGCCCACATAAAGGTCTATTGTGTTATTCCTGATAGAAATGACTGGTAACAATAGAGAGAGGGATTTATTTGAGGTCTAGGCCCATCATGTATGTTTGGGAATCTCAGGAGTATGGATCAACCTGTCAACGCCCATGTTCAGCAGGGAAGCAATTACAGAAGCCAGACCTTCAACCTTCTGCACCCCACAATGACCTTGGGTCCATACTCCCAGAGGGTTAAAGAAAAGGAAAGCTATCGGGGGAGGAGATGGGATACAGTGTTCTAGTGGTGGGAACTGTGTGGAGTTGTACCCCTCTTATCCTATGGTTTAGTCAATGTTTCCTTTTTGTAAATAAAAAATTTTAAAAAGAAAAAAAATTAAAAGTTTTATGTAATATTTAATGTGTTTGCTAAGACAGAGAAAGGTCTGTAAATAAAAAATTTATCAATAAAAAATTTTAAAAAGAAAAAAATTTTAAATTTTTATGTAATATTTAATGTGTTTGTTTGCTAAGACAGAGAAAGGTCATGCTTATCTCCCTTATTATAAAGTAAGGTTCCAGGTCTGAAGAGATAAGGGTATGGTCAAGCTGGTCTGCCTACAAACATGTTGATGAGGCTCTCAGTGATGAACTAATATCTTGCTAAATTCTGATCCTCTTCATTTCTTGGAAGTTTCTCAACTATTCAATTAAGTTTGACTCTTAAAAAAAAGAATGTGCTGCCCGTTGTCTGCATATTCGGAGATGCCTCTTTTCTTTTTTCAGTTTAGGAATTAGTGAAACCCTATGAATTTATCCTTCCAAGTCTGTCTGTCTGCACTCAAGTCACTACAAACCTCCTCCACAAACACACATATGCAAGATGCTAGGATCACAGGTCTCCTTTCCTGGAATTCCCACAGTGTTCATAGAAGAACTAATACTCTGTCCAGGAAATGTCATTCTCATTTGGCCATTTGTCACAGCTGGTTTAGCTAGAGAAAACTATTATGATTGTTCACAGTTTACAGAGGAAAGGTCATGGTTTTTATGCCAAACTCCTCCCTTGTCCACAGATGTGAACTGGGGCTCTTCTACTCAGGCTCTCTCCTATGTGAGCGCTTTAGACAATGCTCTGGAATTAACCACAGTCGAAGACCATGTGAAAAACTTCAGGTAAAACTGGCTTCTCAACAGTCCTGGCACTGTTTCACATTAGAAGTAGTTTTCTTTTTCTTTGTCTTTTTTTATTAGTGATTTGATAACGATCAACAAGATTGTGGGATAAGAGGGGTACAATTCCCACCACCAGAGTTGGCATCCCATGCCCTCCATTGGAAGTCTCCCTGTTCTTTATCCCTCTGGGAATATGGACAAAAGATCTTTATGGGGTACAGTAAGTGGAAGGTCTGGCTTCTGTAATTGCTTCTCTGCTGGACATAGGAGTTGGTAGGTGGATCCAGACCCCCAGCCTGTTTCTATCTTTCCTTAGTGAGGCAGGGCTCTGGGGAGGTGGGGTTCCAGGATACATTAGTGAGGTTGTCTGCCTAGAGAAGTCAGGATGGTGTCATGGTATCATCTGCAACTTGGTGGCTGAAAAGCATTAAAATATAAAGCAGAATGAATTGTTTGTGGTTTTATTTTTGGAGACAAATATGCAAGAATGGTTACATGTTTTCCTGATATATCAAAGAATGGGCAGTCACACAAAATTGCCATTTATTCAGACAGCCCCCTCTGGGAGAGTGCTTCTTCTCTTCCTCTCTGAGTTATGCCCACTCCCAGCTATATATCTTTCATGCAAAGAACAAGAAGGAGAATGGCAAAAAGAAAACGAGAGAGAGAGAGAGAATCTAAAAAACTTGATTTCAAAAGAGATGTCCCCAAATCTCCACACACCTTACTCATTGCTACTCTCTTCAGTTAAGTTAAGGTCGTGCGCTATACTAAATTATTTTAGCAGTCACATTTTATTTATTTTACCTTCTGGATTATCACTGGTATTCCTGGTGCCATTTTTTTTTCCTTTTTTTTTCTAATAAGACTGACAGAAATTGAGGAGTGGGAGAGATAGGAATGAGAGAAAGATAGATACCTGCATACCTGCTTCACCACCTTGAAGTGTCCCCACTGCAGGTGGGGAGTGGGGGCTTGAACCCGGGTTCTTGCACAGGTCCTTGAGCATAGTACTATACATGCTTAACTGGGTACATACACCACTGCCCAGCCCCCAATCGTTACACTTTAAACTCTCCATTAGTCAGTTAAACTGTTTTAGATGGAGTCTTGAAACACAAACTTACGACAACAAAGGAAAGTAGCCTAAGTATACTTACTGGAGAGAGGTAGCTTATGTTGGGAGGGTTGAGATAGTTTGTTTCCTAAAGGGAACAAAATGGCAGGAAGTACCTCAGACTACTTTTCCTTTTCTTTTGTCACTTTTGTCTTCACACTCTAATCCAAGAATGAAAAGATGACCAGGCAGAATGTTTCAAGAATTCTGGTGAAAAGTGTAACACTTACTGGGGAAGAAGTCATTTCATTATGCCAAGCCTTTTGTCTCTGTTTTTTTTTCTTTCTTTCTTTTCACTATGGTGGGCTTCTTGTGATAGCTGGTTCTCATACCTTTTTCTTTCATTTCCAGGCCCCAATGCATTGTCTTGACAGGTGGCCCCATGACAAGACCCGCGCTCTTGGACATAACACATGCCTTTACCAAGAACAGTGGCCTTTGCATCTGCTGTGAAGTGTTTGTGGTAAGAGCCCCTATATCCCAAAAAGGTGCTTTTTCTTCTCTGCTCTCCTTGTATTATTTTCGGTGAGTGAGCAGAGAGAGTATATTTTGTGACAGGAGAATGGCAAAACAATTTGGACAAGTGCCTTTTCCTTGATTCACAAAGCAAAGACTAGCAAAGACTCGTGATGCTGAATTTAAATGAATGGATAAAATGTGTTTCAGATTCCACAGGAGGCCAACTAACAGTGATAAATATTTCCAAATGATAACCTTTGAGTTGGGAAATAGAGAACTGGTGCAGAAATAAAATAAAGGCATTTGTGGTGATAACTGACTACAGAAATATAAAAGGATGGAATGAGCTGGAGAGTGCTATTAAATGGATTAACTGATGAGGAGAGAAGCAGGCATAATGGCTTCTAGTGACAGCACATAGAATTTAGAATAAATATTTGGATAAGCTTGATGGTACTACAGATATCTAGGGAATTAAACCAAGATTTCTGGGTCTTAGTAAAATATCCAAAGAGGGAGTCCGGCAGTAGCACAGCGGGTTAAGCACAGGTGGTGCAAAGCGCAAGGACCAGCATAAGGATCCCGATTCGAGCCTCCGGTTCCCCACCTACAGGGGAGTCACTTCACAAGCAATAGAGCAGGTCTGCAGGTGTCTATCTTTCTCTCTCCCTCTCTGTCTTCCCCTCCTCTTTCCATTTATCTCTGTCCTATCCAACAACGACTACAATAATAATAACAATAACAACAACAATAATAACTACAACAATAAAAAGGGACAACAAAAGGGAATAAATAAATAAATATAAGAGAAAAAAATAAAAGAAAAAATATCCAAAGATAAATTGAACTCCTTCTTGTTCAGGGAGTATATGATAGGAAAATAACAGAGAAAAAAAAAAGATAACTTATTGGTGATATTCAAAGCAGAAGCTAAAAGGGTAACCATAATTATTTACCAACAGAAACCTGAAAAGTGGGGATAAAGCATTCAAATCCTAACCAAAGTGTACATTCAAAGCCTCTAACCAGTCCTATGCACATCACACATACACACACACACACACACACATGACTCAAAATCCTGTTATTCTAAAGTACTTTTTTAAAATTTACGTGCTTTTCAAAGCATTTTGTATTAGATTGTCATATATGATCTATAAGCTAAGAAAGAAAAGACTTGCTCTCATTTGGCAACTGGAAAAGTGAGGTTCAGGGAAATTAAATTATTGAAAGTCAGATATCAAAAAAGTGGCAGGTTCAGATCAATCCATTGTGCTCATATATTCCACCATGAGTGGAAAGCCTTAACAGACATATGTCTCTGGGGGTGCTCTTAGAACGGGGCATCACTATCTAAATCACCAGTGCCTGCCAGGGACTAGAACCATCAGGAAGTTGTATAGCCCCAGGGGCCAGTTTACTGAGCTATGATACAATAGCTAATACACCACTTGCCATCATACCCAGCACTTAGACCTCATTTACACTTTCAGTGCTCTAAATTCTTTATGGAGTAAACTGGTCATATGCTCTTTCTTGTTTGTGCTTATATGATAGTAACGTTTATCATAATTCAATATAATTATCTAGTATGGGGTGGAGAGAGTCCTGCTCACTACATAAGGTTGGCAGGCTAAATAATGACTAACTGTGGCTCCAGAGAGTTGTTGTTTTTTTTTAAATTGTATCAAGTACCTTTTTTTTTCTTTCATATTATCAACTTTGGTGTCCTAGATTAGTGGGTTTCATTTTGACCAATCCAATATAGGAGTTGGTTTTGATGGAATAAGCAGTTTGAGGAATTTTTGTTCACCAATAATTTAGAGGAAACTTAGTTTAGCAGGCAATAACCTATCTTCAGGACAAGAGAAATAAACTGGGAATGTGAACAGTCATATACTGGCAAGGGAGAAAAGTCTTTTTAAGAGATAGAAAGTTATTGCCTATAAGCCTTGATGCTATAATGGAATAAAGTTTATGATGCTCAAATACTATTTCATCATAAGTAGTTACCTAAGACTGGGCCTTCAGTAACCCTGGTATATGCATATTGGATTCCATTATACATCACTATGCTGGTCTCTCCCTGTTAAAACTCAAGACTCATGCACCCAGGAACTAAGGGGTTCTTGGAAAAAGAAGAGTTACTACATCCTGTAATGATCTTCCCATTTAGTTACTTAGGAGCACATGGGTTTTAGGTAGTGCCACAATTTTGTTTTTATTCTATGCTCATTTATAGTCATATTTGCAAAGAAAAAAGAGAACAGGTGGAAGGGGATGTGGGGGATACTGGTTATCCATTAGAAACCTTCTCCTAAAAGCTTATGCAAAAGGTGAATTAGTATATATGATGGCAAGAGATATGGCATACATGTATAGTATACACAGTCTATTTGTTTTAACTCTAGAAAGTTGGTGTTCATCAGCATTTGAGAAAGCCAAGTTTTAAATCACTGCTATGCCACCTATTTGCTTTGATTTCATTAGGCATATAGTTTAGTCTTCTTGTGCCTCAACTTTCTCAGTTGCAAGAATAATAATAATACTATTGCTTATGTTATAGTGTTGTTGCAAAAAAAATTACATATTTTCTAGATTTGCATCTCTGACAGTGCTGTTAGAACAGAGCACCACCAGTTACATACCTGGCTTGGGATCTATCAAGTAAATGCTTCGATAATTTTGGTTGTTACTGTTAACATTGTCATTATCATTATGCTATACCTGATATATGATAGATGCCCTTATTGTTCCAAAATAAATGTATCCCCTTCAGGAAAAGAAAAAAAAAACTATAAGAGCCTCTTTGAGAAACCATTTCTAGGCTCTGGCTCCTGGACTTTTTAAGTAGCAAACAGGTTGATTACAACAGAACAGTGAGATATATACCCCCACTCAGTTAGTCACAGGACAGCAGGCTATGGGACTGTCCTTATAGTGACCTTCAGTTATTTGAAGTGCTGGCTTGACTTGTTGCAAAGCTTGAAGTTCCCTGGCATTTCAGTGTTGGTTGGCAGATGGGAAGCATGCGACTATAGCTACCACTTCCTACATCTGAGGCATTTATAAAGGTCTAGATGCCATGGTCCTCAAAGCAGCTGAAACTGAAGCTAAAAGAGGTTTTTTTTTCCTTTTCTTGGACCCCAAACCCATGTTGTGGGCTTCCAACTCTCCCAACTGTCACATTCCCCCGGCTAGACTTTATTCTCCCTGCTTCATGCCTTCTTTCTATTCAGTCTGAAGGTTTCAGAGGATGTCAAGACAAATTTGGAGAACCTTTTTAAAGAATCCAGTTTAGTAACACTTAAATGTTTTCTAGTCTTCTCCTCTGAGTCTCCACATGATAAATCAAGGATATACTTACAACCCTAAAGCCTTTATATTCAGTGTGTGGTTTTCTTCTTCTTTTGTACTTTATTCCTACCACCATAGAAAGATCAGAGAGTGGGCCAGCAGGTGACTCAACTGGTCAAGTGCAGATGTTATTATGCACAAGGACCTGGACCAGAGCCCTGGGTCACAACGTGGGAGTTTCCTACAAGGGGAGAAACTTCCTCTCTCTCTCTCTCACCCCCCACCCCCATCTAAAGAAAGAAATGTAACCACCAGAAGCAGTAGAGCCATGCAAGCACCAAACTCCAGTGACCATCCTGGTGACAAAAAAAAAAAAAAAATTAGAGAAAGACTTCAACTTCTATTTCCCCTCATATTTATGAAAATAGCCAAGTTCTGTGAGTTTAGTATTAAGTCAAGAGTTGCAAATCTACGCATTCTACCTTGCACACCAAAGCATGCCAAGACTGCCTTTGCTTTTGTCATTTGGTGTCCTCAGGACCTCATTTGTAGTAGTTGGGAAAAATAATAAAAAACCAGTCATTACAGACAACTTAGTTTGGCTTTTGAAACCCTTAACCATCTGAGTCCACTCTGCTCACTTCTAAAAACCAGATGGTGTCAGTTCTCACTGAAGTTTAGCACCTGGAGCTTTTGGGTTTCAACATCATTCACTCAGTGCTGCGCAGTGTCACATGTACACTCAGGACATTTTTTATTAACACCAATGAAAACAAATATACTTCACATAGATAGAAAGCTGGTTCACTTGATCTGGAATTGACAACACAAATTTGACCCTAAAACACAACATTTGCCTCTCTCCTAAATTTTGCCTGTATTAAATTTGCAAAAGGCTTTCAATCCGGGGCTGGTGCCATAGCACACCTGGTTAAGTGCACATGTTACTGTGCTCAAGGACCAAGGTTTGAGTCCCTGGTCTCCACCTGCAGGGGAAAAGCTTCACAAGTGGTGAAGCAGTGTTGCAGGTGTCTGTCTCTCTCCCTCTCTGTCTTCCCTATCCTCTCAATTTCTGGCTGTCTCTATCCAAAAAGTAAATAAAGATAATAAAAAGTAATTTTTTAAAAAGGGCTTTTAAGTCTATGAATGCATCTTTTATTAACTACATGGTGTTTTGCTGATAGGTGAAAAAGATTATTTTTAATGTGCCTCTGATTTTTTAAATTTTGGCTTATTTTTTAAGAATTTATTTATTTATTAATAAGAAAGATAGACAGAGAAAGAGAGAGAAAGAACTAGACATCACTCTGGTACATGTGCTGCCAGGGATCAAACTCGAGACCTCATGGTTGAGAATCTAATGGTTTATCCACTGCACCACCTCCTGGACCATGATTTTTAAATTTTGAAAGATCAAACAAAATAATATGCTGAAGCATACAAAATGTATCTTCTTGCCAAGAAGTGATGAATCCTGCCAATCTAATATGATTCAACTGTCTGCGATAAAATGACAGAAATATTCTAATTTTGCTAAGTAGCAATGGTCAACATTTTTGTCAGACAGGTTCATACTCACTTATGAAGTGAAATTAGTAACCATAGGTCAAACCAAAGTACCCCAAGAATCTCCCTTTCAAAAGGCAATAGTGTCTGTGTTATATTGGTATTCTAGTCACTTCACATATGTACATCCCATTGTAAGTCTATTTTCATTAATGTTTTCCTAGGTTTTTGTTTGTTTGTTTGTTTGCCTATAAGGTTATTGCTGGGGCTCAGTGCCTGCATTATGAATCCACTGCTCCTGGAGGCTACTTTTCCCATTTTGTTGCCATTGTAGTTGTTATTGTTGTCATAGCTGTTGTTGTTGGATGGGACAGAGAGAAATTGAGAAAGGACGGGAAGAAAGACAGGGGGAGAGAAAGATAGACATCTGCAGATCTGCTTCACTGCCTTTGAAGCGGCCCCCCTGCAGGTGGGGAGCCAGGGGCTATAACTGGGATCCTTATGCCAGTCCTTGCGTTTTACACCATCTGCGCTTAACCTACTGCGTTACTGCCCAGTCCCATTTTCCTAGTTTTATTTTTTAATTTATTTTTTATTTAAGAAAGGATAAATTAACAAAACCATAGGATAGGAAGGGTACAACTCCACACAATTCCCACCACCCAATCTCCATATCCCATCCCCTCCCCTGATAGCTTTCCCATTCTCTATCCCTCTGGGAGCATGGACCCAGGGTCATTGTGGGTTGCAGAAGGTGGAAGGTCTGGCTTCTGTAATTGCTTCCCCACTGAACATGGATGTTGACTGGCCAGTCCATACTCTTAGTCTGACTCTCTCTTTCCCTAGTAGGGTGGGTCTTTGGGGAAGCGGAGCTCCAGGACACATTGGTGGGGTCTTCAGTCCAGGGAAGCCTGGCCGGCATCCTGATGGCATCTGGAACCTGGTGGCTAAAAAGAGAGTTAACATACAAAGCCAAACAAATTGTTGAGCAATCATGGACCCAAAGCCTGGACTAGTGGAGAGATTTTCCTAGTTTTTAATGTTTTTTAAGCTCTGATTCTTTTAAACTCTTCTCTCACTGTAAAACAGAGAAGGGATAACTTTCTATAGTCTTGTCATGTAAAGCCCCTCCTAACAATAATCCAAATTTCTCTTTTTTTCCTGAAAATTTTAAAAATATCTCACAAAATCTAGAACATTCTTTCAATTCAAAGAAATGCTTAAAAGAACTCAGAGAAGATCACCAAACCACAACTCTGTGGTACAGTGGAGCTAACTTAAAGCCCATGACCCAGGGGAAATGAATTTTTTTTTTTTGCCTTCAGGGTTATTGCTAGGGCTCAATGCTCATACTACAAATCCAATGCTCCTGTGGCCATTTTTTTCCTTGGGTAGGACAGAAAGAAATTGAGAGGGGAGGGGAAGATAGAGAGAGAGAGACACAGAGAGACCTGCAGACTTACATCACTGCTTGTGAAGTGACCTCCCAGCAGGTAGGGAGCCAGGGGGCTCAAACCAGGATCCTTGTGTGGGTCCTTGTGCTTCATGCTATGTGTGCTTAATCCAGTGTGCCACTGCCTGATCCCTAGAAATGAAAATTCTTATTTCTTCTGTCTTCAATTTCTTATTAATTTCAACTTTCGCATCTACTCTTTAGTCATTTGTTGTGGTGTTAATCCAAATTAATCAGTGGTATGACCACATGCAAGAAGAATGCAATGACCTATAAAAGGGCATGAGGTGAAACATGAAGCAGATAAGGGGGGGATTCACTTCCCCACAGTTCCAACCAGGGAAACAAGCTCATTGTTTTGAAAAATGAAAGCTGGAAAGAACACTGCATTTAGCCCAAATTCTTCTACACGATCTTAATGACACTGAAACCCCTCTGTGACTTATTTTCGTGGCATTCTTTTAGTTGATGTAGTATCACATCAACTCCTCCAGGCAAAGTAATAAAAATATTCTTTTTTAAAATTTTGTATGTTTTATTTTTTATTAGTGATTTCATATTGATTTATAAGGTTGTAAAGGGTATAATTTGTAATAAGGGTGTGATTCCATACAGTTCCTACCACTAGAGTTCTGTGATCCATCCCCTTCATTGGAAACTTTCTTATTGTTTATCCCTCTGGGGGTAGGACCCAACAGTCTTTTGGGGGTGCAGAAGGTGGGAGTGCTGACATCTATAATTGCTTTTCTGCTGGACATGGGCATTGGCAGGTCAATCCATACCCCAACCTGTTTCTTTTATTTATTTTTTACCAGAGCACTACTCAGCTATGTTTTATGGTGATGTTGGGGGGGTGGAACCTGAGACTTCAGAGCCTCAGGCTTGAGAGTCTCTTTGCATAACCATTAGGCAATCTAAACCCCCCTCCCCCAACCTAGACTGTTTCTATCCTTCTCTACTGGGGTAGGACTCTGGAGAAGTGAGGTTACAGGAAGCATTGGTGAGGCCTTCTACCCAGGGAGGTCAGGATAGGATCATAGTAGCATCTGGAACTTGGTGGCTGAGGCTGTGGTGCTTCTGTGGCTGTTTTAGTTGTAGTTGGTGAGGTTTGTTAAGATGAATAGTTGTAGATATTTATTTTGGGGGGAGAGAGTTCAGACTGTGTGCCCTTACTCCATGGCCACACCTCCTGGAACCCAATGCTAAAAAAGTCTTTAGCCTTTTCTCAATCAATGTCAAAGACATAGTTTATACATGACTTATAAGGCTTCTTTGTTCAAATCCTCAATTAATTTATGTATTCCTATTATGGATTCTGACTGAAGCTAATCTCTATAATATTTTAATTGGGTGATGAAATCCATTTGAATGTTGAATAATTATATTCAAGTATTTCTTCTTTCTTTGTTAGTTTGCTTTTTCCTTACTGCATTTGCATTGCAGCCTTGCCTCCCATTAATAAGTATGCTACAAGGATACTATAATCTCTTTTAGCAAAGTGAGATTCTGCATGAAATATTTTTATGACTTCTCAGTATGGCAAATTTAGGCATTAAAGTAAATCTCTTTGTCACAATTAATGTTTAATCTGGATTTTCCTAAAACTAATAGACATCTGTAAAACTGTATCTATTTAAATAAATGCCAGCTTCCCCAGGGTTTCAAAGTCATTGTGGTACAACTCAATACACTGATGGTCCAAAACCTTTCCTAGTTATTGGGTATTGTTTCTCCTAGCTGTTGTTACCAGTAATTTTTCTTTGGACAAATATGCCTTCTTTCTTTTGTAGCTGACAGAATTTAGAATGACATAATGTAGGAAACATACTGATACAAATACATCTACAAAGAATCAGGTGCAATTTTAACAGAGAGTAAAATGGAAGGGACCTCAGAGATCACCTAGTGTAATAAAAATACAATCAGTGGCGAGTCGAGCAATAGCACAGCAGGTTAAGTGTACATGGCATGAAGTGCAAAGGACCGGTGTGAGGATCCCAGTTTGAGCCCCCGGCTCCCCACCTGCAGGGGGGAGGGTCACTTCACAGTGAAGCAGGTCTGCAGGTGTCTATCTTTCTCTCCCCCTCTCTGTTTTCCCCTCCTCTCTCCATTTCTCTCTGTCCTATCTAACATAACAACATTAGTAACTACAACAACAACAACAAAACAAACAAACAAAAAAAAAACAAGGGCAACAAAAGGGAAAATAAATAAATTTTTTTTCAAAATAATGTACAATCAGTGTCACATATGTACTTTGAAATTTCTATCTAGTGGCTATTTTTTTTAAGTTCCAACAAGTAGGTAAAGCTAACCTTTAAGTTCTTTTAAGTTCCAACAAGTAGGTAAAGCTAATTCTAAAGTAATAAGTTATTAATATGTGTGATAAAATTTAAATTCCTTTTTTTGTTTTCCTTACCAGAGCAGCTCTCAGCTCTGATTTATCATGGTTGGGGGATTGAATCTGGAACCTCAGAGTCTCAAGCATGAGAGTCTCTTTGCAGAGCCATTATGCTGTCTCCCCTGCTAAGTTCCTTTTTCCATATCAAGGTTTTGAAATCCAGTCTGTCATCATCCAACTCCAACATATTTCAATGTGGACCAACCATATGTCAAATACATGTCAGTAGCAGCACATCTAGCATGCAGCATTATGTCACTTGGAAACTCATCAGAAATATGGAACCTCAAGTCCCACTCCAGATATGAGCACTGCATTTTATCAAGTTTCTAGGTGGCTTGTATGAAATCTATGCCAGTTCAACAAATTGCCAAATGTCTCCATGAACTGACTCCCCCATAAAGAACTGTAGATTTGTGCCTTGTCAACCATGGAAAAAAAAGACAGTCAGAAATTCTTCAGGGTTAATTTGAAACATGCAACGAAAAAATTTTAAAAATAGCTTGGACTTCTATAGAAAAAGGAGTAAGAATAAAATTTCAGTCAAAGGGAGTCAGGAGGTAGCACAGCTGGTTAAGTACACATGGCTCAAAGCACAAGGACCGGCGTAAGGATCCCGGTTCGAGCCCCCAGCTCTCCATCTGCAGAGGGGTCCCTTCACAGGTGGTGAAGCAGGTCTGCAGGTGTCTATCTTTCTCTCCTCCTCTCTTTCTTCCCCCTCCTCTCTCCATTTCTCTCTGTCCTATCTAACAATGACGACATCAGTAACAACAACAATAATAACTACAACAACAATTTTAAAAAAAGGGAAAAATAAATTTTTTAAAAAATTCAGTCAAAAACTAGTTTCTGGGGGTCCAGAAGGTAGCAAACTAGGTTAAGTGCACATAGCATAAAGGACAAGGACCGGCATAAGGATCCTGGTATGAGCCCCGGGCTTCCCACCTGTAGGGGGAAAGCTTCACAAGTGGTAAAGCAGATCTGTAGGTGTCTCTCTTTCTCTCCCCCTTTCTGTCTTCTCCTCCTTTCTCAGTTTCTCTTCGTCCTAGCCAACAACAGCAGCAACAACAACAACAATGGAAAAAAAGATGGCCACCAGGAGCAGTGAATTTGTAGTGCAAGTGATAAATAACCCTAGAGGCAGAAAAAAAAAATTAGGTCCTGAAACCCAAATGTTGAAATTATAAAATAAAATGCTTCTTCTGCCTGCCTCCTTCTCTTATAATCTCTTTTATTCTTCCTGTGTCATGGGTATGTGAATTTGCTCCAAACAAATTCATTGGATGAGAGCAGAATATTAATTTAGTTGAGTAGGAGACTATTGACACCACACAAGGAAGAGTGGTACATGGGTATTCTTGCCTCACACAGGCAGACAACCAAATGGACCAACTTGACTTGTCCTAAGTGTAGCCAGCCAGGACAGGGCTTGCGGTTCACCATGTTCTGACTGCCAGGAATGACTACCCATTTCTAGAAATGAGACTCTCGCTAACATCTCCTCCTCGGTGTTACTGAATGTGGCTCTCTCACTATGGTGTCAAAGGTTGATTGTGTATTTATCCTGAGCTTCTTCAATCACATTTTGTATTTTTTTTTCCTCCCTTGCTACAATGCCCTCAGCTCTCTTTCATTTGGCGTGAGGCAGTTAATTAAGCAGGTGTTAATCTGTCTAGACATTCTTGGTGGCGAGAGACTAATGGGAACGGCAAGGATCTTCTCCAAAAGGTTGGATCTGCATGAACTCTGTTTAGTGAGCTGGTTTTTTTTTTCCTTTCCCCCATTTCTTAACTCAGCAGGGCCTTGCTGGCTATTTTTGTCCTCTGAAAAACAACAGCAATGCCATATCTAACAGCAGGGCAGCTAACCAATATCTCATTGTGTCGTGCAGGGCCCGCGCAAGCTGTGTGTTAAAGAGATGAACAGTGGCATGGCAAAAAAGCAGGCCTGGCTGATCAAGAACAAAGTCAAGGCTTTTTATGCTGCCGTGGCAGCCGACTGTTTTAGGGATGGCGTCCGAAGTCTCCTTCAGGTAAGCCTGGCTTCCTGGGGCTCCATCCAGAGGGTAACAGCAATCAGTATTTTGAGTTAATCAAGCTCCCAAAGTGAAGGGCTCCAGTTAGGTAGGTAGATCAATGCAGATGGTGAAGGAATTTCAAATTCCCGGGGATAGGCAAAACTGAAAACAAAGGCATTGCAATAAACAAAGAGTGATGTACTGAAAATGGAAAACGAAGTTGCCTTTGGCCACCAGCATACATTCTGTCCCCACACTTATTGAAATGCAAATTTGTGCTGGTGGCTGATGACATTCAGGATCCTATTAAAACTTCAAACTTTTTTTTTTTGCAACTCCTATTGCGTATAGCAATGCTCAAGTCACATTCTTTTCCTTTTTTCTTTTGCAAATGTTGAAAGGGCGGCTGCTAGACTCAACTAAATAAGAACCTGGTGATCCGGGCATCAAAATCTCCCTAGCCTTCAAAATTATTTCTAGAATGTTGAATGAAATGTTATAATCTCTCTGACCCAGTGCTAAAACCTACAGTTCTCCTACTTTTCTCCCTTACTCTTTTCTCACACTCCCTCCCTCCCCAAATTCATAGAGTAAATTCATAGAGTCTTTTCTTAGTTCTTGATTCCATAACTTTGTGTGCTAGAGAATTCGTAAAGCCAGGAGGCCCTCAGACTTGGCTTTTCTAATTAATTTGGCGTTAAGATGTCTGAAAACCCCCAATTCTACTAGTAACAAATGATGCATGTAGCTTTCAGAGTTGCTGTATACAGGAATATCAGAGTTCAGGACTGCATCCAGGTAACTGATGTTTATGCAAGCAGAAAAGAAAAAATGATGATTGAACTGTGATGTTTGGGAGATTATGAGTATTTGATGCATTCCTGTCTCTAATAGCCCCAAGAACATTTGCAAAGTAGCTGTGCATGCAGAGAAAACCATTTCTGAAAGACCTATTACCCCCCAATGAGCCTCTTTCATCTGTTATTAATTTGCTAAACCACGGAGAAAGATGTCATTACAAGGTGCTGATTTTTCTTTCCACAGAAAGTTACTTTTGTAGTTAGCTGTTTGGTTAAATATGCTGTTATATGAAAGGTTGTACATTTAATTCAAAATTATCATGGAAGATTTGTGAAATAATAAAATTCCCAACTAGAAGTGGGAGTATGAGCATAGACTAGAATAGGAAGAGAAGAGGCATACATGTAGAAAATACTTCTTCTACAATCCAAAAGAAATTGCAAATATTTTGACAATGCATAAATTTTATTTACACAAATTTCTTCAAGGAAAAATAGAGTACAAAAGGGACAGGACAAAAGGGCAGTACAAAATGATACTAAAGAGAAGTCCTGAGGATGACACCATTTTGGATAACACCGTCTTTGCATCTAAGAAGTCAAACATCTAAGTGGTGTTAATGACCACATCCCAAGCTGTATTCAAGGAAAAGTTGACATCCAAGTGGCCATGTATCTGCCTTGGGTCACCTTACAGCTGCCATGCTATGCTCCCTGTCCAGTTCTTAAGAGCTGTACACCTGTTGTATTTGCTTATTAGGCAATATTGATTCAGGAACTCTCTTATCACTGCCTAACTCCTCCCTTTCCTCCTATCCATGCTGACATTTCTTGTTCTGCTCATTTGTTTCACTAGTCCTGTGTCCTAAAACACCCTTCTGCTCTCTTTATATTTCTCAATATTCAACGTAACACAAGATCCAGAACAAATGGCCACTTAGCCATAAAGCTGTCCATGAATTCTCAGCTAGAATACACATTTCCCCTTTGTGCTTCTGGAGAAGTTCCTACTGTATCTGGTATTTGATTATTTATGTAAATTTAGTTCTTCTCTGTCTTGTTGTAAGCTTCTTTTAAGGCTAAAGAACATGACTCATGGGGCTGGGTGGTGGCATACCTGGTTGAGTACACAAGTTACAATGTGCAAGAACTTGGGTTTGAGCACACACACACACCCCCGTCCTCACCTAAAGGGGAAAAGCTTTTTGAGGGGTGAAGCAGTGTTGCAGGTGTCTCTCTATCTCTCTATAACCCTCTCCCCTCTTGATTTCTGGCTGTCTCTGTCCAACAAATAAAGATAATTTTAAAAATTTGAAAAGATAAAAAAGAATATGACTTGCTATCCCCACAGCATCTAAAGTAGCATTTTGCAATTAATAGGGGCCCAGTAATATTGCTGGGTTAAATTTAATTAACTGGAAGGCATATCCTGTCAACTAATGTGGGAAATGAAACTTCTGGTATAGAATATGCCTATTAATGATACTGTCATAGAAGAGGAACAGGTTCTGGAAACATAGCTCTGTTCCTCTTCAATAAAAAAACCTAAGTAGAAGTTTCAGTGATCCCTGTGTGTAAGAATGTTCCAAACATGGGTTTTATTGCTAATGACATTAAGGCTATAACAGGTGAGAAAGTGCTTTGAACCACTAAATTACAACACACATGCCAACAGTTAAACCAACCCTCACTTTATTTTAAATTATTGAGCCATTTTAATGAGTGTGTCAGAAGAAATGCAAATGACTGCTAATTTAGAAAAGCTACATTTCTGTCATCTAAAATCCATTTATGGCTGAGATGATTTAGAACTAATCTTTCTATTTTATGCTTGGGTACGGGCATGAAGGACATGCACTAAAATGTAATCTAATCTTCAGAATCTTTAGCACATTACTCAGTGCCCTTTTAGACGTTATATTTTTCATTTCTGATGGTAGTTTCCTGGTCTGGTAAGGACAGCTTATGTGTTCATCTCCTCTGTTTAGGCCTCAGGCTTAGGAAGAATGAAACCAAACACTCTGGTGATGGGATATAAAAAAAATTGGAGGAAAGCTCCCTTGACAGAGATTGAAAACTACTTGGGAATCATACAGTAAGTGATGGCTTCTGTGATATGTTCTTGTTTACAAAACAACAAGCAGGATTGTATGTAATGGACACTGTTATACCTGGTTGAATTGCCTGAGTAGAAAACATTACCCTGGTCCTTTGACTTCTTTATCAAGTAAGAAAAGACACTGCAGGTAGCACAATTTGAAGGAATCATCACCATATCAAGCTGAAACGGGGTGAGGAAATTTGATGCCAAAGAAAAGGGTAAATAGTGAGTTCTGACCTAGTTCTTAAAACTTATTTTAAAATATCAAAGCAAAAGACAGATGAAGGATTGTTTCTTTCCACAGAACATTTGGATCTTGGGTTGTCTGGTATGCTCAGCTGAGTCATTGTCTTCTGAGCTTTGCATCTGCCTTTGTCATTGTGAGGGTCCCATAGGTCAATGTCTCTGGCATGTAACAGTGTTGGTTCATGAACGGAAAATCAGTTTTTAATGGTTTGTAACATCTAATGCCTAAACATGGGGGAAGTCTTAGACTAGGGATAAAAATGGCCAAAAAAAAAAAAAAAAAAAAAAAACTAGCATGCACCAGACTGATGTCCTTAGTGTGAATTATCCCATTAAGTTCTCACAGGAAGCCTTTGAAGTAAACACGGTCATTGTTCTCACTTTATAAGAAACAGAATGAAATTCAGTACCATACAGGAAATGACTGAGCTTTATAAGTGGCAGAACTGGTATTCCAACCCAGAAACATCCAATTTCAAAGTTTAAATTCCCAAACACAGTGCCCTGCAAAAGTATATCTCTATCTTAAAAACTACCTGGATTGGTTTCTTCTTTGGCACAAGAGGAAGCAAATGTACACATACAGACAGAGCAGGGTTCCCTCAGCAGCCATTCTAGAGAGTTGAGATCTGGATTCCTGGCTTGGAAATACTTAGCCAGATTCTCCTCAGAGGAGATAGGAGGTGGGGTTATGTTAGCTATGCCCAATAGGAATCTTCTGTGTTAATAACTCTGAAAAGGGCAGGCTTCTTCTCTTAGATCTGGCTTCCTTCTGCTTTCCACCACAGAGTAGAGAACATGCCCTGAGGGGGGGAAGCTGTACCTGAAGTCCATGATACTCAGGAATGAAATCCTCGCCCTTCCAAACAGCTCATACTCAAGAGTCTCTGAGACCAGGCTAGGTCCAGTGGTCCCTGCTAGAATGAGCAGAACACACACATATACCATTAACTGTGTATGTAGGGGAGGGGAGATTTAGACAAGACAACAAAAACATTCTGATATTAAGTTTATGGTAAAGAAGTATTTTTTTTTTAATCTTGTGAAAAGATATGAACTACTGACAAGGAGAAATTCACTTAATAGCCCTCCATGGGGAACCAGTGTGTTAAGTGGTTTCTTTTGCACTTAAGAGGCCTGCATGCCACATACTGACATCTGGCTTCTGTTGGGACTCTAAGTTCAGTAGGTTAAGACTAAACCAGGTGATCAAGGCCAGAATTTTGCTAGACTCATCAAATAACATTTTGACATATTTAGAACCAGTCAACTGCTGAGCAGACATTCTTAGAAATGGATTTGATCTATTCAGTTACTGAAATTATTTCATAAAATTTACTCTTTGTGAGGGAAAAGAATGAAGCTAAAGGCAAAAAGCATATAAGTTAATGAGCAAATCTTGGTACAAAACTACATGGGTTTATCTTTCAATCTTCCCTACCATCCCAAACATTCTAGAAATTTAAAAATTATAATAATAATAAACCCAATAACCCTGAATGGATGAGAGTTCTGTCTTCTATACTGAAATAGTAATTGATTTCTTTGTGATATTGCTGAGTGTGAAGATGGCTAAAAATTGTACTAGTGTCAAATTTGGTTATCTTAGTAAAGTTGAATGACTTTACTATTATGGTGAGCAAGGTAAGACAGAAAGAAGGCAATTATACACCATGTTGTCTTGTATTTCCCTTTCTAATGTTCTTGTTTTATTTTATATCTCAGAGTAGGGCACTGTATAACTGTTAATATGGGGACATTATTAAATTTTTCTTTCAATGCCTGTAATACTCCGTAAGTATGATTTATTATTAACTGAAATCTGTGATTGTTTTAATTGACTGCCTTAGGAAATTACCTCCAATTTAGTTGCTTAAAACAATATAAATGTTTTATATTACACTTATGTGGGTTAGAAATCTGATGGAAGTCACGGAGCTAAATCAAGTGTGGAGTGGAGGGAGGGGCAGGTACTGAGCTGTATTTTCTTTGAAAATTCTAGGAGGGGGATTGGGCCGTGATGCACATTACCATGCTCCAAGACCTGGGTTCGAGCCCCAGCTTCCCACCTACAGGTGGGACTCTTCACAGGCAGTGAAGAGGATCTACAGATGTCTCTTTCTTTTTCCCCATTCTCTTCTCAATTTCTCTCTGTCCTTCAAACAAAATAGATATTTAAAAAAAGAGAAAAAATGGCCATGGGAGCAGTGGATATGTATTGCTGGCACTGAGCCCCAGTGATAACTCTGATAACAATTTAAAAAAAAAAAAAACTTTTTTTCTTTTTTTTTAATTTATAAAAAAGAAACTGACAAAACCCTAAGATAAGAGGGGTACAACTCCACACAATTCCTATGACCAGAACTCCATATCCCATCCCCTCCCTTGATAGCTTTCCTACTCTTTAAAAGAGCATTCGTGACCTTGCCTTTGCTGGCTCCCAGGTACTGCCCTCTGCGCACTGCCCTTCTACTCCATTTTCAGTACCAACAGTCAAGGGTCAAGTCTTTCTTCCACCACATTACTCTGACTTCCCCTTTTGCCCTCCCCCAGTTTCACTATAAAAGTGAAAATCCTGATGATTTCACTGGGCCTACCACATATACAGGGCCACTTTCCTATTTCATGCAAAGATTAACTTAATCCACCTGAGAAGTCCCTTTTTGCCATATAAAATGTCATTCATAAATTCCAGGGATAAAAATGTGGATGCATTTGGGGAGTCATTTTTCTCCCTAACATAGAACTATTTTTTTTTTGTGTGTGTGTGAAACATATTGTCTACACACACACACACACACACACACACACACACACACACACACACACACACACACATACACACACACACATCAAAGACAATTAGAAACAAGAAACTTACTTGGTGGCAATCTTTGAGTGGATCTGTTTTGTTTAACTGAAGATTGCTTCTAAGGGAATATTCACATTATGCTGAACTTGCTTTTATCACTATTTGAAAATTCAGGCTTATTTTGGCTATTGGACACTTGTTTGTACATAGTGAAGAAGTCACAAACTTCATTATTTCTCATTAATGGTGGCCCAGTGGAAAATATTCTGAGCACCATGACTATAGGAAATTGAACAAAGGAACTCCCCTCAAAGTAATTTTAAATTAATTCAAAGTAGTAACTTATTTAGTTCCAAACTTTGGAACAAAAGAAAATAGATTCTATCTGAATATATTGTCGTCTTACAGATAATCTAATTTTCTTAGGTTGATTATAGAGAAATCATAACAGCTTTAACTACACAGGGTTACAGTGAAAATGTTTTAGTTCCAATGGTATGATCTAAAGAAAGCTTCTCAAAAGATCAGGAGACATTTTTATTTGTTTGTTAATTGAAGGATTAATGTTTTACACTTAACGGTAACTACAATAGTTCATTCATGCATAACATTTCCCAGTTTTCCACATAACAATACAAGCCCCACTGGGTTCAAATCAATTTCTCTGGTGAGATGGTGACTAAACTATTCCACAATTCTTTTATTTTTTTTTTTAAGTTTTTAGTATTTTTTTAAATTTCTTTATTGGGGGATTAATGTTTTACATTCGACAGTAAGTACAATAGTCTGTACATGCATAACATTTCTCAATTTTCCATATAACAGTACAACCCCCACTATGTCCTCTGTCATCCTTTTTGGACCTGTACTCTCCCCCGACCCACCCCAAAGTCCTTTACTTTGGTGCAATATGCCAATTCCAGATCAGGTTCTACTTGTGTTTTCTCTTCTGATCTTGTTTTTCAACTTTTGCCTGAGTGTGAGATCATCCCATATTCATCCTTCTGTTTCTGACTTATTTCCCTTAACATGATTTTTTTAAGCTCCATACTAGATGGGCTGAAAATGGTGAAGTCACTATTTTAGATAGCTGAGTAGTATTCCATTGTGTATATATACCACAACTTGCTCAGCCACTCATCTGTTGTTGGACACCTGGGTTATTTCCAGGTTTTGGCTATTACAAATTGTGCTGCTAAGAACATAAGTATGCAGAAATCTTTTTGGATGGTTGTGTAGGATATAACCCCAGGAGAGGAATTGCAGGATCATAGGGTAGGTCTATTTCTAGCCTTCTGAGAGTTCTCCAGACTGCTCTCTGCAGGGGTTAGACTAATTTACATTCCCACCAACAGTGAAGGAGGGTTCCTTTGACCCCACAACCTCAGCAGGAGACATTTTTAACTAGAAACTGATTCCTCCATGGGTTGAGAGAGTATGGTTGGTGATTTCAAATGGAATTTGTAATCTGAAAACTCTGCTCTGAAGATTTCATTAATTGTTTCTATTTACATTAGCAAAGCACCAGTATCTTAGAGTATGGCAAGCTCTTAATCAAAATTTTAATTGATAGTATTATTTGAATACTGTCTTCAAAATACTATTCTTCAAAAGCATAAAAGAACAAATTAGTAAAAAAAAAAAAAAGGCACCAGCTGTTATCTGTATTCTAAAGTGAATTTTCCTAGTTTAATCATATTAAAATCCTAGAAGCAAGCTTACAGTTCAATCCAAAATTTGAGAATTCAAGGAGTCATTTTAATCACTCACTACTTTGCTTCCACTTCCAGTGATGCATTTGATTTTGAGATTGGTGTGGTCATCGTCAGAATCAGTCAAGGTTTTGATATTTCTCAGGTTCTTCAAGTGCAAGGTATGTATTTATATATATATATATATATATATATATATATATATATATATATATATCGAATTAAAAAAACATATATATATATATTTTTTAAATTCGATCAATTATTTGTTGAACACCTACGGCCATAGCTCTAAGTGCTGTGTATATACCAGAGTATAATATAGATAAAACACCTTAATGACAAAACTTGTGTTCCTGGACAGGGGAGATAACATAATGTTTATGTAAATAGATTTTCATGCCTAAGGCTCCGATGTCCCAGTTTCAATCCCCCATACCATCATAAACCAGAGCTGAGCAGTGCCTTGGTAAGGGGCGGGGTGTGCAACTATCTTACATTCTTGTGCTGACACCCTGTACTATTTCCGTTGCTAACATCAATGACCTATGTCCTACTAACCAGAAACACAGGCTGATTCAGGGCAACCATCAATTATTCTTATCACAAAGTCACAAAGCCAGCGTGACTGGAGGAAAAAAAAAAATAATAATGTTGGTAAAATGACCTGCCAAATTAATTTCTGCAAGATGTTTCAGAAAATGAAGATTAATTCTTTCCTCAGAAAAGCACGTATTTTGTTTTTAAGAGGCTATGATCTGGTTTCTTGCTAACATGGAAATGAGCTTGAATATATGCCGCTGTGAATCACTAATCTAAGGCAGAGGCAGAAACGCCAATTCAGCTTAGTGGCTGCTTTTCCCTGTAGAGGATTTGGTATACTTGTTTAGTCTTAAGACTTTAAAGGAACTCTCTTGTGTATGGGATAAAGGACACATCCAAAGAGTTACTGAAATATTAAGACAGACACTAATCCATGATTTATCTCTTCAGCTGAATTTAACAATAGAGTCCACAGAAGGTGTGACACTAAAACCAAAGAATGTCTGGGGGAAGCAGGCATGGAGTAAGTGTCAGTGCTATGTAAAGTAAGATGAATGGGTCTTAATCCATGAATTAATGCAGTTAATTATGTATCTTCAGGAGATTTGGCCCAGGAATAGAAATGGGTATATTATTATTTTTTTTTAACTTCTTACATTAATGCCTCAGAAAAGGGAGAACTTCAAAAACAGGATTCCTTTCCTGCGCACAGAATTTTACCTTGGGCTACAGTGAGAATTTACCTACATCAGGGGACTGTTAACAAGATCAAAGAAAAGGATTGGTATATTCTTAGCATATTCTCGCTTCTCACCTATAATCTGGGAACTCCGTGAGCAGTGGAGGATTGCTGCAGGTGTTTTTCTCTCTCTCCCTGCCAATCTCCTCCTCCCCTCTCAATTTCTCTCTATCTTATCAAATATAAAAGAAGGAAGGAAGGAAGGAAGGAAGGAAGGAAGGAAGGAAGGAAGGAAGGAAGGAAGGAAGGAAGGAAAAAAGACAGGCTTCTGGGAGTGGTATTTCATAGTGCAAGCACTGACTCCCATAGATAACCCTAGTAGCAATAAAAAAATAAATAAAAGAAAATCAAAAAGGCAAGACAAATATGATAGGATGTTGAGGGCAATTACAGTTGCTAGCTTTCTGCATTTTACTTTCATTCTTCTTTTTTGTGTGTGTGCTGCTATGTTTTTCCATCTAAAAATGAGACTGCAATATATAATTTGTGTTTCGACTACACATTCACTTTGTATGTTGTGTTGATCTCTGCAAGCTGAAAGATGAGAAATGTAACTGGAAAATATTGCAGGCCCTCCCTACTCCTCCTTGCTCCACCTACCAAAAGACACCATCAATTCAGTCCAATAAGGCAGTGCAGCAAGCACACTGCATAGTATTTCTGAAAGAATCTTGGCAATGAGCTGCACTGCTTTTAATTTCCCAAGAGATGTATCTGATTTAAATCAACTTTGATGTTTGAAATATTTCTGCTCCTTAGTCAAGAAAGTCAAAATCCAGTCAGATGCTAATAAAATAATTATAAGTGCCAACTATCTAGGGTAAACAAAAAATGATATACAAATACAGCCAGAACATGCAGAAAAACAGTATCATAATGGTGGAGATTAACTTTATACCACATTGTTTTGAATTTTATGTGCTCTCCAACACAACTCTCATATTAGATTTTGAATTGGAAGAAATAAGCTTGTGTTTCATTATATTATACTGTAATATAGGGCTTAATAAGAGCCCGATAAATCTTAAATATTGCATTATACTAAGTTAATGATTATCATCATAGCTTTTCCAACACAGGCAGCACAGTGTCATCACAGATTATAATTTAAAGGAAATATTAGCAATTCAGAGTGCCCATATACCATAGTTAATAAAGCAGAGAATAGAAATCATCCCTATAGGTAATTCACCAGCTAATGACAATTATTTCTATACTGTATCACAGGCTTATGTGAGGAGAATAACTTTTAATATAAAGAAGATGGATGCTCACAGCATTCTAACCTGTGTACTGTCGTAACTCACCCGGTATTGATGGTTGATAGTTTCTCTTAATAAATTAACATCTTGCCTAAGAAAACAAACCAAAAAAAAAAAAAAAAAGAAGAAGGTATTTCGTAGTGTTCCCTTCCCAGGGGCGTTAAGAAAGTTTGCAACTAAACACAAAGTCCAAATTGGCACTAGCAGGAGAGAAAGTAAGGAAACATGATTCACAATATATTGTGGTCAAGTGCTTCATGTAAGTAGTGAACGATTTATGACCATCTCAGAGCATGGGGGCCTCTTCTGTGTCTGATGGAGCAGCTTAGCGAAATAAAGACAGATGGCAGCAGCATAGTAAATAATTACTGGACTCGAAGATGACCACTCCAGGATTGCTTCAACTCAACTAGACTTCAGCGAGGGTTCAGCATTGATTCATGTGAGCATTTACAGCTCTGAGTTGATTGGCCAAGGGAAGAATCATAATTGAATATTAATAAAGAGAAAGGATGCTATGGAATAAGGAGGGGTGAGGCTCCCAAGTGGGTTTTCCTACTTTCCCTACTGATGTCAGATAATTGACTGCTCTCTGGCCTTAAGATTCAAAAAAAGGACTGTGATGTATGGACGCCTGCCTGTTTCTGAAAGATGTCTTAGAAAAGACTGAGGATAGACTCTTTGAGGCAATCTTGACAACTGAATTGAATTTCAAAATTAAATCTCTCCAGTTTGGTCACCGTGCAACCCATTTATAAAGCACTTGAACATAGAGGAACTATTATTGAAATGGTTTTGGCATTTGATAGAAATGGTCTCCGGATCCATTCTTCATTCTTCCTGTGAGGACTCTTTGGGTGTGTGCATGTGAACCTAGAAAGCTGAGGGCTGGAAACCCCCTCAGCTAAGTGAACCTAGGTTCTGAGCTCTTTCGTCCACTATCTGTACATCAGGGATTCTCCAGATCTCATCATGAGAGAAGCACAGTCCTTTTTTTCTTTTCTTTTTTTAAATATTTATTTTATTTATTCCATTTTGTTGCCCTTTTGTTTTTTATTGTTGTAGTTATGATTGTTGTCATCGTTGTTGGATAGGACAGAGAGAAATGGAGAGAGGAGGGGAAGGCAGAGGGGGAGAGAAAGACAGACACCTGCAGACCTGCTTCACCGCCTGTGAAGTGACTCCCCTGCAGGTGGGGAGCCGGGGGGACTCAGACTGGGATCCTTCTGTCGGTCCTTGCACTTAACCTGCTGCGCTACTGCCCGACTCCCAGTCCTTTTGTTTGTTTGTTTGTTTGTCTTTGTCTCTAGAAAAGTGACTTTGCAAATCTTGATGTGCTGTGGAGCAATCTACAATATATCACATTTCAGATTCCCACCTGACGCCCAGAGAAAAGGTCCTCTGCTCATCTTGCATTTTTCTCTTCATTTGTTCTGCTTGTTCTTTTTTCTGTCACATTCTAGCCGGGTTCGTGCTATCACTTCCCTCTGATCACTCTGCATACATTTACTCAAGTGCTTTCAAGCATTTTTCTTTTCTTTTTTTTTTTTTTTGATAGTACACTTTTTAAAAAATATTTATTTATTTATTTATTCCTTTTTGGTTGCCCTTGCTGTTTTATTGTTGTAGTTATTACTGTTGTCTGTCTTCCTTGTTGGATAGGACAGAGAGAAATGGAGAGAGGAGGGGAAGACAGAGAGGGGGAGAGAAAGACAGACACCTGCAGACCTGCTTCACCGCTTGTAAAGCGACTCCCCTGCAGGTGGGGAGCCGGGGAGCTCGAACCGGGATCCTTACGCGGGTCCTTGCACTATGCACCACGTGCACTTAACCCGCTGTGCTACCGTCCGACTCCCTCAAGCATTTTTCAAACACCCTTTCCCAGTAGACATGTCTTCTGTAAACTTCCAACTCCTGATAAGTAATCACTTCCTTTTCTTACTTTGTAGATACTTTCCTTTTTTTAATTTTTAAAAATCATTTTAATACTTTTTTAAAAATTATATTTATTTATTCCCTTTTGTTGTCCTTATTGTTTTATTATTGTAGTTATTAGTGATGTCGTCATTGTTGGATAGGACAGAGAGAAATGGAGAGAGGAGGGGAAGACAGAGAGGGGGAGAGAAAGATAGACACCTGCAGACCTGCTTCACCGCCTGTGAAGCGACTCCCCTGCAGGTGGGGAGCCGGGGCTCAAACTGGGATCCTTACGCCGGTCCTTGTGCTTTGTGCCAGGTGGGCTTAACCCCGCTGTGCTACCGCCCGACTCCCCATTTTAATACTTTTTTTAATTTGATAGGACAGAAAGAAGTTGAGAGGGGCACGGCAGAGATAAAGAAAGACACTTGCAGCACTCTTGACCGCTTGTGAAGCTTCTCTCTGCAGGTGGGGACCAGAGGCTTGAACCTGGGTCTTTGCACGTTGTGCCCTTAACTTGGTGCACCACCACATGGTCCCTCCAGATAATACTTTCAGATGTATTGAGTGATATTGAACAGCAATGACCTGCTCTTTCAAATTTCTTTTCTGTTTAAAAATATTTATTTATTTATCAATGAGGGGGATAGGAAGAGAGAGAGAGAGAGAAAGAACCAGACATCACTGTGGTACATGTGCTGCTGGGAATCAGAGTCAGGACCTCATGCTTGAGAGTCCAATACTGTATCCACTCCATCGCCTCCTGGACCACAGTGACTTGCTCATTCATATCAACCACCTCTCCTGAGTGTTTACTGTTGTGGCAGGCACTTGTTGGGAGCCGTGCACCTGACTAAGAAGGTGAGGTGAGCATGGGAAGCATAAGCAGACTCTTTGAATCACACAAGACCAAGTTCAAATCCTAACCTGACATTTGCTAACTGGGTGAGCATAGTCAAATTACTCATCCTCCCTCTATTTCACTTTTCACATTTTCAAATCAGGATAATTGTAGTATCTACCTCACAGACACTATATCTGGGATTAAAGGATACAATGTGTGCAGAGTGGTTGGCCACGTACTTGGCATCAAGTAAACGCACAGTTAGTAGAGGGGATGAAATAAGAATGAGCTCTGCTCACCGGGGTTTTACAGTCTAGTGGGGACAGTAAATATGTATCTGAAGAGCTCTACTCTGTGTCCCACAGGTACTGAAGTAAAGGCTGCAGGTGAGTGTTATGGAAGTGTAGACAATTAAAGAAGTTACTTTGAGATATTTAGGAACAGTTTCTTTAAAAAAAAAAAAAAAAAGCAAACTAGGCATTCCTTTAACAGATCTTAGCATGAGAGCCTATCACTGAGAAAAGATACACCAAGGTAGGGACAATAGGAGTGACAGCAGAAGATTTAGATCACCATGCTATGTTACCTTGGATAAATCAATTCTACTTTCTCAACCAAAGTTTCCTAAAGGGAATATACTGGGAGGGGGGGGTCAGGCAGTAGCGCAACAGTTTAAGTGTACGTGGTGTGAAGGACAAGGGCTGGCATAGGGATCCCCGTTGGAGCCCTGGCTCCCCACCTGCAGAGGAGTTGCTTCACAGGTGGTAAAGCAGGTTTGCAGGTGTCTCTCTTTCTCTCCCCCTCTCTGTCTTCCCCTCCTCTCTCCATTTCTCTGTCCTATCCAACAACAATGACATTAACAACAACAATAATAACTACAACAATAAAACAACAAGGGCAACAAAAGGGAAAATAAATAATAAAAAAGAGAGAGAGAGATAGAGAATATACTGGGAGAAAACTACCAGCTCTGCCTTCATCCTAGAATTAGTGTTGGCATCAAATGAAATACTAGAGGGAAAGAAAGGGCTCCGTTCACTCTGTGATGACAGCAGGATGGCAGCAGTTATAGAATGAGCAGTTTTCCTTGTCAGCCTCTTGGAAATCACTTTGTGTCTATCCATTGAGATTTCTTTGACTTATCCCCCTCATGGCCAATGTAACAGTTTTGCAAGTCAACTAGCTAGCCGGTATTTCTGTTGAAAAAAAAAATGTTTTTGTCAAAGTCTACTTTTGATCTCCCACACAGAAAGAGGCAGACAATACACCAGATAGATAATTCAGAAAGGCAGATAATCAAAACATCACTTCTAGTTAGCACTGAAAAGAGAAAGGGAGGGGGGTCCATGGAAGAAGGCCTTAGATCACCGACCGAGTGAATAATTAAGAATTAACTCTAATGAGACTTTGCAAAAAAAAAAAAATTACTGAGCAAGTGAGCCTGGCAGTGTCTGGATCTGGAAAAATCCAGGATGGCCAGCCAAGCAGATTGGAGCCTTTGGGAAAAGACTCTGTCAACCTCTGTCTCTGTTGATTCTCAGGGAACTGCTAGTTTTGACCCATTCCAGCAAAGTCTGGTGTTATTGCACAGACCCCGAAGTGCAAAGCTCGCTCTGTGCAGGATGGGCTCTGTGTGTGTGTGCTTACCTTCAAGAAAATTGTTGGAGTAGCTCCCAGTTCACTCAGCTGATTGACTGTATTACAAAGGAAGATTCATTTCTTTCCCTTCTTTGTCCAAATTTGAGGATAAAGAACAGGACAGTTAGTGGAAAAATCTCAGGATTGGCTGGACCTTGCCAGAAGGAGAGAGAGAAAGGAAGGAAGGAAGAAAGGAAGGAAGGAAGAAAGGAAGGAAGGAAGGAAGGAAGGAAGGAAAAAGAGAGTGAAGGAAGAAAGACAGGCCAGGCGGCAGTGGCATACCTGGTTAAGAGCACACATTACAGTGCACAAGGATGTAGGTTCAAGGCCCTGGTATCCACCTGCAAAGGGAAAGCTTCACCAAAGTTGAAGCAGTGCTGCAGGTGCCTCTGTCTCTCTGTCCCTGTCTACCTCCCCCTCCCCTCCCAGTTTCTTTCTGTCTCCATCTAAAAATAAATATAAATATAAAAAAGAAAGGAAGGAAGAGAGAGAAAGGGACAAAGAGAGAAAATGAACTCCTTCCCCAGTGTGGCCTTTATAGTTTCCCCCAAAGACGCTCATGGATGGGTGCTTTTTGGATGATATGGAGAGCAAGTTACCTCACTGCTGGACCCTGCAGCGCTTCATAGAATGAAGGTAAATTTGGGCTGCTTATTTAGAATGGTGACAACAAACTCTGACTTTGCAGCTCTTGTAGGCAGCCTGTCATGTGAAGCCCCATCTGCTAGTTCTTCCCTTTAAAAGACGTCAGAGGGGGGTGGGGGTTGGGCTGTAGTGCAGTGGGTTAAGCACACTGGCGTAAAGATCCTGGTTCGAGCCCCAGCTCCCCACCTGCAGGGGGCTCACTTCGCAAGCAGTGAAGCAGGTCTGCAGGTGTCTATCTTTCTCTCCTCCTCCCTACCTTCCCCTTCTCTCTCCATTTCTCTCTGTCCTATCCAATAGCAACAACAGCTATGACAACAATAACAACTACAACAAGGGCAACAAAATGAGAAAAATAGCCTCCAGGAGCAGTGGATTCATAGTGCAGGCACTGAGCCCCAGCGATAACCCTGGAGGCAAAAAAAAAAAAAAAAAAAAAGATGTCAGAGGGCCATAGTTTAGGGGAATTAAGTTGGCATTGCACCAAGAATCTAAGGCCGAACAGGTTCATGTGATAATGATGAGTTGAGATTACTAAAGCAAGTCCAAAAAGATGTCAGTAAACTAAAAGAAGGAAAAGATTTCACTGGAGGGAGATCCTGTTCCCAGTCAAGGAGACTTCTTTCCACTAGCACCGCTTCACTTACTTGTAGGGTAACATCAGGCCTGTTTGAACAAGCATGCCAAGCCTCCATTTCTTCTTCTGCAAGGTGAGGGCGCCCGTGGTAACTCTCTCAGTGATTTGAGAAGGAATACAGGCCACACAATATCTGGCACTCAGAGCATGCCATCCATAGGGACTTCTAAAACCACTCCCAGGCTGCTGAAAATACTCGATTTGCTTTGCATGACTAAGTCTATTTCCAGAAGTCACATAGGTAGAGGGTAGACAGCATAATGGTTATGTAAACAGATTCTCATGCCTGAGGCTCCAAAGTCTCAAGTTTAATCCCCTGCACCACCATAAACCAGAGTTTAACAGTGCTCTGGTTAAAAAAAAAAAAAAAAAAAAAAAAATTTAAGGGAGTCAGGCGGTTAAGTGCACGTGGCCCAAAGCGCAAGGAATTAAAAAGAACTATTTTGGGAGTCGGGCTGTAGCGCAGCAGGTTAAGCACAGGTGGAGCCACGCAAAGTACAAAGACAGGTTAAGAATCCCGGTTTGAGCCCCTGGCTCCCCACCTGCAGGGGAATCGCTTCACAGGCGGTGAAGCAGGTCTGCAGGTGTCAAAAAAAAAAAAGCCCACAAACAGAAGTCCCATAAATACACTGCTTCACTCCCAACGCTGTGTGGGGACTGTTATTTCTTCTTCCCACAATGCTATGAAGAAGAGGTGGGAAAGGGTTACACTTTTCCATTCCACAGAAATCGGAGTCATAAAAAAGAGTCAGGGGCTTGTCTGATTTCACATAAAGCCAGCAGCTGAGCTATAATGGGTCACCACCCCCCCACCCCCCAGTGCTATGACAGCCTGTGCTCACCTTTCCAAAGTCAGGGGGAAGCAACGCCTGTCTGAGCTTTAATATCATCCATCTAATTTCTCAAATTTTCTGTAGCCACTGATCTTGAGCGTCTTTGAAGCTTTGGGGAAATCACATGGGTGATGTGACCTTAAATCTCATGCCACTGGCAAAAGATTAATTGCTAAGACCTGGAAAGGGGCCAGATGATTCTGGGTAGCTGAATAACAGTGCCTTCTAGAGATGTGACTGCCCTGACAGATTTAGTTAGTACATAATTGATAAATCTGAGTTTATATAGCTTCTCTTCCCAGATAGATAAAGCAAGTGGCTCTGAGGGCTGACATTTGCAGAAGCCTGACCAGTGTTTTGTAACCCTAATCTAGGGTTTTCTGCTCTCCTCAGAGCACTGCTCATTTTCTTAAGCTCTGTTCTCAGCAGGCAATGAATTGGGATGGAGGGGGTCTGACAAAAGCTCGCCCTTGCCCACTGTACACCAGAAAGATCCTAAGGCTTGTAAGACCCTGTGACTGTTTGCAAAGTCTTATCCACCCTATCCAGTGCAAGGTGATATCAAAGAGGAACACCACACTTCCCATAGGAGCTATGAGTTGTGCATCACCATCAGAATCCAAAAAGAAAAAGACAAAAGGCAACCAGAGGCAACATCAAAGCTTGGGTGGTGGGTATACACCCTACACAGGAAATTTTGCACAGTTCAGTGCTTACGCAGATCTTGACTATTGTGAAAAGAAACCCCCTCTGATGATCTGAACTCCAATAACCACACAAGAGCCATAGCTTTTATCTATTTCACTTTGGTCACTCATTCCAGAAGGTATTTGGAGCCCATTGGGTCTGTTACATGATCCGATTATCTTTTCTTAATTTGGGTTATCTGGCTCAGGAAGCTTTGTCATGTGCATGATAGGCTTAGGTGCACTTCTATAATTTTGTCACCTCCAGTTGGAAAATATCTGACCCAGTAGCTTACCTGAGTAACTTTAGTAAATCAGGGACTTTCAATGTACAATATCTAACTGGCGATTTTTGGATTTTCTTTTGTCAGTCTTGAATAACCATGGTGTTTCAATAGCCTCTCTTGCCTTCACAAATAATAATAATAATAAAAAAGCCAGTGTCTTCATGTATTGTAACTGAGCACACAGAGCTATTTTTCTAAACTGCTTATTTCTGAAAATACTTTGCTGACAAACATCCCATTTTTGTAATCGCACAGAAAAATTATACTAGGCATAAATAATCACTTTTTTTTGTATGTGTATCATTTTAGCATTAAAAATAACTTAGAAGTGTTCCTAGAAAATTTTTCAGTCTGAGTTAAGTGATTGTTGTCTCTGTTCTTCAGATGAATTAGAGAAATTAGAGCAGGAGAGGCTGGCTTTGGAAGCCACCATCAAAGATAATGAATGTGAAGAAGGAAGTGGAGGGATCCGAGGCCTGTTTAAAAAGGCTGGCAAGTTGAATATTACCAAGCCAACTCCTAAAAAAGGTAAGCATTTGGGGCCCGGGCAGTGGAGCACCCAGCTAAGCACACTTATCAACATGTGTAAGGACTGGGGTTTGAATCCCTGCTCCACACCTGCAGGGGAAACACTTCATGAGCAGAAGCAGATCTGCGGGTCTTTATCTCTCGCTTTCTATCTCCCCCTCCCCTTTCAGTTTCTCTCTGTCCTGTCAAAAATAAAAAAGAAAGAGAAAGTGAGAGAGAAAGAAAGGAAGAAAGGAAGGAGAAAAGAAAGAAAGAAATGGTCACCAGGAATTTTGGATTTGTAGTATAGGCACCAAACCTCAGTGATAGCCCTAGTGAGGGAAAAGAAAAAAAAGTAAAAGTAAGCACTTTTGAAATCCACAGAAAGACTGTAATCACTGCTTCTCTAAGATGTTGGAGCCTTGAGTGTAGGAAGAATCAGAAGACATTTCTTTCAAGGCAGTAGAATGAGTAAAAAGTAGAAGCCACTATTTCATCACTAACACTAAATTGCTTGTACACCCTTGCTGTAAAAACTTTATCTCAAAATAATATTTGATTAGGGAGCAGGTTGTCATAAAATAGAACTTTGTTAGGCTGGAAAAGAGATAGAAATTCAAAAAACCGATACACAGAATGGTTTATCTCAACCCCTAAACACACCTACATCTTTCAAGCATTTTAGGGACTGAAAGGTGGCTGGTACAGGTAAATGAGGGCTGAAGCTACTATAAGTCTTAATTAAGTCAAAAGATGAAAGTCAAAGGGCATCTTTCTCACAAACCAAGATTCTAGACTTTGCTCTCCAGTGACACCTGTAGATTCTAGACTTTGCTCTCCAGTGACACCTCCAGTGACACCTGTAGTTTTGTCTCTGAATTTCAGGTATTCCATGATGACAAAACAATAGCTTGTTTCAATTTGTTTTTAATTTTTATTTATAAAAAGTAAACACTGACAAAACCATAGGATAAGAGGGGTACAACTCCACACAGTTCCCACCATCAGAACTCCGTATCTCATCCCCTCCCTTGATTCTTTATTCTTTAACCCTCTGGAAATATGGACCCAGGATCATTATGGGGTGCAGAAGGTGGAAGGTCTGGCTTCTGTTAAAACAGACGATTCAAATACCTGCTATTTTTAAGACTTCTTTCCAGAAAACACTGCAGGCCTGAGTTTAATGAGGTCCACAGCGACCTCTGCTGGTGAGAAATTAGAGTGCTAGCAATCATTCTTGAACTGTTTAATCCTAAATCCTAGTCATTCTCACTGGTGTAGGATCCAGGAAAGATGATCCTTTGGGAGGGTAGCCAAGTCATATAGCAAGATCCAGAGGCTTGGCAGGCTGTGGTCAGAGCTGACAGGAACTTCCCTTTCAGAGAAGCTTTTCAAAGAGTACATCTCCTACCCTTGGTTTTTTTGTAATTCCAGGTGAAATTTCACCTGAAAATACAATTTGTATGAATTTGCATAGAGTAATGAGGAACTCAGACATTGCCCTCATTCATATACTAAAGATTTCTTCCGTGGGGCCAGGTGACGGCATACCCAGTTAAGCACACATACTACTATGCACAAGGACCCAAGCAAGGATCCAGGTCAAGCCCCTGGCGCCCCACCTGAGGCAGGGATGTTTCACAAGCAATGAAGCAGGTCTTCAGGTGTCTATTTTTCTCTCGTGCACTCTATCTCCCTTTCCCCTCTCAATTTCTCTCTATCCTGTCGAACAAAATGGAAAAAAAAGAAAGAAAGAAAGAAAGAAAAAGGAAAAAAAAAAGAAAAAAAGGCCACCAGGAGTGGTGAATTCATGGTGCTAGCACCAAGCTCCAGGAGAAGAAAAAATATATTCTTTTTTTTTTAATATTTATTTATTTTCCCTTTTGTTGCCCTTGTTGTTTAACATTGTTGTGGTTATTGATGTCATTGTTATTGGATAGGACAGAGAGAAATGGAGAGAGGAGGGGAAGACAGAAGGGGAAGAGAAAGATAGACACCTGCAGACCTGCTTCACCGCTTGCGAAGTGACTCCCCTGCAGGTGGGGAGCCAGGCGCTCAAACCGGGATTCTCATGCCAGAACTTGCGCCTTGCGCCACGTGCGCTGCGCCACTGCCCGACTCCCTCTTTTCTCTTCTTTTTGTCTCGGCTTTGTTATGTTGCTGTTGAGAGGGAATGGGACTAGAAAGGGAAAGAGATAGCTGCAGCATTGCTTCACCACTCGTGAAGCTTTCCCCCTGAAGTTGGGGATGTGGGGCTTAAACCAAGATCCATGTGCATTGTAACTTGTGTGCTCTACCAAGTGCACCACCACTAATCCCCCTAAAGATGTCCTTCAGAAACTGGAATATTCTATCAGGTATAGAAAAAGTCTACTATGTATTGCCCACCTTAAAATGACCTTTTTTGCAGAACCATTATGCTGTCTGCTCCGCCCAAAATGACCTTTTTTAAAAAATATATATTTATGTATTCCCTTTTGTTGTTTTCTTGTTGTTATTGATGTCATCATTGTTGGATAGAACAGAGAGAAATGAGTCAGGCGGTGGCGCAGCGGGTTAAGCGCACGTGGCACAAATCGCCAGGACCTGCGTAAGGATCCCAGTTCGAGCCCCCGGCTCCCCACCTGCAGGGGAGTCGCTTCACAGGCAATGAAGCAGGTCTACAGGTGTCTGTCTTTCTCTCCTCCTCTCTGTCTTCCCCTCCTCTCTCCATTTCTCTCTGTTCTATCCAACAACAACGACATTAATAACCACAACAATGTTAAACAACAAGGGCAACAAAAAGGAAAATAAATAAATAAAAACTTAATTTATTAAAAAAAAAAAAGAACAGAGAGAAATGAAGAGAGGAGAGGAAGACAGAGGGGGGGGGGAGAAAGATAAACACCTGCAGACCTGCTTCAGCGCCTGTGAAGCGACTCCTCTGCAGGTGGGAAGCCTGAGGCTTGAACCAGGATCCTTATGACGGTCCTTGCACTTTGCGCCACCTGTGCTTAACCCGCTGCGCTACAGCCCGACTCCCAAAAATGGCCTTTTCTAAGATAATAATATATTGGAATCTAAATGTGATGGTATGTCAAAACTTCCAGGGTCTAATCATTAGAATATGACCACTCATAGACAGAAGTTGAAAAACAAGATCAGAAGGGAAAACACTAAGCAGAACTTGGACTGGAGTTGATGTATTACACCAAAGTAAGAGACTCTGGTGGGGGGGGGGGGGAGGTTCAGGTCCTGGAACAGGATGGCAGAGGAGAACTTAGTGGGGATTGAATTGTTATTTGGAAAACTGGTAAATGTTGCGCATATACAAACTATTGTATTTTACTGTTGATTGTAAATCATTAATCTCCTAATTAAGAAATAAAAAGAAAGAATCTGACCATGCAAGGGGCAGGTGGTGGTATACTTGGCTGAGCCCAAACATTACCATGTGCAAGGACCTGGGTTCAAACCCTTAGTCCCCACCTGCATGGGGGAAGCTTCACAAGTGGTGAAAATAGTTCATCAGGTGTCTCTCCTCCTTTTTCTCTAACCTCCCTCGTCTCTCTCAGCTTTTGTCTCTTTCCAAAATAAAGAAATAAATTAGATTAAATAAAAATATGACCACATAGGTACTAACCACCATCTTGTTTTCAATGGTTTACTCGTAAAGAAATAATTCTCCCCCGGATCTGCTGTATTTACTGGTGCAGTCTGTAAAAAACATCAAAACTTCAGAAAACACAGTCACCACTGTTCTCTAGCTCATGCAAAGTCAGGAAGGATTGATGTTCTTGCTATTTAGAGCACAGGGATTTATTCTGGAAGGCTGTTTCTGCATCATAATGCTATATATATCTGAAAGTCAACATACCTTGTTGTTAAAATTCGGAGCTCCAGCAGGCCGGGCTAGCGTCACGGCAGTAGACAGAGACTCTAGGACACATGGCTGGGCAGGGAAGCTGTATTTCTTTATTCAAGAACAACAATTCATAAACTAACCCAAACTAATCACCAAACAAAACTCTCCTGCCTCCTTCTCACATGGCAGCACCAAGAACTCTCGAACTCTGGAACTCTCTCAGGGTTCCTTGGGGCGGGGACAAGCGGCCCACGAAACTAGTAGGACTGAACCAATTTTCTTGGCAGGGGGAGAGCTAGAACAACCCAATGTAAAGCATACAACAATACCTCATTGTTGAGAAAAGCCACAGAACACTGTGTTTTATTACAACACCAAACATTTCAAACACAGCCCTTTCACCACTCTGGGCTTCCACTGGTTGACAACTCCACTGAGTTCTAGATCAGGACCCTCTCTACCTCTAAGCTGTCTTATACTAAGACTCTAGATGCTTTCTTTCATTTGTGTGTAAATGGGAAGGCCAAATTGGTCGGTTTTGTAAATGTATTTACCTTCTCCCTCAGCAGTCCTGGAGAGAGAGCACGAAACAATAAGATAATTGCTTTTTCATATTGACAGACCCCAAACATGGGAACAGGAAAGAAAAGAACAAAGCATCTTCAGAGCCTCTTAGATCAGCAAGGCAGCTCTGTAAAGCCTGTCAGCTCTACTCTGAACATTTCCTGACACCATCTCTTTGAAACTTGCCATGAAGTCACAACTTTCAAAGACCAGGAAATGAGAAATAACATACACAGTGCAGCAAAGAAGTACCACTGGCAAGGTGGAACAAGAGGCTGCCTCACACTGGCCCTGTTCCTTGATGCACTTTCCTTGTGTCCAAGATAGATGTTAAAGCACGAGATGACATTAAACAAATCAAAGTATTTTATGTTCATCCTGAAATACAACTTACGTAAAGATAGTTTGTCTTTTCTTATACCCTGGCTTTTTCACTTCATTTACAGAGATTCAATTGACACAGATGACATTTCCTTAGCCTCAAAGAGTCCTCAAAAAATAATGGGGGGGAGTCAGGCAGTAGAGCAGCAAGTTAAGCACACGTGGCGTGAAGCACAAGGACTGGCGCGATGAAGCAAGTCTGCAGGTGTCTGTCTTTCTCTCCCCCTCTCTGTCTTCCCCTCCTCTCTCCATTTCTCTCTGTCCTATCCAACAATGATGACATCAGTAACAAAAACAAAAATAACTACAATATAAAAAAAAGGGCAACAAAAGGGAAAATAAAAAAATATCAAAAAATATCAAAGGAATAAGTTCAGCTGACATCAGAACTAAAAGATCATAAGAGCTCTTAGTGCACAGGGTCCCTAGTAATCTTTATGGTCCCAACATTCAGAGAATTTACACTAAAACTGAACTCAAATGAGTGACTAACAAAGTTCTGCTTCTGGGACCAGGTGGTAGCACATCTGGCTAAGCACTCACATTACAGTGCACAGGAACCCAGGTTCAAACCCCTGGTCCCCACCTGCAGGGGAAAGTTTCATGAGTGGTAAAGCTGGGCTGCAGGTGTGTCTCTGTCTCTCTCCCTTTCTATCTCCTCCTCCCCTCTCAATTTCTCTCTGTTTCTAGCCAATAATAAATAAATAATATATTTTTTAAAAATTGAAAAGTTATGCTCCTGATTCTCTTGCTTGTCACTCAAAAACTAATCACTACATGTTCCCCCTTCAAAGTTAATCTGAAAATATAAGCTATATCTGAAATGGAGGGGGGGATTGAATCATTTTGTCTGTTGTATCAGATAATTTTTTAACATTGTTACATGCCTAAATAATAATGCTTCTCTGAGACTCCATGAAATTACTAAGGACCTAAAAATAATCCACTGCTCTATAATGAAAACTGCATTCAGAAAACAAATATTGAATTTTTATTAAACTATTGAAGGTGATCAGAACTGTGTTTGTTAGGCTTTCTCTCCCCTTTTCAGAGACCACAGCTCACCATTTACCATACGAGTGTACAACCCTTCTGTCTTCCCAAACAGTGCCAAAGTTATTGTGTTTCCTTGCTCTGATGGATATATTGCTCTCTGTTTCTCTCCAGACAGCAGCATGAATACTATTCAGTCCATGCATGTTGGGGAGTTGAACCAGAAACTGGTGGAAGCCAGCGCCCAATTTAAGAAGAAGCAAGGAAAAGGCACAATTGATGTCTGGTGGTTGTTTGATGACGGAGGTAAAAAAAATCCACAATATACACTAGGGAATGGAATTTCTATGTTGGATAAATGTAACAAACTGCATAGGAATAGGAAGGTATTGGAAAAATGAGGCCAGTTAAAGAATAACATCTCTGAGTTCCCCTACGATTTTAAATTATGTAGGAGCTAAGAATGTGGGAACGAATACAGATGTAAAGTGATGCATCTCCTTTCCCTTAGACAAACTCAATCTGTCTTTCATAGTTGTTGTTTTTATTATTATTCTCCTTCTTCTTCTTTTTCAGGGTTAACCCTTCTTATTCCCTACATCTTGACTCTCAGAAAAAAGTGGAAAGACTGTAAACTAAGAATCTTTGTTGGAGGGAAGATCAACCGCATTGAGGAAGAAAAAATTGCGTAAGTAACTTCACTTGTGCACTAGAAATCTGGGGAGGTGGTTGTGGTTTTGTTTATATTTATTTTATTTATTTATTCCCTTTTGTTGCCCTTGTTGTTTTATTGTTGTAGTTATTATTGTTGTTGTCGTTGTTGGATAGGACAGAGAGAAATGGAGAGAGAGAGGAGGGGAAGACAGAGAGGAGGAGAGAAAGATAGACACCTGCAGACCTGCTTCACCACCTGTGAAGCGACTCCCCTGCAGGTGGGGAGCCGGGGTTCGAACAGGGATCCTTATGCCGGTCCTTGTGCTTTGCGCCACCTGCGCTTAGCCCGCTGCGCTACAGCCCGACTCCCATGGTTGTGGTTTTTAATGCTTTAATTTGAAGGACTTTGTCTTTAAGGCACAGTCAAGACACAGCCATTCTGAAAGACTTCCTGTGACACGGTTTTCTAGTCAGTCAGTGATCTATATCATTTTTTCCTAATCACTGTCTTCCAGCCCCTCTACCCCCTGCCATAAATGCTTTCAGAAACAAATTTAGCACACAAAGCCTCAGCTCAGGTCTTGACTGAAAGCATCACTATCTTGTGTCATGTTCATTTTGTTCTGACTAGTATGTGTAGCCAAAGAGAGAGAACCAGAAGGAACTGACTCCTTTGTGTATCCAGTGGTTACTTCTGGAACAGTCAAAGTTGTTCATGGATGGCCTAGCACAACAAACTGAAAACAGCTGGGACCAGACACCTGCCCTGGCCCCACCCTGCCACCCCACCCCCACCCTGCAGAGCTACAAGCCTTCACAGTAATCACTGCACACACCTGGGTCCCCAGTTCTCACTTGGAGTTTGAAATCAGTTAGATGGATGTCTGTTGGGAGCCTTCCTTATTAAAAATAAAAGGGGCTCAGTAGTCAAGTACACACATCATGTGCAAGCACACTCACTCCTCACCTCCCCACCTTTGGGAGAGAAAGTTCACAGGCTGTAAAGCAGTGCTGCAGGTGTCTCTCTTTCTCCCTTCCTGTCACTCCTAGCCCTCTCAGTTCCTTTCTCAATTCCTTTCTGCTTTATCAAGTAACAATTTAAAAAAAAAAAAAAAGACCACCAGGAACATGGATCTGTTATACTGGCACCAAGCCCTAGCAATAACTATGATGGCAGAAACAAACAATAATAGTAATAAAAATTAACAGCCCCACAGTGAATGTCTGTAGCTTTTGTACTAGTTGAGAAGCTGGTGGATGATCAATCAAGTATGACAATAAAGTGACCCTTCTGGAGAGGTGTTTGGTGGAATCCTAGAGTTTGACCTTCACCAGCTCTTGGCTTCAAGTGGCACTTGCATCCTAAATCCCTCCTAGAAACATACTTACAGAAATCACAAAATAATTATGGCTTCAATTTTTTTCATATTTCTCCCACCCTCATAAAGGAATGTTACATATACATTTGTTTATTTGTGTGTGTGTGTGTGTGTGTATGTGTGTGTGTGTGTTTGATTCCACTGTTTAAACATAAGCTAGCATATCTATAGCAATTTTATGTTTTCTTAAAGCCTCCATACTGTTTGAATTTAAGAATGGTGAGTGGGTTAGAAGATCCCACATTAAAGTTCAATTCCCTTCTTTCAAAGACTATACCAGTTATGTTGGAGAATGACTTTGTTCTTGGGAAATACTCACTGCAGATTTAGAGATTAAGGAGCCTGGTATCTGCAAGCTATTTCAAAAAGGCTCATAGGTAGGTAGGAGGAAACCAAGAAGAAAGGAAAGGAAAAGGGGGGAGGCATAAGGATGGATATAGACAGTTTAGATCTATATAGACAAAGGATAAAGACTGATAAGTCAAATGTGGCAAAGTACAAATACTTGCTAAGTCTCATATTTATCTGCACTGTTCTTGCAACCTTACTATAACTTTGAAATTACACCAAAAGTTTTCAGCTTTCAGGGGAATACAAATGCCAATATATAGCATTTACTAGTTGTCATTAATTATATAAAAATTATCAAGAAGATAGTTTTCCACAAGCAATAACATTTCTTTCTTTATTTTTATTTTTTCAAATGATAAAGAAGGTGAACCGCTCTCTAAATAGGAACGCAGAGCTGGATTTGCTGTTTCCAGTGTCTGCACCTACAGCAGTTTCTCTTGATCTTCAGTAGAAGAACTTAGTTCACGTTTAATATTTCCTTCAGGTGTTGTAATGAAAATCAAACACTGAGTTAAGACGTTGTCTTGAGAGCCAAGCTGAACCAAAACATAATTGTCTTTGATACCTTGCTTGGGTAAAATACACAATAACTAAGCACTTCTTTCTTGTGTTTTCAGAATGGCTTCTCTTTTGAGCAAATTTAGGATAAAATTTGCAGACATCCACATCATTGGAGACATCAACATCAAGCCAAACAAAGAGAGGTATGAATCAGTTCACAAGATCTGTTGTTGGCCCTGGTACTCTCTCATTCATCTTGGTATTGACCACCATAGGTAGAAATGTTAGACATGTGCTGCCATGATTTCTTTAATGACATATACTTATGTAAAATAATATCAAAAGAAAAAAACAAATTAATTCAGACTATAAGATACACCTCATAATACTAATAAGTTTGATACTTCATGATATCAATATCACATCTAAAACTTCATTAATAAGTGATTTAATATTGAATTACAAAATTATAAGATAACAGGTGTACAATTCCACATCCTTCCCACCACCAGAGTTCTGAATCCCCTATCCCTCCATACAGCGGTTCTCTGATGGTTGCAGATATGGGTTAACTATTATTTCACAAACTATCTGTATTTATATTTTTACATATACAACTGTCTATATTTGTATATGTTTGCCCATTTTTTTCCTATGGTCCCATCTTCTTTTCCTTTCCAAGTCAGACATACACCTATTACTATATTCAAGTGTCCCCCCCTTTTTCCTCTTCTCTCTCCTGGTTCTGATGGAGTTGGAGTTCAGAGCCCGCTCGTCATCTTCCCCCTGTCATTTCTCTCTCTCTGGGAGCATGGATCAAAATTATTTTTTGAGGTGCAGAAAGTGGGAGTTCTGGCTTCTGTAATTGCTTTTTCTCTGGATATAGGCATTCTACCATGACCTTCTTCTTTTTTTTTTAATTTCTTTATTGGGGAATTAACGTTTCACATTTGACAGTAAATACAATAGTTTGCACATGCATAACATTTCCCAGTTTTCCATATAACAATACAACCCCTACTAGGTCCACAGTCATTCTTTTTGGACCAGTGTTCCCCCACCCACCCCAGAGTCTTTTACTTTGGTGCAATACACCAATTCCAATTCAAGTTCTACTTGTGTTTTCTCTTCTGATCTTGTTTTTCAACTTCTGCCTGAGAGTGAGATCATCCCATATTCATCCTTCTGTTTCTGACTTATTTCACTTAACATGAATTTTTCAAGGTCCATCTACCATGACCTTCTTACAGGATTTTATAGTAAAAGGAAAATCTCACACAGTCATCACTTAGAGATATCAGGTATCTTCTAATAAAAGGAAGAGATTTTACAGCAAAGACAAAAAAAGGAGAATTGTTGCAATACATGTTAGCTAGCATGTTAGCATTGCCTGCCATGTTCTTGACTTCGTAGTGACAAGAACAGTGGAAACCACAGGTTCAGTTGGTTCTGTCTTGGCTCATAAGGCAAGGTTTTCACTGCTGAAAGTTACTGGTAGAGCATCCTGGATAGGAAGCTTTGATGGAGAAGATGTGGAAGAAGCTTGTGTCTTCTTGGCACAGTGACAGGCAGTGCTATAGTCTGCCTGTAGTATAACTGTAGTCTCTGTGACCATTTGAACTCGAAGACACTGAGGAGCAAACACTTAGAACTCAGAAGCCTTTAATGTGGAGAGGGCAGGGGTGGGAAGGAAAGGACCTCTAAAACTTTCTGAATGCTGCTGAGGAAATGTGTCAGCTCCAAATTTTAAAGTAACAAAATTGAAATAATTACCAAAATGTCTTCAGAACACACCATCAATTTCATCTTCATTGACTGCGAAATCTGTCAAGTCCTTAACATTTGCAAACAATTTGTAGATTACATATTCATTGGCGTTCCCCAAGGTACAAAAAGATTATCTAGAAATCATAGCCAATTGTAAATTAAATGAACTACTGAGTGTGACAATTTAGCATTTATAGAAACGTTTTCAGTGGTTTACGACTGACTATCCTATTTACCATAGCATCTGGAGTTTATTTAATACCTATATATGACTTGGTGTGCTGTGAAGTCTCCAAGGGTGAAGTACAAGGAAACAGAAAGGTCTGAGAATGGTTGGGTTCATGCTATACTCTCTCATTTCAGCTACCCTCATTTCTCCTACCTCTTCCAAGAATTAATAGATTCCAACTCCAAACTCTTTCAATCTTTTTGCCTCTCCCCTCCCTTTGCCTCGTGGTTCTCCTACCTGAATTTAACTGAGAGCCATCCAGATTAAAGATGCATTCCAATTGATCAAACAATAGCCTTAACCTTTGTGTCACTGAAAGGTTCTTTTTTTTTTTTTCCCTCCAGGATTGCTGGGCTCAGTGCCTACACCATGAATTCACCGCTCCTGGAGGCCATTTTCCCCCCCTTTTGTTGCCCTTGTTGTTGTAGCCGCGTTGTGGTTATTATTGCCATTGTTGATGTTGTTCGTTGTTGGATAGGACAGAGAGAAATGGAGAGAGGAGGGGAAGACAGAGAGGGGGAGAGAAAGATAGACACCTGCAGACCTGCTTCACCACCTGTGAAGCAACTCCCCTGCAGGTGGGGAGCCGGGGACTTGAACCGGGATCCATATGCCGGTCCCTGCGCTTTGCGCCACATGCGCTTAACCCACTGCGCCACCGCCCGACCCCTCACTGAAAGGTTCTTATGGGTCTTCCAAGGCGATGAATCAGTTAAAATGACTTTACAAAACACCTTGACTGTAATAGCAAAGTTAAAAATCGACAGAGTTGACTTGGGTTATTACTATGTCATTTTTTAACCAGAGCACTGCTCAACTCTGGTTTATGGTGGTTCCAGGGATTGAATTTGGGACCTCTGGAGTTTTGAGCATGAAACTGTGTTGCACTAATGATGGTGCTGATGATCTGGTCCCTAGGTAATATTGTCCTGTGTCATAGATACCACCAGTGCCATCCAAACCTGCATCTCTACTATTACAAATACTTAAGAAAAATTAAAGACAAATTTTAAAATTCTCCTCGGCAAATGGAATTAGTAGTCTGCTATGAACCAAGCTGGCTTCTAATAAAATCCCTGGTAGTTTTGTGAGTTTCATTTCATTCTCTTCCATAACACAGAAGATCCAATGAGTGCCTTACATTGTGCATCTTAGCAGTCAGCCAGAGCTTACCAGGGCTCTGCAAATACAGGCCATTTACTGTTGTCCAATGTATAGTCTCCATGTCCCCTACTGACTTTGGACTTGCTGTAAGCTCTGGTTCAGTGCTGAGCACAAAGTAGTCACTAGTGTCTTGCAGGGCAATTTTTCTTGTTCTTGCCTGTCTTATCAGCAGCTAGAGACTATCTGTGCTTGCTGATTAATTCATCCTCATTCTTGTGCTTCTCATCCCTTCTTCTTCTTCTTCTTCTTCTTCTTCTTCTTCTTCTTCTTCTTCTCCTTCTCCTTCTCCTTCTCCTTCTCCTTATTTTTTAGAAATTATATGTTTTATTTTTATATTTTATTTTATTTATTTTGCCTCCAGGGTTATTGCTGAGGCTCAGTGCCAGCATTACAAATCCACTACTCCTGGTAGCCATTTTTTTTTCCATTTTATTGGAGAGGACAGAGAGAAATTGAGAGGGGAGGGGGAGATAGAGAGGGAGAGAGACAGAGAGACACCTGCAGACCTACTTCACTGCTTTTGAAGTGACTCCTCCTCCCCCCCACCCCCTGTGCATGGGGGGGGGGGGTGTCAAACCAGGATCCTTGTGTGGGTCCTTGTGCTTCATACTATGCGCACTTAATCTGTGTGCCCGCCCTCCTAATCGATGGTTCTTTACCCAGATCCTTGTTTTCCTCCCTTTCCTTCAAGCTTGCCCCAGCCACCTGCTATAGGCTCATCTTCTCTTTTCTCTCACTGCAAGTGTCAGTGGGTTTCTCCCACTAACTGTGCCTCCTCATTCATGGATCGGCCTTCAGAGGGGAGTCAAACACTTCATTTCCTTTTCCCTGGCCAGAACTGAAAAGTGCTCTGATCTCTCTCTCTTTCTCCTTCTCTCTCTCTCAAATTAATAAATATTTTAAATAATAGAGATAATTAATTTGGGGCCAGAAGCTAGCTCACAAGTAAAGCATGTGTAAGGACCTATGTTTGAGCCCTCTGCCTGAGGCTCTGAGGTCCCAGATTCAATCCCTAGCACCACCATATGCCAGAGCTGAGCAGTGCTCTCTCACCACCCCCCGTATATATATACACGTATGTAATAAATATGCATATATTTATTACATATCTATGTTTCTCTGTATCTTTCTGTATTTTTCTCATTAAAATAAATAAAGTATTAAAAAATAAACAAAAAGATTCTGCCAGGAGCAGTGCAACTGCTAATATTAATAATAGCACTAAATTCTATTCTAGACTCCATTTTAATTTGTTATTTCATACACATCCGTATTATTCTGCAAAAAAAAAAGAAATTGACTTGCCTTTCCCAGGGGAAAAAAATGAATTAATGTTCATACTTTTGGAGTATTTCTCTGTAATACTCCAAGGACTTGAGGAAGATAAAGGAGGGAAGATCATTAATGGAATGGAAGAACTCTTGCTGTGGAGGGCAGGTACAGGAGGAGGAGGGGGGAGAATCCTTGCCTGGTGTGATGGCAAATGGCCACCCCCTCCCTTCAGCCCTCTGCTGTCCTGTTGCCACTTCATTTAGTAAGACAGTCACATATCTCTCCTGGCTGACCCCACAGATGAAGGTACATTTTAGAACAGAGAATGACCACTTAGCCTATTTCACAGCTGGCCACTGTGAGCACCCCTGACCCCTTTGTGATCATGTTTAAAAAACAACACCCCAGAGTTTTTGCTTGGTTTGTTTGTTTTTTACCAGAGCACTACTCAACTTTGGCATATGGTGGTACTGAGGATTGAACCTGAGATCTTTGGTGCCTCAGGCATGATAGCCTTTTTGCATAACCATCATGCTGTCTCCCCAGCCCAGGTTCTGACAGAGAAAGAACTCTTCCTGTGGGCTTACTTAGCCCAAGGCCCAGAGTCAAGCTCAGATAGTGGCCGTAGGTCTGCTCCCTCAAAGACCTTGTCTGCCATCACTACCCCGGGTTTGATGCCCAGTATCTATCGTCAATAACCAGAGTTGAGTGGGCTCTGTTCACAAAAGGTAAAATAAACAAATAAATAACTGTCATTGTGAGGAATGGAGGTGAGGAGGTAGAGCCATCAAAGGTTTTTTTTTTTTTTTAATAATTCAATTAGGGAGTCAGGCGGTAGCTCAGTGGGTTAAGTGCAGGTGGCACAAAGCACAAGGACTGGCGTAAGGACCCTGGTTCAAGCCCCCAGCTCCCCACCTGCAAGGGAGTCACTTCACAAGTGGGGAAGCAGGTCTGTAGGTGTCTGTCTTTCTCTCCCCTCTCTGTCTTCCCCTCCTCTCTCTATTTCTCTCTGTCCTATCCAACAACGACAACATCAATAACAGCAACAATAATAACTATAACAATAAAACAACAAGGGAAACAAAAGGGAATGAATAAATATTTAAAAATAATAACAATAATTTAATTAACTCTTCAGTATATTTAACAGCTTGTCCTATTCTAGACTCAGTTAAAATATCCAGAGAAATCGGGTTTATTAGGAATCAGAATAGAAATATTGAGCTGTCTGTGAAGCTAAGAAAAAAAAAAGCAAATGGGCAAATAAAGCCCTTGTAACATACTGCATCACTTAGCATGTTTTGCTGAAAATAAGAGGAAATCTACTTATAGTGATTTAAATAATGAAATCATTGTTCAGCATCACTGGGAACTCCAAGTGCATTTTGGCTTACAAGCAAAGTTGGATCTAGAAGACTAAATCTGTAACGAATTCAGGATTCTCTCCTATGCTCTCTCTTCCTACCATTCATCATGAAATTCTTACTCCATGAGGCAGGGTTGGTGATATGCCTGAGTGCACCTGTTACAGTACATAAGGACTCAGGTTCAAATCCCTGGTCCACACCTGCAGGAGAGGAAGCTTTTGTGAGTGGTGAAGCAGGGCTGCAGGTATCTCTCTGTCTTTCTCCCTCCCCTCATCCCCCTTCCCTCTTGTCTCTACCCAATAACTAGAAATATTAATAAAATAAAATTGTTACTCCAAGTTGACTGAGCTTATAGAAGCAATACGACAACTATCAATAGGAGTCAAAGTATGAATTTTTCTGAGTTATTGGACTCAGTTCCTCAGATCTAGTCTGGTTGTACCAACCTTAGACAATGTGGTAAGAGGAAAAACCAAAACAGGCACCTATTGACCAGCTCTGCTTTGGGGTTTGTGCCCACCTTGGCCATTTTCTCTGGCAGAAGGAACAGAATTGTGGTGATAGGCTGGTGCTGGGCGGAATCTTTCCCACTCAAACTATAATGAACTTGCATAATATAGGTGGCAAGGAGACAACCAGCAAGCCATTCTACCTTCCATTTCTTGGGAAATTATTTTAATTCCTCTTTCTAATCAACACCTGAGTTACGCTACAAAGGAAACTCTTAACCCTGATCGAGATAAGTATTTATGGAGTTTAAAAAGACAACCTCTCCATTATTAACCTCAGGCTTTCTTGTACAGGACACTGCACACTTTTTGAAAAGATATGTTTTACTTTTTTGTTACTTTATTGAGAGAGGGGGGTGGGGACCAGAGCACTGCACATGGTGGTGCAGTAGGCGTGAAAGGCTTTTGCATAACCATTATGCTGTCTCCTCAGCCCTACAGAACACTCTTTTTAGAATACCCTCGCCCCCAATCACACAGTTCCCAGCAACAATCATTGCCCCCTGGTTTAAGCTGTGTGAGTCAGGTCAAGGACAACATGAGAAAAGCTGGAACAGGAACCCAGGCTTTTTCTCTGTAGCCAGTATTGGTTGCATCTGGAAGGATGGCACTATTGGAAAGAATTAAAGGGGAGGGGCATTGTATGGTTGAAAGAATAATAGGGCTTATCAGATGTATTCCTTTCCTAATGCTATCAGCCAATCTAGCGAAATGCACAGATCAGAAATCCACTGCATTCAATTCCTCTTCAGTCCCCGACAAAGTCACACTGATAGGAACAGGCTGTTCCTTTGTGATCTCTGCTCTCCAATCTGCAAAGCGTAAATCCGACAAGCTGATGAGATCATTGAACTCATCCCTTTGTATCTTAATTTCTTTCTTTCTCTTTTTCTTTTCTTTTTGTAATTGCTTCCAGGGTTATCGCTGGGGCTTGGTGCTGGCACGATAAACCCACTGCTCCCGGCAGTTGCTGTTGTTGTTGCTATTATTATTATTATTATTATTATTATTAGATAGGACAGAGAGAAATTGAGAGAGGAGGGAGAGACAGAGAGGGAAAGAGAGAAAGATAGACACCTTTTTGCTTCACCGCTCACGAAATATCCCTGGTACAGGTGGGGAGCAGGCACTCCAGCCCAAGTCTTTGCACAAGTCTTTGCACAAGTGTACTATGTCCACTTAATTGGGTGTGTCCCCACCTGGCCCCATGTATTTTAATGTCTCAGTCTAACAGCCCCTTGCTTCTAATTATCACTCACCTCAAATTCACTTAAGTATAAAAAATTATGTCAACCAAAGAAAACTTGATATTTGAGATCACCTTATAGTAACATACTGGAAACAACTTTCCCCCCAAAAGTGTAATTCTTGTTTTGTGATGTCACTGACAAAAATGAATACCATAAAAGTAAGGATACGGTTTTAGTTGGCATTTTTTAATGTTCCACAGTAACTGGTCCTAATTCTCCACTCAATGGTTTATTCTTAATTTCTCTAACTACTTCTTTTTTTTTTTTTTTTTTTGCCTCCAGGGTTATTGCTGGGGCTTGGTGCCTGCACTCAAATCCATCTCTCATAAAGGCCATTTTTCCCTTTTGTTGCCCTTGTTGTTTATTGTTGTTATTGTTGTTATTGTTGTTGTTGTTGTTGTTGTTATTGCTGTCAGATAGGACAAAGAAAAATGGAGAGAGGAGGGGAAGGCAGAGGGTGGAGAGAAAGATAGACACCTGCAGACCTGCTTCACCGCCTGTGAAACGACCCCCCTACAGGTGGGGAGCAGGGACTCGAACCGGGATCGTTGTACTGGTCCTTGTGCTTTGCGCCATGTTCGCTTAACCTGCTGCACCACCGCCCGACCTCCCCTTTTAAACTACCTCTTATTTTAGACACTAAAGCATCACTAAGCCACTGAGGAGGTGCTTCATTGGGCATAGTACTGGACTTGTATGCCTGAGACCGCAGGTTCCACCTCTTGCACAGACCATGTTACAGCAGAGCTCTGACTTCTCTCATAAAAATAGACTGGGGAGGGGGGTCAGTCGGTAGCTAAGCCCACATGGCGCAAAGCACAAGGACGGTCATCCTAAGGATCCGGTTTGGGCCTCCAGCTCCCCACCTGCAGGGGGTTGCCTCACAAACGGTGAAGCAGGTCTACAGGTGTCTTTCTTTCCCCCTCTCTGTCTTCCCCTCCTCCCTCCATTTCTCTCTGTCCTATCCAACAACAATAACAGCAACAAGAGCAACAATAACAATGATAAACAAGGGCAACAAAAGAGAAAAAATAGCCTCCGTGGGCAGTGGATTTGTAGTGCAGTCACCAAGCCCCAGCAATAACCCTGGAGGCAAAAAAATAAAAATAAATAATAGATTCAAGGAGGCTAGACAGAGCACACATCTTACTGTGAGCAAGGACACGCGTTCAAGCCTGCAGGGGCAAAGCTTCCCAAGGGCTAAAGCAGTGTTGCAGGTGTTTCTCTTTCTCCCTCTCTACATCTCAATCCCCTCCTTCTCAATTTCTCTCTCTATCCAAAAATCAATAAGTAGATTTAAAATCTTGTTAAATAGTCTTGATTTTTGCTCGTTCCTCTAACATGCACCTGAACAATAATTATGGGAACATCTCCAGCAGCAGCATCAGATGCCAGCAGGACAAAGACTGTGCTATTTGCAGCAAGCATTCAAATTGGCTCTCTAGCTATTAAATCTTAAGAGCCCTTGCTGTTCTCCTAGCTGCTCTCACAGCCTCCTGCTAGAATGCGAGTTGCCACGTAGCCTCAAGGTGAAGAGGGCAGTTCCATCCACCTTTCAAGGAGTCCAGCTCGTACCCTACATTAATTCCTCAATGTCTCCTGTAGAGTCTGCACAATAAGAAGACAGACACTCATTTATGGGCTAAAGTGTTTACATTTGAACTGTGTCTTGGACTATTGTATGTTATAACTGTATCTGCAGAGTTATTACTACTGGTGTGTGTGTGTGTGTGTGTGTGTGTGTGTGTGTGTGTGTGTGTGTGTGTGTGTGTGCGCGCGCGCACACACACGCACGTGTGTTTATATTATGGTTCTACTACCTAGCAAGCTAGCAAGGCCTCAGACAGGCTAAGACCTTCCTTGGACTGACAGGCAGTGCTATAGTCCTAGTTTTCCTCACAGTCAGCCCCCTGCAAAGATAAATCTTGAAAGATTTGCATGACATTCGAATCTGATTCTATAGCCAGCAGTCAGCCATACTTGAAGTATCTGTGAAATAATAAGTTAGTTTCCCACTGTGAGGCCTCCTTTATAATTCCAATTTCAGCTGGAAAGTCTTTGAAGAGATGATTGAACCATACCGACTCCATGAAAGCTGCAAAGATTTAACAACTGCTGAGAAATTAAAGAGAGAAAACCCGTGGAAAATTACAGATGCAGAACTGGATGCAGTGAAGGAAAAGGTAAGGACTAGTCTTCCTTCGTTTTTCATTTTGCTGTCTAACTAGCCAGAAAGGAAAACAGTGGCTGATTTCAAGATCAAGAAGTACTGAATCTGTTGTAGAATGTAATTATTCACTAGTTAGGGTGTCTGTGTTTTTCAGGTGTATTTCAATCATATTACTGGATATGAGAATTTAGAAAGCTTTTTTTTCCCTCTGAATATAAAATTGATTCCTTTTCAAAGCTCGAAAGCAAAGGTTATTGATACATATTGTGAAGTCTTCTATCTAATTTAATTTTGTAGACTGGGAGTCGGGCCTATCTTTCTCAAATAATTTAAATCAAATCACTATGTGTGCAAACTAGGTAAAAATAGATTGACCCCGGATTTGACACAATAACAAAAATTTAACCTGATGGAAGTAGTTGTGGAATCTGACAAAGGACCCAAGAAAATAAAGCAAAATGGGGCCGGTGGTGACGTACCTGGTTGAGCATACATGTTACGCTCAACCAGTGTGCAAGGACCCAGGTTCGAGCCCCCGGTCCCCACTTTCAAGGGGAAAGCTTAGCAAGTGGTAAGGCAGGGCTGCAGGTGTCTCTCTCTGTCTCTCTTCCTTCCTATCATTCCCTGACCTCTCAATTTCTGGCTGTCTCTATCCAATAAATAACTAAAGATTAAAAATAATAATAATAAAATATTTTCTTTAAAAAAGAAAGAAAATAGGAAAGCAAATAACTGTTCATACTTGGAATTGTGACTGTGAAAATTGGATTGGGCACACATTGTTGGGTGGCTGTAAAGGCTTTTCTCGACAATTCAATGAAATGGGGGGTGGTGGTGGTGGTGGTACTCCATCCAGCCTGAATGCAGTGAAGGGGTGCTGTGAGGATTATGAAGGGTAGGCACAAATCCAGACATGGAGTAGTCAGACTGACTGTGCAAGGAAGGGCACCTCTAACTACAAAGTCTAAACAAGCATCACTAGCAACTTGAAGTTGGGACAAATTAGAGCAAGAAAGAAGCCTTTAAATTTCAGTGGAAAAAAAATAAATAAAATAGAGCTAATATTCACAAACCTTGCAATAACAAGAACTCTCATCTAATGGAGCAATCCACACATCTGAGTTTCTGAACCAGTGCAATACTATAAAATAAATATTACTATCATCTGCAAAAGAGTTAACACAGCTCTAAGCAAGCCATTTAGAGGCATTTCAGTTGAAACCAGTCTCCTGTGCTAATAAAATATTCAAAGGTCTTTTTCAAAAGGTAGACTGGGATATATTCTAATTTTAGTATATAAATTGGTCACAAGGTACGGTTAGTTTTCTTCCCTATTGCCAGCCATTCTCATCTTCCTTTCCCCACTTGGCATGCTGTCCCCCCTCCCTTAGAATGTAATAATAATCTGGGGTCAGGTGGTGGTACAACAAGTAGTGTGCCTGGGTTCACACCCCTGGTCCCCACCTGCATAAAGAAAGCTTCATGGGTAGTGAAGCGGTGTTGGAAAAATAAGAACTTAGCCTGCTTGTCCAAAATTTGAGGTAAGAAAGTAAGTTCTCACTTAAAATTTTGGGGAACTGCGGGGCAAGCTCTGGAAAGCCTGCCTTGTCCACCCCACTCCCGCCATTCTGTTGGCCACCAGAGAGGTGTCATAGAGGAAGAGAAGAACAGGCCGCGGTGGGGGTAAGTTCGCAGAGTGAAGACTCTGGACATTATGGCAGAGGACAGTACATTTATTGGGTTTCATGGGGGCATTCTTATACTCGAGCAAGCAGGCAGAGAAGAAGTGTTGCTTGGACCAGTATTATTTTCAAGGTCAATATCGTGAAGCGGGAACAAGCTGGGGACAGGGAAGTTGCGGCCTTACCATGAACTGGGCTGGGGCAAAGGCTGATGCAATCTCAACGGTTAATCTATTTGTGACATGTGGAATCTCTACAGCCTTTTGCCTGCAGGAAATGGAAACCTAACTATAATCTGTGCAGCAGTTTCGGTTAACAGCTCCCACCCTCGGACCAGGTGCAGAATTCTGGCAACAAGCCTTCTGAGGAGAGAGAGGAGGGGCAGGGAGACTTTTTGGGTGAACTCCTATCGGTCTCAGAGAGATGATCAGGCTGTGAGCCCTGCTCAACCTGCCATATCCCCACAGAGAACAGCCCTCACAAAATCTGAATTTTGTCCACAGAGTTATCGCCAAGTTCGACTGAATGAACTTTTACAAGAGCACTCAAGAGCTGCCAATCTCATTGTCTTGTGAGTATCACTGCAAATACTCAAAACAATTGCAGATAAATATTGGTTACCTTGGGGAGCCAGGCAGTGGTGCAGCGGGTTAAGCGCAAATGGTGTGAAGCACAAGGACTGGCATAAGGATCTCTGGTTCCCCACTTGCAGGGGGTTTGCTTCACAAGTGGTGAAGCAGGTCTACAGGTGTCTATCTTTCTCTCCCCCTCTCTGTCTTCCCCTTCTCTCTCAATTTCTCTCTGTCCTACCCAGCAACAACAACAATAACAACAACAACAGTAAACAACAAGGACAACAAAAGGGAAATTAAAAATAAAAAAGTATATTGGTTACCTTCTATCAAGAAAAGGGCGGGCAGGAGTGAGGTAGGGATGAGAGAGAAGGAAAAAAATGACCAGCTGGGACAGTGGGATTCTGTATGCACCTAGCCCCCAAAACAATTCTGGTATGAAAAAATAAAAGTCCCAAGCCAGATCTAGACTGCCCCTCTAAGATTGGACTACCAATCTAAGATGTAGAATGGTGGTGCTGGGTGGTGGCACTCCTGGTTGAATGCCACTTTACCATGCCTAAGGACCCAGGTTCGAGCTCCCAGTCTCCATCTACAGGGGGCAAGCTTTGTAAGGTGTGAAGCAGTGCTACAGGTGTCTTAACTTTCTCCTTCTCTATCTCCCCTTCTCTCTCAACTTCTCTGTCCTAACAAAATAAAAAGTAATGATGGTAAGATTAAACAAATAAATAAGATGTAGAATGGTCTCCTAAATTAGGCATTAAAGTTGAAAAATCTGGTCTCAGAGCTTTCTCCCAGTTATATGGAGGTTTAAATGATTGAGAAAAAATGATTTCTGCCAGAAAAAAGGAAAGGCTAGGGAAAAGCATGGGTTCATCACTTGTAGTAATATTTTGTTCATTTTTAATCTTTTTATGTATTTATTATTTGATAGAGACAGAGAAATTGAGAGGGAAGGGGGAGATAGAAAGAGACAGAGAGTCACCTGCAGCCCTGCTTCACCACTCATGAAGCTTTCCCCCCTGCAGGTGGGGAGCAGGGGCTTGAACCTGGGTCCCTGCACACTGTAATGTATGTGCATAACCAGGTGCACCTGGCCCTCATCACAAGTTCTATTTGAAGAGGAATGAAATGTATAAATGTGATTTGTGTCTCCTCTATAATGCATAAGCCTGCTTTTCTGGTTGATAGATACATATGTTATCTGAAAAAAAATCTATCAGTCTAATTTGCACATTTAAAATAATTTTAGTGCTTTCATTTCTGTGGGAAGGGGTAAAGGTTTTAGGCCACTGATTATGAAATAACTCAGATAAGCAGTGATGTTCCAGCCTGCAGTGATCATCATTTCTCTTTTCCTACACTGCCAGGAGCCTCCCGGTGGCAAGAAAAGGGTCTATATCAGACTGGTTGTACATGGCGTGGCTGGAAATCCTCACGAAGAACCTCCCTCCTGTCTTGCTTGTTAGAGGGAATCACAAAAACGTCCTGACGTTTTACTCTTAAAGCATGAAGGAGCAGAGTGCATTTTCACTGAGCCCATGAACAGTGAAGAAACATGTTCCACTCAAGACATTATGTTTTAAATCTGATCTATGGATAAGCAAATCTCTGGAGACCACCCTACAAGATCCCACATAAACTGTCACTGTCACTTTTATTCTTTAATAGAAACCATTTTTACCCCCATTGACTTAAGTGGGGAGGGGCTCAAGCCCATGTTACCCCAAGAAAAGGCTCTTTTGTCAGTGCCAGTGATCACAAAAATTACTAAGCAAATCCATGCTGGTTTGTGCTCACAACAACTCAACTGTCCACTTGTCCAGCTAATTTAATCTGTTGTTTGCTTCTAAACCTTACTTTGGGTCTCAGTCCGCAGCAGGTTCTTATTAAGCATTTATGGACCCACTGATATAGGAGCTGGGGGACCAGTTATCAAACCAAAAGACCAATTGGGTGATTGCATTTGGCCTTCTGAGAATTTTATACCTACCAAGGAGATTTGAAAAAAATCAATAACCGAAAACTTTAAGACACACTCGAGTCTGTAAGATGTTTAAAGCAATGACCCCCCGGCCCCCCCCCCAAAAAAAAAACTGACTTCATGTAATGCAGATTATAGACTTGGAGGGATTTGTGTGATCACTGATAACATACAGCTTCAGTTTACTGCTGAGTCAGAAGCCCCTTAGCTGGAGTAGAAGGCAAAGGAAAGAGGTCTCATTCTCCACGTCTAAAATACAACGTTTCTTCCTACTAAATACTTTGACGTTTCTGGCATAGAGCCCCTTCACCATTTCCTAACTGAGCGTTTAACACAGATGAAGTCTTCACAGATGTCTAATCAAAATCTAAGTATATCAAGTTTTCAAAACCTTATAAAGAAATACCTACTAAACCATAGGCTTAATTACTGTCTGTCATGATTATATGAGTTTAAAATGATGATTATGATGAGAATAGAGAACTTTACAAAATCTATACAAATGACAAGTACTGATTTTTTTTTCACTATTGTGAATATTCCTGTAATACTTAATCATATTGAAAAGCCAACAAAATTTTTTTTTGTTTCTTTCTGGATAGATGACTTTTCTCCTCCTGCCATACTTTGACTGTTTATTTGAACTAATAATAATATAATGAACCTGAAATAAATGTATTGAGATATGTTGGCTTGGCCTTGCTCATGGTGACGTCACCTTTCAGTTGCTAAGATCAGATGTGAGCAGAGATATTGCAATTGGTTGCCTCATCTATAGGATGGATAAAGCTGGAGTCCAAGTGGACCTCACAGCCCAGCCTCTGGATTCAGAGCAATGATTAGGCAAAAAAAAAAAGGGGGGGGGGAACCTCTATCAGCAAAGCTGATGCCAGCAGGCTTTTCCAGCGCAGATCTGGGAACACTTGACTGAAATCCAAATGAGTCGCTGTGTCCCTGGAGCCAAAGGGGTGTTTCCTCTGCAGCGCTTGAGAGGGTCCCTGAGAGAGGGAAGCAGTGACGTGACTTCTTCAAACTCTTGACTTTAGGGCTTTTGGTACTTTTTAAAGATGCATTTGTTTGTTTATTTGTTTATGTTTACGAGAGCACTGCTCAGCTCTGGCTTATGGTGGTACCGGGGATTGAAACTGGGGCTTTGGAGCCTCAGGCATGAGAATCTCTTTGCATAACCATTATGCTATCTACCCACCACCCAAGGTTTATTTATTTATCAAACGACAGAACCAAAACATCCTATGCAGTGCCAAAGGTCAAACTCAGGACCTCAGGCATGCAAGTCCTGTGCTCTGCTCACAAAGTCACTGCAATCGCCACTCTGGCTCTTGCTTTCTTAAAGAGTCCACCGCAGAAGTACCCTGTGGGTGGGAGGGAGGAAATTTGAAAAGTAGAGGAGAAAGGGAGCCTTGATACAAGCTCTGGGAAGGCCTCAGCTGACCTCTGGTAGACTCCTAAAGGTGGAGAGAGTTGTCCCCTAGGCAGGGCTGAGAGGGTCAAGCCCCCACACACTGCATGACCAGTCCCTGGCTTCCATGTAAGCAGTGCAGACTTTACTGAGGCAGCCTCAACAGCTGAGATGTTCCTGAGGGGTCTAAGAGTAAATCTGCCTGCTGCCCATACTCTCACCTGCTGGGGCAGTCAATCTCTAGGGCCCTTAAAGGCAGTAGTTAAAACAAAAACAAAACAAAACAGCTCTGCTTCACTAGGGAAAGATAGAAACAGGCTGTGAAGCAGGTCTGCAGGTGTCCATCTTTCCCTCCTCTCTCCATTTCTCTCTGTCCTATCCAACAACGATGACAACAACAGTAACTAAAACAATAAAACAAACCACTAGGGAAACAAAAGGGAATAAATAAGTAAATATTTAAAAAAAGAAAGAAACAGGCGGGGGTGTATGGATTGACCTGCCAACATCCATGTTCAGTGAAGAAGCAACTACAGAAGTCAGACCTTCCACCTTCTGCACCCCATAAAGAATCACTGCTCTTGGCAGTCTCTACTCTTCCTGCAAATGCTGATGTAACCCAGATATGTAATTCTGGACAGGGTCTCCATAAGTCTCAGATTTGTATACTCAATCATTCATTCTCATGGTGTTTCTTCATGTCCTGCAAACACTCTTCAGGCTGGTGATGAGATTTCTGTTAAAACAATGACAAACTTCAAAACACAGCTAAAGCAAATTCATCCGAATTTTCTCACTTGCTTGTTACATCCCATCATGTAAGATATACCTCAAATTGACCAAAGAGACATAAAAATAGGAAAGGTCCATGTTGTTGCAAGGAGACTAAGGAAGGATGTCATCCACATAATAACATTTTTTAGAACTCATCAAAGCAGACATAGTTTGCAAGGAAAAGAGGATGGGGAATGGGGTCGGCATGAAAGGCCAGTGTGGGTCCAGCACTCCTAAGAAAAACATTGACACATCACAGAAAACAATTGCAAGAGACGCTGGAGGAAGTCCATTAATGCACTTCACAATTTGCAGGTGGAGGTAAGAAGCTGAAGAAGTGGAGTAGGTTCCTTTTTGCTGATACTGAGTGTTTTTAGAAATGACTCCTGTGGGGCTGGGGGGGGGGGGATTGATGCACCTGGTTAAGCACACATAGTGCTAAGTGCAAGAATCCAGTGAGCTGCTGCTCCCCACCCGCAGAGGGGAATGCTTCACAAGCAGTGAAGCAGGTCTGCAAGTGCCATTCTCTCTCCTTCTCAGTTTCTCTATATTCTATAAAAATAAAAATAAAAAAGTCTGCCAGGAGCAGTGGATTTGCAATGCAGGCACCAAGCCCCAGTGATAATCTTGGAGGCAAAAAAAAAAAAAACAGAAGAAGAGAGAAAGAGGGGGAGGGGGAGAGAAAAACAAAGAGGGGAGGGGGAGTGAGAAGGAAGGGGAGGGATGGGGAAGGGAAGGGGAGGAAGGGGAAAGGAAGGAGAAGGAGGAGAAAGGAAGGGGAGGGAGGAGAAAGGAGGGGGAGGGAGGAGAAAAAAGGGGAGGAGGAAAAGAAATGGGGCAGGGTGGGAGTGCACTGGTTAAGCACAAATAGGGAGAAGCGCAGGGACCCATGCAAGAATCTGGGTTTGAGCCCCTGGCTCCCAGTCTGCTGGAGGAGGGAGGGGGTCCACTGGGGGGGTTGCTCCACAAGCATTGAAGCAGGTCTGAGGGTGGGTGTCTATCCTTCTCTCTCCCTCTCTGTCTTCCCATCCCCTCTCAATTTTTCTCTGTCCTATCATTTAAGAAAGAAAGAAAAAAAGGAAAGAAGGAAGAGAGAAAAAGAGAGAAAGGAGAGAAAAATAAATGAAAAGACTTCTAGGGTGTTTACCAGGAAGCAGACATCATCATCATCAGTGTTATAGTGGGACATTTAGATATGGCCAAGAAAAGCACATGAATATTCAGATTCCTCATATAGCACAACACTGAATTGCTGGAGTTATTCATAATACTGAGTGGTGAACAGATAAGTCACTAAGTGAGGACTAGCCATACACACTATTTATTATTGGCACCAATAATTTGGCAAAGCGTCAGTTTGAGTGTAATTTTTTAAAATAGTCCAATTGCTTCTCCTAACAGAATCTAAAACACTGTGTGTCAATGTTGTATGCTTTACATTGGGTAGTTCTCCCCCGCCAAGAGAATGGCATCAGTCCTGTTAATTTCATGGGCCTGCTTGGCCCCGCCCTGAAGGAACCCCGCGAGAGTTCCAGAGTTGGAGAGTTCCTGAGTTCCAGAGTAAGAGAGGGTTCCTGAGTTCGAGAATAAGAGAGAGTGCTTGCGCCGCCGCAAAGAGACAGCGGAGTTCTGTTTGGTGATTAGTTTGTCTTAGTTTATGAATCGTTGTTCCTGAATAAAGAAATACAGCTTCCCTGCCCAGCCGTTGTCTCCACGTCTCTGTTACCCACCCGTGAAGCTAGCCCGCCCAGCAAGAGCCGTCCGAAATTTAACAACATGTCAATTTCAGTATATAAAAACCATAAAAATAGGGGGGGAAATCAACCAAAAGAGAAAAGTCAGAAAAAAAAACTCACTAGAAAAAAAAGAGAAATCATTTAATTCAGCACAATTGTACAATAAATGATCAAGCATACAAGAAATGAATTATAAATATAAGTGCTTTTTATTATTCTAAATGAAGAATCAAACATAATAAAAAGTAAATAAAGCCAAACTCAATTGTATTAACTATTCTAAATTTAATATCAAGAAGACGAACAACAAAGGAACAAACTACAGTATATAGAAACATTTAAATAAAAAATAGTGTGGGCAATATTAATTTCCAAGTTTAGAACTAAAAGAATTAGAAAAGACTGGAGAGTATCATTTTCATGTTTATAAAAATATATGTATGTGTAGGCATAACATAGCTATAATAATAATGGCACTTTATGTAAACAAATCAACCAGTACTGCTATAAACAATATGAGAATTGTTGGAAACAAAGGAAGGAATCACAGAAAGTCAATTTTCTTAGGAAACAATTCACCTATATCACTACCTCTGACAGACCAGATATAAGAAAATTCCAACCATATTTTTAAAAAATGAATTTAACAGGAACAATAGTGCTTACCCACAGAGAATACACCGTCATTTAAAATTCTACAGAAAGCTTATAAAATATTATGTATTAGATAACTCAATGAATTTCAAAGTGTAGAAATACTGCATATTACATTTTCATTGCAATACAATAAGAGTAACATTATTTTAAATAATGACATCAGAAAACCTTACAGGGGAAATTCTTTTGTATAACTCAGATAAATAACACAATTTTAGACTACTTAGGAAAAATGACATTGAGATATATCTACAACAAAACATAGTTTATGCTGATAATGCAGGACTTAAAGGTAGATTTCTGTCTGTAATATCAATTTATTAACAAATGTGACAGAAGAACCTCAATATTCTGTTCAAGAAGTTAAGAAAGGGTGCCAAGTGACCAAAGGACAGCATGAGGAAGGAATTAAGAAAGGAATGAAAAAGTTCAAGAGTGAGGTCAGTCTTCCCAGTTAATAGTGGAGGAGTCACCAACCCACCACCTAGTCTTCTAAAGAACTCATAGCCACAGACATAATGTGAGGATTATTTAAAGAATCTGCTTTAGGGACTGGACGGTAGTGCACATAGTACAAAGTGCAAAGATCCACACAAAAATCCTAGTTCAAGCCTCCGGCTCCCCACCTGCAGGGCGGAAGCTTCACAAGAGGTGAAGCAGGTCTGCAGGTGTCTATCTTTCTCTCATTCTCTCTGTCTTCCCCTCTTCTCTCAATTTCTCTCTGTCCTATCCAATAAAAAATGGAAAAAAATGGGTCCCAGGAGCAGTGGATTCTTAGTGCCAGCACCAAGCCCCAGCAATATTCCTGGAGAGAGAGAGAGAGAGGTTCCCTTTTGGTGTATTGCTCCAAAGTAAAAGACTCTGAGATGGGGAAGAGGGTTCAGGTCCTGGAACATGATGGCAGAGGAGGACCAAGAGGGGACTAAACTGTTATGTGGAAAACTAAGAAATATTACACACGTATAAACTACTGTATTTTTACAGTTGACTATAAACCATTAATCCCCTAAGAAAGAAAAGGAAAGAAAGAAAGGAAGGAAGGAAGGAAGGAAGGAAGGAAGGAAGGAAAGAAGGAAGAAAGAAAGAAAGAAAGAAAGAAAGAAAGAAAGAAAGAAAGAAAGAAAGAAAGAAAGGGGGAATCTGCCTTAGATGAGCTCACCAATATGTCCTGGAACATCACCTCTCTAGAGCCCTAACCCACTAGGGAGAGATAGAAACCGGCTGGGGGTGGTGGGCAGGCTGTGGTATGCCTGGTTGAGCACACATGTTACATGGCACAAGGGCCCGGGTTCGAGTCCCCAGTCCCCACCTGTAGGGGGGAAGCTTCACAAGTGGTGAAGAAGGGCTGCAGGTGTCTCTCTGTCTCTCTCCCTCTCTATCTCCCCCTTCCTTCTCGATTTCTGGCTGATTCTATCCAATAAGTAAAGGTAATTTAAAAAAGAAAAGAAAAGAAAAGAAAAGAAAAGAAAAGAAGAGAAAAGAAAAGAAAAGAAACCTGCTGGGGGTCTGGCCAACATCCATGTCCAGAAGGGAAGCAATTACAGAAACCGGAACTCCTTCCTTCTGCACTACATAAAGGATTTTGGTCTGTAATCCCAGAGGAGGGAAATGATAAAAGACAACCAAAGGGCTCTGAACCCTGATTCCTCTGAGATCAGAAGCATCTGTCACTGGAAATTTTGTTTGTTTGGTTTTTTTAATAAATTCTTTTTTAAATATTTATTTATTCCCTTGTGTTGCCCTTATTGTTTTATTGTTGTAGTTATTATTGTTGTTGTTATTGATGTTGTTGTTGTTGGATAGGACAAAGTGAAATGGAGAGAGGAAGGGAAGACCAAGAGGGGGAGAGAAAGACAGACACCTGCAGACCTGCTTCACCATTTGTGAAGCGACTCCCCTACAGGTGGAGAGCCCAGGGCTGGAACTGGGATCCTTACGCAGGTCCTTGCATTTTGCGCCACGTGCGCTTAACCCGCTGCACTACTGCCCAACTCCTTGGAAATCTTATGTTTATGTCATCACTGAAAGGAGAAGCAAATCTGGAAAACATCAGAGGAAGCCAGGTTCTGTTCTGCTTGTCTGAGAGATAAAAGGAAAGGAAGTGAAAGCAGGACCATAGTAGAGAATAACATTGCATGGGGGGAGGGGGGAGATAGGAAAAAAAAGACAGTCAACCCATATTAGTGACCTGGGGAGAACTACTGCAGTTTCCTCTGAAGAGGGGTGAGGACACAGAACTTTGGGGGTGGGAATGGTATGGAATTATACATCTATTACCTTAAAATTTTTTAAATCACTAATAAAAGTTGAAAAAGAAAGAATTTGCCTTTAAAGGTTGCCACAAGGAAACAAGGTCTTGTGAATTAATAGCTGAGAACAGTGTCTGCCTGAGCACCATATGGTAAATACTTACATAAGTGTTAAACATTATGTTTACAAAAAAAGACAAAAACAGAACTGCTAATACATTCAAGTGCTAGTGCTGAAAAAGAAATAAAACAGAATGTCAAAGGGTAAAATAGAAATATATAAACCAAAATAACAAGAGCCTATGGGAAGACTGTGGGGATGCATGTCCATAGAAACCCCAGGGTAGGGGAGTCGGGCATTTGCACAGCAGGTTAAGCACACATGGTACAAAGCGCAAAGACCAGCGTAAGGATCCCGGTTCAAGCCCCCGGCTCCCCACCTGCAGGGGAGTTGCTTCACAAGTGGTGAAGCAGGTTGCAGGTGTCTTTCTTTCTCTCCCCCTCTTTGTCTTCCCCTCCTCTCTTGATTTCTCTCTGTCCTACCCAACAACGACAATAACTACAACAATAAAACAACAAGGGCAACAAAAGGGAATAAATAAATATTTTTTTTTAAATTTTAAAAAAAAAGAAAGAAAGAAACTCCAGGCTGGGTAAGTGGTGCATCTGGTAAAGTGCACAAGAACTTAGGTTCAAGCCCCTAGTTCCCACATACAGAGGGAGTGGTGGAGAAGCTTCATAAGTGATGGAGCAGCCTAGGGCCTCTCCCCATCATGCACCTGTCGGGCAGCCCCCCTGCTCCATGCTGATTTGCTGATAGTATGGTCTATTTACATAATCATTATTTTGCCTGAGACAAGACAATGGGGTATTGGTTAATCCCACTGGTTAGAACCTTCGCAACAGCTGCTATGGAAGCTTTCTACCTTCGTGCTCTTTTCTCCACTCCCTCTCCTAACCATTTCCTTTTCCCACTTGCCACTTCCGGTTAAAGATATATATATATATATTAAGGCGTTGTCTCTGATCAATAAAGGCATTGCATTGCGTTCCCACTCTGCCATGAGTTCCTGGTTCCTTTCCCATGTCACTGAGTAAGCAGCAGCCCAGGTTGGCTCCGGTCGAGTTCTCTCCAACCCAGAGAGCACGTGCCCAGGAAGAAACACCTGCAACGCTAGCCTGGCATACACCAGGATCTGAAAGCCATCCCCAGTCCCCCCAGAGACTACTACTTCGGTGCAGTACACCAAACCCAGTCCAAGTTCTGCTTTGCGTTTCCCCTTTCTGTTCTTATTTCTCAGCTTCTGTCCATGTGTGAGATCATCCCATATTCATCCTTCTCTTTCTGGCTTATCTCCCTTATCATGATTCCTTCAAGCTCCATCCAAGATGAGGTGACAGAGATTTCATATTTTTTTTTACTGTATAAAATAATCGTCACTCTGGGAGTTGGGTGGTAGTGCAGCGGGTTAAGCGCAGGTGGCGCAAAGTGCAAGGAGTGTAAGGATTCTGGTTTGAGCCCTTGGCTTCCCACCTGTAGGGGAGTTGATTCACAAGCGGTGAAGTAGGTCTGCAGGTGTCTATCTTTCTCTCACCCTCTCTGTCTTCCCCTCCCCCATTTCTCTCTGTCCTATCCAACAACAACGACATCAATAACAACAATAAAACAACAAGGGCAACAAAAGGGAATAAATAAATATTTTAAAAAATCATCACTTTAAACAATATTTTAAAATTCAATCATTAAGTAAACTGCAAGCCTACCAGGCTTTCTTTGTTTATTTTTTATTTTACTAAAACAGCCTGCTTCTATTTTATTTTTGGCTTCTAGGGTTATCACTGGGGCTTGGTGCCTGTACCACGAATCCACTGCTCCTAGAGGTTATTTTTTTCCCTTTTGTTAGCCTTGTTGTTTATCGTTGTTGTGATTGTTATTGTTGTCATTGCTGTCGTTGTTGTTGCATAGGACAGAAGAGAAATGGAGAGAGGAGGGGAAGACAGAGAGGGAGAGAGAAAGATAGACACCTGCAGACCTGCTTCACTGCTTGTGAAGCATCCCCCTTGCAGGTGGGGAGCAGGGACTCGAACTGGGATCTTTAAGCCAATCCTTGCTCTTTGCATCATGTACACTTAATCCACTGCACTACTGCTTGACACCCCTGTATTTTATTTTTTATTGTCACCAAAATTATCCCTGAGAGTCAGTGATAGCACCACAAATTCATAGCTCCCAGGGGCTTTTTTTTCTTTTTATTTATTTTTTTCTATTTGATTTTGCTAGAAGAGAAATTTCTAAGGAAGGGGGATATAGAGAGGGAGAAAGATAGATTCCTGCAGACCTGCTTCAATATAATAAAGTATCCCCCTGCAGGTAGGGAGCAGAGGCTTGAACCCAGCTCCTTGCAGATGATAGTGTGTATGCTCAACTGAGTGCACCACTGCCCGACCACTTGTTTCATTTCATTTCATTTCATTTCATTTCATTTCATTTCATTTCATTTCATTTCATTGAGACACAGAGAAATCAGTAGGGTAGAGGTAGGTAGATATGGAGAGAGACACATACGTGCCTGCATCGTTGCTTCACTGCTCATAAAACTTCCTCCCTGCAGGTAGGGGTGGGGCCGTGAACTCTGGTCCTTATACATCTGCGCTCTGCCATATGTGTCACATGTCCAGGCCCTCTAATTATTAACTCATTTTGAAATAGATAAAATAAACCTTTATAAGTTGTAATTGTATGCTCACAAGCATATTTTATCATTGAATTCTATTGTACTTATTCAAGATAGAGAGCTAAAATACTAGTTTTTTAAAAGTCTGTTCCATGGGCCTGGGTGGTGGCACACCTGCTTGAGCACACATGTTACAGTGCACAAAGACCCAGGTTCAAGCCCCTGGTCCCTACCTGCAAGGGGAAAGCTTTATGACTGGTGAAGCATGGCTGCAGGTGTCTCTCTGTCTCTCTCCCTTCCTATCACCTCCTCTCACAATTTCTGGCAGTTTTTATCCAATAAATAAATAAAGATAAAAAGAAAGTTTATTCCAGTTCCCACCCATTGTGATTCCTACCCATGAGACCCTTGTTTGGGAAAAGAGAGAGTATTGTTTTTAATTTACTCCCTCAGTCCTTGCTGAAATTAAGGGTTGGACTACTATAATCTTCATAGGTTATGGGATTTTATTTCCTGAGCTGAATAAAGCACAGAGTTGACATTATCCACAATAGGAGGGGTAATTATAATAATGTGATTAAGTTTATGTGAAGTCATGCATTGCAAGTGCAGTGTGCTCTTCTGCCCTTTTAAACGCAAAATCCAAAGAGGATGTTGATTAATTTTCTATTGCTGAATAACAAATTATCAGAAACGGCTCAGTTTAAATCAGTACCCACTTATCACCTCACAGTCTCTGCATGTCTGCAGCACAGACAGGCTTTCCTGGACTCTCAGTGAGGGTTTCCCACCACAGCCAGGTGGGTGTCATTGGCGGACTGTGGGCTCATCTGAGACAAGAGACCTCTGCCACATGGTTACAGGTCAAATTAATTCCCTTTCAGCTGGCAGCTTGCTTCTTTAAGGCCAATATGAGAAAACATCTTGTCCATAGCCTCTCTTTTACAGGGATTTTTGTTTGGTTATGGCTTTGGTTTTAGTTGTACTTTTGTTTGCTTGTTTGTTTGTTTTGATCAGACCACCACTGTGGTCTGGCATATGTGGTGCGAGGGATTAAACCTGGGACCTCTAGCACACAAATCCCACATGCTACCACTGTGCTGTCTCCCTAGCCTTAGGCTCTTTTAACAGGTGATTCTAGCAACCAGGGAAATTGCTCAGTAGGTAAAACACAGCACTTTTGTGCCTAGGGTTCTGGGTTCAATTCCTGCCACTGCTCACGCTTGACAAGAACATACCCCGGTCTCTTTTTATTTCATAAGGTACATAAACAGGTCTTTAAAAATATATGGGCTAACAGGCTGGGGAAATAGCATAATAATTATGCAAAAGAATTTCATGACTAAGTCTTTGAGGTCTGAGGTTCAACCCCCAGCACCACCATAAGCCGGAACTGAGCAGTGCTCTGGTTCTCTCCTTATACCATTTTCTACATATCTCTCATTAAAATATGTAAATATATAATACAATTTTGCATAAAACCATAAAAATATGCCATGACTTTTCCAAACAACCATATAGATATGCATGCTAGCAAAATAGCTTACTTGAATAATGCAGTGTTTTGTTGTATGTTCAATCTAGGTTCAAACCTGGCCCTTACTGCATTGAAGGAAGCTGTAGTGCTATAGTGTCTTTCACTCTCTACCTCTCTCCTCTGTTTCTACCTAAAAAAAAAAAAAACAAATAAACAAATGTATATATATATACATATTAAAAGATTCACCTGATTAAATCAACCATGACTGACTACATCAGTCTCCCTTTTGATTAACGTCTACTCATTCGGGACTTCAGCTATCTAATCAAAATGGCTCCACCTTAATCAAACCTACAGTGCAATCTAGTCATTGGAATGTCATCCCATTATACTCACAGGTCCCGTCCAGATTCAAGGGGAGGCAGACACATGGGCCATGACTGCAAGGACCTATAAGGCTATATGAAAAACAGCCAGTGGAGAATCTAAATAAATGCCCACTAACAATGCACACTAAATCACACCATTTATTTTTCAAGAAATCTGAAACCATAAAAGTAAGTTGAGGCTGGAAAAGGCCTCAGAGATCTCCTCCTAAGAAAGTAGGGTTCTTAGTTTCAGTTCTGGTGACTAGGTTTCTCAGCCTGTTTGTCAGAATGTTAAAGGAACAGTAAAGAGCAGTAAATATCATCAGAGGTAACAAGGTGATATCAAAAACAGTTTTAAAAGGAAGTATGGGACAGGGATTATTTGCATAATGGTTATGCAAAGAGACTCATGCCAGAGGCTCCACAGTCCCAGGTTCAATCCCCATGCACCACCAGAAGTCAGAGCTGAGAAGTGCTCTGGACAAATAAAATAAAATAAAATAAAATAAAATAAAATAAAATAAAATAAAATAAAAGTGATGGGGGTCTGGCAGTGGCACACCTGGTTGAGCACACACATCATCATGGGCAAGGGCCAGGGTCCACGCCCTCAGTCCCCACGTGCAGGAGGGAAACCTCATAACAGGTGAAACAATGCTGCAAGTGTCTCTCTCTTTATCTCTCCCTCTCTATCTCCCCTCGTAGACACATTTTATAGGGAAGTGGGAGGCTTTGCCAATGTGTCACAATTGTACTATAAGCCATTAATCCTCCCCCTGCCCACAGTATGAGGAAAGAAATAGCAAAGAGAGAGAGAGGGAGGGAGCACTTTGGTTTCAGAAAGATACAATAATATTCCTTTTCTAATAAAATGGCTATAAACAGCAACAAAGGAAACTCAAGATTGAAAAATCACAGCAATCTGAGGTCTCCAATGTAACAAGATTGTACAAACTTCTACGGAGTCTGTGGACATGTTCACTTTGTTAGAGGAATGCCCAGTGTCAGAGAGGTGCAGCTTTGTTCTGTGTCATCTGGTTAAGAGACCAACAGCGTGCCCAGCTCCCCCCCGGGAAAGTTCTCCTTCATATGGGTGACATCAGGAGATGGCTAGGCTTCAGTTATCTGGAAAATTAATTTACGTGGGAAGACTCTTCGGTGAAGCTGAATGTGGGGCTGTGTAAGACTTTCAAAATGTGTGTGTTCTGGTTGGGGAGCGCATGTGAAGGGCTCAGAGGTGGAGAGTGAGATCCAAGTTAGGCATGTTATTGCTTCAGGGGAGGGGACATGCAATGACAGCTGGGGCAAGGGGGATTAGGTTTCTTTTGTCTGGAAGACCTCTCCACAGCAACGGGCTGCTTGGGTCCAAAGCGAATCAGCTGAATTTAGAGAAGGACCTCGGTCACTGCCAAGCTCTGTTCCCAAAACTGGTGGCTCCCCCCAAGCTTCTAGGTTCAGTTCATCTCTTTTTGGAAGTACAAGGAGTGAGAAAAAGAGATAGTAAGCACGCTGGCTTTTCTGTTTTCATTTCCAAAGAAAGTGTGTACTTGAACTTTCTGACTTTCCTGTCGCATATAAGGAAAGGGAAAAGTTTAGAGGCCTGCACTGAGGTTACTGAAAGCGACGAACTCTGGTTTCTTCGCAGAGCAGTGTTCTATAGTTTTTTTTTTTATTTTCACAAGCACATTTACAGAATAAATTCTATTTTCCAGTGTCCAAAATGGAGCACTTGACCTTCCTTCCCAGAGCAGCCCTTTTAGCATTCTCCCAAATTTTGGTAACCACCAAGTCAGTGGCTGCCATAAGTTTTGGAATCATCACAGACTTCTCTCCCTTATCTCTCATCTGCCAATCCTACTGGCTTCAGAGTGTATGCAGAATCTAAATCACTTCTCACCACCTCCATGTGACTTCTCTAGTTCAAGCTAACACCCACTTCTGTATGTCTCTAGGCCTGTGAGACCTCCAAGAGGGAGATTCCTGACTCTTCTGTTCATGTCACTATTTTTACCCTCATTTACTTCACCTCTAATAAAGTAATTTTTAGACACTTTGTCACAAGTTTATAGCCTACTGCTGTTGTTTCCTCTGATAATTCAACAAAAATGACCCAGGCTAGAAGACATAAAAATGCACTGTCTTATGGGGGAGTCGGGCGATAGCACAGCGGATTAAGCACACGTGGTGCAAAGTGCATGGAGCATAAGGTTCTCAGTTTGAGCCCCCGGCTCCCCACCTGCAGGGAGGTCACTTCACAGTAGGTGAAGCAGGTCTGCAGGTGTCTATCTTTCTCTCCCCCTCTCTGTCTTCTCCTCCTCTCTCCATTTCTTTCTGTCCTAACCAACAACGACAACAATAAAAAAGGGCAACAAAAGGGAATAAGTATAAAAAATAATTAAAGATTAAAAGAAAAAAGAGAAAGTACCTGATAGAATGACATTTGGACAGTGACAGGTTTAAGCACCCCCTTCAGAGTGTGTTCTGATCATTATCTGTGTAATGCATAACCACCTGTTATTGTGCCCGGACATTTTTTTACTCCTGATGCATGTTTTACTTAAAACAACATCTTCAATCTTCCTGGTTCCTTTTTGATGTAGTGCATAATTTTACAAAGAAATACTCCTGGAAGCTTGGGATGGGGGGGGCATACTTGACACTGTCCCAGCTCAGAATGTCCTGTGTGTGTCCCACCTGGCCTCTTCTCATCAACTGTATGGTGAGTGACTGAGGTTATTCTCTCTTTGCCCTGAGAGGCCTCAAATTTCAGGGCCCTGGCAACTGGCTGAGATTTTCTACATATAAAGTCACAATAATAAATTGGCAGAGCTGGGAAGATAGCTCAGCCCACTAGAGCACCAATTTATAGCCTGAGGCCCCAGAGGCGACAGCTTCAATCCCAAGCACCACCTAATGTCAGAGATGAGCAGTGCTCTGCTCTTCTCTCACACATATTGAAAAAAAAAAAAAAGATATCTGCTCAACAAATTGTTTGGCTTCGTATGTTAACTCTCTTTTCAATCACCAGGTTCCAGATGCCACCAGGATGCTGGCCAGGCTTCCCTGGACTGAAGACCCCACCATTGTGTCCTGGAGCTCAGCTTCCCCAGAGACACACTTTACTAGGGAAAGAGAGAGACAGGCTGGGAGTATGGACCGACCAGTCAACGCCCATATTCAGCGGGGAAGCAATTACAGAAGCCAGACCTTCTACCTTCTGCAACCCTCAATGACCCTGGGTCCATGCTCCCAGAGGGCTAGAGAATGGGAAAGCTATCATGGGAGGGGGTGGGTTATGGAGATTGGGTGGTGGGAATTGTGTGGAGTTGTACCCCTCCTACCTTATGGTTTTGTTCATTAATCCTTTCTTAAATAAAAAATTTAAAAAAAAAAGATATCTACCTAGGAGAGAAGCAAATGGAGACTTGGTTACAGAGAGAAGAAATGAAGATCATGTGAATGAAGCAGAGCAAGAGAGGAGGTGCTATACCCTGTTTTTGAAGACAGAAGGAGTGGGGGTGGGGCATAGCCAAGGGATTCCGTTCTAAATATGGAGGAAAATCAAGAAAACAAATTCACCCCTAAGAGCCTCCAGCAGCTGTATGGTCCTGCCAATACCTTGACTTTAGCCACGTAAGACTCTTTTTGGGAGTTGAGCGATAGCACAGCGGATAAGCGCAGGTAGTATAAAGCATAAGGACCGACATAAGGATCCTGGTTTGAGTCCCCGGCTCCCCACCTGTAGGGGGTTCATTTCACAAGCGGTGAAGCAGGTCTGCAGGTATCTATCTTTCTCTCCCCTCTCTGTCTTCCCCGCCTCTCTCCATTTCTCTCTGTCCTATCCAACAACAGCGACATCAATCATAAGGGCAACAAAAGGGAATAAATAAATAATAAATAAATATTAAAATATATGTAATTAAAAAAAAGAGAAAGCACAAAGGATTGAATGAATCATTAATTTTTTTTTAAAAAAAAAAGACTCTTTTTAGACATATGACCTCCAGAGTTATAAGACAATAATTTGTTTTCTCTTTTGGCAACATCAAGGTCTAATGCATATGCTATCCCACTGCTTTGAATGGACTTTTCTTTTTTCTTTTTTCATTTTTATTTCTGCAATAGAGAACTACTACAGCACTGTTTCACCATCTGTGGAACTTCCCCTCCAGTAACTTGGTGCCTATATTTGGTATAGAGGGACTCCAACAGGGGTCTTTCACATGTATAAGGCATGTGATCTACATAGGCAGCTCTGTCTGCCCCCCCCCAACCCTCATGGCCTTTTTAAAATAAAATTTCATTGTTTTAAGCCACTTATTAACTGTGATAATTTGTCACCACGACACACAGTGTTAAAGGGACAACCAAGTGTCAGCAAAGAAAAAAAAGCCTGTATCTCCATCATCCTTGGGCATATCTGCGTTAAAAAGTCAGGATACAGCTGACCTGGTCCTGCGGAAAGGCTGCACCAGAAGATTCTACACTCTCTGCAAGGAGATGTGACAGAAAAACATAAACAACCTAAGTGCAGGCCCCCTATTAACTTTCAAAAACACACAAAGAACAGTCCGTCCACAATGCCTGACCCCCCAGTCCCCAGAAGAACAGGTTCATAGGTGTTAACTGAAAACGGACAGACTTAGAATTTTAAGTGACTCGAGTAAAGAAACAAACTGAGGGCACTAGCCTAGGAACCACCTTCACAGAACTCTAAAAATCTGCTCCAGAGCCCTAGATCCCGACACAGAGAGTGTAGAACTGTACATACATGAGAGAGGTTACAAATCAGTATCTAAGGAATTCTGCAGAGTAGTTAACAGCAGGCAGGGATGTCCCCAGACTCCCTGTTATCTATACATTGAGGCAAGTAAGCAGTGTCATTTTGGTTTTCTTGTCCTAATCTGCACCTTTAGCTCATTCTTCCAGGAATCATGATCTGACAGGGGTGTGTGTGTGTGTGTGTGTGTGTGTGTGTGTGTGTGTGTGTGTGTGTGTGTGTGTGTGTGTGTGTTGAATGTGACTTGGGTGGGAGGGGTATGAAGACAGCTCACCTTGGAACTGCTTTGTTTCATGAAAGAAAAAAAAAAAAGTAAGATTCCAAAATTTGTCCTCTTCACTATCCAGGCCATCTGTGCCCCAACTCTTGGTTTGTATGCATGCTGTATTCGATTACTTTGGATTTGATAGTTACATCATTGAAGATGAATTTATTAATATGTCTCTTTGTACTTTATCTCTGTGTCGAGGAGTAGATAGAAAACAGAGAAGCTGGGGCTGGGTGGTGGCACACCTAGTTGACCACACGTTATGATGTTCAAGGACCTGGATTCAAACTCCCATCCCCACCTGTAGGGAGAAAACTTTGTGAGTGGTGAGACCTTGACCTCATTCTCCCTGATGATTCCAACCTTCTGGAATTTTCCACTGTCCATTGTCCAGACTTCAAAGCTAGCTTCAATATAAAGAGCTCAATGGTGAGATCTGGAGCAAAGAATGGTATAAAGAGGGTCTGGAGGAAAAGAGAAAATACTCCGTAGAAATAGTCAAGTTAGTCCAATTTACTAAGTAAGCTCCAAGTGTAGAGACTTGAATTTTCTACACAATTTCTAGAATACTCAATATCCCCTAGTCCAGGCTTACTGGCATAAAAGTACAGGCCATTAACCTTTTTTTTTTTTTGCCTCCAGGGTTATTCCTAGGGCTCGGTGCTTGCACCATGAATCCACTGCTTCTGGAGGCCATTTTTTTCCCTTTTGTTGCCCTTATTGTTGTAGCCTTGTTGTGGTTATAATTGTTGTTGTTGATGCTGTTCATTGTTGGATAGAACAGAGAGAAATGGGGAGAGTAGGGGAAGACAGAGATGAGGAGAGAAAGGCAGATACCTGCAGACCTGCTTCACTGCCTGTGAAGTGACTCCCCTGCAGGTGGGGAGCTGGGGGCCCGAACCAAGATCCTTAGACATGTCCTTGCGCTTTGCGTCATGTGCACTTAACCTGCTGCACTACCGCCCGACCCCCCATTAACTTTTTTCTATAATTTTTCTCTGAGCACTTACAACTGCTCTTTTGTCTCAAAGGCAATCAGAAAAGAAAAAAAAAGACATGGTTAGTATTAAAATACTTAGGAAGATTAATAGTCCTGGTGAAAATCCTCTTTCAGGAAAACTATAAACTCTGAGAAGATGTCGCCCTATAAAGGTGGATCATATGTATCTAGACTGGAGAGAACTGAGTCAAGCACCCTTGTGAATAAAGGTCTCAGAACAGCAGAATACTGGGTGGGTCACAGTTGAGCAAAACCACAGCAAGGTTCAGTCACCCATTTTCCTGCATGACTACCCACATTGAACCACTGTTTCAGTTTCTTCCTTCCTTCTTTTTTTTTCTTCCTGTTATTACTCTGGCATGTAATTCAATTTGCATTGCACATTTTCTTGCAGAAATCTGGAGTCTGAAATTTGGAGTCTGATGAATATAAACATCATAGACTTGGCCCGACTTTATTCTAATCCGCCTTTCTGTTTCCTAATTCAGGATTAACGTCCTGGGACACACAAAGGCAAAGATTTAACAGCAGGAGCAAGAGAGGGCACAGTGAGGGTAATGGCCAGGTTTGTTTACACAGACATAAATGAAAAGCATCACCTTTTTGTTCCTGTCTTTTTTTTTTTAATTTGGAGAAAATGTGTGCTATCAACAGAAAAAAAAAATTCTACAACCATTATCTAATGTCATGGAGGAAATCAGGTGTAGTAAAAGAGATTAGGAAATACAGAGATCAGCACTAATTCAGTATCTTCTTTTTTTTAAGAGTTTGCTGTTGTTTTATTTTACGAAATCTTACAACATTTAATTAATATTGAATGCATTTTTAATTAAAAACTAATCCAGAGAAGAAAGCAAAAATTGCATCCACTTCTTAGCACAGAATCATATTTAAGATTTTACGTGATGGGAGTTGGGCGGTAGCGCAGCGGGTTAAGCACAAGTAGCGCAAAGCGCAAGGACCAGCATAAGGATCCCAGTTCGAGCCCCTGGCTCCCCACCTGCAGGGGAGTCGCTTCACAGGCAGTGAAGCAGGTCTGCAGGTGTCTGTCTTTCTCTCCCCATCTCTGTCTTCCGCTCCTCTCTCCATTTCTCTCTGTTCTATCCAACAACGACAATATCAACAACAACAACAATAATAACTACAACAACAATGAAAAACAAGGACAACAAAAGGGAAAAATAAATAAATAAAATAAAAAGATTTTGCGTGACTCCATTTTTTTTTCCCTTTTCATTATTGGTGATTCTTCTTCTTCTTTCTCTAACTTAACTGAGCACATTTAAAGGACATTTTAACTTTTCATAATTAGCTCCCTATGTTCAGTTCTCCTCCAGGACACCCAAAAGAGACACACATGGTATATCTTTCTCTAAATGATCCTTAATTATCAATACATTCATTTTTAATTGATTTAACAATAACTGACAAGATTGTGGCGTAAGAATGGTACAATTCCATACAATTTAATTCCCACCACCAGAGTTCCATATTCCCTCCCCTCCATTAGAAGTTCCCTTCCTGTTTGTTTCTCTGGGAGTATGGACCAGAGTATCTCCTTTTTATTAATTTATTTTTTATTATCTTTGTTGGATAGAGACAGCCAGAAATCAAAAGGGAGGGGGGAGACAGAGAGAGAAAGAAAAAGAGAGAGAGAAGAGAAAGACACCTGCAGCACTACTTCACCTGCAGATGGGGACGTGGGTCTCTGTGCATGGTAACATGTCCACTTTATCAGGTGCGCTACCACCCGGCCCCTTGAGAGAGTTGATTCCCATATCTAAAGGCATCTTCAAAGTCACTGTGCTTTGTGACTATCAAGCTGTTCCTCTTAAAGGTAGCAGGACCCACAGAACTTCAGATGTTTTAGAAGGACTAGAAAGAGAGGTCAGGACTAATACTCAATATCTTCTACCTATTTCACTGTATTTCTATACAAAACTGGTTTTATGTAGCAGCAACTCAGCTAAATGGGACAGTCTACTGAATGCTTAAAAGTCAGTTCTAGAGGAAGAAGTTTATTGGTTATGCAAAAGACTTTCAAGCTTGAGTCTCTGTTGCCCCAGGTTCGGTCTCCAGCAGCACCATAAAACAGAGCTGAGCTATAGAAGACAGTAACAGCACTCAGGAACCTGTAAGTATGTTTTATAAAGTAAAGGGAACATTGCAAAGGGGATTAAGATAGCATTTTTTTAAAGGTCCAAAAGGATGAGAGAGGACCTAGTGGGGGTTGTATTGTTATATGGAAAACTGAGAAATGTTACGCATGTACCAACTATTGTATTTACTATAGAATGTAAAACATAAATTCCCCAATAAAGAAATTTTTAAAAAAAGATAGCTTTTTTTTCTTTTCAATAGAAAGGAAACACTGACAAAACCACAGGATAAGAGGGGTACAACTCCACACAATTCCCACCACCAGAACTCTGTATCCTATCCCCTCCCATGATAGCTTTCTTATTCTTTAACTCTCTGGGAGTATGGACCTAAGATCATTGTGGGATGCAGAAGGTGGAAGGTCTGGCTTCTATAATTGCTTCCCCGCTGAACATGGGCATTGACTGGTCGATCCATACTCCCAGCCTGCCTCTCTCTTTCCTTAGTGGGGTGGGGTTCTGGGGAATCAGAGTTCCTGGGCACATTGGTGGGGTTGTCTGTCCAGGGAAGTCTGGTTGGCATCATGCTAGCATCTGGAACCTGGTGGCTGAAAAGAGAGTTAACATACAAAGCCAAACCAAATGTTGACTAATCATGAACCTAAAGGCTGGAATAGTGCAGATGAAGAGTTGGGAGGGGGACTCCATTTTGTAGATAGCTAGTAGGCATATTTTAGTTACATTCCAAAGGGCCTGTGGCTATACTAGTTTTTTCGTTTGGTTGGTTGGTTGGGTTTTTTTTTTTTTTCTTTTTTTTCCCCTAATCCTAAAATCTGATATGCAAGTGGATCCAAGTTATTGTCTGGGGAGATGATGGATGATGTCATAGCTGGAAAAAGGACCAAGAATCTGGATCAGGGAAAAGAGTAGCTCCCAAATATGGGAAATGTGTTTAAATATTGTTGGCTGTAAACCCCATCTATTGATGTGATTTGGGGCCCCTATTCAGCTTAGGAGCCTATGTGACCTCTGCATCCCTGTAGATCCAAGCTCACATTCTGTGGTCGTGAGTAGGAACATTCCAAGCTACCCCAATATCAGGACCCATCTTCCTCAAGTGTAGCATAGAGTATGTTGCCCATCCTCCCTTTGGAGGATGGAACATTCTCTACCATTGTTGATCCAAGTTGAGGGCAAGGTCCTATGGGGGCCCACAAAGGGGTCTATTTTGTTGTTCCTGATAGAGATGACCAGTAACAATGAAGAGAGGGATTCAGCCTCATTACTCAGGTGAAACCTTTCTTTTCATAGGATTCTCTAATTCCAGTCCAGGTTGTTCACGCCCTAACAGAGTCCCAAAACCTAGATATAGATCAGGTCCCGTGATAGAGAGCATATGTTCATATGTATCCATAAATTAGGGCAAAATATATACCTGAAAGCAAAAGTACACAATAGTCTACAGTGAGTCAGTATAAAGTTCATAATGAAATAGTGTATACTTAGACCTAGATACCCTCCTCACCTACTTCCTATTATACTTCCCTCACTCACTCCAAAGCTAACCTTACCAAGGCAAGGACTGCAAAAGCTGAATAAGGCCAAGAGACTGGTATACTTTAACGATGACTCTTTAGTCACTATCAGGCCACCCCATCACCTGGGGCCCTAGTTGGGGAGTCTTGAGATTCCCAAACAGACATGATGGACCTAGACCTCGAATAAGATAGCTAATTTTGAGATGGGGAGATTATCCTGGATTGTTTGGGTGGGTCCAATCCTCAAGTACAGTTCTTAAATACAAAGGACCTTTTCCAACTGTGATCAGAGAGCCAGTTGATCAGCAGTGTAAGGACTCAAACCACTACTGCTGGATTTGAAGATGGAAGCCAGAGGTTGGTTACAGAGCAGAGTGAGCGGACTGAGGTCCTTGAGTCTGGAAAAGGAAAGGAAATAGATTTGCTTTTGGAATGTAGAGAAAAGATAACAGCTTCACCAACTCAATTATAGCCCAGTGAGAGTGTTGTTAAACTTCTGATCTGAACATCACATGATAATACACTTTTGGTGGTTAAACTACCAAAGTAATTTGCTGAGGTCCTTTGTTACAGCAGCAATACAATGGAAAACTTGACATCCTCTTCATCACCTCCAGCTGCGATCTGCAGAAAAGACAATCTCCAATTTCTCCTGCTTCTTTAGAATCTCAATCATTTAAGGAAACTCTTCCACTAGGTTCCTAGCAAATAACACTCTATGGATTTGACACCTTATTCAAGGGTGTACATGTAACAGCTTTTCCAAACGAAGCCTCTCTGTCTCTTCTATACCTGCCAAGAGGGGAGACAAAAGCTTTCTAGCCTATATTTTTCTTTTAATTATCATCGGGGTTTTGCTGAGGTTCAGCACTGCACTGTGAATCCACTGCTCCCGGAGGAACCACACACACACACACACACACACACACAGTTTGGATTTTCCCCTCCTATTTTATTGGATAGGACAGAGATAAACTGAGAGGAAAGGGGAAGCTAGAGAAGGAGAAAGATAGACAGACACCTGAAGACCTGCTTCACTGCTAATGAAGCATACCCTCTGTAGGTAGGGAAAGGGGTGGAGCTTGAACCTGCTCCTTGTACACAGTAATGTGTATGCTTAACCGGGTGTGCTACCCGGTGGCTACCCAGCCCCCTCACCTCTTAGTCATACTGATAGAATAAGTTGTATTTTCATTTGTGCTACCTAGTACTTCAAACTAGGTTTAATGAATCTCTCCCCTATGGAAAGATTTTGAATTTGTGTTATTGTATCCAAGCGCTGATCCACCATCCATGGAGTCCACTCTCTCCCTCTCTTACTCTCTTTGTCCTTCTCATGTGGTGTCAGGGGTCAAATTGGGTACCTGAAGCATGCAAGGCAGGTGCTCTACACTGAGTCCCCTCTCTAACCTTTAAAACAAGGTTTAGGGGCCAGTGGTGGCTCACCTGGTTGAGTGCATGTTACAAAGTGTAAAGACCCGGGTTCGAGCCCCCGGGGCCCCACTTGCAGGGGGAAAACTTTTCAAGTGGTGAAGCAGGCCTGCAGGTGTCTCCCTGTCCCTCTCCCTATCACCCCATCCCTCTCAATTTCTGGCTGTCTATATCCAGTAAACAAATAAATATTTAAAAAATAAATAAAATGTTTAAAGAATATGCTTCAGGGTAAGGGTAGATAGTATAATTGTGATGAAAACTCTCATGCCTGAGGCTCCAAGGTCCCAGGTTCAATCCCCCACACCACCATAAGCCAGAAATGATCAGTGCTCTGGTAAAAAAAAAAAAATGTATATATATCAGGAACAAAGTCAGGTCTGCTGTATGGCACAGCCCCAGGGGCTAATTGCAAATCAAAAAGTCCTGGACTAAATTTAAGTTATTTTTCCTTACATTGATAATTTGAAAACTTATTGGCTATTGAAAATACACAATATTACCTGAGGACAATGACAGAGGCAAGTCAGGCCTGCTGACTAGGGCTAATTGCAAAGCAAGGAGTCCTAAGACTAAACTGAAGCTATTTTTCCTTACATTGATCATTAAAAGACCTATTGGCTATAATTGGATATACACAAATAAAACCTGGGGATAATAAAAAGAGATCCCTGGGGGAAGTACACTGTGACAATTATGGCAGTGAGTGTGACAAGACCAAAAATGGCTTAAGAGCAGAAGCTGCTGTACCCATTGAAAAGCTTTCAGAAAAGGAGCTACTTAACACCACTACAGCTTCTCAATTAGCTGGACTCAGACCAAAAGCCAGAATTACGAGTGGCTTATAGTATGAGTGACAGACTGTGGTCTTCACCTAATTATATAAAGAGGCCCTATTGCTTATCCTCACCCACAAACCCCCTGATTCCACTTACAGGCATCCATGATGAATATAGAGGATGTGTAGTTAAATAGTTGATGTTAGGATATATGGGTAGAAGTTAGTAAACTTTCATATAGCTACAAGTTAGTGAACTTTCACATATGCAAAGGTTAACCAGAAGAGAACCCCCATGGTGTGTGCTTACTTTACAACAGATTTCTTTAGGTGGACAACTTACTATATTACCAAAAACTTGGTTTATGATCTAGTTAGACCCATCCAAGAATGGGTTAAGAAGTAAAGCTATTAGATTTAGTTCCAGGGACAAGTGTTTATTCATACAGAAGGTCAGAAAAGGGAGATGGTCAAAACACAAATGGTCTTTTTAAGGGAACTTTCAAGGGAAATTTTAGACTATCCCAGACCCAGGAAACTTTCAAGGGTAGATTTGGGCTACCCCAGACCCAAGAAACTTTCAAGGGGAGATCAGAATGCCCCAGACCTAGGGAATTGTCTAAGGAAAACATACCTATAATAATAATAATTTCGATATTAACCAAAACAATCATACATGATGTCATCTGTAACCTTGATGTTAATGAAAACAATCTTACATGATGTCAACTATATCTGGGCAAAAAGTGTTGTAAAAATAAAGGTCTGCAGAGAGACGGCAGAGGTGCTTCTCTCCTGCACCTAAAGCAGCTGATGCGTCACTTCATTCATCTCGCCAAATCCCCCTTTCCTTCAGGGACTCTTAATTACTTTCACTGGGGCTGGCTCCCAGCATATATATATATATATATATACACAGTGGCTGGTCAGTAGCGCATTAGGTTAAGAGTACATAGTACAAAGCCCAAAGACTGGTGCAAGGATACTGGTTCGAGACCCCAGCTCCCCACCTGCAGAGGGGTCGCTTCCAAAATGGTGAAGCAGGTCTGCAGGTGTCTGTCTTTCTCTCCCACTCTCTGTCTTCCCCTCCTCTCTTGATTTCTCTCTGTCCTGTCTAACAACAGCAGCAGCAACAACAATGGAAAAAAGATGGCTGAGCTATTTTGTTGACCTTCATCTATTCTTTTATTTTTATATATTTATTATTGGCTATAGACAGAAAAATTGAGAGGAGTGAGGGAAAGAGATAGGGAGACACATGTAGCTCTACTTCACCATTCATGAAACTTTCCTCCTGCAGGTGGGGACCAGGGGCTTGAAGCTGGGTCCTCGCACACTGTAGTGTGTGTGCTTAACCAGATGCACCATGGCCTGGCCCTCTCATCTATTCTTTTAGTCCCCTCAAAGTAACATTCATGTAAGCCAGAACAATTTACTCATTTTGTGTGTGTGTATTTAGGTTCATTTTGATATCCATGTCCTAGATTGTTGAAGAAGTTTTTCTGATCCCAGACTTCCTGATACCTGTATTAGAAATCTTACTGATTGGGGCCAATGCGCAAGGACCCAGGTTCGAGCGCCTGGTCCCCACCTGCATGGGGAAAGTTTCATAAGTAGTGAAGCAGTGCTGTAGGTGTCTCTCTGTCTCTCTCCCTCTCTATCACCCTCTTCCCTCTCAATTTCTGACTGTCTTTATGCAATAGATAAAGATTTTTTTTAAAAAAGAAATCTTACTGATTGTTACTTTTGCATCCATGATTGCAAAATATATATTCTCTGTCTGCCAGGTATATTCCTTTGCCTAATAATACCGTGAGGCCTGTTTTCCAGGCTCTGTTCCCTACAAGAGCCCTGCTCTACGGTGAAGTCTGAATATGTCAGAGATTTTTCTTGGCCTACAGGCTAGGGGTGCTATTGCCACATGTGACTCACCCATAACTCTGATGTCTGGCTCCTGCCCTGAGGGTCTACAGATTGTGCATGAGATAACTGAAATAAACTCAGTATCTTATGGCATCAAAAGAAAGTACCTGACATAATGACATTTGGACAGTGACAGTTTCAAGCACCTTTACTCTGATGTTTCCTCCACTTAGGGCGTACTGATCTTTCCCTGTGTGATGTATAGCCACCTGTTACGGTACCTTGACATGTTTTACCTAAACAACATCTTTAATCTTCCTGGTTCCTTTTTGATGTAGTGCATAATTTTACAAAGAAATACTCCTGGAAGTTTAGGATGGACAGACATACGTCTGACACTCTCCCAGCTCGGAATGTCTTGCGAGTGTGTGTCCCACTTGCCCTCTTTGGATCAACTGTGTGGAGACTGGAGACTGGTTGTAGATATTCTTTCTCCACTACGAGGCTCATCCAATCTCAGGGCTCAGGCAGCTGGCTAAGGCTCCCGACTAGATAAAAGAGATTCTGAAACTTGGTCTTCTCCAACCATAGGCAAAGCCTTTCCATGATCCCTAAACCTTTATCTACAAAGGAAGCAAGTTGATAACCCCAGTATCTCCCATCCAGAAAGAGTCTGCCTTCTCTAAGTTCCTAGTATACAGGATCCTGAGCACTGTGCAGCACAGTGGGAACTGTGGCACTGGAGAGCACACTAAGCAACATGTAATCATAGAGTTAGGTTTAGAGAACATTACTGCACATCCCAGGGACATGTCTCTCTCCTGTCCATGTACCACTTCCATGTACCCCTCACCCCCAACCTCAGCTTCTCTGAGAGTCAGTCTGTTTTAAATTCTTCTCTACATCTAGCTTCTTCCCAGAACCTATAGCTGAATCTCAGGCCACTTATCATTTCACTGACTACGGAGGGAATCTAGAATTTCCATTAATGCAAAGTCATCCTCTTAAGAAAGTGTCATATTCAGAGAGCACAGTCCCATTTTCTGCTCTATCCCCTTCATGATCTAAGATGTTGTTAACTTGGAGGTAACATCCTTTAGTGAAGGTTTAGGACAACACAAAGGGATTTTAATGCAAGTTAAAAATTAAAATTAAAACTAAAATTAAAATTTAAAAACTAGACATTAAATTGAGCTGCCAATAATGTTCAAGGAGGAGTGTAAAAAAAAAAATTAGGGAGTCAGGCAGTAGCACAGTGGGTTATGCCCACGTGGCACAAAGCACAGGGATGGGTGTGAGGATCCCGGTTCGAGCCCCTGGCTCCCCACCTGCAGAGGAGTCGCTTCACAAGAGGTAAAGCAGGTGTGTATCTTTCTCTCCTCACCCTGAACTTCTGTGTGTAACTCTGTCAATATCCTATAGAATTATAATTCCACTTCAGGGACTATATAGGTATAATTCATGAAGGAAATCATACTAACTCCAAAAGAGTACATTTTATTTATTTATTTATTTATTTATTTATTTATTTTGACCAGACCAATGCTCAGCTCTAGCTTATAATGGCGCTGGGGATTGCACCTGGAATTTTAGAACCTCAGATATGAAATTTATTTGCATAATAATGCTACTGTTTCCCTAACCCTAATGTCTTGATTACATTCCATGTGACCTTTCACAAATCATTTTCATGAAGTTTGTCTAGAAATAAAAGGGATAAAAAGTCTTGAAGTGGGAGTTGGGCGGTAGCACAGGTGGTGCAAAGTGCAAGGACCAGAGTAAGGATCCCGGTTCGAGCCCCAGGCTCCCTACCTGCAGGGGAGTCGCTTCACAGGCGGTGAAGCAGGTCTGCAGGTGTCTATCTTTCTCTCCCCTTCTCTGTCTTCCCCTCTTCTCTCCATTTCTCTCTGTCCTATCCAACAACAACGACACCAATAACAACAACAAGGACAACAAAAGGGAATGAATAAATATTAAAAAAAAAAGTCTTGAAATACCCTACTTGATTACCTCTTTCTTCCTTTCTTCCTTCTTACTCTCTCTCTCTTTTTTACCAAACCACTGATAGGCTCTGGCTTATGGTGGTGTGAGGGATTGAACCTGGGGACTTTGGTGCCTCAGGCATAAAAGTCTTTTTGCATAATACAATATATTCTATAGTGCAAAAATATATATTTTCTGTGCACACGCTAACAAAAGAAATAACTAAATCCTTTCTTGTGCTAGGTGTTACAATAAGCCAAATAAATAATTTTTACAACGCTTAAGTAAGTGTTTCAGATTCATAAGCGTTTATGATACTTATCAGTGTGAGAGATAGAAAGTATATAGAAGAGATGTTTACACAGTAATAGTGCATGGCTATTGAAAGATAAAGAGAGTGTTGTAAGAGATAGCAAAGCAGTTTATTACTGCTTAGTAGGAAGTTTCGTGAATGAAGTTTTTTGTTTGTTTAGATTTGAGCAGAAAGCCAGTACAATCACTACATTTTAGAATATATAGGAATCAAAGAATTCTCTCATGTGTCCTTCCTTAAAACATAACTAGAGAGTCTGGCTCTGCATTAAAAACAAAAACAAACAAACAAAAACTATAGGGGCCAGAAAGAGTTTTAAGTTAAGGAGTTTTATCTTTCAGTTGTGTGTGTGTTCAAGAACTCTTACTACTGTAACTTATATGTTCCCAAGTTACCTGCATTTATTTAAAAGATAATTACCAGATGGCTTAAGTCCTATGTGCAATATAAATAACTGAAACACATAGACTTACAAGACGAAGTAAAATACAAAACCAGTAGCCAATCTATAGCTACAATTTTGTAAAAGCTGTGATGGTTATGTTGGGGGGAAAGAGAGCGGACAGTGGGCACACAGATCTATGGTGGTGGGTAAGGTATAGAATTCTCCCTCTATTATATACCATTATTAAATCACCAAGAAAAAAAAAAACAGTAAAGTCCCAGGACTGAAGACCAGACTAGTAGGACTAATGAGTGGAAAAATGAGAAGACAGAAGAGTGGGGATGGGGTAGAAAGTTGTATGGAACTGAATTGATGTGTTGGTTTTTCCTTTAGTGTGTGATTGTTTGAGGGAGAAGGTCAATTGGAACATCTGAAAAAAAAACAAACAAACAAGCAATAGTCAAGTCAAAAAACACCACCACCACCAATAAAGGCAAATAAAAAAAAAAAAGAGGTAACTATTAACTTTGAATTAAAGTAATGGAAAATAATCATATCACATCACTGTACATAGACAAAAAATAAAGCTACTGGTTGAATATGATGTAAATGGGATAAGGATAAAAGATTTTGTACCTCAACTACCCTAATCTAAAGGTATAATGTATAACTTAGAATCAGGGAGGTAGTCAGGGAGGTAAATTCCACTGTGAAGCTTCCCCCTCCCACGGTGCTCTCATGTGGTGGCTTCGACTTCAAGATGGGTGGATAAGGAGGGTGAATAGAGCACTCTTGTTATTTTACTCTGAAACCAGTAACTAGTCAGAAATTAATAGTGATGCTAACCTTTGGCTAACACTTTGAACTCACACTATCCTGTATCAAATAGAATTCCACATAATATGAGAATAAAGATGCTTTCTTTTGTTATTATTATTCCAGTAATGCAACTGTTAAATATAATTATTAACCAGTAAGTCACTGTGTTCCACACCTTAAGCCTAAAGTGCAAACCCTCCAGATTAAGGAGAATAGTTCTAATTTCTTCGCAATGTAGTACTGTCCATTTGATATCTTGCATAAGAGTAGCAATAGTAATAATCAAAATAACACTAATTGGTGACTATATAAACACACACACACACACACACACATATATATATGGAGAGGGAAAGAAGAGGGGAGAGGGGAGGAAAGAGAAAGGGGAGGGAAATTACTCTGGCCTATGTGATACAGCCACCAAAATTCTGACTTCAAGCTTTTTTATTTTCCCTTTTGTTGCCCTTTTTTATTGTTGTAGTTATTATTGTTGTTATTTATATCGTCTTGTTAAGACAGGATAGAGAAATGGAAGGAGGAGGGGAAGACAGAAGGGGGAGAGAAAGATAAGACACCTACAAACCTGTTTCACCATCCGACTCCCTAGACTTCATACTTCTAAGTCCAATGCTCTAGCCTCTGCACCACCTCATGAACCACTGACTAGATTTAAACTACTAGTAATAATCACGTTATACAGATGTTTAAAAAGATGGCTAAGATGACAAGACTTGTAAATGTTATTATCATATACATTTTTAATATGCACAATAAATTATGTATGTATGTGTGTGCTTAACTTGGAAACTCATACAATTATTAGAGGGTGGAGGTAAACAGCATAATGGTTATGCAAAAGACTTGTGCCTGGGGCTAGATGCTGGCACACCTGGTTGAGCACAGGTTGGAAGGCACAAGAACCTGGGTTCCAGCCCCCAGTCCCCATTTGCAGGGGGAAAACTTTACAAGTGGTCAAAGCAGTGCTGGGGGTGTCTCTCCCTCTCTCTCTCTATATATATATATAAATATTCTCCCTTCCCTCTCAATTTCTGGCTGTCTCTATCAAATAAAAACAATAAAAATGTTTTTAAAGACTCGTGCCTGGGGGTCGGCGTTAGCTCAGCGGATTAAGCGCAGGTGGCCTAAGGATCCCACCTGCAAGGCGATCGCTTCACAAGCGGTGAAGCAGATCTGCAGGTGTCTTTCTCTCCCCCTCTGTCTTCTCCTCCTCTCTCCATTTCTCTCTGTCCTATCCAACAGCGACATCAATAACAACAACAATAATAATAACTAAAACAAGGGCAACAAAAGGGGGAGGCAAAAATTGTTTAAAAGATACAAAAAAAAAAAAAAAAGACTCGTGCGTGAGGCTCCTTAGTCCCAAATTCAATCCCTGCACCACCATAAACCAGTGCTCTGGTTAAAAAAGAGAGAAATACAATTGTTACACTGCAAAAAAAAAAAAAAAAGTGAGAAGTGCATACAATCTCCAAAAGCTGTATCTCTCCCGCAAGCAAGAATAGGTTCTTTGTGAGCTCTGCGTAGCGGGTTCCGACCCCGCAGCCTACGCAGCGCCGCGTGGGGGAGGCTCCGGGCTGCGTGACGCGGGTTCCGTTACTCCCGGCGGGGCCCTGGAGACAGGTGTCGCGGAGTCATGGCCGCGGGCGCCGCCGCCATAGGTAAATAAGCCGCAAAAAGCGCGGAAAACAGGGGACAGAGAAAAAAGCCGAAGGTCGACGGCAGAGGGGAGGCATCCGGAGCTCAGAGAGCGAGGCGCCGCCTCCTCCCCGCGCCCGCCCCGCTCCGAGGCCGCGCGACTGCTTCCGAGGTCAGCGCGCCGGGCCGCGCGTCTCCGGAGCGGACCCACCCCGGGCCCATGGCGGCCCTGTGCGCTCGCTGCCCCCGCCTGCCGCCCCCGCTCCGCTCGCCGTTTGGAGACGCGGTGTGCGCCGGGCTCAGGAGCGTTGCAGCGAGCCCGGCCCGGCAAGGCCCAGCCATCGGCCCTTTCCCGCGGGGCGCCGGGCTGCTCCTGGCCACCCGGCCGCATTGCAGCGCCCGCCGCCCCGGCGCCGGGAACGCGCAGCCCCGGGCTGCAAAGACGCGGGCAGGAGGCGGTAGGCGGGCGGAAGCGCCCCCTTGGGGCCTCGGGGGGCGTGGAGGGCTGCGGGGGCGAGACCATTGGGTCCCCGGATGGGGGGGACACAACTGCTTTTCGGTTGAGTGGGGACTCCCCAAAATGCACCCCCTGCACAAACACACACACGCTGCTCCGAGTCGGGGAATTGGAGCAGCCTCCGTGATTCACATCGCACAGCTGCTTTTCGGCCAGGATATTCCCCGTATCCTACCCTCCCCAGGATACCTGCCTTTCCCCCCGCCCCGGGCAGAGTTGGGCTCGACCGGCCCCTGGCGGGCTGCGTGGGGCGGGGAGGGCGCGAAACCGGGCGAATTTGGAAATTCGGCGCCAAAAGGCTGCGTCTGGCGGCGGTACTTACCCTGCGATTCGGTTGTTCCTTTTCTCTTCGCCCGGCTCTGCCATGCCCTGCTCGGAAGACAACCTCGCCACCTCTCCCAGCAAGCGCGCCCGGGCTGCGGAAGAGGGTCCCTCGCGGCTCCGCTTTGTCCGCCTCTCGGAGCACGCGACCGCCCCCACCAAGGGCTCCGCGCGCGCGGCCGGCTTCGACCTGTACAGGTGAGTGCGCGCCCCCGGGTACGGGGCCTGGACAGGTGAGTGCGCGCCCCCGGAACCCGGCCGGGGTCCCCCCCTTCCCAGCAGAGGCGACCAACCCCCCACGTGCAGAGCTTGCACCGTCTCTGCGGCTCATTTCTGCTCCTCTCCTGAGTCAAAGGCTCGGGTCATTCATTTTGCTGGTTACAGAAGCAAACCCTTTTAGCATGTACGAAGGTAGAGTAATCGTACCTTTTTTTAACTTATATTACACTTATTTATTGGCTAGAGACAGCCAGAAATCGAGAGGGTATGGGGAGAGAGACACCTGCAGCGCTGCTTCATCACTCGCAAAGCTTTCCTCCTGCAAGGTGGGGACCCGGGGCTCGAACCTGGGTCCTTGCTCATTGTTAACATGTGCGCTCAAGCAGGTGCGCCCCTCCCTCACCGCCCCCCTTTTTTTCTTACTCCCGCCTAGCTTTTTTGTGTTCCGTTTTTTGTTTGTTTTTAAAAACCAGATCACTGCTGAGCTCTGGCTTATGGTGGTACAGGGGATTGAACCTGGGACTTTGGAGCTTCAGGCTTGAGAGTCAGTTTGCATAACCATTATGCTATCTCCCCCGTCCTATGTTCCTTTTAGGCATGTCCATCAGTGAGGATTTGGGCAGAGTGTGGAACAGTCCATACAAGTCTATGAATGGCCTCCTAGGAGTTGTTCTGCATTATTAATTGCACCCTTTCTAGGTAGAAATTAGCCTTGAACCTGGTTCATTTAGAAGAAAAGCTTCCGGCTGGAGAGACAGCATAATGATTATGCAAAGACTTGCATGTTGAAGGCTCTGAGTTCGACCCCAGTACCACCATCAGGCAGAGTTTATCAGTGCTCTGGTGTTTGTGCCTCTTCATCTGTCTGTCTGTCTCCCTCTCTTTATAAGTAAATCTTTATTATTGGATAGAGAGCAAGAAATTGAGAGGGGATAGGGAGATAGACGCCTGTAGACCCGCTTCTCCTTATGAGTGGGGGGAAAAGGGAACTTGAACTTGGGTTCTTGTACTGTAACATGTGCGATCAACCAAGTGTGCCACCGCCTGGCCCCTGTCTTCTCATATCTCTGCCTTTCTTCCGTTAAAAATGAATACATTTGGGAGTCAGGCAGTATCGCAGCGGGTTAAGCGCAGGTAAACACAGCATAAGGATCCCGGTTTGAGCCCCAGCTCCCCACATGCAGGGGAGTCGCTTCACAAGCAGTGAAGCAGGTCAGCAGGTGCCTCTTTCTCTCCCCTCTCTGTCTTCCCCATATTTCCCCATTTCTCTGTCCTATCCAACAACAATGACATCAGTAACAATAAAACAAAGGCAACAAAGGGGAATAAATAAATTTTTAAATGAATACATTTAATTTTTAAAAGCCTCAGTGGACACCTTGCTGAGATGGGAGATAGCTAGGAGAGCTAGAAGCTGCTTCTGTCTTAAGGGCATGGTGACACTGCTTGTTCTCCAGAAAGATCCGAATGGGAAAAACAGGATGTTTGTACACTGCCACGCTTCTGCTGCTCAGCACTGTCTTATTTGAGTTTCACCAAGTCATCCCGATGAGAGCTACTACAAGTAAGAAGTTTGTGGGGGAACTGAGTTGCCTTAGGACTTTGAAATAAGAGGTGTTTTTTTTTTTAACCTCAAACTCAATAAAGATTTTTTTCTCCCTTGACTACTTTGCTCAGTTCTTAGAACAGGTGTAACGGATATTGGGAGGAAGGGGCATCCATTATGCAATGAAAACCTTGGGGTTGATTTTTTTTTTCCTCCAGGGTTATTGCTGGGCTCGGTGCCTGCACCATGAATCCACCGCTCCTGGAGGCCATTTTTCCCCCTTTTTGTTGCCCTAGTTGTTGTAGCCTCGTTGCGGTTATTATTGCCATCGTTGACGTTGCTTTGTTGTTGGTTAGGACAGAGAGAAATGGAGAGAGGAGGGGAAGACAGAGAGAGAGGGGAGAGAAAGACAGACACCCGCAGACCTGCTGCACCGCCCGTGAAGCGACTGCCCTGCAGGTGGGGAGCCGGGGGCTCGAACCGGGATCCTTACGCCGGTCCCTGCGCTTTGCGCCACTGCGCCACTGCCCGACCCCCCCTTGGGGTTGATTTTAAAAGCTATCAGGTAATGCTACTGGTCTAAATCGTCAGCACTTAAGCATAGGAGGAGGAGAAAAAGGAATGTGAGTAATAGTGATGTAGAAAAGGGAAAGTGAAGTATGGACAGTGATAGCAGAAAGAATATGTATGGATATATATATATATATATATATATATATATATATAACATTTATTCTGCTTTCAAAGGTGAGGTACATCGATGTAGTACAGTACTGCTCCGTTATCCCTGCAGGTCAGCTGGCTGCTCTCAGGTGGACCTGGGGCTTTTGAACTCAGCCTCGCATAGTTGAGACAGGTATTTTACCTCTGAGCAGCTGCGCCAGTCTTAAAGTCTCCAAAGCCACTAGCAGCCCTGCTCACTGTAAAATACATGTTGGGTGGTGGCTTGCCGCATCCCCGACAGTAGCATCATTTGCCGGGTGTGCCTCACACTGAATCATTCCTTCAGTGGCATCCATCCCCATGGCCTGTTCCCAGTGATCATCTCTCCCTCAAGTTCAAGACTTGGTTAACTTGGTAAACTGCCAAAATCAGAACAGAGGCAGCTCAAATCTACTTCTGTTCACCCCACCTTTTTCATATTCGATTCCCATGTTTCGCAGTCACCTAGAAGGTTGTTAAGAGTAAAAGAAGTTCAGTAGAGCAGTTAGCACTGTGCCGACACATAGTAAGAGTTGACATTGCCTTGACTGCTAGTCATCTTTTCTTCCTGGCTCTTTGTCGTCCTCTTTTCACATCACCTTAAGGAAGCATACTTTTTATTTTATTTTATTTATTTATTCCCTTTTGTTGCCCTTGTTGTTTTATTGTTGTAGTTATTATTGTTGTTGTCGTTGTTGGATAGGACAGAGAGAAATGGAGAGAGGAAGGGAAGACAGAGAGGAGGAGAGAAAGATAGACACCTGCAGACCTGCTTCACCGCCTGTGAAGCGACTCCCCTGCAGGTGGGGAGCCAGGGTTCGAACTGGGATCCTTATGCTGGTCCTTGTGCTTTGCGCCACCTGTGCTTAACCCGCTGCGCTACAGCCGACTCCCGGAAGCATACATTTTAAAAGCCTGCCTTTTGGGGACCAGGTGATAGGCGCACACATTACACTGTGCAGGGACACAGGTTCAAGTTCCCAGTCCCTTCTTGCAAGTGGTGGAATATTACTATAGGTGTGTATCTTTCTCCTTCTCTTATCTCCCTCTCAGTTGCCTTTCTGCCCCCTCCTGCAAGTCTATGCCTCCGTTGCTCAACATCTTTTTTTAATTATTTAATTTATTTATTCCCTTTTGTTGCTGTGGTTGTTTTATTGTAGTTATCATTGTTATTGATGTCACTGTTGTTGGATAGGACAGAGAGAAATGGAGAGAGGAGGGGAAGACAGAGAGGGAGAGACAGACACCTGCAGACCTACTTCATCACTTGTGAAGCGATTCCCCTGCAGGTGGGGAGCTGAGGTCTTGAACCGGGATCTTTAACGTAAGTCCTTCCACTTTGTACTTTGAGCCACATGCGCTTAACCCGCTGCGCTACCGCCCAACTACCCTGCTCAATATTTTCAACAGGTTTGAACACCTCTGTTTATTTCACACACACACACACGAATTGTCAAGAACTTTTTTGTTAATTTCCTTATTGGGGAATTAATGTTTACATTCAACAGTAAATACAATAGTTTGTAAATGCATAACATTTTTTCAGTTTTCCATGTAACACTACAACCCCCACTAGGACCTCTGTCATCCTTCTTGGACCTGTATTCTCCCCACCAACTCCACCCAGAGTCTTTTTACTTTGGTGTGATATGCCAATTCCAGTGCAGGTTCTACTTGTGTTTTCTCTTCTGATCTTATTTTTCAACTTCTGCCTGAGAGTGAGATCATCCCATATTCATCCTTCTGTTTCTGACTTACTTCACTTAAGAACTATTTTTAAAGCTCTCACCATTTTCACTTTTTCTTAGCTGAATTAGAAATGTAGTGTACCAACTCTTAGCAGAATGAAAGGTTGTGGGGCTGGGGGGCAGCTTGCTGGGTAGAGTGCACGTTACCATTTGAGGGGGCCCGGGTTCAAGTTCCAAGTCCTGACCTGAGAGGGAATCTCCGTGACTGGTGGAGCAGTGCTGTTGGTGGCTCTCCTTTCTCTCTGTCTCTTATCGAAAAGAAAAAGAGAAAATGGCTACCTGTGGAGCCACACAAAACAGGCACTGAAACACCATCATTAACATTAGTGGTAAAAGAAAAGGAATGTAAGATTGCCAGGCTTGTTTTATGAAACATTTCTTTGATCAGAGCTCTACTCTGGCTGTTATTAGTGGTACCTGGGACCTCTCACACAGAGGTCTTATATATTAATGCTGCAAGCTGCCTCCCCACCCCATGAAACATTATTTAAAGTAGTTCAATCTACTTGGTCACAAGGGAAGAAAACATAAACGTAGCTCTGTTAATGAATGCTGGCTATTTTCTTTCCATCTCTCTAGTGCATATGACTATACAGTGCCACCAATGGAGAAAGCCCTGGTGAAAACCGACATTCAGATAGCTCTTCCCTCTGGCTGTTATGGAAGAGTAGGTAAGTGATGCAAGACAGTTTTTCCTTTATGAAACGTTCCTTCGTCTTAGTTTCACCTGGTGTGTAAAAAAAAAAAAAGAAAGAAAGAAAGGAAAGGAATGCTGCTAGCTTGTACCCTAAGATAAAGAAGCACCACCTGGTAGCATGAACAATTATTTGAAACTTTTACTGTCTGCCTTTGTCTCTGCTTTTTTCCATTTTCTAATTACTTAAGCCATAGGAGGCTCACACTGGACCTGGAAGTTGTGCTCAGTATAGAGGGAAAGAGTGTGTGTGTGTGTGTGTGTGTGAGAGAGAGAGAGAGAGAGCTTTTTTTTTTTTAATAGTTATTTTTCCTTTTGCTACCTTTGTTTTTTATTGTAGTTATTATTGCTGCTACTATTGTCATCATTGTTGGATAGGACAGAGAGAAATGGAGAGAAGAGGGGAGAGAAAGATAGACACCTGCAGACCTGCTTCACTACCTGTGAAGCGACTCCCCTGCAGGTGGGGAGCTGGGGGCTCGAACCAGGATCCTTACGAGGGTCCTTGCGCCGGTCCTTTCACTTCGCTCCATGTACGCTTAACCCACTGCGCTACCACCTGACTCCTAGAGAACTATTTATTGATTGAAAACTAAAAAGACCAGAGCACTGCTCAGCTCTGGCTTATTTACTTATTTAATGTGCTAGGGGTTGAACCTGGGGAGTCCAGGCTTCAGGCATGAAAATCTGCTGCACAACAGTTGTGCTATCTTACCAGCTATAGATGATTTTCTCTTTCTCTCTCATATTATAATGACATCAAGGCTGAGAGAGACACCAGAGCGCTCTCATCTCTGGCTTATGGTGGTGCTAGGATTGAACCTGGGGCCTCAAGCATACTACCACTCTGCTCTAGCAAGTTGAGCTATTTCCTGGCCCCAGTCCTAGGTGGTTTTGTTTTTTTTTTTTTTTTTTTTATTTTTATTGGCTAGAGACAGCCAGAAATTGAGAGGAATGGGGTGATAGGGAGAGAGACAGAGAGATAGCTGCAGCCCTGCTTCAACACTCATGAAGCTTTCCCTCTGCAGGTGGGGACTGGAGGCTTGAACCTGGGTTCTTAGGTCCTGTAAGCTGTGTGCTCAACCAGGTGCACCCCCACTACCCAGCACCCCCAGGTGGGTTTTTAACTGGAGCTGTCTTCTTTCTCCAGTGTTACTGGCAGAGCCTCCTGCTTGGCTCCATTTGCTTGTGGTGACTCTGGGATGACGACCATGAGAACGGGTTGTGCTTGTTACCTACATTAGGAGATAAACAGACTTAGATAATGGCACTTGGCAGTTTACACGTTGGGAATGAAGCTGAGCACCCCTGCGCATCCCAGGATAAGTCAGTGCTCTTACTCAGTTCCCTCCTGGGTGCCCGCCCCTGCTGTGTTAAGTTTCAGGGACACTTCTTTCCTCTTCCACTTCTGAATGGGCTAAGACAGGACTAAAGTCTGACTAGGAGTAGGAGTCCTGGCTTCTCAGTTCTCTGCCACAGTGGGTCTCTTTCCTGCTCCTCTTCCCTGACTGTCTTGATCCTTCTTTCACCTTCCTTTCTGTCTTACAACATGCTCAGGTGTCCTCTTTTTTTTTTTTTTTTTTTTTTTCCTTTTTTCTTTTAAGGCTCTTCCTCAATCCTGTTTTGTTTGTTTTTTAGCTCCACGTTCTGGCTTGGCTGCAAAACACTTCATAGATGTAGGAGGTAATACCTTTTTAAATATTTCTAAGTATTTATCATTGTATGAGGGGTGAGGGTAGTAATCAAATGGCAAGTGCATTTTGGCTCTAGGAAAAGGAGTTGAAACCCCTGGCCATGGGCAGAGAGACACCTCACTGGTGGTGTTACTCTTATATCAGCCAGGGGCAGAGCAGATACAGGCCTTTGTTCATCCTAGCTTGATGCCTGAAATGGTGGCCAGAGCTGGTTCATGCTTGAGGTACATAAAGTTAAGGAAAGCCCGAGTTTTATTGTGTCTTACCGCTTTAGAGATAATTGTATATCGTCCCATGTACAGTGTGGTTCTGTCTAATCTTGAAGTGATCACTACATGAAATACACCCTATTTTCCTAATAAACTGTGTAGTTGGTAGGATTTTTGCCTTGCTCTGGGGATGATCTGCAGTTAATCCAAAAAGCACTTTTTGAAACTTTATTGTAAAGGAAGGAAAACCGTTTCTGTTACTATTTAAACAAGTGCTTTTTGTGTAAATTTTTTTATAATCAGTTATGGAAGCGCAAAGGGTTTTAGAAAATGCATGCTATCCTGTAGGGAAGAGCTTTCCTACCTTTATGAGTGGACTGTTGACGTTTGGCAGGAGAGAAAGCCTGGCATTCTCCTTTCAGAGTGTCACGCCCCACAAGTCCTGATGGCTCCTACTCCCTTGTCACTACACAGCCTACTCTCCGAATGAGTGCTTCTTTTTATATTTACTTATTTATTTTCCCCTTTTTGTTGCCCTTGTTTTGTTGTTGTTGTAGTTATTATTGTCATTGATGTCATTGTTAGATAGGACAGAGAGAAATGGAGAGAAGAGGGGGGAGAGAAAGATACCTGCAGGTCTGCTTCACCGCCTGTGAAGTGACTCCCCTGCAGGTGGGGAGCCCGGGGCTCAAACCGGAATCCTTAAGCTGGTCCTTGTGCTTTGCACCACGTGCACTTAACCCGCTGCGCTACCGCCCGACTCCCATGAGGGCTTCTTCATGAAACCCTTTTATAAGGGAGCCCCAGTCTCTTCTACTAGCCAGCCTGCCTTGCTGCCTCCCTGCCTGCCTGAAGTTCCCCAGCTTCAGATATCTTCATTTCTAGAGGTACAGACCCCCTTTACAGGGTCTCTATACCTTGACTATTGTCCCTACCAAAAATGAACAAGTTCTCTTCTGATAGGACATGTTAGCCCTGGCATAAGTGGGCTTACTAGATTTCTTATAACCTGCCTTTTTTTGGGGGGGTGTAAAAGTTACCTTTAAAAAGTACGTATCTTAATTTGATGGGACAGAGAGCAGATGGGGAAAAGATACCTGCAGCACCCCTTCTGTAGGTGGGGCCCAGGAGCTTGAACCTGGGTCCTTATGCATGGTAGCGTGTGTGTTCAACCAGGTGTGCCACTACCTGGGCCCAGAAGGTACCTTAATTGACAGGTTAGGAAAGTGGATCAGAGACTGAGTTCTAGTTGACAGTTAAAAACTGGAACCACACACACAACTGGAATCCATGTGGTCTCAGTTCTGGGATAACCTCATTGATTCTTTCTGCCAAGTTCATCTCTACCTGCACTGTGGGGTTAAACGGGTGAGGCCTGCCCCCCCCCCAGGCTGGCTCCCCTTTGAACTCCCCATGACTCCCCATGTTGTCGCTAGGTGGTGGTGTGGGTCTACACAAGAGTCCAGAAGCAGTTTTTAGGAACCAAAGAGATGCAAAAATTGACAACTCACTTAGGTCTGAGGTCGAGAAGTATGTGGACTCAGTTGTACTTGACTTTTTTAGATTGTTTACAAGGCTGCGTATATGGATACGTTGTAACTATGAGAATATGAAAGAGTGAGTGTATTTGAAGTCGGCTACAGAGCTAGAAAAGGAGCATGGACTTTTGTAACAGCTGAATTTGGGTCTCAGTTTTGTCAGTAACTTGTAATAAATATTAACTTTTCTGAGCCTGTACTTCGTCTTCCATAACTGCAAATCAGGTCATGCACCTCCGTAGGGGACAGTGAGTGATAACTGCTTGGTACCTACTGGGCCGTATAAATTTTCATTCCTGTCTCTTAGGGATTTCACAGATTTCTCTTTATGTGGAAACTTTTTTTCTGTTTCAACTTTGTTGCTCATTTGTGCTCTTAAAACAATCCTCTGAAACAAAACTCATGCAAAAGAAATGGAAAGTTAATTTGCCAGGTGGTTGGTATGGTGTTATTCATAAAAATCACATTGTGGTGTGTTCTTGGATGCCGAATATCTTAAAAATGTCTCTTAAGCACAAGTTTATCATAGTTGGCCACGGTTTTTATTTTAGAAAAGAGATGTTAGCAATCCCTGTCTGTAAATAGGGTCAAAGGGAAAAGTTGAGTTTGCAGGATTCTGTTCAGAATTCACATCTGGTAGGTCGGGGTAGTTTTCAGTAGAGGTTTCCAGCAAATGGCATGCCAAAGTCTTGACACAGTTAAAGCTTTGCCTGAAGTCAGTTAATCACTCTGCCAGTTCCAATGCATGAGTTTTCCAGTGATAACTTCAAAATACTTTCTGCTTTCTCATGAAGAGAAATATCCCTTACGTAGAAAAAGACTAAGTCTTGGGATCTTATTATACATCAAATCAGCTTTTGAGTAATGAATGATTTTGGAGCTATCAAATGTACTGTTAGCATTTGTGCTTAAATACAGTATGAATTAAGGACTGTTTTCCCCTGCTGTGTGTTTTAACTGACTTCAGTGGTTTTCATTAAAAGGCTTTTCACATTGCTGTAACACAAACATAAATTCTTGGTAGATTATTTCATTGTGCAGAATTCGAGACATCCAGTATGATAGCTCTATTATAATACCTCCTGTATTATATACTTGCTATACAGATAGCAAGATGAGTGAGTTTTTGTATGGTAGAAGCTAGCATAAAATACTTGGCAAATCATATTCAAAAGGGTTAAGTACTCAAACAGATAAGAACAAAATAGATAATAAAATAAGGAAACGTGCAAATATTCAATAAATGTGGTACAAACTCAACCTTATTAATCACCAGCAAAATGCCAAGAAAAACCATGAGATACCATTTTTCACTTGTCACATTGGTCAGAATTTTAAAAGCTTGCTACCATCTGATAGCAGCAAAGACTTTGATTTCTTCCTTTCTGTTTTGGATAGAGACATTGAGAGGGTTGGGAGAGAGAAGGAAAGCGATAGACACCTGCAGTCCTGCTTCACCATTCGTGAAGTTTTCCCCTTGCAGGTGGGGACTAAACCTGGGTCCTTGCGCACTGTAATGTGTGTGATTAACCAGGTGTGCCTGGTGACCTCTGGCAAGGACTTTGAAATAGATGTTCTTAAGCGTCACTAATAGAACTTTGAATTTCTACACCTTTGCAACGTTGCCTGTAAATCCCCTTTAAAATCTCAAATGTATACAACCCTTTCATCTAGGAAACTGCTTTTTAGCATCTATCTGACAATCAGAATCAGTAACAATAAATAATATCCAGACATGTAAACAGTGGCTCCAATAAAACAAAAATATGAATTCAGCCTGAATGTTGAGAGTAGCTGTAATAAAGAAACAGTGGCACTGTATTTCCATATCCTCAAACATCCATATATATATATATATTAGATTGCTAGGAAAAAAGAACTCAAAAGATACAGTATATCACTTCAGCATTGGCTACCCACAGGGCAGTAAGCAGCACATTGCTAGCTTTTACTTTACAGCTTCCATGCTGTTTAGGCCATTTGAAATTTCTCTTAGAATACAGAGACGGGGCACAGGCTGTAGCGCTGCGGGTTAAGTGCAGGTGGCAAAAAACTTAAGGACCGGGCAAGGATCCCAGTTCGAGCCCCAAGCTCCCCACCTGCAGGGTGAGGGGGTTGCTTCACAAGCGGTGAAGCAGGTCTGCAGGTGTCTCTCTTTCTCTCCCCCTCCTCTCTCCATTTCTCTCTGTCCTATCCAACAGCATCATCAGTATCAACAATGATGACAACAACAAGGGCAACAAAATGGGGAAAATGGCCTGCAGAACACTGGATTCGTAGTGCGGTATGGAGCCCCAGCAATAACCCTGGAGGAAAAAAAAAAAAGAAACAAAGATCTCAAATAAAAAAATGGCCAAAAAAGTTTAAAAGAAAACAGAGTTGAGAAGTCAGCCCACATTCCCCTTGTCTTCTTGGTTGGTGATCCTTAGCCCATATATCACAGTGTCCACCATGGAGATCACAGAACTTCCTCTGGCCGCTTATTTCAGCATGAAGTCGTGCATTCTACTGAGGGTGTTCTTCATTAAACCAGAGTTGTTCCTACAGTTAACGCGTTCTCCATATAGATATTAAAGCAGTTGGCTCCATCTTTGTATCCCATCAATAAATGCTAAGAACTAAATGAATGAGCACGTGGCCCAACACCAGACTTTGTTTTTTTGCCTCCACGGTTACCACTGGGGCACAGTGCCTGCACTACGAAACCACTGCTCCTAGCGACCATCTTTTTTTCCATTGTTGTTTTGTTGCTTTTACTTGTTTTTGGATCGGACAGACAAATTGAGAGGGGGAGAGAAAGATAGACACCTGCAGACCTGCTTCACTGCTTTCAAAACGACCCCCCCTGCAGGTGGGGCGCCCGGGGGGGGGGGGAGGCTTGAACCAGGATCCTTGCAGCAGTCCTTGTGCTTTGTGCTATGTGCATTTAACCTAGTGCACTACTGTCTGGCCCCCAGCTTTAGTCTTCTTGGTCAGTTTTGTTCTCTAACTAGAAAAGAAGACTTATTTCTCTCTCTAGGCATTCTGGGAACTACCTCTACTGCCTTTCAGACACATCTATACCCACTCTTCTCACCACCAAGCAATCTTTAATTCAAACTCTGTAAAATGTTATTTCAGAAACCTTTTTATACATGCTTAAATTCAGTTTCACTTGTCCTTGGTAAGCCATCCATAAAACACGAGGCTTTATTTTAACTTCTGAAATCCACTGGGGAAAAAATCTAAAACGTTGGTTTTTTTCCTGAGTATTTTCCCTCATTGGTGGAACTTTGTAAGTTTGCTTTTTTTTTTTCCCCCTGCATGAGAAAAGTGAATACTTGGCTTTGTTTTAAAAAAAAAGAAATCGTTTTTAGTTCATTAGTACCCATTGAGTTAAATTCTTGATTCTTTCTACTTCTGTGATAACTTTTTTTTTTCCCAAAAGGATTATTTCATCTGTTCTTATTGAGACAAACACACACATACACACACTCACATAAGAGAGATAGACACCGCACTGGCACGCATGATAGCAGGGAGTAAACCTGGAGCCTTGTATATATATGTAAGTCCAATATCTTGTCAACCGCAGGAGATGGGTTTTTAATATGGAACAGCATTGAATTAGGTCCACATGAGTCCAGTTCACCATTTTATAAACTTAGAGTAGAGAACTAACATGTATAAAAGAAGACAGACTGTGTGTGGAAGAGTGGAAGATAGTTGCTAATATAGTAGGAGGGAACTGCAAATTTCCCAAAATTCATTGTAATAGTTGCAGGGTTCTCCTCTGAAAACCCCTGGATGGTGAGTTATATCTCGATATCTTAAAAGGAAGCAAGAAAGCTTACTGCACGTGTGTGTTATCTGTGCTTGTGTTTATGGAGCATTTTAGATTCTTGGCCCAAAGATAAACGCTAACAAGTAGCTCACTGGGCCAAGGCAGGGCTCTGCCTCAAGTTTCTGTCTGTAGAGATTTGCTGGCCTTTTAGTAATCTGAAATAGAGGCTAATTTTACACAGTTCCAAAGGAGAGTGTTATTAAGCCTGTGTACTAATATCTTGTTAGAACTCACACTCTTAAAGGATAGTGGTTTGAATTCAAAGAGGAAGAATATACAGTGAAATATCCTCCATTTTTACGATAAATCGGGAATGTTGCTGTTTCACAATGTCAGCACAGGCTTTTTTTTTTTTTGTCAGCACAGGCTTATTGCAGGCCAACAGACTGACTAAATGAAATTAAATTGAAAGGAAAAAGAGGTGGGTGAGGGGGAATGCCCACTGGGGGACAGTGGATTCATGGTGCTGATACAGAGCCCCAGCGATAACCCTGATAACAATCTTGAAATATACCACTAAAGTTTGAGTATCATAAACTGAATTAATACTACTATCTTTTTTTTTCTAGCTGGTGTCATAGATGAAGATTATAGAGGAAATGTTGGTGTTGTACTATTTAATTTTGGCAAGGAAAAGTTTGAAGGTAGGTTAAGTATATACACTGACATAATGTGTTTTTTGAATATATTCTGAATATACATATACACTATCTCCTCTAATTCTCATTGAATAAGGCAAGGTGCTGAGACTTTATCAAGAAAGTATTAGTAATTTTTTATTACTATTTTGTAGTGAAAAAGGGTGATCGAATTGCACAACTCATTTGTGAACGGATTTTTTACCCAGAAATAGAAGAAGTTCAAGTAAGTATCAAAAGCTAAGTAGAAAATGGTGTAACATCTTAAATGAAGAAAACAAATTCACTTGAGCATCTACTCTTTACAACTTAGCACATAGAACTAACCCTCTAGTTTAAAAAAAAAAAAAACTAATTTCAAAAATTTTTGAAAGATTTTTCACAGCTATTATGACATAAATTGGGATAATAATTCATTAAAATGTATTAAAATTCTAATATTTTCACAACTGTGATATTTGAGCATTTTTTTTAATTCATAGAGTTGCTGTAAATTTAGTGTTCTGTCTATAGTATCCATTTTGACAACTAAAAGCAGAAATTAACAGTTTGACTCACTGCTACCTTCATGCCTTTTTAGGTTTTAGAAGACACTAAAAGGGGCTCAGGAGGTTTCGGTTCCACTGGGAAGAATTAAAGTTTACACCATGGATAGAATATGAGCACATGATTTCATTTGGTAGAGCATAGAATTTGCATGCTTGAAAGCTCTCTTTGGATAGTGCTCTGGCATTTCTTTTCCCTCATTCTCTTCTTATATCTTATGTGAAATAAATATTTTTTTAAGAAAAAAAGGAAAGTAATATGTACTTTTATATTTAAAAAATAAAGTTTTTGCTTAAAATGTTTTGGTGTTTTGTCAGCTTTACTGTCTTTGGCTTCTAAAGATAACTTGCTTCTCTTGCGAACATTCACAAGTTCTTCTTCTTCTAGCGTTTGCCCTTCTTCCGTAGCCAGTCAACAGCGTCAGGTTGAAAGCTGTCAGGAGCTGCTTGTTGCTGGCTTTGAAAGTGACTGGGATCCATGTGGATTCAGTCGGCTAGGAAGGATCGTCAGTTTCCCCAATGAATGGGTACTCACGGGATGCACCACGAGAAGGTCGATCCAATGCATTGACACATGTGGTTGTTATTGACATCTGTGATAGATGACCTAATACAAAATAGTACCTTCTAAACATCACATATTACTTACAGATCAAAAAACAAACTCTATTCCTCTTTTTCACAAATGTGAACACCCCTCAGTGACTTACTTTAATAGCTATGTAAATCATAGGTCATGTTTTGTTATGCTCTCATTTTACTGGAAGATAAATGATTTACAATACATTTGTTGGCACATGGGAACAATTTCTCATCTTTGATAGGGATCTACAAACCATTCTCACCCCCAGCTTAGGTCCATTACTACCATCATGCATCAGGATCCCAAAGCCTCCCTCTTCCCAGAATCCTTTCCTTTGGTGCTGCAGTACACCAAACCCAGTCACAACTTTACTTTGTATTTTCCCTTTCTGTCTTTGTTGCTTAAGTCCACCTCCAAGTGAGATCACCCAATATTCATTCTCATTTCATTATGTCTCACTTAAACATGATTTCTTCAAGCTCCGTTGAAGATGAGGTGAAGAAGGTATTGGATCTTAACTGAGTAGTATTCCATTGTGTATATATACCACAACTTTCCAGCCACTCATCTGTTGTTGGACACCTAGGTTGAGTCCAAGTTTGTGCTATGACAAATGGTGCTGCTATGAACACAGGCATACAAAGATCTCTTTGGAAGGGTGTGTTTGTTTCCTTAGGATACATCCCCAGGAGAAGAATTGCCAGATAGGTTCTTTTCTAGCCTCCTGAGAGTCCTCCAGACTGCTCTCCACAGGGGTTGGACCAATTTGTATTCCCACCAACAGTGTAAACGTGCCCACAACCTTTCTAACATTTTTATTACTGTTCGGTAATGTATGGCAGGCAGTCCTCACAGTATAGTGGCCTCTCCTTGTCTTTATTTGCATTTGTCTGTTGGTTCTTTGGATCTCATCTTTGGTGAACATTGTCCATATCCACACTCTATTTCTGAATGGGGGTCTTTTCATTTGTTTCTGAGTTTGGTAAACTATATATTCTGTTTATTAGCCTTTTGTCCAATATAGGGCACCTAAAGATCTCCCATTCTTTTTTTTTAATATTTATTTTCCCTTTTGTTGCCCTTGTTTTTTTATTGTTGTAATTATTATTGTTATCAATGTTGTTGCTGGATAGGACAGAGAAATGGAGAGAGGAGGGGAAGACAGGGAGAGAAAGATAGACACCTACAGACCTGCTTCACCGGCTGTGAAGTGACTCCTCTACAGATTGGGAGCCGGGGACTTGAACCGGGATTTTTCCGCAGGTCCTTGTGCTTTGCATCATGTGTGCTTAACCCGCTGCACTACTGCCTGACTCAAGATCTCCCTTTCTGTAAGGAGGATGTGGCTCCTTTTGCCATTCAAAGCTTTTTAGTATGTTGTCTTATATATATACACCATGCCCTTAATTTAATAATCTGAGTTCAAGACCAGACTTGTGCACCCAATAGAATGCACATGTTATAATAACCCTTCTTGGTTCAAGTCCCTGAACCCCACATGTAGCAAGGAAGCTTCAGGAGTGGTGAAACAGTGCTACAAGTATTTCTTCCTCTTCCTACCTCACCCTTTTCTCTGTCTCTTTCCAAAGTAAAGACAAAAATGTTTAAAGCTCTGTCCATTTAAAAAATAAATTCAATATAGTAGATAGTACTTCTTAACCGAGGAGACATTTTATTTTAACCTCATTTGGAAGATGCCAGGTTGGCTGGAGAGAAGTATGTTTGTAAAAGAAAATGTAGCTTGAGGAATCTCAGCTGCTTTCTCTGAATTTAATTCCATCATGTAAAATGTACTGGTTGTGTTTATATAGCTTCTCTCACTGAAGTAGCAATAATAGGCTTTGTTCAAGAAAATGGGCAATTTACTGGGGATGAAACAAATGTAATGAAGTATGCCTGAGCCGATACATAGGTTTTTCCATCCCAAATCCCTGAGAGTAGCTATAATCTAATCAGCCTGTCATTGCAGGGAGGGGTTGGTTCTGTGCATTAGCTCCACTCGCCTCTGTTAACACACACCTAGGTGGGTTTTCCTTTGTTTTCCAGGCCCCTTTGCACTCTGGCTTTTGGGTGTCTAGTCTTGGCAGTCAGCAAGCTAGTGTGAGGCTGGGGAGACTTCAGAGTAGCTGGCAGTTCTCTTGGCTTCCCATTTTCTATTTAATAGCAATTTTTTTTCCAGCTTTGGATCCCAATTCACTGTTGAGTCATAAAGTCAACCCTGTGGGTTGTGATTAGCATTAAGAATTAAGAGGAGGGAGTGAATTAAGAGCAGGTGGCGCATAATGCAAGGATCGGTGTAAGGATCCCAATCCTGGTTCGAGCCTCCGGCTTCCCACCTGCAGGGGAGTCGCCTCACAAGCAGTGAAACAGTTCTGCGAGTGTCTATCTTTCTCTCCCCCTCTCTGTCTTCCCCTCCTCTATTTCTCTCTGTCTTATCCAACAACGACGACATCTTCCCCTTCTCTATTCTCTGTCCTATCCAACAACAACAATGGCATCAAATAACAATAATAGCTATAACAATAAAACAACAAGGGCAACGAAAAGGAATAAAAAATATTTCATTAAGAGAATTAGAGGAATATGAAAATGGATATTGTGAAGGCTGGATTAGATATGTATGTTCTGGGTCATAGTATAAATAATTTATGTAGTCACTAACCTATCCTTTTTTAAAGTTTATTTTATTATCTTTATTTGGATAGACAAAGCCAGAAATTGATAGGGGAGGGAAGATAGGGAGAGAGAGACATCAGCAGCACTGCTTCACCACTTGTGAAGCTGCTCCTGCAGGTGAAAACTGGGGCCTTGAACCCTGCTCCTTAGGCATTGTAATGTTCATTCAACCATTTGCACCAGCACCCAGCCCTATAAACTCCTTTACTTTCTTTTTCTTTTTTTTAATATTTATTTATTCCCTTTTGTTGCCCTTGTTTTATTGTAGTTATTATTCTTGTTGTTACTGATGTTGTTGTTGGACAGGACAGAGAGAAATGGAGAGAGGAGGGCAAGACCGGGGGAGAGAAAGACAGACACCTGCAGACCTGCTTCACCGCCTGTGAAGCAACTCCAATGCAGGTGGCGAGCCGGGGATTCGAACCAGGATCCTTACGCTGGTCCTTGCGCTTCACGCCTCCTGTGCTTAACCTGCTGCTCTACCGCCCAATTCCCTAAACTGTCCTTTTCTATTAAATTAACCAGAATAGATTCTGGTGACTGAACCCTAAGCAATATATATACTAACAAGTGAGTAAGAACAAATAGTGTGGAATGACTATGAGCTAGAATGTTACACTATTCAGTTACCACTTAAAGTCTGATGTGTTCACATTTAGAAACTGCTCACCTGCTTTTCATGCTGTACCTGTAAAAGTAGATCAAACAACTGAACAATGAAAACTAGACTCAAAAATGTCTAGTCACATTTTCAAGGGATGGTTACTACTAATATTTAGGTCATTGTCTTCAAAGCCCATGCTTGTTTAGAAAACAACTACCTTCTGTCTTTTAAGTGGTAGTGAGTAATTTAGGCTGGAGGAGATGGTTAATGAAAGCTCTATAGTTCATGCCTGCAGTGTTTCCGTCTGGGGACCACACTGCATGGAGGATGCACAGTTCTAAAGCTACTCTGATACTTGAAGGCTTAGAACCATATCCACTGGGGAACAGTTGAATGGCCTGGGGATTTTGTTTGGAGAGGAAATGATGTGTGTGTTAGGAAATAGAAGAGATTCCTTTGATATGGTAGATGTTCTTGGGTTTTAAAAACTTACTAAGGAAGTTAGGCTTGTTTTGTGACTCAGGCCTAAAAAGTAGGGTCAGTGGATTTAATCTACAAAAACTGGAGGCATAAGGACAGACTTGGAATTTACCTAACATGGCAAATAGAATGAAAAACTGACAATGCCATAGGGAAACACAACAGTTTATTGAGTTTGGGATTATTAGAGGCTGATTTTTTTTTTACTAATTTTTATTAGTGATTTAATAATGATTAATAAGACTGTAAGATAACAGGGTTGTAATTATACCACACAGTTCCCACCACCGGAATTCTGTGTCCCATCCCCTCTGTTGGAAATTTCCTTATTCTTTATCCCTCTGTAAGTATAGACCAAAATTTTTTGGGGGTGCAGAAGGTGGGGGGGAGTTGGCTTCTATAATTCCTTCTCTGATGGACCTACATGTTTGTTGGCAGGTCAATCCATACCCCTAGCCTGTTTTTTTTTTTTTATTTTTACTTATAAAACAGAAATACTGACAAGACTATAGGATAAGAGGGGTATATTTCCACACAACACCCACCCCCACAGCTCCATATCCATTCTCCTCCCCTGATAGCTTTCCTATTCTTTATCCCTCTGAGAGTATGAACCGAGGATCATTATGGGGTTGCAGAAGGTGGAAGGTCTGGCTTCTGTAATTGCTTCTCTGCTGAACATGGACGTGGACAATTCGATCCATATTCCCAGCCTGTCTCTCTTTCCCTAGTGGGGCAGGTATCTGGGGAGGTGAGGTTCCAAGGCACATGATGGGGTCCTTTGCCCAGGGAAGTCAGGTTGGCATCATGATAGCATCTGGAACCTGGTGACTGAAAAAGAGTTAAGATATAAAGCAGAACAAATTGTTGATTAATTATGAACCTAAAGGCAAGAATATTGGAGGTAAAGATTTGGGATCTCCATTTTGGAAAAAGCTAGTAGGTCTATTTTAGATATATTTCAAGGGGTGCATGACTTTACTAGTTTTTGCCTGTGCCTGACATCTAATATTCAGTGACCTAAGCTATTGTCTGGGGAGATGGTGTCATAGTTGGAAAAAGGACCAGAAAGCTGCATCAGGGGAGGGAGTAGCTCCCAAATATGGGGAAAGTACATGAATATTGTTAACTATAAACCCCATCGATTTGATCTGGGGCCCATATGCAGCACAGAGCCTGTGTAGCCTATGCATCCCTGTAGGTCTGTGGTCACGAGTAGGAACACTCCAGGCTGCACTAACTTCAGGATCCATCATCCTCGGGTAGTAGGTAGAGTATGTTATCCAACCTCCCTTCAGAGAATGGAACATTCCTTACCACTGTTGATCCACATTGAGGGCCAGGTCCTATAGGGGCCCACAAAAGGGTCCATTATGTCAGTCTTTCCCTAGTGGAGTAGAACTCTGGAGAGGTGAGACTTTGGGACACACTGTCAGGTCTGTGGAGGCTGATTTCTATGTTCCTACTAAATTTGGATGTTTTTATAGTGTTGTGAAATACGACATTTAGAAAAATGTGTTGTCTGGACCGTACAACCAGTGGTCTGTCTGGACTGGCATTTAGGTGAAAGTCTGTGCTGGCAAGTTCTGGTTCCTCTGCTCATTACAGCTTCACTTTTTTTTTTTTTTTTTGCCTCCAGGGTTATTGCTAGGGCTTGGTCCCTGCACTACGAATCCACTCTTCCTGGAGGCTTTTTTCCCCCTTTTGTTGCCCTTGTTGATTATTGTTGTTATTAGTATAGTTACTGCTGTCATTGTTGTTGGATAGGACAGAGAGAAATCGAGAGAGGAGGGGAAGACAGAGAGGGGGAGAGAAAGATAGACACCTGCAGACCTGCTTCGCCACCTGTGAAGTAACTCCTCTGCAGGTGGGGAGCCGGGGGCTCGAACTGGGATCCTTATGCTGGTACTTGCGCTTTGTGCCATGTGCGCTTAAACCAATCGCTACCTCCCAGCCCCTTACAGCTTAGCTTTTATCCCTAGATGCAGCTGGCAGCTAGGGAAACCAGCAAGTGCTCCTTTATATTTTTAAATATTTTATTTTACTTTATTGAAAAAATACAGAGAGACAAGAACAGTGCTCAGCTCTGGCTTCTGGTGGTTCTGGGGATTGATCCTGGAACCTAGGAACCTCATGCATCAAAGCTTTTTTTTTTTTTAAATCAATTTATTTATTTAAGAAAGGAGACATTAACAAAATCATAGGATTGGGGGGGTACAACTCCACACAATTCCCACCACCCAATCTCCATATCCCATCCCCTCCCCAATAGCTTTCCCATTCTCTATCCCTCTGGGAGCATGGACCCAGGGTCATTGAGGGTTGCAGAAGGTGGGAGGTCTGGCTTCTGTAATTGCTTCCCTGCTGAACATGGGCGTTGACTGGTCGGTCCATACTCCCAGTCTGCCTCTCTCTTTCCCTAGAAGGATGAGTCTCTGGGAAAGCTGAGCTCCAGGACACATTGGTGGGGTCTTCAGTCCAGGGAAGCCTGGCCGGCATCCTGGTGGCATCTGGAACCTGGTGGCTGAAAAGAGAGTTAACATATAAAGCCAAACAAATTGTTGAGCAATCATGGACCCAAAGGTTGGAATAGTGGAGATAAAGTGTTGGGGGGTACTCACTGCAAACTCTAGTGTACTTCTGCTTTCAGGTATATATTTGCCCTAGTTTATGGATACTTGTGAACATATGCTCTATCTCCTGGAACCTGGTCTATATCTAGGTTTTGGGGCTTTGTTAGGAAGTGAACCACCTGGGATGGAATTAGGGAATACTATGAAAAGAAAGGTCTCACCTGAGTGATGAAGCTGAAGGGTTGTCATTCCACACCTGAAGTCTCTGGACACAGACTGAAGTGAAGCATGCTGGGGTGGCACTCGTTGCGGTGATTAGGTTGCAATCAGGGGATGCAAATTATTTGATAAGAATTGGGAGAAGCATACGGGGAAGTGGGCCCTACCCTAGGGTCCCAGAACTGGGGAAGTTTAGGCTCTATAGTGGAAATGTGAGATTCCTGCTGTCTTAGGGTTCGAGAAGACAATGGATAATTACTGTTATCATCACATTATTTGGTAATTGGGTTAGCTTTGAAAAGCCCCTTTGTTAGACATACAATCCATTTTTCCCATTTTCCAATTTTTCTCATATTAAATAGTGATTTATATTACTACAATTTAATAGGTGTGTACATAAACACCATTCCCATCACCAAAAGATTGTGTCCCATCCCACCTACCCCACCCACCCACCCCCACCCCCGCCGGCCCAGGAAGCCACATGGTCACCCTCCTGCTCACCACAGGGTTTTTACTTTGATGCCCTACTTTCAATTTAGTCAGATCCTGCCTTTAGTTTCCCTTTCTGATCTTTCTCAACTTCTGTTGATGAGTGGGATCATCCCATACTCATCTTTATCTTTCTGACTTAGCTCACTTAACATATTCCTTCTAGCTCTGTCCAAGATGGGTCAGAGAAGTTGAGTTCATTGTTCTTAGTAGCTGCATAGTATTCCATTGTGTATATATACCACAGCTTTCTCAGCCACTCATCTGTTGTTGGACACCTGGGTTGCTTCCAGGTTTTAGCTATTATGAATTGTGCTGCTATGAACATAGGAGTACACACATCTTTTTTGGTGGGTGTTATGGAGTCCTTGGGGTATAACCCCAGGAGAGGAATTACTGGGTCATATGGAAGGTCCATGTCTAGCCTTGTGAGAGTTCTCCAGGCAGCTCACCACAGAGGCTGGACCAATTTACATTCCCACCAGCAGTGCAAAAGGCTTTGTCCCCACAGCCTCTCCATCATTTGTTGCTGCTGTCCTTTTTGATGTATGCCATTCTCACAGGGGTGAGGTGGTATCTCAATATTATCTTAATTTGCATTTCTCTGACAATCAGCAACCTGGAGCAATTTTACATATGTTTGTTAGCCTTTTGGATCTCCTCTGGAGTGAATGTTCTGTTCATATCCTCTGCCCATTTATGGATGGGATCATTTGCTTTTTTGGTGTTAAGTTTGCTGAACTCTTTGTATATTCTGGTGATTAGTCTCTTGTCTGATGTATGGCATGTGAAGATCTTCTCCCATTCTGTGAGGGGTCTCTTTGTTTGTGTAATAGTTTCTTTGGCTGTGCAGAAGCTTTTCAATTTGATGTAGTCCCATTGGTTTGTTTCTGTTTTAGTCTTCCTTGCAACTGGGTTTGATTCATCAAAGATGTCCTTGAGGTGTAGGTGGGAAAGTGTTTTACCAATGTTTTCCTCTAATTATTTGATTGTTTCTGGTCTAACATCTTTAATCCATTTGGAGTTGATTTTTGTTTCTGGTGAGATAAAGTGGTTCAGTTTCATTCTTCTGCATGTTACAACCCAGTAACCCAGTTTTCCCAGCACCATTTACTGAAGAGAGTCTCCTTCTTCCATTTAATACTTTGGGCCCCCTTATCAACGATTAGATGTCCATAGGTGTGGAGATTTTTTGTCTTTTGCATAACCATTATTGCTGTTTCCCCAGCCTGAGCATCCTTTTATTTATTTATTTTAAAGAATTTATTTCTTTATTCATGAGAAAAATAGGCAAAGAGAGAAAGAACCAGACATCACTCTGGTATACGTACTGCCAGGGATTGAACTCAGGACCTCATGGTTGAGAATCCAGTGCTTTATCCACTGCACAACCTCCTGGGCCACCTGAATGTCCCTTTATAAAGACAAGTTTCCTCCCCACTGGAAAGGAAAACAAAACTCTCTTCACTGGTACCCAAACAGAAGCATTATTTTCACATATACAGCTACTCTGTATGGTTTTTCCAACTAACCGAAAGTTGAATAGCAATAACCATGCTTTAACACCTTAGTAACTGCCTGGAATAAACTGGAGAGCTTTCTTCTATAGTTCTTTCTTGCTGTGCTGTGTACACCAGAAGAGACCATCATGGAGATCAGACCCCACAAACTACCCTGTGGCTTCCTTGGTTAAATTACCAAAGAGTCACTCCACACAGGGAGCCACATACTAGTTAGTCCTGAGACAGCTGGCCTAGGTATCAAGGCCAAAGATTTGGGCTCCAGAGTCTTTTCTGGCCGGTGCTTTCTGCCATATGACCATCTCTATTGCACCTGGCTGGAGATATCACATAGTTATTCACTTTCCAGCACGGTGATGAATAACTATAGGGTTGACACATGCAGGCACCTAGAGTTTTGTATAAAACGTATGCTTGGTGGTCCTCCTGGGAGGTGGTGCAGTGGATAAAGCATTGTACTCTCAAGCATGAGGTCCTGAGTTCAATCCCCAGCAGCACATGTACCAGAGTGATGTCTGGTTCTCTCTCTCTCTCTCCCTATCTTCCTCATAAATTAATAAATAAATAAAATATTTTTTTTTAAAAGTGTGTGCCTATGGTTAAGGGGGCTTGTACATACTGGCATAATGGTATGAATATCGAGTCCAAGTTTACATAGCATTCTGAGCAAATGTTCTTTGACTACTGCCAAAGCATCTTGATCCAATTTCTGATTTGCCCTTTTTCTCTTGTATTTTCAAGGCTGGTAGTGGCTCCTGATAGGAGATCTTCTATTGTTTCTACCTGCCTCTGCTCCCCCAAATTCCTCTCTGGATCGCTCACCTCTACTGCATGTCATTAAGATAATGATGACAGACTGTTGGCCACAGGACAGGGAAGGTTGGAAATCACTGAGCAGATTGGGTGATATTATTAGTAATTTGCTATAGAGTATCTCTGCACACTGAGAAAGCTTGACATGTAAAACCCATGCTACTAAGAGGCATGTAATTTATCTTATAAAATATAATAGGGTGATCTTTAATTAGGCATTTAAAACTACTTAATCTTCTGTTCATTAATGTAAACTATGCTGCTTTGTACAATTAGCTTGGTCCTTCTGTTATTAAAGGGTCCAACTTGGACTATTGTACCCACAGGGAAGTTGAAGTCAGAGTAACACCAACACAGCGGAGGGGGTGGAGAGTTGTGACAGGAAGTCTTTTTAATGTTTTTTTTTTAATTTTAAAAAATATTTTATTTATTTATTTTTCCCTTTTGTTGCCCTTTTTTATTGTTGTTGTAGTTATTGTTGTTGTCATTGTTGTTGGATAGGACAGAGAGAAATAAAGAGAGGAGGGGAAGACAGAGAGGGGGAGAGTGTTGATATGCTTCTAAATTCTGCTTCTAAGACCCCTTCTGTTACATTGCTTGAGGCTGTGGTCTATTGACATAATCATTGTTTTCATTGGTTTAATCCCCACTGGTTCGGTGCTATTTTCCTTCTCCCCACCCCCTATCCTAAGTACTTCCTCTTCCTGACACTTCTGCCTCAGGAGACATAAAAGACAGGGCTTTATAATGAGGAAAGATTAGATTAGATTGTTGAACTACATCACTGCTCGTCAATAAAGATTGAACTGCGTTCCAGCTCAGCCATGAGTCCCTGGTCGTCTGTCTCCCGCCCGCGAAGCTAGACCAGCAAATGGCGCCCTGAAGAGGGACTGGCAGGAGAGAAAGATAAACACCTGCAGACCTGCTTTACCACTTGTGAAATGACTCCCCTATAGATGGGGAGCCCGGGGCTCGAACTGGGATCCTTACACTGGTCCTTGTGCTTTGCCACATGTGCTTAACCTGCTTGACTACCATCTTTTTTAATTTTTTTGTATATTATCTTTATTCATTGGACAGAGACAGCAAGAAACCGAGAGGAAGGGGGATATAGTGAGGGAGAGAAACAGAGAGACACCTGGAGCCCTGCTTTCCCCTTGCAGGTAGGGACAGGGGGCTTGAACTTGTGTATTCAACCAGGTGTACCACCACTGGGAACTGACAGGGGGGTTATTTAGTATTGGTTACACCAAGAACAGGAGAGTAACGCCTTTAAAACCCTTACTGGGGTGTTTTATAGGCTAGGAAATGAGGCAGGTCTTAAAGGAGAAAGAAAGAAGAACTTACTTCATTTTTCATAACCAGATTTGAAGTGAGCTGTAGCTACCAATAGAAAGAGTATCGTAGTACCAAGCTATACATGTAGCTGAGAAAAACTCTAGAGTAGCATCAGCATCCTAAGACATGGAGGAGAGGGGAGAAATTTTCCAAAGTGAAAACAAGATACCGGGGGTCCAATGGTAATGCAGCGGGTTAAGCGCAGGTGGTACAAAGCGCAAGGACTGGCATAAGGATCCCAGTTCAAGCCCCCGGTTCCCCACCCACAGGGGAGTCGCTTCACAGGCGGTGAAGCAGGTCTGCAAGTGTCTATCTTTCTCTCCCCCTGTCTTTCCCTCCTCTCTCCATTTCTCTCTGTCCTATCTAATGATGACAACAACAATAATAACTACAACAACTATAAAACAATAAGGGCAACAAAAGGGAAAATAAATAATAAAAAATTAAAAAGAAAAGAAAACAAGATACCATTAACTGAAAAGGCACATCTTTGTTTAGAAACGGGTTGTGCACATGGTATTTTGACTCTTACTAAAAAGAGAAGGAGAACCTTTCCTAGCTGCTGCTCACTTCAAATGAGAAAATGGGAACTCAAATTTTTAATGAATTTTTTTTTATTAATTCATGGCACCAGGCAGTGGCACAGCTGGTTGAGTGCACGTGTTCCAATGCACAAGGACTGGGGTTCAAGCCTCCAGCCCCCACCTGCAGGCAGAATGTTTTATAAGTAGTGAAGCAGGTCTGCAGGTATCTCTTGTTCTTTCTTTCTCTGTCTCTCTTGATGTCTCTCTGTCTCTACCCAATGATTAGTAAATCGAATTAAAAGATTTATTAATGAGAGAGAACCACAGCATCACTCTGACACGTGTGAGGCTGGGGATCAGATTCAGGACATAGTTTAAAGTCCAATACTTTATCCACTGAGCCCCACCATCCAGGAAACTTAGTGAAGAAATATCAACAAGAAGTATATTAATAATAATAATAATAATAATAATAATAATAATAATAATAGCAAGTTGAGAGCGCAGTGGGTTAAGCACAGGTGGTGGTGAAGCAAGTCTGCAGTTGTCTATCTTGCTGTCCCCCTCTCTGTCTTCCCCTCCTCTCCACATTTCTTTTTGTCCTATCCAGCAATGACAACTTAAATATCAACAACAATCACTACAACAATAAAACAACAAGGGCAGCAAAAGGGAATAAATAAATACTAAAAAATTTTTTAAAAAGAAAGTAAAAAAAATCAAGTTAAAAATGCTATCATGGCCGGGTAGTGTCACACCTTGTGGAGCACGTGTTACCATGTGCAAGGGCCCAGGTTTAAGTCCTCAGTTCCCACCTATAGGAGGGAAACTTCAGGAGCAGTGAAGCAGTGCTGCAAGTGTCTCTCCTTCTCTCTCCCTATCTCCGCCTTCCCTATCAGTTTCTCTCTTTTTCTATATAATAAGTAAGTATTAAAAATAAATTATCATCTTAACATGGTTAACTTAGGAGAAGTTTAAAGAGCCAAAAGATCAAAAGAAAATATTTATAAAAGTAAGATGAAAGAAAAGAATGAAGAGGTTGTTGTGAATTTGATCTTTATTTTATTTTTAATTTATCTTTCATTTTTATTAGTGATTTAATATTGATTTACAGAATTATAAAATAAAGGGGTATAACTCCATACTGTTCCCACCACCAGAGTTCTGTGTCCCCATCTCGCTCCAGCAGATATTAGAATAGTTCTCCCCAGGTCACAGATATGGGTTGATAATCTGTCTGTTTATCTATCTATCTATCTATCTACATCTGTACCTATCTATCTCTAGCTATCTATATTATTATTAATATTGTTGTTGTTTTGGCTTCCAGTGTTATCACTGGGGCTCAGTGCTGGCACCACAAATACACTGCTCCTGGCAACCATTTTTTCTTTTTTTTTTTTCCTCTCTCCATTTTTTTTTTCAATAGGACAGAGAGAAAAATCAAGAAGGGAGGGGTCAATAGAGAAGGAGAGAGAAAGAGAGACACCTGCAGAGGACCAGGCAGTAGCACAAAGGGTTAAACGCACATGGCGTGAAGCACAAGGACCAGCGTAAGGATCCTGGTTCGAGCCCCTGGCTCCCCACCTGTAGGGGGGTCGCTTCACAAGCGGTGAAGCAGGCCTGTCGGTGTCTCTCTTTCTCTCTTCCCCTCTCTGTCTTCCCCTCCTCTCTCGATTTCTCTCTATCCTATCCAACAACAATGACATCAATAACAATAATAATAACCACAACAATGGTAAAACAAGGACAACAAAGGGAAAATAAATGAATAAATAAATATGTTAAAAAGAGAGAGAGAGAAGCCTGCAGACCTGCTTCACCACTTGTGTAGTGTCCCTGCTGCAGATGGGGAGTGGGGGCACGAATTAAGGACTTTGCACATAGGACTATGTGTGCTTAACTAGGTTCCTCACTGCCAGGATATGTATATATGTGGGACTATGTGATAGCTTGGTAGAGCATAGGGGAGCTCTCCCATCCTTGGATGGAGGTCTTGATAGACACCCCACTTGTTAGTCTCTCTCGTCATAGAGGTGAGCCAAGAGGGAAAATGTCTCCCAGACTAAGCTTGCCTTGTTAGTCTCTCAAGCCCACAGAGACCTCACTGCCCCTCTCCATTAACTGCAGGCCACATGGCCGCCTACTTTAAGATTCATTTACTCAAAGTTCACCTAATCTTCTGATCGCAGAGGAGGACACACCATATCACACACTCCTAGCAGTGCCTTTTGATGTCCTCAATTTGCATCAAACCTTGCTTATCTTCTCTCTGTCTTGCCTTAACTGGTTCAACCCCTATTCTCCTCTCAAAAGCCTCTGGGTAATTAAATGCCTGCCTCGGGAGACTAATTATCTTGACCTTTATGTATCTGCATCAATTCTTGTCATACCAGCCCCCTACCATAGGGGCAAGCTGACCTTTAAGAAACCTGTAATTTCTGACATATTTGAATAATGTTCTTTGTTTGGTTTTCTATTTAAAACTCTTGCCCACCTGCTAATAAACGAGATTTGAGATTTGAGAGCACATCATTTCTCCCCGGTGTCTATACTTCGTGTTGTCCCTTGAGCGAGCGAGAGACAGCCGGTCGGTTGCCTTCCTGCTGGTGTCACCCCGCGTGAACGCCAACATATCTATACATCCCATTTTTTTAAAAGATAGATTAAAGCATTTTTATTTTTATAAAGATTTTATTTATTTATTAATGAGAAAGATAGGAGGAGAGAGAAAAAACCAGACATCACTCTGGTACATGCACAGTCAAGGATCGAATTCAGGACCTCATGCTTGACAGTCCAACGCCTTATCCACTGCGCCATCTCCTGGGCCACTTTTTTGCCCATTTTCATTAACTTTGATGGTTCACCTTTACTCCCGTTCTAAGTCACACCTATGCCTACTATTGCTGAGTGCCCTTCCTTTTTTCTTTTTCTCACTCAGATCAACAAAACCGCCTGACTCCCTGGCATTTTCCAGATTCACTTCCCTTTCAGTGATGGCAGAAAATAAAACAAAGATTCCTGGTGACAAAGGTTTCAGATCCCAGTAGAATTGGGGTTCAAGGCCCTCTAATCATCATCAGCTATTATTTCCCACGTGTAATAGAAGTTTTCTGATCCCAGACATCCTGATAGTTTTTATTAGAAATCCTACTGTTACTTTTGCTTCTGTACTTGAAAAATAGACGTGTTTTGTCTGCAAGGTCCATTCCTTTGAATATTGACACTATGAGGCTTGTCTTAATACAAAAATCCTACTCTAGGCTGAAGTCTGGATATGTCAGAGATTTTGCTTGGCCCACAGGCTAAAAGAGAAGGGTGGATTGCCACATGCCTCTCATCCATAACTCCGATGTCTAGCTCCTGCCCTAAGGGTCTGGAGACTGTGTACATGGGGTAACTGGAATAAACCCAATATCTTATGGCATCAAAAAGACTGTAACTGACATAATGACATGTGGACAGTGACCGTTTCAAGCACCCTTACCCTGATATCCCCACCCCCAGATTGTGTTCTGATCTTTATGTGCTGTATAAGCACCTGTTACTTGTGTCTTAACATTTACTCCTAAGTATATATTTTACTTATCTTTAATCTTCCTTGTTCCATTTTGTTGTAATGTTTAATTTTTATGAATAAATACTCCTAGGAGATTGGGATGGACAAGCACACACTTGACACTGTCCCAGTTTAGGATGTGTTATGTATCCCACCTGGCCTCTTCTGGTTAACTGTATGGCAGCTGGCTTATTCTCTCCCCACCCTGGGGAGCAACTAATCTCAAGGCCCTGGCATCTGGCTTAGGTCCTCTGCATCTGTGCCTTTTCATCCCCACCTCTGGGAGTTTGGACTAAAAATTTTTTTTAGGGTATAGAAGATGGGAGTTCTGGCATCTGTTACTGCTTCTCTGTTGGACATGGACTTTGGCAGGTCAATTGATACCCACATCCTGTTTTTATTTTTCCCTAGTGGGGTAGAGCTCTGGAGAGGTGAGGTTCCAGGACACACTGGCGAGGCCATCTGCCTAGGAAGTCAGGATGGAATCATAGTAGCATCTGGAATTTGGCAATGGAAAGAAAGTAAGATATAAAGCAGAACAAAATGTTTAATAAACGAGAACTAAGGGGGGTCAGGCAGTAGTGCAGGTAGCACATGGGTTAAGCACACATGGTGCCAAGTTCAAGGACCTGAGTAAGGTTTGAGCTCCCAGCTCTCTACCTGCGGGGGTGGGGGGTGTCACTTCACAAGTGGTGAAGCAGGTCTGCAGGTGTCTCTCTTTCTCTCCTCCTCTCTGTCTCCCTGCCAGGATAGCCTGAGGGTACTTCTTCCCGAGCTAGTGCTCTCTGGGCTGGAGAGAACTCAACTGGAGCCGATCTAGGCTGCTGCGTGGGAGAGGGATCAGGAACTCGTGCAGCACCAACTTCGCAGGAGATGCACTCTGGAACTCTCGGAGCCGGAAAGCAATTTCCAAGTGTCTTTAATCAGAAGAGCAGCTGTTTTTATACTCTCCAAGTAGGGTGGAAACAGGATGTGATATAGAGAGGGTGGAGAGAAAAGTGACTGGTGAAAATCAGAGTGTGACAAAGAAGGGATCAGTGTGTGACAAGGAGGGGGTGGAGCAGGAGAGAATCCTATCATAGAACCACCAATGCCCTGGAGTGCTTTATGTAAAAGTGATTTATGTAAATAGACCAAAGATTTGGATCAGTAAAATCCCTATATAGGCATATGGTTAAGCAGAAGCCAGGGGGAGATGGCAACTACCCAACATCTCCCCCTTTCTTTTTAACTTTTTGCCATAGTATCAGGAGTGCGGGGCACTTTGTGAGGCAGGGAGACTGATAAGAGGCACACCTTTTTTGGGGTTCTACTGTCCCTCCTTGCTCAACCTCTCCGTGGAGAGAGAGACTAACAGGATTGACACACCCCTCAGGCTCAAGCCCTTCCAAGCTCAACCATATCCTCACAATTCCCCAACATCTTCCTCTTACTTAATGGCCATATATAACTGGGTCAATGTCTGTAAAAGGCTTCATCTCTGTCAGGGGAATAGCAGTGTAGGGGTGAACGGAAACCTGTTGGGAAGAAAGCAGAATGATAGTGTGTAAGTGTCTTCAAAAATCACTAGCACAAGACAGGGAGGGATAAGTAAGAGTAGCAAGAGAGAGAGTGAGCCTGATGGGTGGAGGAGTGGGGGCCTGATAAGACGAGGGGCTAGAGGGGTGATCTGGCATTGCAAAATCCCGAGTCAGCTGGCGGTAAGTTCTATGAACTGCTACAGTCATTCTTCAAGAAGTCCAGCAGTATAAAAGGAGTGTCCAGCAAGTTCTATAGAAGCATCAGTCCAATGTCAACGGCCAGGAAATAAATGCCACACGTCTATCTTGATGGAGGAGGACGGCCACCGGAACTTTTCTTCTCTGTAGAGAGTGACCTGGAACCGCCAAAACATGATGGGCGAAACAGAAGCAGGAAGAGCAGACACCGATGGTTGAGAGAAAGGCAGTAGGAAAGTCTTGTCCTTTGGAGTCTGTGAATCAGGTTCTCCAGATCGTGTCAGGTCACATCATGGGTTTCGGGGGATGGCTGTAATTGTGGGTGATGTCAGAGGTCAGGGGTCCAAGATGGATTTCTGGGGATTCTATATGAGCAGATGCTTCTTTATGCGAAGGCTTGTCATAGCTGTAGTCAATTACTTATGAAAAAACTTTGTAACAAATTAGAAGTTTACTACAATTGATAACTCAATGATTATAACTGGTTTAGGTATCTTTATAATTTTGTGTAAAGGTCATCTTACGTGACCTCATGTAGCAGTCTTTATATAGCAAAGTTTTCATACCAAATTTAAGTTACATATATTGATTCTTAACTATTTTTACATTGGGTTTTTAAACAAACTCAGGTTACTAGAGTTAACACATTTTAGTGACAATTTTTTTTTTTTGGTACATTTACAATATCAGATTGATGCCAAATTTGTTGTGGATTAATTTCCACAAGATAGCTTACAGGACATTTTTGGGGGCCCTCCAAAAATGTCCTGTATAGAGAATTTGTATTTTAACTTAGGAGATGATGAATTGTCACATTGAATATTTAGAGTTTTACCTTAAACACTCAGTTACTTAAATGAATTGATTTTACCTCTTCTCGTAAAAATGTAACTTCGAAGTTACAATTTAACTGTCAAGTTAATGTTTACCAAACTTGAAACATGCATATTAAACATATAGTTTATAACACACAGGAGGAGAAAAACTTGTAAATAAGATATATCATTTCAAATGTGAATTTAGAACTACTGTCATAGTTGAACCATCTTTACTCACACAGTTTAAGACTAAACATTTCATATTGATATCAAGACTTAAAAAAGAAATCAAAAGGGGGAATGAACAATTTTTGGACTGTTTCTGGACGTCTCCAGAAACCATGGCTGCGTCCAGCCGTTTGATATAAAGTCAGTTAACTTTCAGAGTACTCTGAGCACAATGGGTCATACAAAAATTTTGGTCACTCAACTCACTCAATTTTTTTTTTCACTCACTCACTCACAAAACACAACTGGCCAGTCATAGCATAAGACATTCATTCGGGGGGGGGGGGAGAGTTCTGTGAATCAGATTTTTTTTTTTTGATTCTGCCATGCTGTATTATGGATCCTGGGGTGCATCCTGTAGCCAGTCTTCTTGCAGCCAGTCTTCTTGCAGTGTTTCTTGTTCTTCAGGGATATCAGCGCCATCATGTGGGTATTGCCGGACATGGCGGGCAGGAACCCAAACAGGCTTGGAGTAATTTTGTGGAAAAATACATGCGAAACCCCTCCCCATAGTCAACAGGGGGTCAGGTCCTTTCCAAATTTTATCAAGTGGGTCTTTCCATTTGACTTTAATAGCTGGGAGGGTGGGTGGTGTTTGCCAATGAAGAATTATAGGAGGTTGGTCTGAGTTTTTGTAAATATTAAAGAGATTTAATGTAGTTAAGGCTTTTGCCAGCTGGATATTAGGGGGGTACATTTCCCCTTTTTCTTTATTTAATTGAGCCTTAAGAGTTTGATGGGCCCTCTCAACAATGCCTTGTCCCTGTGGATTATACGGAATGCCTGTAGTATGAGTAATGTTCCAGAGGGAACAAAAATCTTTAAATTGTTTGCTGGTAAAAGCAGGTCCATTATCCGTTTTAAGTTGAAGAGGTAAGCCCATTACAACAAAACAGGAGAGCGTATGGCTTATAAGCTTTTTTGAGTTTTCTCCAGTTTGAGGTGTAGCCCACATAAACTTAGAGAAGGTATCAATTGAGACGAACACATATTTTTGTTTGCCAAAGTTAGGTATGTGGGTAACATCAATTTGCCAAAGAGCGTTGGCTTTTAAACCTCGAGGATTAACCCCTAGAGTCTGAATAGCAGGTGTTTTTATTAGACCTGCACAGGAGGAACATGTAGCAAGAATACGTTTTAACTGTGGCAGAGGAATATCAGGAAATCGAGCTCGAAGACCTTTAAGATTAACATGGGTTAGGGAATGAAAGTCAGCAGGATTAGAGACAGAGGCTAGGAGAATTCCTGTGGAGGCAAGGCGGTCAGCTGCAGCATTCCCTTCGGACAGGGGACCAGGAAGAGGGCTGTGGGAACGTAGGTGCTGAACATACAGTGGATGGGTTCGAGAACAGAGCATAGAGGCAATTTGAATTAAAAGAGGAGAAAGTGGGTTGTCATCAATTCTTACATAAGATCGAGCAAGCCATGGAAGTAAGTTAACAGTATACACACTGTCAGAAAAAAGGTTGAAGGATTCTGGTACAGCTTTTAATGCAAGGAAAACAGCATAAAGTTCTTTGTACTGAGGGGAATTATCAGGAAGTTCAGTAAAGAGAGGTTTGGGGTATTGCTGGTCTGGATAATATATAAGGGCAGCAGCTCCCTTTTTTCCACCATCAGTGAACACTGTAGGAGCAGAGGGGATGGGATCTCGAGAGAAAAGTTTAGGTACTAGTAGAGGCAACAGAGGTAAAGAAGCTATCAAATTATTAGAGGGAAAATGATTATCTAATTGTCCTGGAAAACCCATTAAACTTATGGCAAAACGAGAATGGTGGCGTATGAGCCATTCTGTATCAGTGAGAGAAAAGGGAAGAATGATTGAATCTGGTTCCCTTCCTAAGACCTGAACCGATCTGTTTCTTCCTTGGAGAACCATAAATGCTAAGGCATCAATCTCGGTAAGGAGTCTTGGAGCTCCACCTACTGGCGTATGAAGCCATTCGAGAACGCCATGTTTCTGCCACAATGCCCCCACTACCGTGGGGGTGGAGTTAAAGATTAGAAGATTTACTGGAGAGGAGGGGGAGAATCGAACGAGGTGCATGTCCTGGAGAGCCTGGTTAACTTTTTCCAGAGCCAAGGATGCTTCGGGGGTTAACATACGCTTTGAGGAGGGCTGTTTGTTTCCTTTTAACAGATCGAACAGTGGTTGCAGGCAGCTCGTAGGCAGATAAAGATACTGCCTAAGCCAATTCAAATTTCCAAGAAAACTTTGTAAAGAAGCAAGAGTGAGATTAGAAGGAAAAGTAACACAAGGTTTTAAAGGACGAATCTGCGTTAGGGAAATCTCTGAGCCTAAGAAAGATATTGGAGGGATTAGCTGTATCTTCTCAGGAGCTACATTAAGTCCACTTCTCTTTAAGGCAGGGATTAGAAAATCACGTAGGGCGGAGAGATCTGTATCTAATTCTCCCCATATTAACACGTCATCCATATAATGAAAAACCTTAAGGCCCTTATGAATATATGGAAAAAGGGCAGATTTAACAACCTCTTGACAAATAGTAGGACTATTAGCCATGCCCTGGGGCAGTACCACCCATTCAAATCTATCGGCAGGGCTGGCATTATTAATAGAAGGAACAGAGAAAGCAAAACGTTTACAATCTTGTGGGTGTAAGGGAATAGAGAAAAAACAATCCTGTATATCAATAGCTATGATTGGAATTCCTGTGGGAATTGCGGAAGCAAGAGGCAAACCCCTTTGGGGGGAGCCCCAAACCTGCATGGTTTTATTAACTGCACGAAGATCTTGGAGGAGGCGCCATTTTCCTGAGCGCTTTTTAATTACAAAGACTGGAGTATTCCATGGGCTCCGAGAATGACGAATGTGTCCCAAAGATAACTGCTCTTGGACGAGTTTTTTTAAAATTTCTAGCTTCTCCCTAGGCAAAGGCCACTGTTCCACCCAGACAGGCTCATTAGAAAGCCAATCTAAGTGGGGAGTTGTTACGAACAGTGGCAGTTAGTATTGGGGGTGCTGGTTGGGTCTAGCAGTCTCACAGGAGTGAGTGTGGTGTCCTGCAGAGGTGTCTGAGGATATCACTACATCTAAAGATTCCAGCAAGTCTCTTCCCAATAAATTGGTGCTTATATCAGCTATTAAAGGCTGAAAGCGTCCGGTAGTCCCTTCTGGATCTTCCCACACAAGGGAATCTCGTGTGCGGAATGCCTGAGTCAATCCTCCAACACCATGTAAGTGTGGTCCTGGGAGGAGTTCCCAACTCTGGGGAACCTCTGCTTGTCTTAATATTGTCTTATCTGCTCCCGTGTCAATCAAACACTTAAAAGGAATATTACCAATCTTTACTGTCATAGTTGGGTGACCCCTTTCTAAAACAGGGGTGGTCCATAAAATCTCAGGCTCTGAATTCGAGCTGTTCTCTTGCTCCAGCCGGTTATTTCTATGCTGGAAGTTCCCACATACCACGGGTTCCTCCTTCTGCTCACCCTCTGTTATTGTTACTTGGCGTGATGGGTATAGCGACGGATTGGGTCCCAAGCTGGGCTTCTGTTTGTGGAAGAAGGGCACAGCACCAAGCGGGCGACCTGCTTCCTTCCCTCTTGGGGGCGGGGCTAAGGGAAGCCCCATACCTCGTTTAAATCCCTGTTTACATTTGGCAGAGGCGTGCCGTTCCTATGGAACCTTGACCAACAATCTCTCCTCCAGTGAAATCCTTTCTGGCATCTGGGACAAGGCATTCGTGGTCTCTGATTCCCTGTCTGGAGGCGGGGTTGCCCTGATTGGAGGTGGGGTCGCCCTGACTGGAGGTGGGGTCGCCCTGACTGGAGGCGGGGTCGCGGTCTATTTTCTGGACATTGGTTACGCCAATGCCCTTGGCGACCGCACTGAAAGCAAGCTCCTTTTTGCTTATGTAAGGTAGCTGCATAGACCTGTAACATAGGTCCTTGAAAAGAGCTTGATCTGAGATCCTGTGTAGCTAGAATCCAAGTATCTGGGTGTTCGTTTTTAAGAGTGATACAGGCCTGTCGAAAATGCGGAAGCATTCCATCCCAGACTATGGATCGCAGAAGGAGAAAACGAGCGTCAGGATTATAAATCTTCCTTTCCAAACTCGACTGGACCCTGGCAATGAATTTAGCGAGGGATTCATCAGGTTCTTGTTGCAGGGAGAGAATGGGGGCTGAGGCTGCTCCCATGGGTGGTGTTAATCGCTCCCATGCTTTTAATGCACACAGGCGTACTTGATCAAAATACCCCGCTGGAAACTTGGCTTCCGCCTGTTGAATCCCTGTTTCTAATTGGCCTGTTCCAAACAATGCATCAAAATTACCCTCTGGCTGATTTTGAATATTTTTCCGCGATTGTTGTAAACATTCGTTTCGAAAGAATGCCTCCCATTGCAGGAAGAGGGGGCCTGGGAGCGTAGCACGAGTCACATCTCTCCAATCTTGAGGGGTATTAAGGTTCTGAAGCAGGCCTTGTAAAATGGACCTGGTCCATGGGGCATGAACACCGTCATCTTTGATAGCCTGGCGTAGTTCCTTCAGGTCTGTGGCGGAATATGGATACCAGGCCTGAGGTTTTTGTCTATTGGGGGCAACATTGACCGGAAATGTGTGGACTTGCTCTGATAAGTGTGTAGCGGTAGGAGGAGTCATCGAAGTGGAAGCTTCTGGACAAGTGGCCGAAGAAGTGGTTTTGGAGGCTACAGGAGAATTCGGACATGTGTCTATCAAAACAGGGTGGGGTGAAGAAGCAGCCGTGGAGGCAGCAGGAGGTTCCGGACACGTTTCTGCCAAAATGGGGGTGGCCGAAGAAGTGGCTGTGGAGTCCAAAGGAGAATTCGGACACGTGTCTGCCAAAATAGGGGCCTCAGGGCAAGATGCCAAAATAGGGGCCTCAGGGCAAGATGCAGAGGAATTAGGGTGGGTCAAGATCACGACAGGCCTTTGCTTCTTCTTGTTTTTAAGGTGCTGGTTAAGTTCTATGATTACTTCCTTTATCTCTTTGACCTCAGCCTCTAGGTCCTTAAGCCTTTTGAGAGGTTGACCTATATATCCCTTAAAAGCTGCTATGATGATCAACAGGATATAAGGTGAAGCCCCGAGAAAAATGTCCCAGATATATAAAAATTGTATACTGGAAAAAGAATGCAGGATTTGGAAAAGATTTTCCATGGTGGAAAGATCTCCGGAAAACAATAAAAAAGAAAAAAAAATCACAGTGCGTTAACACAATATTGCAGATACCCAAAAGGTGTGTACTTATCTAAGATGTCTTCTTGTAAATCTGCTGCTTACGGGTTCCTGTTCCGGGCGCCAGATGCCGGGATAGCCTGAGGGTACTTCTTCCCGAGCTAGTGCTCTCTGGGCTGGAGAGAACTCAACTGGAGCCGATCTAGGCTGCTGCGTGGGAGAGGGATCAGGAACTCGTGCAGCACCAACTTCGCAGGAGATGCACTCTGGAACTCTCGGAGCCGGAAAGCAATTTCCAAGTGTCTTTAATCAGAAGAGCAGCTGTTTTTATACTCTCCAAGTAGGGTGGAAACAGGATGTGATATAGAGAGGGTGGAGAGAAAAGTGACTGGTGAAAATCAGAGTGTGACAAAGAAGGGATCAGTGTGTGACAAGGAGGGGGTGGAGCAGGAGAGAATCCTATCATAGAACCACCAATGCCCTGGAGTGCTTTATGTAAGTGATTTATGTAAATAGACCAAAGATTTGGATCGGTAAAATCCCTATATAGGCATATGGTTAAGCAGAAGCCAGGGGGAGATGGCAACTACCCAACATCTCCCCTCCTCTCTCTATTTCCTCTCTTTTCTGTCCAACAACAACAGCAATAACAACAATAACAAGGGCAACAAAAATGGAAAAAATGGCCTTAAGAGCAGTGGATTCGTAGTGTAGGCACCAAGCCCCAGCAGATTCCTGGAGGAAAAACAAAACAAAACAAACAACACATACACAAACCCCAAAAAACAAGAACCAGAGAGTACAAATAGAGGAAATAAGAATAAGGACCTTAGGGTGGAAAGAAGCTAGGATGGCTATTTTATATATGTTCCTAAGGGCCCATGATTTTAGTAATCTTTACTTAGTCTTGATAGTTAACATGGTGGTGGACTAGAAAAATTGTCTGGGAAGATGGTGTCAGGGTTTAGAATAGAATTTGAATGCCAGATTAGGACAGAGAACAGCTCCTACACTTGAAAAAAATATATAAATACAATGAACTGTTTACCACATTGATCTGACACAAGGACCCCTATATATATTTTCATATTTAGCACTGGAGCTGAATTAAAAAATAAAATGAAAATGTTATCCTCTTATTAGCCACTTAACATGGTTAACTCCGGAGAATTTTAGAGATCCAAGAGATCAAAAGATGAAAGTGAGGTGAGAAGGCGAAAAAATGAAGTTATCATGAGTCTATTTGATGTTTATTTTATTCTAATTTTTATGAGCTACTAAAGTCTTGCTTGGCTCTAATATAGACCAACTGAGTGTTGATCCTGCATGCATGAACGGTCCTCTATTTATTCAGCCTTGTTGTTGATTCTTCTCTCTCCCTCTCCCTCTCCCTCTCCCTTTCTCTTTCCTCTCTCTCTCAGTTTCCACCAGGGTTGTAGCTGGGGCTTGTTGCCCACACTATGAATATACTACTCCTGGTGACAGAATCTTTTTTTTCTTTATTCGATAGGATAAGGAGAAACTGGAGCAGGAGATGAAAGAAAGAGAGAAACTTCGCCACTTATGAAGCTCCCCCTCCTTCCCCCCACCAAAGGGGCTTGGTCCTGTATCCTTATCTTATGCAGAGTAACGATGCTTTCAAACTGGCAAGCCACTGACCAGCTCCAGTGATAACTTTTTAAAAATGGATTTTGAATGTTTGTAATAAAATCTCTGGAGGGACTTATGTAAAAGTAATGCTTGTGTCTGGCTTTGGGATTAATTCTTGGCAGTTTTTCCCATTTGTATATCTGTGTTCTAACAATTAAAAAGAATGAAAGCTAGGCTACATGGTTAAGAAAAATTTCTAAGGCTTTATGATGTTGACTGTACTTAATATTTTGGTGCTATCTTTAATATTGAAAATATGTGGGAAGTGGGGACTACAAATTACAAGTTTTAAAGAAAAAAAACACATAAGTTGCTATGATTAAAAAGAAGAAGAAGAAAAGGAAACCGCTTTGAGAGTTTTAGACACAGCCTTAAATTTTGCTCAATAAAATACTGGCTTGTCAGAAAAGTTATGATGTACTTTTCTATGTTTTTTTTTCCATGCAAAAACATGTCATGGATTTTCCAACAACCCAAATAACTAAAATATCTCCAATTTCTTACCATAAAATAAGAATGTATGAGATAATTTCCAGGACGTCTTCCTCTGATGTTTTTTCTGCAATTTCAAGATGAGATGGCATGGCTGTGGCAAACTACTGCCACCTGGTGGTAGTTATCTAAACTGTAGAGGCTATATTTAAGGTAAAATCACCGCCTGTCACTTGTTCATGTTATACATACCTAATACCTCTGTATTGGGCAGGTGTTAACATCATCATTTAAGTTGAGTGAAGTATATGAGACATAAGTTGTTATATGGTAGCCACATGACCTTGACAACATCACTTACGCTGGAGTGTCTTCTCATCTGAAAGATGATATCAAGTCAACATTAGAACATCTGCCCATGGCAGACTATTTGGTCAGTTAACAGTAACAATTATCCTCAGTTATCATACAGTAGGGGGAGATATACACAGCAATCTGTGCAACAAATGACTTGCCTTGAAAAGATAATAAAAGGTGGATGGGGGTAGTTAGCATAATGGTTATGCAAAAGAATCTCAGGTTCAGTCCCCCACACCACCATATACCAGAGCTCTGGAAAAAAAAAATCCTACATAAGATAATAAAAGGAGCCAGTCAGTGGCACCCCCAGTTGAACGAACATTCATATCACCATGCTCTGGGACCCAGGTTCAAGTCTCGGCTCTCCATCTTCAGGGAAGAAACTTCACAAGTGGTGAAGCAGTACTGCAGGTATCTCTCTTTTTAGCTTTTTTTTTTTTTTTTTTAATAAGACAGAGAAATACAGACAGACAGAGATCAGAGTGCTACTCAGCTCTGGGTTATGGTGGTGCTAGGAACTGAACTCGGGGCTTCAGAGCCTCAGGCATGAGATTCTTTTGCATAACCATTATGCTATCTTCCCAGTCCTCTCTTTCTTTATCTCCCCCTTCCTCTCAATTTCTCTCTGTCTGGAGTACAAACAAACAGGCAGGAAATTGTTAGAACTTTTTAAAAAGCTAAGTTGCAGGTCTGCTTTCGAAGGCCCAAAATACCAGGAAGCAGTGGCAAGCTAGGCGAGTCTGGACCTTGAGAGCTTGTTTGGAGGTTCTAGCAGGGAAGCACAACTACTCTATACTCTCTGCCGAAGACCGGTGGGTCTCTATTCAAGGAAGGTCATCCATCCTCTTTGATCGAGCTTGTAGCTTCGGGAGGGACGCACGTGGAGAGGTGAGGGAGGAAGGGGACACCCGCCTAGTTAGCCAGACCAGCAGAATCAATCCTGGCAATGAATGGGGTGGCAGATGTCACAGCCTGATGGTCCTCACATCCAGACTTTGGACCACAAAGTAGCAGCATCACACCTGAACTTTGGGAGAGCTGGTGTTAATCTAGTGTCTGTGACAAGTATGTTAAGATCATCTCCAGAACTGCCAGAGTATAAAGAAAGATGAAAGAAAGATGGGTGAAAACTGAGTAGCAGCAAAACTGGGAATGTGAGTGAATCTTTTTTTTCTTTTTTAAATTTTTTAAGTATTTATTTATCTTGGATGGAGAGAGAGAGAAATTAAGAGGAAGGGGGTGAGAGACACCTGCAGTGCTGTTTCACTGGTGTGAAGCTTTCCTTTACAGATGGGGATGAGGGGCTTGAACCTGGGTCCTTCCATATGATGTGTAATGCATGCACTCAACCAGGTGTGCCACTGCCCAGCCCCTGAGGAATCTTTCATTTAAAACAAACAAAGTACTTATTCTCTTTTGTTGCTCTTGTTGTTTTATTATTGTAGTTATTATTGTTGTCATCATTGTTGGATAGGACAGAGAGAAATGGAGAAAGGAGGGGAAGACAAAGAAGGGGAGAAAAAGACAGACACCTGCAGAACTGCTTCAATGCTTGTGAAGTGACTCCCCTGCAGGTGGGAAGCCTGGGCTTGAACTGGGATCCTGACCCCGGTCCTTGCACTTTGTGCCACCTGTGCTTAACCTGCTGCACTACAGCCTGACTCCCCTGAGGAGTCTTTCTAAGATGATTTAAGACACTATCCAGATAATAAATGAATTCCCCCCCTAGTGGCTGGAGACACCCTTCAACGGGTAGAGATTAGTGTTCCTGAGGCTCCCCCTCCTCTTTCTACATCTTTTTGTCACTTGGGTTACCACTTGGGTTACCTCTGGAGCTCACTGCCAGCACAACTCCACTAATCCCAAAGGTTTTTCTTTTCTTTCTTTCTTTCTCTTCTTTTTTTCTCTTTTTTTCTTTTTGATAGAGGGTGAGAAATGGGGGAGAAGAGACAGAAAAGGAAAGACATTATAACACCACATATGAACTTTCTCCTTTACAGCTGCTCCCATGTAGTGACCTGGGCTTGAACCCAGGTCCTTGTGAATGGAATCATGTGTGCTTAGCTGGGCTTAGCTGCCTGTCACTCATACATAGCTCCTGATTCTGTCTCAACAAGCACTACAGTACTGCTATCTTCTCTCTCTTGAGATCTCTCTCTCTGGTGCACGGAAAAACTGTTAACCATGAAATAAATAATCCCCCCCCTTTGTTACCCTTGTTGTAGCCTTATTGTGGTTATTATTGTTGTTGGTGTTGTTCATTGTTGGATAGGAAAGAGAGAAATGGAGAGAAGAGGGGAAGACAGAGAGGGGGAGAGAAAGACAGACACCTGCAGACCTGCTTCACTGCCTGTGAAACGACCCCCCTGCAAGTGGGGAGCCGGGGGCCCCAACCGGCATCCTCATGCCGGTTCTAGAGCCCTGCGCCATGTGAGCTTAACCCACTGCGCTACCGCCCGACCCCCAAAATAAACACTTTTTAAAAAGTCCTTTAGAAAGTACACTGCAGCCTTGGAGGTGAAACTATGGCTAAAGCATTGAACTTAAGGGAGTTGGGTGGTAGCACAGTGGGTTAAGCACACGTGGCGCAAAGCGCAAGGACTGGTCTAAGGATCCCAGTTTGAGCCCCTGGCTCCCCACCTGCAGGGAAGTTGCTTCACAGGCAGTGAAGCACGTCTGCAGGTGTCTATCTCTCTCCCTCTCTCTGTCTTTCCCTCCTCTCTCCATTTCTCTCTGTCCTATCCAACAATGACGACATCAACAACAATAATAACTATAAAAACAACAAGGACAACAAAAGGGAATAAATAAAGTAAAATATTTTTTAAAAAGAGAACTTAAAAGCATGCGGTTTTGAGTTCAATACCTAATGTTACATATGGTACAATGACGCTTTTGTTCTCTCTCTCTTTCTCTCTCTCTCCCTCCCTGTCTGCCTGTCTCTCCTCTCATGTGAAACGGCCTCATATAAAATAAATAAAATAAACCTATAAAAATAAATGAACTGCCATCACTGGCACAGGGAGGCTAAAATGCACTTAGAGTTAGAAAAACAACCAAAGTTGGGAGTCAGGCGGTAGCACAGCAGGTTAAGTGCACGTGGCGTAAAGCACCAAGGACCAGCATATGGACCCCAGTTTGAGCCCGGGCTCCCCACCAAGTGGGTCCTTCTCAAGCGGTGCAGCACATCTCCAGGTGTCTTTCTCTCCCCCTCTGTGTCTTCCCCTCCTCTCTCCATATCTCAATGTCCTATCCAACAACGCCGACATCAATAACAACAATAATAACTACAATAGAACCAGGGCAACAAAAGGGAATACATAAAAAAATAGTTTAAAAAATAAATTTAAAAAAATCTAAACAAAAAAAAATATCACTTAGAAAAGAAAAACTACCAAGGCGGAGAGTAGACAGCATAGTAGTTATGCAAACAGACTCTCATGCCTGAGACTCCAACATCCCAGGTTCAATCCCCCGCACCACCATAAACCAGAACCGAACAGTGTTCTGGTAAAATAATAATAATAAATAAAATAATTAAAAAAAAAAAACAAAGCACAGTAGCTGCAGCTCCAGACTCTGAGGACAGTGTTAACCACTCAGGAGCATTTTAATGAGCATTAAACCAAACAGGCCTGGCCTTCTCACCACCCCACATTGCTCAGTGCATAAGAAAGAAACAAACTTTCTCTATTATTATTTTCTTTCTTTTTTTTTAAAGATCTTTTTTAAAAATATATATTTATTTTATTTATTTATTCCCTTTTGTTGCCCTTGTTGTTTTATTGTTGTAGTTACTATTGTTGTTGTCGTTGTTGGATAGGACAGAGAGAAATGGAGAGAGGAGGGGAAGACAGAGAGGAGGAGAGAAAGATAGACACCTGCAGACCTGCTTCACCGCCTGTGAAGCGACTCCCCTGCAGGTGGGGAGCCGGGGTTCGAACCGGGATCCTTATGCCGATCCTTGTGCTTTTCGCCACCTGCGCGTAACCCGCTGCGCTACAGCCCGACTCCCTCTATTATTATTTTCTAATGTGCCAGAGTCTGGAGGGGAAGTAGTATAACAAAGTACACGTCTGTGGGTCCATTCTCTTTGAGTGTTAGAAAGGGCATTAGGTGGAAAGGAACATCACAGCCTGAGTGTGACCTACTTTGAACCCGTTAAATTTACAGTGGCTTAGCTTTCAGTTGACATGAAATATATATATATATATATATGTTTTCCTGGCATCTTAGAGAAGCAGGCAATTTCAGAGGTGATGTTTTGACAAATAGTAGCATAGATCAGGATAAATGGCAGCAAGTTCTCATAAAATAGACTTGGACTAGAGCGAAAGCAAATAGTGATACAATTCCCTGCAGTTATGTGATTGGAATGGAGACGTTATATGGTTGGGAATGATAGGGGGACTTATATTAGAAAAAGACTAATGCTGTTTGGGGGTACTGTCAGCTGGAGAGTGTAAGATAAGTCCATGATATGTTTGAGTAATATGGTTCAGCAAAAAAAAAGGGGGGGAAGGGAGCCTGTTGACTGAGACTGTGTTCTATTATCATAAAAGAGATGAAATACTTTCTCACAGTCAGAAAAATCAATATGCAGCCCAAGAAGGGAAGCTGTTTGATGATAAGGTAATAAAAACTTCAAAGAATGACTTTTAAAAAAATGTTGCCTAATTCACTTCAGCCTAAACTGATCCCCATCCCCTTCTCACGCTGTCCGCCAGCCCTTTCCCTGGAATATGTGACCCAGTCTCCTTGGAGTCATTACCGACTTTCCTTGGAGTGGAAACTGTGTCAGACTCTAGGCATGAGTGGGAGGGAAATTGGGGCTGGCAGAAAGAGAGAGAGAGGAAGTGTTTTTTCACTTGAGAATCCGGAGTAAGTGCCGACATGGTTTCACATGGATCTGAGGACACCGGTATATTCAACCAATGTGGTGACATATTCCTTTACTGAGTCACTGGGTCTCTGAGTCCCTCTCCCTCTCCCTCTCTCTCTCTCTCTCTCTCTCTCTTTCGTCTTTTGCAAGTGATCCCAAAAGTCCCAGCTTCTTCCCTCTCCAGCCCCAACCCCGTGAATCTTTTTCCTTTCTTCCATCTGGGGAATGTTGATTACTTCACCCCCCCCCCACCCTCCTCCTACCCCCCTCCACACACATATTACATCCTGAACCCCCATTCACATGTATTCTGGATGGAAAAAAAAACCCTTTTCCTTGCATAACTTCACTTCCTCACTTCATAAGCACATCTTTTGCAGGGTTTGAACACTAACCTCAGTTGACTTCAGAGTGGCACTAAGCAGAGCCTGTGTTTCCTAGGCCAAAGTAGACAAAGTACAGTTCAAGGCTTAGTTCATGCCAGTTGATGCTGCGTGAGATAGGACAGGAGTTGGTTCCCTTCACCGAGTTTGAGAGCCAGCCTCTTCCCCTCTCCTGGAGTTCACAAGGGAACTTGCAGTACACTTGTACTAGGGCTGGGGCCGGGGCAGTGCCTCGCTTACGGAAATATAGCTGAGTAGCAGAGAAAAAGAGTTTTGATTTTAAATATAGTTTTATTCACACAAGACAATGTCTACATCGGACACCTTTTGTTTTGGAGTGGGGGAGATAAAAGATGACCCATTTGCCACATTTAACCTGTGCTTTCTCCCTAAGGCTTATTTGTGGGCATAGATACCATCTTTCAAACTGTTTTGTTCTGATCTAATTCCATGCTAACTTTTGTTTGGAGCAATTTATGTGCCTAAACTGGAATGCAGACAGTAGGAGGTAGAGGGAGAAACTTTCACAATGCTAAATACAGATTTTCTCCATGATCCCAAAGTAGAGCCTGAATAATCGAGGAAGCAACTGCCATTCATTTCAAGGGAAGATGATTTTTAGTGTTTCAGACCTCTATGTGCCTACCAAAACAGAGCAAACAGCTCAGAGAACCTCAGACAGCACTAACAGGTAGTAAAAGCAGCAACTATATACTACACCCACCACCTTCTAAAGCAGTTCTTGGAAAAGAAAGAGAGAAAGAAAGAAAGAGAGAAAGGAAGGAAGGAAGGAAGGAAGGAAGGGAGGGAGGAAGGAAGGGAGGAAGGAAGGAAACAGTTGCCAGTAGAGCAGGGCTTTATCTCTGTATTTACGACATCTAGAAGGTCTGCTGCAAAGGAAGCATTGAGCTAACCTTTCCGCTCTAGTCATAAAAATGAAAATCTTTTTTCATCTCCATTCTTTCGGGAATAAAGCTACTAATGTATCAATACACAGAGGCTTCCTGGAAACCTTTGAAAACTGGGGACTGGCTCTATCTTCCAGCTGCTGGGCTAGTTGTGTGAACAGTTAATAGTTGTGCTTAAACAGGGCGTTTGGTTAAGCTGGGGAGAATTCTTCCCAGGGTCCGAACTGGCTTTTTAGCTTTCTTAAAAATTTAGTTCATCCAGGGGGAGTCGGGCAGTGGGCAAAAGGTTAAGTGCACATAATACTAAGCACAAGGACCTGCTCATACAGAAGCCTGATCAAGAGGAAAAGTAGAGATAAGGAAATAGGGTTCCAACATGTGGTAGGAGGCTCATCAGAGGGACTGGTGCCAGAGCAGACTCCTGCATCTGGGACTCCAGAGACATTTGTCCTTTTAAACTTCAATCCTGCATATGTCAATCAGACACACAAACAGAACACACAAAAGCCCAGTTTACTCCATCTTCTGAACATACAGGGGACATTTTAATAATTTTTGTTGACCCCTCTGTGCTATGGCCTTCCCATCACACAGACTTCAACAGATCAACACGCTGCTTTAATGTCCATGGTGCTTCGGGTAGGGTGAGGTGGAGTGTGGGATTAGGGACAAACACGGTTGCATTTTTGCATTTGGGCCACAAATAAGACAGTAGGATGGAGCTTGATGCAGAACTTCAGTTAAGAATGGGTGGTGCTCTTAATAATTCTGGTTGCTTTTTTTTTAATTAATTTTTTTTTTACATTTATTTATTTTCCCTTTTGTTGCCCTTTTTTTTTTTTTTTAATTCTTGTGGTTACTATTGTTGTTATCGATTGCTGGGCTAGCTTTGCTGGAGAGAGAGAGACAAGGAACTTGTGGCAGTGTGGTAACACAATTCTTTATTGATGCGGATGCCCCAAGTCGGGTGTGAACAAAGCCGGTTTAGGCCACGTAGAGCTAACAAAATGGCCACCTCCTGCTATGCACGGCAGCCCTTCTCCAGGTCGGGATGCGGAAGAGAAAGAGAGGAAGAAAACAGAACAGCAGTGGGCTTTATAGGGTAAAAACCGGAAGTGGCAAGTCGGAAACGGAAATGGCTAGGAAAGGGGGTAGAGAGAGGCAAAAGGCATGCTGGGAAGGTGGAAGCATCCTTAGCAACTGTTGCGATGGTTTTAACTGAATTAGTAATACTCTAAGGGGATAATGTGGTGGGGATCTTTCAGGCAAAACAATGATTATGTAAATAGACCATAGTGTCAGCAATGGAGCATGAAGCAGAGCAGGGGGTTCTGGTTTTAAGGCCCTACAATTGATTTCGTCATTTTTAGATAGGACAGAGAGAAATGGAGAGAGGAGGGGAAGACAGAGAGGGGGAGAGAAAAAGAGAGACACCTGCAAACCTGCTCCACTGCTTGTGAAGCAATTTCCCTGCAGGTGGGGAGCCAGGGGCTTGAACCAGGATCCTTACTCCAGTTCTTGTGCTTGGTGCCACGTGAGCGTAACCTGCTGCACATTGACCGACTCCCTCTTAGTGGCTTTTTATTAAAATACAGAGTATCTCTAAAAGACTCTAAGGCTTGTGGACAGCCAGACAGCTGGCATTTAGGTTATAGTTGCACATTCCAAATTTCCTTTCCTTGAAAGGAAATAAAATCCTAAGTGTAAGCACCATATTTCAGTTTCATAGTCAATACGTTTCCTCTCTTGTCTCTTTCACAAATGCTGTCTTTAGACATCAGGGCAAAGCATTTATTCTCCACAAAGCCTTTCAGACACATGAAATCACTGGAGTGGCATTTTGTAAGCATTCTCAGGTCACAACTAAGTTTTCAACTGTTCTCAGTGTAGCCCAAGTTAAATCACTGTTCTTTAAGAGCTTGTGGCAAAACCAGCCAAGACTTATTCAAGGATGCGGAAAGTAGATTTAAACATGTGCTCCTTTCCCCCAAGTTTTCTCAAGGAAAAAATAGGGACCATAGTAGGGCTAAATAATAGATTTGACAAATCAGTATTGCTCTTTGAATTCATAGTCAGGCAGGAATTTCAGACTTGAACGGACATCCCTTAAGAACTAGCTACACAACTGATACATTGCCCAAATAAGTCTAACATTGCATAGATAGTAACTTTTTTTTTTTTTGAGTTATTTCCAGAATGCTCCATTTTGAGATGGCTATTCATGTGCTAATGACAAGAGAAAGGTTGCCTTTGAGAAAAGAAAATGGAAATGTTCCTTCCTGATAAAGGGTCTTTCAACCTTAGGAAGAGACAGTATCTTCACCTAGGAAACAAAAATTATTACCCATGTTAAAAACTATGTTGAGAATATTGCTGTATACAGGCCTTAGAAAATAATATCCAGGCATCCACTAGATGTCACTTGAGGTCTGCTTTCTTCCCTCTTTCTCATCTTTCTTTCTCTCTCTCATCTGTCTTTCTTTCTTTCTTTCTTTCTCTCTCTTTTGTATCAGATTTCTTTCTTTCCCTCCCAAAAGTTTATCTACAGTTGTGAATCAAGGATTCCCAGTGAGTCCAAACTGGCAGCAAACAAGATGCAGCAATCTCTGAGTGAAAGCAGGCAAAAGTCATTAAAGGAGAACAATGATTCTAACTTTCAATCAGGTTTGGGTGGCTGTAGGGTTTGCATAATCCCCCCTGGCATGTGTGAGAATGAAGAGAAGCCAGCAGCTTTGCCCTCCTGCTGTGTTGAAACAAAACATGGAAAATCGTAATGAACAGCTAGATTTTTCCTGTCTTCCATTTTCCTTTTTCTTCTTCCTCTCTCCTCCACTTATAAGCAAATACTGCTTAAAGAAGAAATGATTTTGCAGCATTTTTCAGACCCATTTTTCCTTCCTTCACATTTCTGCCCACATATTAAATCTATTTTAACTCCACTGTCACAGAGAAAAACATGAGAGGAAGGTAAATGGGGGAGATGCCTGAAAATTTCGCCAGGGCTCTCAGGGATTATCCACTTCCTGTACTTGCCAAACAAACAAACAAACAAAAAACTTAATCATCAGTTCCAGTGGGGACCATGCATCCTGGGGTTTTGCTTTGTGCAACAGCTATTTGTTTATTTATTTTTTAAAAAAACTGTCATTGTAGTTTGGCTTCAGGATGGTTAAATAAGTTTCAGTATTAAGTAAACTTCTCTGACCCTCCCTATTTCCTGTCTTGTCAAACCTTTCCTTGTAAGAATAACAGTGTTCTTTTATTTGGTAGTGTGCAGCATGATGTTTTTGGCTGGCTTAACATTTTTGACTTGCAAAAATGTGTGACCTCAAGTGTGAGCAAAGTGAATGCCTGCTTTAGTACCTCACAGGGTCCTGATCTTAAGAAGGTCCCTGTATAGACATGCTAGAATTAGGAGATAAGGCATCAGTCTGAACATCATAAGAAATAGGAATCCATTTCTTGCTAAGCTATGAAATCAGGAAACCAGTGGCTACTTGGTGACCATTTTGCTGCTGCTACACTTACAGAATCTCTCGATGTGACCTAGCTGTTTGTTCAAAGACTGTACTTTGGATTTACCGTGCTCTGTCTCAATAATTCTGAATTTTAAAAATACATTTTCAAGCCATCATGCAACCTGCGCCTGAAAACGGTACTGCAATTTCAGGTAAGGAAATAGAAGAAATAACTTCCTTGTCTCACCTTTATGTGTCCAGATTAAAATGGCTACCAAAGGGAGTCTATCACATAAGAAGCACCAGAATCAAAGTGTTTGATAAAAGTGGCTACTTGAGGGAGTCGGGCGGTAGCGCAGCGGGTTAAGCACACGTGGCACAAAGCCCAAGGACCAGCTTAAGGATCCTGGCTCGAGCCCCCAGCTCCCTAACTGCAGGGGAGTCGCTTTCACAGGCGGTGAAACAGGTCTGCAGGTGTCTTTCTCTCTCCCCCTCTGTCTTCCCCTCCTCTCTCCATTTCTCTCTGTCCTAACAATGACGACATCAACAGGTCAGCAGGAGTCTTTCTCTGACCCCTCTGTCTTCCCCTCCTATTTCCATTTCTCTCTATCCTATCTAACTACTACTACTAGCGTTTGCCCATCCTATCTAACAATGACGACAATAATAACTACAACAACAATAAAAAACAAGGGCAACAAAAGGGAAAATAAATAAATATATATTAAAAAGTTTTTTTACAAAGTGGCTACTTGATAGCACTTTCTCTGTTGTTTGTGCCTATCGCTTGTTTTTCGTAATATAGACACTACGAGAACAAAAATCATGCTGGATATATTTTGCTTTTAAAAATTGACAATAGCTACATATTTCAAGAAAAATATTGAAAACTAAATGGAGGGGGTTCGGGCAGTAGTGCAGCGAGTTAAGTGCACATGGCATGAAGCACAAGGACCAGCAAAAGGATCCTGGTTTGAGGCCCCGGCTCCCCACCTGCAGGGGAATCACTTCACGGGTGGTAAAGCAGGTCTTCCCCCCCCTCTCTGCCCTATCCAACAACAACAGCAATGGTAACAAAACAGTAACGACAACAACAAGGGCAACAAAATGGGAAAAATGGCCTCCAGGAGCAGCAGATTCCTAGTGCAGTCACTGAGCCCTAGCAGTAACCCTGGAGAAAAAAAAAAAAAAACCTAAATGGAGCAAGGAGAGGATAGATGAGGTGACTTGAAGACATCAGAGAACAAATTTTTAGAACCATACGGCAGCAACTTTGATAATTTTCTGAAGGTCTCAGCTAACAAAAAATATCCTAGATACCGGAAGTGGATGGAATTTGACTAAAAAAAAAAACCGGACTAGCATCTACCAATACTCTGTTTTTAACTTTAGCCAAGAAATATTGTTCTAATAAAGAGTCTGTGATAGACAGTAACAAAGAAAAAAATAGAAGACTGAAAAGGCATCATCTGGATTACTTTGTCTCGTAAGGTCTGAAACTCTCAGCTATAAAGTCAATTTAAGTTAGTCTTAAACTTTTCCTCTATTGTTCCTTGTCACTAGGTATTTCTTCTTTTCAGAGCTGCATTTGAAGAGATTTGAGTAGTATTATACAGCATTTATACCACACACATATGCTTTCCCATCCATGGTCCAAAAGCATTATTTTATTCTGCCTTCCTTTTATACAAATAAAAATAAAGTGCAGTAATACTATCAATAGAATTATCTTTACTTTTTAATGTTAGGCTGCAACAACACCAGTAATATCATAATACAGTGGAAAGTATTTTAAAAATTGAGTTTTAACTATTATTATTTTTTAAATCATTGGGCCAGTATGATGGCTCACTTAGATCGTGTGTGTGTGTGTGTGTGTGTGTGTGTGCATTGTCATGCGGTGTGACCCAGGTTTGAACCCAGCCCCAACTGCACTGGAGGAAACTTAGATGTTGTGATATTTTCCTGTCTCTCCATCCCTTTCTCTTTCTCTCTCTCTCTCTCTGTAAAAAAATATTGACTTATTGGGGCCAGGCAGTAGCATAGCAGGTTAATGGCACATGGCACAAAGCACAAGGACCGGCATAAGGATCCCAGTTTGAGCCCCCAGCTCTCTACCTGCAGGGGGGTTGCTTCACAGGAGGTGAATCAGGTCTGCAGGTGTCTTTCTGTCCCCCTCTCTGTCTTCCCCTCTTCTCTTGATTTCTCTCTGTCCTATCCAACAATAGCAGCAATGCAACAATAACAACAACAACAAAGCCAACAAAATGGGGAAAATGGCCTCTAGGAGCAGTGGATTCATAGTGTAGGCACTGAACCCCAGCGATAATCCTGGAGACAAAAAAAAAATGTTGACTTATAGCAGTGATGCTCCAGTGACAACAACAAAAATTCAAAGCATGTTTTCACTTTATCTTTCTTATGTTTTGATGGAACAGAGAGAGAAATTTAGAGGGGAGTGGAAGAGATAGATAGAGAGAGAGAGAGAGTTACTTTCAGCCTTGCTTTATCACTTGTGAAGCTTCTCTCCTGCAGGTGGGGATTGGGAGCTTGAACCCATTATCCATGGTAATGTGTATGCTCAACCAAGTGCACCAGCAGTTGGCCCCCTAAAGCATGGTTTAAGGAAACATGTTTCCAATTAAAAAAAAAAGTAGATGGCACAAAGTGCAAGGACCAGCGTAAGGATCCCGGTTCGAGCCCCCTGCCCACCTACCTCCAGGGGGAGTCGCTTCACAGGCGGTGAAGCTGGTCTTCAGGTGTCTGTCTTTCTCTCCCCCTCTGTCTTCCCCTCCTCTCTCCATTTCTGTCTGTCCTATCCAACAACGACAATATCAACAACAGCAATAATAACTACAACAATAATGAAAAACAAGGGCAACGAAAGGGAGAATAAATAAATAGGTATTGAAAAAAAGAAAAAAAAAACACCCAGAAGTTATTCACAGTTTCAGCTATGCTATGGGGATGAACTCTGAATTCTCTAGGTTTAGCCTTTAGATTATCAGTAACTAGTTGTGGACTTGGGCAAGTTAATTATCCCGCTAAATTGTTAACCCCTGGGGAAAATTCAATGCTTATATTACTTTCTCTTAATAAATCTGTGTTTAAAAACATTTCTTTTTGCAAAGTTTTCACTGACAGAAGCCTAAAACTTAGTCTCTGGTAAGATTTACTACCATAAACATGTCCCTACATACTTTGTATCATCTATAGTATCAATATTTGTCTTATGAGAACATTGTAAAGAATTGGGTGTGGGCCAGGCAGTGGTGCACCAGGTTAAGCACACATAGTACTAAGCACAAGGACCTGCACAAGGATCCAGGTTCAAGTCCCTAACTCCCCACCAGCAGGGAAGGATGCTTCAAAAGTGGTGAAGCAGTTCTGCAGGTGTCTATCTCTCTCCCTCTCTATCTTCTCCTCCCCTCTCAATATCTCTCTGTCTTATCTAATAAAATGGAAAAAAATGGCCACCAGGAGCAGTGGACATGTAGTGCTTCCACTGAGCCCAATGAGAACACTTGAAGTAAAAAAAAAAAAAAAAAAAAAAGAATTGAGTGTTTGGGGTTAAATTTTCTGAAGGTGAATCTTGATTTGCGAGTAACTCTACTTCTTTAGACAAAGAACCAATTAACTCATTTATTATACTTTTTTATGTTTGTGATAGAAGATCTAAAAATTGCTCTCTAAAATAGTTAATACTGACCTATATTTTACAAAACTGGTTATTAGATATTTTTCTTTTTAGGAAAACTGCAGGGGAGTCGGGCTGTAGCGCAGCGGGTTAAGCGCAGGTGGCGCAAAGCACAAGGACCGGTATAAGGATCCCGGTTCGAACCCCGGCTCCCCACCTGCAGGGGAGTCGCTTCACAGGCGGTGAAGCAGGTCTGCAGGTGTCTATCTTTCTCTCCCCCTCTCTGTCTTCCCCTCCTCTCTCCATTTCTCTCTGTCCTATCCAACAACGACAACAACAATAATAACTACAACAATAAAACAACAAGGGCAACAAAAGGGAATAAATAAATTAAATAAATATTTAAAAAAATTTAAATAAAAAGAAAATACAATAAAAAAAAAAGAAAACTGCAATAAGGTGTAGGATAAAGTAAAACATATTCAGTTGCCATTTGTCCTCTCCTTTACAAAAGTTAGCCTATCAGATTAGGACATGGTTCATCCAGCAGAGCATATGAGGGCTTGTGTTTGAGCCCCTGCACCATATCTGCACCATGAACAGGCCTAGAGGAAGCTCTACAAAAGAGGGTGTAGTGCAGTGTCCTCTCTTTCTCTCTCTTCTCTCTTCTTTTACTATCTGAAATAAAAAGCAATGAAAAGGCTGATAAGGAGCGGTGGAAATGTGCGTGTGAGAGACCCCAGTCACACGCACGCACACACGAACCCCTATAATATCCCCAGTCTTCTATTACATAATAAACTCAATTGACAAGTCGGGTGGTAGCGCAGTGGGGTAAGTGCACGTGGCACGAAGCACAAGGACCAGTGTAAGAAACCCGGTTTGAGCCCCAGGCTCCCCACCTGCAGGGAAGTCGCTTCATAGGCGGTGAAGCAGGTCTGCAGGTGTCTTATCTTTCTCTCCCCCTCTCTGTCTTCCTCTCCTCTCTCCATTTCTCTCTGTTCTATCCAGCAACAACAATAGCTATGACAGTAACAATAGCAGTAACAATAACTACAACAAGGGCAACGAAATGGGAAAAATAGCCTCCAGGAGCTGGTAGTGCAGGTACTGAGCCCAGTGATAACCCTGGAGGGAAAATAAATAAATAAACAAACAAACAAATAAAAATATATCTTAAGAAAAATAAGCTCGATTTATACTCACAGAATATGTCTTCATCACTTCTATATGTCCTTTTTTTTTTTTTTTGCCTCCAGGGTTATCGCTGGGATTTGGTACCTGCACTATGAATCCACTGCTCCTGGTGGCCATTTTTTTGGATAGGACAGAGAGAAATTGAAAAGGGAGGGGAGATCGAGAAGGAGAGAGAAAGACTTGCTTTACTGCTTATGAAGTGTCCTCCCTGAAGGTAAGAAGCCAGGGGCTTGAACCCCAATCCTTGCTCTGGTCCTTGATTTTAGGACTATGTGTGTGTGACCAGCTGTGCCGCCATCATCTGTCCTCTTCATATTTACAATTGCTTAGCAGTCTTAATTCAAGGAATTTAAGGGCATATGATTAACAAAAGCACTCTGAGTAAGAATGGAGTGATTTAAGTACTGTGACTCTGTGCTAATAGTTCAGCTTCAGCAAGAGTAACCACCAGATGTTCAGCGGTTGTACTCACAGCACAATGGCCAAAACAATGCGAAGAGAATAAAAACGAGAACATTCTGATGTCTTCACATAATCACTCAGTCTCTTTTGCACACATACACACAGCACAATTGTGTGTGTGCATTCTTTCACACTTGTTGGAATTATAAAAGCTTTCTTCTGTTTTCTTTCACTGCATGATCTTTTCCATCATCCATTGATTTGAGTTTGTTTTCAGGATCAGCATTAGTGATGGGGTTTGTTCTCTCCTTGGGGGGGGGGTTGTTATTCCTGTGTGTGTGGGGGGGGTGCCCTTCGAGAGATTCACGAGTGCTGGTAGCTCGTCGAAAGAGCAAAGCTGGCGTGATTTTCCATGCATTCGCACAAATTTACATCATCAGTGCCTTGTGTTTGTAGCTAAGAGCAGACTTCCCACTGCATATGAATGCAATGTGAAAAAAATGGAGAAATCATTTCAGTGTGGAGCTTAAGGCTTTATTCTCCGCATACTTACCTCTCATGCATAAGACAAACAGGATCTGTCTTAATCCACATGACCTCTACACAAGATGGGAACTACTCTCTCTCTCTCTTTTAATATAAATCACTCAATCTGAGAATCCAGCCATACATCTGACCTTTAGAACATAATCTTTTGTCTGTACTGCAATTTGGTATTCCATGGTTCCCCCCCACCCCACAGGCGTGAGTTAATTAGGGACTTTTGTAGGATTTCACTATTATTCTATTATCACCAGATACAGCCATAAGGCCTAAGGCTTTTGTTTCACCTTAGTAACCATGATGCTCATGCTAGTTACGAGAGCCAGGCCTTTCCCCACAAACTGTCTATCATGGAAAAGTTGCCTTTTGTCCCCAACTGTAGGGAGGAAGCTTCACAAGTCATGGAACAGTGCTGCAATCACCTCTCACTTATTATCAAGAGGAAAGGTGGCGGGGGGCGGGGGAGGATGACCTCTTGGAGCAGTGCAGGCACCAAGCCCCAGAGACAACCCTGCTGGCACAAAAAAAAAAAAGAAAGGAAAAGTAGGACCTTTAACATAACCCAGTTGGAGGGCCAGGGGGTGGACCAACCAGTAAAGCACACAAGTTACCATGTGTGGGGACCTGGGCTTGGACCCCCAGACCCCGCCTACAGGAGAAAGATTCACAAACCATGGAGCAGTGCTGCAGATCTCTCTCTCTCTTTACCTTTCCCATTCTATATCTCCCTGTCTCTATCATAGTTAAAGAAAAAAAATAGGAAAAAATAGCCACTGGAAGCAGTGGCCAAGGAGCAGGGATAACCCTCGTGGTAATACAAAAACAAACACAAAATTCATCACTTGGATAGTGGGCAGCTTTGCTTGACATGTATACAACCCAGGTTTGAACCTGGCCCCATCACACTGAAAGAAGCTTTGGTGCTGTGATCTCTTTCATTCTTTCCCTCTGTCTCTATTACATAAACAAGTAAAAGAAACAGCAGCGTAGCAGCAGCGTGTAGCCTACATGACAGTCTTAAGAGGATTTACTTGTAGTCGACAACACATTTGAGTTTCCTTCCTTGTTAAGTGCTTGGAGGACATTACAGTTGCTGCTTCTCCATATCTACACTTCCTCTCCCTGTGGTTCACGTAGTATCTCTATGCCGTAGGGAGGTTGAGTCCACCCCCTACTTCTATGGAGTCCATACCCTGGCTAACAACTGGTGCAAGTCTGTCTGGTCCAAGCAAGTATTGAATGAGATCTTTGCTGGGACTTGTCCTTAAAAATGATCATTCTTTCCAGGTGGACTTGAACAAAGGAGGTCAGATTGCCCCAGGAGAAAGTAGTCAACATCTTAAAAACAAGAGATGTGATAGCTCTAGGAAGGAAGATGGTGCCAGGGCAGATGACGGGATGCTTGGTGACAATCTTGGTGAAGCTTTTTTGGGTAAAATTCTACATCTGGAGATTTTTAATGAGTCAGTACATTTCCCTATTTATTGTTCAAAACCTTAGTTTCAGTGTTTTTTGTTTGTTTTAAAACTTTTTTATTGTCTTTTATTTAATTATTGGCTAGACAGTCAGAAATTGACAGAAATTGAGAGGGAAAGTGGTGAGAGAGAGAGAGAGAGAGAGAGGGGGGGGGGGGGGGGGGACCTGCAAGAGTGCTTCACCAGTTGCAAAGCTTCCACTCAGGTGGGGACAAGGGGTTCAAACTCTGGTCCTTGTGCATTGTAACATGTGGGCCCACCCCCCCATCCTTCTTTACCATTAGAATTTCTAGTTAATATAGTTGAGAAGATGCTTACAATCTTTATTTGGAATTAAAATGTGGCCTGCCTGAAATGAGTTACTTTATTTTATCAAAATGTCTTGACTTTCTTGAGGTTTTTTTTTAATTGCTCCCACTTGGTGCCAGACTAATTTATGTAAGTCACTTTAGAAGTTAATGATGCCAGGGCTGGGAGGTGGCCCCACCCAGTAAAACACACACTTTACAAAGCACAAAGACCCAGGTTTGAGCTCCTGACATCACATGGGAGCGCCCTCAGAAAGGAAGCTTCATGGGCGGTGGAGTGGTGCCACAGTTTGTCTCTTCTCTTTCTTTTTCCCTCCCTAAAATAAAATAAAATCAGAAGAAAATGAGCCTCAGTAGCATAACCCTTGTTGGCAAAAAGCAAAAGCCAAGATATAATGAACACATGACAGAATGTACTAAGGTTAAGTGCCCTGTTTAGTGGATTTTTAAAAAAAAAACTTTTTAAATATTTATTTATTTATTTTCCCTTTTATTGCCCTTGCTATTTTTTATTGCTGTTGTATGTTTAGTGAATTTTTGTATAGATATACATTCAATATCGAGATAGTGACTTAACTTGAGATAATGAATTATTGAGATCTGGAAATATCTCCATCCAGACTGAGATAGTAAATTATCTCCAGCCTTCACCAGGATTCCCTGTGCCCCACCCAGTAGATACCCTCCACCATCACACCATGAGGTAATGGATCACCCCCAGATAATCTTTCCTGTTCTTGAACTCCACTCGAGACTCCTAGGTGTGCTTGAAGAGGACATGGAAACTCTGTGCCTTTTCCCATATCTTGCTCTCTGTGTCTCTTCCATCTGACTGCTGAAATGTGTCCTTTGTGAGAAATTGGTGAGCTAGAGAATAAAACAGAAGCAAAAAAGGATAACTAGCATGTACTCCTTTTTTTCTAAAGCACTTATTTATTTATGGGTGCTTGATCATCTCTGTCTTCAGCATATACTCTCTCATATCTTTCTTTTTAAATTTTTTAATCTTTATTGCATAGAAATAGTTATAAATTGAGAGGGAAGGGGGAGATACAGAGGGCGAGAGACAGAGAGACACCTGCAGCCCTACTTTACCACTTATGAAGCTTCATCACAACAATTGGAGACCAGGGGCTTGAACCCAGGTCCTTATGTACTGTAACATGTAGGCTCAACCAGCTGTGCTAACACCCGGCTCCACTATCTGACTTTCTTTTGCTCTTCACTATGTTTGGTGGGGTCATTTTTTTTTTTTTTTTTTTTGTGGACCATCCTTTGGGATCTGTAATAGGATTATAGAATAATTTTATAATATCTCATTTGATTACTAGTATTTGGCATTCTCTGTTTCTGTGTATGTTTAAGAGAGACTAAGCACTGTTCTGTCATTTTATATAGTGTCAGTGATTAAACCCAAGAGTTCACTCATGCCAGGCATGCCATCCATCTACTGAGTCACTTTTCTGGCTCCTATTCCTTCACTCCTTGCTGTGGTACCTGTATGGCTGCAAACTACTTGGATGTTCTCAGTGACTGCTATGAACAGTTTGTGTCTGTCCTTTGTTGCTTACATGTTCATTTCTTTTAGATAGATCGACTAGGAGTGGCATTGCTGGGTCAGATTAGCCACTAGTCTTCTGAAAAATGTAGTGAGGGTATGTTGAATAGGTTAGGTATTGGATTAGGCTAGACTCTGCTACAGTGACAAATTCTGCATCCCAATGGTTTGATACATACTTTCTTTAGGCTCACACAAGTTGACTGGAGGTCAAGTGTTTCTTTGAGGCAACTGGTCTCTCTGTGGTGACTCAGCCAGCCAAACCGCTTCAACCTGGAGGCTCCACCATCTCAACTGGGGCCTTTTTAGAAAGCATGGACATCTCTCCCCAGTGGTGATGTCATGTTATTTCTGCCTCCAGCCACTCAATGAGAACACGAGGCAGTACCCTATTTGGAGAGCTTAGAGAAGAGCAATCGACTTCGTACTAGGAAGGAAAAGAGAAAGAAATGTCTGCGAGTATAGCTAACGTCAACTTCACACACCGGATAATATACCTTCATTCTTCTGTCATTTTGAGTAGGTATTCAAGTCTTACAAGAACTTTTTTATTTTCCTTGTTTTTTGTTTTGTTTGTTTTTTTATTTATGATTTTTAAAAATTTGATAGGACAGAGAAAAATTGAGATGAAAGGGGAGATAGGGAGAGAGACAGAGAGACACATACAGCACTGCTTCATCGTTTGAGAGGCTTTCCCCCTTAAGGAGAAGGGCTTGAACCAGGGTTCTTACACCCCGTAACATGTGAGCTCACTTAGTTCGTTACCACCCAGCCCCTTCTTTCTTAATTCTCATCTATTATTTTTTGAAAGCTTTTTCCTCCTCAACTTTATCTTCCAATTAAAAATTTTTTTTTCTAGTTTTACATTTATAATTCTCAAGTTATTTTAATTCATCTTTCATTGATCCTGCTGTTTGATTGATGCAGCAACTGCTTTTTTCTTCCCACATAATTTATTTACTTTGATACTCATTTGATTTACTTACTGATGAGAGAGAGAACCAGAACCGCTTTGGCACTTGTGGATCTAGAGCTTGAACTTGGGACTTTGCACATGCAGACTTGTGTCCACTGAACCACTTCCTCAGCCATTTTGCCTACACTTTACTAATTATTATTTCTCATTGACGTCTCATTGCATTTTAACATTACACTGGTTTCATGGGTTCATCATTGAAGATCAACCTATGGTGGTTATGGTATTAAAGAACTGTGAAATTATACCCCTAAAACATGCAATTTTGGGAAGCAGAGTTGCCTCAATAAAAACTTTTAAAAAGAATATCATGTGTGTCTCTTTTATTCTCCCTTCCACCTCCAACCCTCTGGCCTTCCCTTTCCCCTTCTGGTAACCACCAATTGTGTTCTTAGAGTTCAAAAGTTTATTACTGTTTTATTTAGTTCATTTGTTTGTCTGTTTTTCCCATAAGCAAAATATGACTGAAATGAGAGTATATACCTTTTTGAATTCCCTCACTGTATTTTCAGTAGGTTGGAGAGAAAGATTATATTAATGAATATTTTTTAATTTTCCATGTTTAATTTGACTCATAACTGCCTTATTTATTTATTTATTTAGTGGATAGAGACAGATAAATCAAGAGGAAAGGGCAAGATGGAGAGACACCTGTGGCACTGTATCACCTTTCTTGAAGTATTCCTTCTGCAGATGGGGGCCTGGGGTTGAATCTGGGTCCTTGCTCATAGAAGCATGCCCAGCTACCACCTGGTTCCACATAGTCTCATTCTTTCTCTTTTTCTTTCTCTCTTTTATTTCTCTCTTTCTTTCTGTCTCTTTCTGTCTTTCTCTCTCTCCCTTCCTTTTAATTTTTTTCCCTTTTGTTGCCCTTGTTGTTTATCATTGTTGTCATTATTGTTGTCATTGATGTCATTGTTGTTGGATAGGACAGAGAGAAATCGAGGACAGGAAGACAGAGAAAAGGAGAGAAAGATAAGACACCTGCAGACCTGCTTCACTGCCTGCAAAGCGACCCCCCTGCAGGTGTGGATCCCCGGGCTTGAACTGGGATCCTTATTCCAGCCCTTGCCCTTCGCACCATGTGTGCTTAACCCGCAGCGCTACCGCCTGGATTCCCCCCCCCCTTTTATTTTTACCAGAGTACTCAGCTCTGGCTTATGATGGTTCAGGCTATTGAAACTGGAACTTTGGAGCCTCAGGCATGAGAGTCCCTTTGCATAACCATTATGCTATCTACCCCCACCCAAATGCTATTTATTCCTGCCCCATAATTGCTTTCTGAAGCTAAATTATAATTATGTTCCTTCCCCTTCTAAAATCTGTTCATCAAGGGGGCTGGGCAGTTGTGCACCCAGCTAAACATACATCTGTGTGAAGGACCCATGCAAGAACCTGAGTTTGAACCCTCTGATTCCCACTTGCAGCAGGGACACTTCAAAAACCATGAAACAGATCTGCAGGTGTCTCTTTCTCTTTCTTCACCTTCCCTCTCAATTTCTCTCTGTACTATTGAATAAAATAGAAAAAAAATTTTAAAAAGCTCCTGGGAGCAGTGGATTTGTAGTGCTGGCACCAAGCCCCAATAATAATCCTGGTGGCAAAAAAAAAACAAAAACCCAAACAAACAACAACAACAACAACAAAAGATGGAGTAGATAGCATAATGGTTATACAGTTCAATCCCCCTGCACTACCATGAACCAGAGCTGGGTAGTGCTCTAGTAAAAAAAAAAAAAAAAAAGGCTGTTGATCAAAACAGCAATATATATTAATCTTTTTTCATCTCTTTTATATAGTTCTTTTTTTTATTATTTTCCTTTCATTTTCTAAACTCCTTAATGCTTTCAGAGATTCATTTACTTTTCTATTTATGAGTGAGAAGGAGAAAAAGAGCCAGAGTATCACTCTGGCACATGTGACAGGGCTCAAAATCAGGATCTCATGCTTGAGAACACAAAAGCCCACCTGCTGGGTGGGTGAGAATACAGGACTCTGGTGGTGGGTGTGGTGTGGGACTGTATACTGTAACCTTACCAACCTGTAACTAACTATTAGTCACAAATTTAAAAAAAGAAAAGAAAAGAAAAGAAAAGAAAAGAAAAACCCATCCAGTGTCTGAAACATTCATTCTCACTTCCCTATACATCAGTGTCTTTCTGCCTCTTGGGATCTACTTTTCTTCTTGTAAAAGCTACTCTTTTCACAATCCTGCAATACGTATGTGACCAATGAATGTTCAAGAGATTGCAAGGGACCTCTTGGGGGTTGTAAAATAAGGACACCTTTCGGGGTGTCTCCCTCCTTCTCCGACAGGGTGTACTACAGGGGAAAGGTAACGGGCTGGTTCTTTCTCGCTCACGACAGGGGTGACACGAAGTAAAAGACACCAGGGGACTCTTAGCGTGAATCTAGAATCTGAGTCCTTAGAGTCCCAGAATCCTAGAGTCCGTTTATTAGCAACGTGGACATGAGTTAAATAGAAAAGCAATGAAGTTAATTATTGTTGAAATATGACAGAAGTTACAGGTTTCTTAACAGTCAGCATGCCCCTAAGGTAGGGGGTTGGTATGACAGGAATTGATGAGATACAAGACAGTTATTTTCCATAACACAAGCAACTTAATTATCCAAAGGTATTTGAGAGAAGCATAGGGGTTAAACCCGTAGGGTGAGACAGAGAGAAGATGAATATCAAAAGGCCATATAGTTTGGCATTTCTCTTGTCTGGGGTCTGAGGTGTGTGATGAAGTGTATGATAAGGTGTGTTCTTCTGTGATCAGAAGGTGACTTTGAATGAGTGAATCTGCAGCCATGTGGCCTGCAGTTAATGGAGGGAAGTACTGGGGTATCTGTGGGCCTGAGAGTCAAGAAGGAAAGAACCAAGTCTGAGTTTCCCCCCTTATGCTCACCTCGGTTGAGAGAGACTTACCAAGAGGTTATCTTCTCAGACCTCCATCCAAAGATGGTGGTGGTTCTCCCTAAGCTCTATCAGGCTCACACATGTTCCCAACAGACACCGATGGTCAAAAACTCCACCTGAAATGTAGGACTTATAGGCTTTGGTTTCTGCCTTCCCTAGGCTTGCAGTATCCAGTCTAACTTCTCTCATCTTTCCCCAGTCAAGTATGTTCCCTTATAGAATAAGGTGATCTCACATACCACCATCATTATGTGGGAACGTGTTAATGAAATGTTTTAAACCTCAAAGTCCCTGGAGTATATCTTTAAGAAAGCTATGGACTTCCCTGTAGCTAATTGTTGATTAATCAATTAATTTATTAACTGTTAATTAGTTATTGACTAATTATTGATTAATTGTTGATAAATTGGTTGAGGTAAGTAAGGTCCATCCTTCAAAATTCCCAGAAAGCAGGGACACCACCTTTGGTGAAGACCTGACATGATGGCCCTACAGGCTGCTCACTTCTTAGGCTGGCTAGTCCAGTTGATAGTTTCCTCCTTTGGTAAATATCACCAGAGTTTTTCACAAGATGTGCCCTTTTCTTCTGGTCTTGTTTGCTCAATCCTGACCTCAAGTTGAGGTTCCACTCAAGTCCCACCCCACAGCTGTCTCACTTGGTAATCATGTCTCAAGGGTTTGTCTTGTGAAACATCCAGCTGAAGGAAAAGTCCCCAACAATTGCAGTCAGTAGACAGAGTCCTCAGTGTTTTATTGCTGAGACTTTTGGAGGAGAGAGTCTCCTAAAGATTAATCCCTCTCATGGCTCTTCTTCCTCTGCTCCTGAGTCTTTCCTAAAAGGTTAGAGACTGGACAAAGACATTTCTCCCTCAGAAAGTTCCTTTAGAGTATCAGTTCTGCACTCAGTCAGATGGGGGGGGGGGTTTGCTTATTTTTTTATATTTTATTCTCTTTATTTCCCTCATATCTAACCTTGGCAGAGTACTTAGATATTAGAAATTGTTGTCTGAGCTTCTATAAATTAGGACTGGCTGTGAGTCTCTGACAAGATAATGTATGTAAGGTCACTAGCACACTGCAGGAATCTCTTTTTGATATTTCTTGTTTCAGAAAAAAAATTGCATTTTTTTTCCTACTCACACTAAAAAATAGTATCAGTCTTTGAACCCTCTTGGAGTTGTATCCCTGACATTGCGTTGATACAAACATGGACAGAACCAAGGGTCTAGTAGTACTTTAATGGCTCTCCTCTTTCTCAACTCTCTCTCAAAATCCAGAATAAAAATTAGATACAGAGGTGATTCAACATAACACATATACAAGGTCCTGGGTTCATATCCCAGCTTTGCACAAAAAGTATAGAGATTTCAGTCTTTTTCTGTTATTAAATATCTTTCATTTTCATTTTGTTTTTCAGGGAATGTGTCTTTTTAGATTAAATAATAACTTTGACAGTTTAAACAAAAGATCATTAAGTTTTGTTACTCTCTCTCACATCCAGAATTTTTTTCCTTTTCTATTCACTTCTTTTTTTAAAAAAAATATATTTATTTATTATTTATTTATTTCCTTTTGTTGTCCTTGTTGTTTTATTGTTGTAGTTATTATTGTTGTTGTTTTTATTTAAGATGTCATCATTGTTGGATAGGACAGAGAGAAATGGCGAGAGGAGGGGAAGACAGAGAAGGGGAGAGAAAGACAGACACCTGCAGACATGCTTCACTGCCTGTGCAGTGACTGCCCGGCAGGTGGAGAGCTGGGGGTTCGAACCGGGATCCTTATACCGCTCCTTGTGTTTTGCGCCACGGTGCGCTTAACCTGCCTCGCTACTGCCTGACTCCCTTTATTTTCTCCTCCTCCTCCTTCTCATATTGTACTTCTCTTGGTGTGGGTCTATTAAATGTAGTTCCATCAGAGTTTATGAGCTCCTTCTTGAGGCATCTGTCTTCATGACAAGGAGAAGCAGCAGGAAGCCTAGAATGTCTTTTCATAGAGGCTGTGATGGTTTGAAAGGAGGAGAAACTGGTAGTGGTAGTAGGGAGGTATGTTGGTTAGGAAAGAAAGGTCACAGGAATTCAAAGGTAAAAAAGTAAGTGCCACAGACACGCAACACCTGGGATGTCACCAGGAACCCAAACCACTCGCTTAGGAGTGTTTTTTTTTTCTTTTCATCTCTTTCCTTCCCTTTCTCTATATCCATTCTGTTCACTTCTCACTCAGCACATGCTCCAAGATGCCTATTCCAGCCCCCATCTGTATATGATCTTCTTACAACAAAGAAGTCACTAGCTCAGTTTCCCAAGTGCACAGATTTCAAGAAGTGTAACAGGCAACTTTTCTGTTCTTACCAGACTATTGTCCACAGATGAACTCTCCTTAACCTGAGTTCTCTCTTTGTTCTCATTAGACACTGTCACAGAGAACAGCATCCACTGGAGCTCCATTGGCCTCCTGGGAATTTCCCCTTCCCTGTCTCCTCTCAAGAGACAGATCAGACTTCCCTGCTCCATACATGGTCTACTGAATTTAGCAATATCAACACTGAGATGCTGATTCTGAGTGAGAAAGCACAAACATGCATGTAGCATGTCTGCAAAAGATAAAACTTTATGACTTGAAGAGCTTCTGAAGATTTCCTCTAGTGAAAATTTAAATGCTTTGACAAAGTAGATTATCTTGCTGGTACTAAGAAAAAAAATTACAGGTGTGTGTGGGGTCTCCCTATGAAAGCCAACATTTTCAGAGAAGGCGAGATAAGCAGAGTGTATTTAACCCATGCTCATCCCCCTTTTTGGTGACAATCACTGCAAGTACCTCCACTCAGCCTCTCTTTCTTCCTTCCTTCCTTCCTTTTTTCTTTCTTTCTTTCTTTCTTTCTTTCTTTCTTTCTTTCTTTCTTTCTCTTTCTTTCTTTCTTTCTTTCTTCCTTTCTTTCTTTCTCCCTTCCTTCCTTTCTCTCTTCTTCTCTTTCTTTCTTTTATTAATGACTTAACATTGATTAACAAAGTTGTGATGTAATAGGGGTATAATTACGTACAGTTCTTACCGCTAGAGTTCTCGAGCCATCCCCTCCATTGGGAACTGTAATAGTTCTTCCAAGGTCACTAATATGGGTTGATTCTATAGATATCTATCAATATCAATATCAATATCAATATTTATGTCTTTCTCCCTTCCTTCCTTTCTTTCTTTCTTCCTGTCTCCATTTTTTTGATATTCCTGCCTTTACTTCCTTTCTAGTTTACCCATACACTCACTACTACTTCCAAGTGTCTTTCTTTTTTTTTTTTTCTTTCCTCTTCTCTCTCAAATAAATGAGATCATGCTTGGTTTCCTCTGCTGTTTTCCAGATTCACTTCCCTTTCATTGATGGTATAAAAGTAAGATTCCTGGTGACCAGTGCTTCAGGTCCTGGTGGAATGGGAATACAGAGTTCTCTGGTTTACTTGCCCTGTCAATTGCCCCTTTAAAAGTATGGATCAAAACATTTCTGGGGGTGTAGAAGGTGGGAATTCTGGTTTCTGTAATTGCTTCTCTGCTGGACATGTGCACTGGCAGAGCATCCACATCTCCAGCCTGTTTCTATTTTGCCCTAGTGGGTAGTCTATTTCTACCTTTCCTTCTGGAGAGGTGATGTTCTAGGAAGTATTGGTGAGGTCATCTGCCCAAGGAGGCCAAGTTAGAATCATAATATCATCTCCAACTTGGTGGCGGAAAGGCAGTAAGATACCCATCACTTTTTTGATGGACATGTGGGTTTTCTCCCACATTGTCATGCACTATTGTCATGTAGTAGTATATCAGGGACTTGAACCTGGGTCATGAACATGGCAAAGTTCATCCCAAATGAGCTATTTCACCAGCTGCTCCAATAACTCACCTTTTTAAAAAATTCTTATTTTATTTATAAAAAAGAAACACTGACAAAACCATAGGATAAGAGGGGCACAACTCCAAACAATTCCCACCACTAGAACTCTGTATCCCACCACCTCCCCTGATAGCTTTCCTATTCTTTAACCCTCTGGGAGTATGGACCCAAGGTCATTGTGGGATGCAGAAGGTGAAAGGTCTGGCTTTTATAATTGCTTTCCCGCTGAACATGGGCATTGGCAGGTTAATCCATACTCCCAGCCTGTCTCTCTCTTTCTTAGTAAGGTGGGGCTCTGGATAATCAGAGCTCCAGGACACATTGATGGGGTTCTCTCTACAGGGAAGTCTAGTTGGGAGTTTTTTATGTTATGCTTTGTCATAACATAAAAAAAAAATAACTAGGGTTTCACTGCTACAGGTCAACTTTTTCAGATAGATATAGAAAGACAGAGAGAAAAAGATCATAGCACCAACAACTTTATCCAGTGCTGTGAAATACAAAGAGGGTCAAACTCGAACCTGGGTCATACAGGCACACTACCCAAGTGAGCCATTTTGCCAACCAGGAAGTAATTTCAATTTCTGTGCTGTGAAGGCTCTTGTCTGATACTGCCTTTGGTAGGAGTTCATAATAAAATCACTGATGCCATTCCATTCATTGGTAATATGTAAAGAAAAAATTTAGATGCTTGTACAAAGGAAAAATTGCTTATTTTCCTTCATAGGAAAGCTGCTAGCATAGATTTCTGCAGTGAAACACAACACAACAATCTCACCTCTGGAAGCTCCTAAGATAAGGCTTCACAGGTTGTTTCTTTTTCTTTATTTAAAAAATTTTTTAATTACTTATTTACTATTGGATAGAAACAGAGAGAAATTAGAAGGAAGGGAGGGAGAGACACATATGGAGAAGAAGACCTGCAGCCTTGCTTCACCACTCATGAAACCTTCTTCCAGCAGGTGGGGACCAGGGGCTTGAATCAAGACCCTTGCACACTGTAGTGTGTGCATTTAAACAGGTGTGTCAACTGTCTGGCCCCCACAAGTTATTTCTTTAGTACACAGGCCATAAGGGAACCAGCTCACCTGGGAAGTATCATCTTCACACACCCCCATGTAGGCACCAACATGCTTGACAAGGGAAGTCCAAAGAAAATTAGATCAAGAAACTTTTATGAGTTCTTCTCCTCCTATCCCAGTTATCCCAGCAATGCTTTCTCTCCACTTCTTCCTTGTTTTACTAACCCCACTCCCACTTTTTTTTTTTTTTTTTTTTTTTTTTACCAGAGCACTGCTCAGCTCTGACTTATGGTGGTGCAGTGGACTGAACCTGGGACCTGACAGAGCCTCAAGCATAAGAGTCTATTTGCATAACCACTGTGCTATCTACCCCTGCCCTTTAACTTATCTTAGTAAGCCTAATTTCTCCAGCTTGGCTTGGAGGTAGCCTTTATGAATATGTTTCTTATTTCCTATCTTTCTATCTTTCTTTCTTTTTTCCTTCTGAGTTATTTCTGGGGCTTAATGCTGGCATTACAAATCCACTGCTCCTGATGGCCAGTTGTTTTCTTTTTTCCATTTTTATCAAACAGGACAGAGAGAAACTGAGAAGGGTAAGGGAGATAGAAAAGGAAAGAGAAAGATAGACACTTGCAGACCTGCTTCACCGCTTGTGAAATGACCCCCTGGGGAACCGGGGGCTTGAACCGGGATCTTTGTGCAGGCCTTGCATTCTGTCCTATGTGTGCTTAACCTGGTGCACCACCACCTGATCCCCACAATATCTGTTTCATGGAGCCAAACTCCCCATAAATAATCTGGACTCACTCTGAAAACATGGGAGCACAGGTTTGCAAAAGTTCAAACTGACTAGGCTGCAGCCACTAGCAGTCACATCCAGTTCCTCTTCTTTCTCCTCTTAAGTGTCTGCCAACAAATCCTCAGGTTGAATCTTGAAGAAGCTCTACTCTGCTTCTTCTCCTTTCCTTCCCACTTCCTGGAAGCCAGTTAAGGGCTCATGAGTAGACACTGGACACTTGGTTCTTATTATGGCCACAGAAACTGGGATTCACACCCATGTGAATTATTCCCCCACCCACCCATTTCCGCTAATTATACCGGAGGTATCACAGGAATCTTCCCCATCAGGCTAAATGGGCTCCTTTAGAAAAGCATTTAAGATGGTTTTAAAGGACATTTGCCATTGATGAGAGAGATTTATTTGAGCACATTTCAATTGGGTAACAATATCTCTCACTCAAAAGAACAGTACTTAGGGGCTGGGCAATAGTGCACTGGGTTAAACGCATATGGTGCAAAGTGCAATGTCTGGCTAGAGTCCCCAGACTCCCCGCCCAGCAGGGGGGTCACCTTACAAGCAGTGAAGCAGGTCTGCAGGTGTCTGTCTTCCCCTCCTCTCTCAATTTCTCTCTGTCCTGTCCAACAACAATGGAAAAAAAGATGGCCTCCAGGAGCAGTGGATTTGTAGTGTAGGTAGTGAGTGAAGGGTTATCCATTGATAACCCTGGTTGGCAAGAGAAAAAAAAAAGTATTTAAAACAAGTTAAATGACTAGTGGTAGCTAGCAAAAGGAATCACTGATGGCTTTTAGCAACTTCCCTCCTGAGCAAGAACCCTTTGAAAATAAATAGGTCAGCTTCATGCTGCTGTTGAAAAAATGTGTTAGCATTTTTAGTCCATTTTCTACAGAAAGTGTTTGACGAAAGGCACACCCAAATAGCACAAGACCAAGAGCTTGGGAACCTCAATCTGTTCCAGAGACCAGAGTTCCCACATAACTGCATAATGCTGTGCTATCAGATTACTGGCTTGCCACAACTGCCTAATGTAATAGTGAGTTCAGGGTGCTGCCTGGGTGGGGGTGGGACTGTTGAGGGAGGAGTAATTATCAAGGGGGTGATTTAGGTTGAGTGGTCGCAGTACTCTGGAATTAATGTGAACAACTCAGTGCTAGGCCCATGGTCCACCTCAATATTCAATGCCAGGCCAGAGATCTCCAGGATTAAATTTGCCAAAGCTGCCTCCTCTCCGAGGTAATATTGTATATCTGCTGTTATTTTGATGCTACCAGAGTCAAGGAAAGGATAGTGTTTAATTGCCCTGCTGCTCTTGTTTTTACCATCTTGATTTTATTTCTCAGAATACCTTTATTCCAGAATTCCCTTCATGATTTGCTATAAGATCTTAGACTTTTTTCCTTTTCAGTAGAAGTCCAAAAAAAAAAATTGTTTGTTGACTTTCTTGACAGGTTCAGATGGTGACAAAAACAACATGTGAATAAATGTTGCCATTTTTATATCACACTTCAACCATTCTTAATTCTTTCCCCAGCAACAAAACCTGACCGGAAATGAGCCAGGATTGTTAGTAGATTTGATGGAATTTAGCAAGCCTAACTGAGTGACAGGGCTGGATAGTCATTTGGCACGTTCACCGAAGTGACCACTGGAGCAGAATGCTCTGAAGACAAAGCACAATTCTGCTCCTGGTAGTTGGTGGCTGGTGGTTGGTGGTGTTTCTAGTTGAACTCACTGCATCATGTCTGTTGAGAGTGAAGTCCAACCTGCCCCACTAAAACTCAGGCAACTCTGGAGTAGGTAGCAGAAAAATCTGGAATTTGCTTTTCTACATTCTTTTTTTTTTTCAGTTTCTGTTCACACCACACACAGTCCTTGATGTGATCTATTACAGTTGTGATGGGCCACCTCTCCTGGCCCCAGATGACCTGTGGCCTCTGACCCTATGTCCTCATCCTGATCACAACCTCAGCTCCTAACCACTCTGGCTCAGTATAGGTCCTGGTTTATCTTTATGAGACTGTTATTGCTTTTTTTTTCCCCCTCCATGGTTATTGTTGGGGCTCAGTGCCTGCATTAGAATCCACTGCTCCTAAAGGCCATTTTTTTTTTGCCCATGTTGTTGCTATTATTGTTATTATTGCTATTGTTGTTTTTGGATAAGACAGCGAAATTGAGAGAGGAGGAGAAGACAGAGGGGGGAGAGAAAGACAGACATCTGTAGACCTGTTTCACCACCTGTGAAGCGACCCCCCCCCCCCACCGCAGATGGGTATCCAGGGGCTCAAACCAGGATCCTTATGTTGGTCTTTGTGCTTCGCGCCATGTGTGCTTAACCCTCTGTGCTACAGCACTGGTTCCTGTTATTGTTATTTTATTATTATTATTTTTTATCATTGCAGGGCCTTCTCTAGTCTAGGCTGACTTTCTCAGACAGAAAGACAGGGATAGAGGGAGAGGGGGAAAGACATCACAGTACCAAAGATTCCTCTACAAGGGTGGAGGCAGGGCTCAAACTGGGTAACACACGTGACAAAAGTAACACACAGGACAAAGCATTACCTAAGTGAGCTATCTTGCAAGCTATATTTACTGTGTTAAGAATTACGAGAGAGAGGGAGAGAGAGCTGGAACATCATTCTGATACATGTGGTGCTGGGGATTGAATTTAGGACCTCATGCTTGCAAGTCCTGTGCTTTTGTGTTGCATCACCTCTTTGGCTACACTGCTAAATTTTACCTTTAATTCACACCTTTAATTTTTAAATTTTACATTTGTAGAGGCAGCCAGAAATCAAAAGGAAGGGAGATATAGAGAGACAGAGAGACATCTGCTGCTCTGCTTCACCACTCGTGGAGCTTTCTCTCCTGCAAGTGGAGACTAGGACCTTGAACCTGGGTCCTTGAGCACTGTGACATGTGCACTAAACCAAGTGTGCCACAGCCCAGTCGCCTCACCACTGTTTACTATTTTTAATGACAGATTTCTTTTTTCCCCTAATTTTTTTATTAGCGATTCAATATTGATTTACAAAATTACATGTCAACAGGGGTATAATTCCACACAGTTCCCACCACCAGAGTTCTGAATCCCAAGTCCCTCTACTGCAAACCACCACGGTTCTCCCAAGGTTGCAGACATGGACTAATTGTCGTCTCTACAACTATCTGTCTACATTTGTATATAATTGTCCCTCTTTTTTTCCCCCTCCAAGCCAACCATAACCCTATTACTACATCCAAATATCTCTCCCCTTTTCATCTTCTCTCTGGGACCTGATAGCATAGGAGTTCAGAGCCCTCTTATCCTCTTCCTCCTATCACTTTTTCCCAACCGGGAGTATGGCTTGAAGATGTTTTTGGGGTGCAGAAGGTCGGAGTTCTGGCTTCTGTAATTGTTTCTCCACTGGATTCAGGCATTGGCAGGTTGATCCATAACCCCTAGCTGGTTTCTATCTTTCCCTAGTGGGGTAGGGTTCTGAAGACGTGAGGTTCCAGGACACACTGATGAGGTCGTCTGCCCAGAGAAGTCAGAGTGGAGTCATGGTAGGGTCTGCAACTTGGTGTCTGGAAGGTGGCAAGACATAAAGTGAGACAAAATGGTTAGTGGACAGGAACCAAAAAGTAAAAACAGAGCAGATGAGATTAGGGAATCTTAGGCTAGATGAAAGCTCACAAGTCCATTTTAGGCACGTTTCTAGAGGCCCACACTATGATAGTTTTTGCCTGAGTTTGATAGCTAGCATGTAGTTGGATAAAAACATTGAGAGAATGGTGTCTGAGCAGAGTAAAGGGCCAGAGTTGGATTATGGCAGAGAGTAGCTCCCATTCTTGAAAAAATTCTGTGGATAGAATTAACTACTTACCTCCAGACACCTGTTCCAGGGTATATATATATTTAGCACCAGAGCCTGTGCCACCTCTAAGTCCCTACTAGTCTGAGTTCTCAGCTCATGGTCACAGCTGGGAACATTGCAGGCTGCACTCATTTCAGAACCAATCTTCCTCAACTGGCAGGGCAGGATACCCAGCCTCCCTTCAGAGACTGGGGCATTCCCTACCCATAGTTGCTTTATGGTGAGGGCCAGGTCCTGAGAGGGCCCACAAGAGGGCTTGTATTGACATTCCTGATGGAAGTGATCAGTGCTGGTGCAGCAATGGATCCAGTAGAGGTTTAGGCTCATCATAGGTGTGTGGGAATCCAAGGATCTCTTGACGAGGACCCCAGATGGTGAGGTTGTTTGATATTGACCAAAAAGGCCATTATTAAGTGAGCCTGTTGATGGCAGATTCTTTGGCTGAAACTTAGCCAGGTATACTGGAGAACTGAAAGGGCAGAATGTTATATGTGTATAATGTTCTGTGACACTGATGTTCAAAGATTTTTTTTCCCCACAAGCAGCAGAATTTCTGTCTTACATGAGCTCCTCTGCAGATGTCCAGTAGCTCAGGCAGATGAACACAGCACCGCTGAGATGTTCCACCATGCTGTCATGTGAGCTCCGAGGAAGCTCAGTAAGTTCAGAGGCGCCTGGGAGCATGGACTGGAAATCACCCTCACCCAGGATTCTGAAAGGGAAGCGGAAGCCAAGCACTTGTGGCTCATCTCAACAGCTGGTTCACTCCATAATTATAGCTTTATTCCCATGACCTGCCTCTGAACCCGAGCTTTTTGGAGTCTATTCAGAGCAAAGCACAGGAGTGACCTATAGTGAAACAAGCTATCCATCCATTTACCCAATTTCTTCTCCAAGTTTTTCACCAATGTCTCACTGCTGCAAATTGTGTGAGCACTCCTCTCATCAAAAGATCTGGATTCTGATTTCAGTCCTGCTTCTTTCCAGGAACAGTGGATCATTAGGACTGCCTAGGGCCTGAGTTCTTCCCAGATTGATGGAGAGACTATCAACATCTGCTTTACCTGCTGTGAGGGTGAGAATCAAAATAAGTCAACAGGACAGAAGATCTGTAAAAACTACCTTCTGTGGACTTTCAAGTTACTGATACATATACCAGAGTGCTGGGGACCCATGACCTATTGCCAGAAATTTGATATGTGGCCAGATCATAACTATAACTCTAAACACTTTAATGTGCACAGGCATAGGAGGTAGGTTTTCATAGAAAAATTACCTCCTGCTTCTCTTTTTAAAAATTATTTATTGGGAGTCGGACGGTAGCGCAGCGGGTTAAGCACACATGGCGCAAAGCACAAGGACTGGCATAAGGATCCCGGTTCGAGCCCCCGGCTCCCCACTTGCAGGGGAGTCGCTTCACAGGTGGTGAAGCAGGTCTGCAGGTGTCTATCTTTCTCTCCCCTTCTCTGTCTTCCCCTCCTCTTTCCATTTCTCTCTGTCCTATCCAACAATGACAACATCAACAACAATAACTACAACAACAATAAAAACAACAAGGGCAACAGAAAATAAATAAATAAATATTAAATTATTTATTAGTGGATAGAGACAGAGAAATTGAGAGAAGAAGGAAGAGGAGAGAGGGAAAGAGAAAGGCACCTGCAGCCCTGCTTCATCACTCATGAAGCCTTCCCCCTGCAGGTGGGAACCAGGGGATTGAACCTGGGTCCTTGTGCACTGTAATGTGAGTGCTCAACCAGATGCACTACCACCACCACCACCCTGCTTGATTAGGGCCCCAGCTGATGGGGTGGCCTGATAGTGACTGAAGAGTCATCGTTAAAGTATGCCAGTCTCTTGCCCTTATTCAGCTTTTGCAGTCCTTGCTTTGATAAGGTTAGCTTTGGAATGAGTGAGAGAACTGTAATAGGAAGTAGGTGAGGAAGGTATCTTGGAATATAACTAAAATATGCCTACTAGCTATCTATAAAATGGAGGACCCCCAACTCTTCATCTGCACTATTTCAGCCTTTAGATCCATGACTGGTCAACAATTTGTTTGACTTTGCGTGTTAATTCTCTTTTCTTTTCTTTCTTTCTTTCTTTTTTTTGTTAACTCTCTTTTCAACCACCAAGTTGCAGATGCTAGCATGATACCGACCAGACTTCCTTGGACAGACAATACCACCAGTGTGTCCTGGAGCTCCCCTTCCTCAGAGCCCTTCCCCACTAGGGAAAGAGAGAGATAGGCTGGGAGTATGGATCGACCTGTCAATGTCCATGTAAGGAAAGAGAGAGACAGGCTGGGAGTATGGATCAACCTGTTAACGTCCATGTTCAGCGGGGAAGCAATTACAGAAGTCAGACCTTCAAGCTTCTGCACCCCACGATGACCTTGGGTCTATATTCCCAGAGGAAAGCTATCAGGGGAGGGGATAGGATATAGAGTTCTGGTGGTGGGAATTGTGTGAAGTTGTACCCCTCTTATCCTATGGTTTAGTCAATGTTTCCTTTTTTTTTAAATCACCTTTATTTACTTATTGGATAGAGACAGCCAGAAACCTAGAAGAAAGGGGGTGATAGGGAGGAGAGACAGAGAGACACCTGCAGCCCTGCTTCACCTCTCGCGAAGCTTTCCCTCTGCGGGTGGGGACAGGGGCTCGAATCTGGCTCCTTGCATGCTGTAACATGTGCGCTTAGCCAGGTGCGCCACCGCCCGGCCCACATGTTTCCTTTTTATAAATAAAAAAATTAAAAAAAAAAAAAAGAATAGGAAAACTATAAAGGGAGGGGATGGAATACAGAGTTCTGGTGGTGGTAATTGTATGGAGTTGTACCCCTCTTATCCTATGGTTTTGTCAGTGCTCCCTTTTTATAAATAAAAAAGAAAGAAAGAAAGAAAGAAAGAAAGAAAGAAAGAAAGGCACCTCTTCCCTAGAGAAGGAAAAGATTAAGGTAAAGAAAGTACAGAGTACTAGAGGAGAAGGGGGTGGAGGGGAAGGAGAGCCATATAATGGATCTCAGGAGTTGTCAATGATCTGACAGGCTCCACAGGGCAGCAGGTGAGCCATGTACAGCTGACAGGAATAGCTGGCTCTGCCTTTCATATTTTTGATGTTTCTTAACTTGCTGAGATTTTTTTTTTTTTAGAATTTACCTATTTATTAATGAGAAAGATAAGATAGGAGGAGAGAGAAAGAACCAGACATCACTCTGGTACATGTGCTGCTGGGAATTGAACTCGGGACCTCATGCTTGAGAATCCAATGCTTTATCCACTACGCCACCTCCCGGACCACAACTTGCTATGATTCTTGATGATTTCAAGGAGCAGGATAGACTGCAGGAGTCTTCTGGGTAAGCTTGTGAGTCCTGCCTGGAGTCTCTCCAGTCAGAGGTTGTGCTTTACAGATGGACCTTGAGATCCCTTGGCCGGACACTCCCTGCCTGTCGCCACCTGTGTGGTCCTCTCACCTTCTCCAGCGGCCAGTATCTGTCTTGCCCTGCCCTCTGGACACTGCCACCTCTCCTTGCTGGTTCTCAGATTTTTCCATTATTCTTTTCTTTCCACTCTGAGCTTCCAGAGCTCTCTTGTTTATATCTACTCCTCTGACCCTGTTCCTACTTTGAAATATCATGATGCTGTGATATAAACTTGAAGAAAACTGTCATCCTCCCACTGATCCTGCCCTCTTGAGTGAAGCTTCTGAATGCTCTGGTATCTCTCGTCATCATCTACACTTGAACTACTGCTTCTCTGGGGCCCACTGGCTTCAATAGCTTGTAGCTATAGAGTCCAGTGTGGTTTTCTCTGTTATGTTTTACTGGAGATGAACAGGAGGATGGAAGAACAATAGACAAAAATCTAGAAGGTGTTTTTTTTTCTAAATATTTTTTTTAAATTTTAGTATTATATTTATTTATTTATTGGATATAGATAGCCTGAAATCAAGAAGGAAGAGAGAGAGAGAGAGAAAGAGAGAGGGAGAGAGAGAGAGAGAGAGAGACCTGCAACACAGCTTCACCACTCACAAAGCTTTCTCCCTGCAGGTGGGAACTGGGGTCTCAAACCTAGGTCCTTGTGCACTGTAATATGTGTGCTCATCCAGGTGCACCACCACCCTGCCTTCTAGAAGATGTTTTAATGTCTGGCCTCTCTCATCTCAGGAAATCTGTAGCTCTGGGGGCTGGATTTTACCTATCTTTTGTATTTCTTTTCTTTCCTTCTTTTAATCATTTAAGACTTTTGTCTTTTTGATTTTTATTTTTTTTAATTTTATTTATTTAGTCACTTTTGTTGCCCTTGTTGTTTTATTGTTGTATTATTGTTGTTGTTGTTATTGATGTCGTTGTTGTTGGATAGGACAGAGAGAAATGGAGAGAGGAGGGGAAGACAGAGGAGGAGAGAAAGATAGACACCTGCAGACCTGCTTCACCACCTCTGAAGCCACTCCCCCTGCCAGGTGGGGAGCCGGGGGCTTGAACCGGAATTCTTATGCTGGTCCTTGTGCTTTGCACCACATGTGCTTAACCCAGTGCGCTACCGCCCAACTTCCTCTTTTTTATTTTTTATTGTCTTTATTTATATTTTAGATAGAAACAGCCAGAAATTGAGAGGAAAGGGGGTGATAGGGAAGGAGAGAGACAGAGGGGCACCTGCAGCCCTGCTTCACCACTTGCAAAGCTTTCCCTCTGCAGGTGGGGACTGGGGACTCAAACCTGGGTCCTTGTGCACTATAACGTGTGCTTAAGTAGTTGTGCTATTACTTGTCCCCCCCTACCTTTTGTATTTCTATCTCTTCAGATTATTCTCTTTCTCTCTTTTCTCTCCTCTTTCTTCCTTTCCTTCTTTTATTTGATAGGACAGAGAGAAATTGATAGGAAAGGAGGATAAAGAAGGAGAGACAGAGATACCAATGGAGAAAGAGAGAGATTCCTACAGCACTTTTTCACAGCTTGTGAAGCTTCCCTGCCTGCAGTTGGGGACTGGGGGCTTGAACCCAAGTTGCACACTAATGTGTGTGCTCAACCAGGCATGCCACCAACTGGCCCCCAGACTTTATTATTAATTTATATATAAAAGAATATTACTCTAAACTTTTTTCTCTATTTTTTCAAACCATGTTTATTACTCTTTTAGTATGTTTGGAATTGAAGTTATATCCCATTTTTATGTGTTTGCACCCATTCAGCACAGAGAGTGCTCAGAGGCTCAGGGGGTTTCTTTTTCTTACCACTGACGTGCACTCTTCCTTCCTTCTCCACATTCCTCCATTTTCCTTGGAATAAATTGACTGGGGTGGTAACTTCTGGCACTAGAATGTCATTCCTCAGAAAACAAACAGAGCCATTTCCACACAGAGCTTTTATGACCAAGTCGAAGAGCTGTGTATTACCAGGTCCAGAGCAGCTGGGGCCACATAGGGGGCAGGAAGCATGGTCCCCAGTGCCCTCACGCCAGGGCTGTCCTTTCCTGGATGATGACGTGAGGAAGGCTCTGTTTTCACAGATGGCCTCCTTGCAGCAGTGTGGAAGGAACACTGTAAACAGCTCTTTGCAACCTGTTCACCTCTGCTTTTCTGTAACAGAATCACCTGGCAGCTCTGCTCTTGACCTGGAGGGGAATACAGGAAACAGCTGGACTCTTTTGGCTCCCAGAGACCAATGAAAAGGGCCTTGGGGTAGGAGTGTGGGGCAAGTGTCTCACCCTGGCCAGTGAGTGCAGTACCCAGAAACCATGGAGGGACATCAGAGAGTCCACCACCCTCCCAGGCCTCTGAAGACCAGATGAGAGCACAGGCTATACATTTCCCTTTCATGTGTCTGTCTATGCTGTGGCAAGGACTGACAGTCCCCTATTCCATGCGGTGAAGCAATCAGGTGAACCATGGGTACTGGGAGAGCCTGGGGTTTCCAGGGGAGTAGGCAGAGGGCGAAAGGCACTTTTTACAACTCTGAAACAGTGCTTTAGTCACTAGGAGACTTGCAGCTCTAAAGTGGAATATTGCTCCCACAAATCCCTAACTTTCTCTAAGGGAAGTTCCTACTCCTGGTTCAATATTTCGCCAGCCACAGAGTGAGAAATGCAGAATTAAGTAGACTGCTTTTGCATCCTTCTAATTCATCACAAGTTTTCACAGGACTTGGTGTTGATGTGTACCTGTTGGCTAAGAGAACTTAGACCTCTGAAGACTCACACTTTATGTCAAATGACTTTGGGGCCTTGGTGGTTAAACCCATTCTCAGAAGAGAGGTGGAACAAGATATTTAAGAATCTAATTTTAAAAAATGTGAGGAAAACAACTACTGAGCACAGTAGTTGCTGTTGATGGACATGGAAGCTAGTTCCTCTTCTACCACTGAAGTTGGAGCTGCCCTTGTGTCTTAGTCTGTTCAGGCTGTGGTGACAGAATGCCATAGACTAGGAGGATAATAACCACCAAACATCCATCTCAAAATAGAGGCATCCAAGGTCAAGGAACTGACATAGCTAGTGTCTGGTGAAGACCCACTTCATGCTTCCTAGATGCCTCCTTCGTAGATACCATCTTTTTGCTAAACTGTCTCAAGACCATAGAGGCAAGGTAAGTCTCTGAGATGTCCTTTGTAAGAATGCTAATCTCATTTATGTGGGCTCTATCCTTGTAATCACATCCCTTCCCAAGGGACCCTTCCCTACAGTCAGTACACAAGGGATTAAACTTCAATATACGAATATGGGTAACACTCAGGCTAATGAGGCTGCTTCTACTTGCCATTCTGAGGCTGCCCTATGCCAGTGTTTGCTGCCCTGGTGTTGTGTGTTGGAGTACTGCGAAACCTAAAAGAGGAATGGCTTGACGCTGAAAAGTTATTTGACAAGATCCAACACCCATTCCTGATAAAGACACTTCAGAAACAGGAATAGAAAAATGCCTGGTCCACATATAAAAGAGCACAGGGGTCAGTCAGTGTATGGTATGGTAAGCCTACATAGAATATGGGGTACATATCGTCTTGATTTGGAATAATAAAGAAAAAAATAACTCCATCAAAGTGATTATCCTGTAGTGCCTCATACAATGTAGGTTCTCACAGCAATAAGATAGTACTATCATTACTACTGCTCCCGTTACTATAATTATGATCCCACTTCTTATAGAATAGCACTATGGTGTATATAGTGAAAGATTTCTTGGTGATTATATCAACCAGGATGCTTTGGAAGCAAGTAAACAAAGATCTACGCAACTCAAATAGCACGAATGACAAAAGAGCTTTTTTTTAAAAAAAATTTCTTTATTGGGGGATTAATGTTTTACATTCGACAGTAAATACAATAGTTTGTACGTGGGGCCAGGTGGTGGTGCACCTGGTTGAGCGCACATGTTACAGTGCGCGAGGACCCAGGTTCCAGCCCTTGGCCCCCACCTGCAGGGGGAAAGCTTCACAAGTGGTGAAGCAGTGTTGCAGAGGTCTCTCTGTCTCTCTCCCTATCACTCCCTTCCCTCTCAATTTCTGACTATCTCTCTCCAGTAAATAAATAAAGATTAAAAAATTTTAACAAACAAAGTTTGTACATGCATAATATTTCTCAGTTTTCCTCATAACAGTACAAACCCCATTAGGTCCTCTGTCATCCTTTTTGGACCTGTATTCTTCCCTCCACTCACCCCAGAGTCTTTTACTTTGGTGCAATACAACAAACAACTCTAGTTCAGGTTCTACTTGTGTTTTCTCTTCTGATCTTGCTTTTCAATTTCTGCCTGAGAATGAGATCATTCCATATTCACCCTTCTGTTTATGACTTATTTCACTTAACATGATATCTTCAAGCTCCATCCCAGATGGGCTGAAAACGGTGAAGTTACCGTTTTTAATAGCATTCCACTGTGTATATATTCTACAACTTGCTCAGCCACTCATCTGTTATTGGACACCTGGGTTGCTTCCAGGTTTTTGCTATTACAAATTGTGCTGCTAAGAACATAGGTATACACAAATCTTTTTGGATGGATGTGTTGTGTTCCTTAGGATATATTCCCAGGAGAGGAATTGCAGGATCATAGGGTAGGTCCATTTTTAGCCTTCTGAGAGTTCTCCAGACTGTTCTCCACAGCGGTTGGACCAATTTAAACTCCTACCAGCAGTGCGGGAGGGTACTTTTGACCCCACAAGCTCTCCAGCATTTGTTGCTGCTACCTTTTCTGACGTATGACATTCTCACAGGAGTGAAGTGGTATCTCATTGTTGTCTTTATTTGCATTTCTCTGACAATCAAAGACTTGGAGCATTTTTCCATGTGTTTCTCAGCCTTTTGGAGCTCTTCTGTGGTAAGTATTCTGTCCATGTCCTCTCCCCATTTGTGGATGAGGTTATTTGTTTTCTTGTTGTTGAGTTTGGCAAGCTTTTTATATATTTTGGTTATTAAAATCTTGCCTGATGTATGGCATGTAAAGATCTTCTCCCATTCTGTGTGGGGTCCCTTTGTTTGGTTATTGGTTTCTTTTGCTATGCAGAAACTTTTTAATTTGATGTAGTCCCATAGGTTTATACTTGCCTTAGTCTTCTTTGTAATTGGATTCATTTCATTGAAGATGACTTTAAAATTTATGTGGAAAAAGAGTTCTGCCAATCTTTTCCTCTACCTTATAGTTTCTGGTCTAACAACCAAGTCCTTGATCCACTTGGAATTTACTTATGTGTTTGGTGAAATATAGTGGTTCAGTTTCATTCTTCCGCAAGTTTCAACCCATTTTTTCCAACACCGTTTGTTGAAGAGACTCTGCTTCCCCCATTTAATAGTCTGGGCACCTTTGTCAAAGATTAGATGTCTATAGGTGTGGGGGGCCTACTACTGGGCTCTCAATTCTATCCCACTGGTCAGTGTGTCTATTCATGTTCCAGTACCAAGCAGTTTTGATGACAATGGACCTGTAATACAATTTGAGATCTGGGAGTGTGATGCCTCCAGTTCTGTTCTTTCTTCTCAAGATTGTTTTGGCAATTCTTGGTCTTTTCTAGTTCCAGATAAACATTTGTAGCATTTGGTCTATTCTCATAAAAAATGTGGTTGGGATCTTGATGGGGATAGCATTAAATTTGTATATGGCTCTGGATAGTATATTCATTTTAATGATGTTAATTCTTCCATCCCATGAATATGGAATATCTTTCCACTTCTTTGTGTCTTTTTCTATTTCCTTGAGTAGTGACTCATAATTTTCAGTATACAAGTCTTTTACTTCTTTGGTTATGTTTATTCCTAGATATCTTATTGTTTTTGTTGCTCTAGTAAAAGGAATTGATTTCTTAATTTCATGTTCTTCTAACTTAGTGTTTGCATAGAGGAATGCCACTGACTTTTTTTTCTCCTTTTGTTGTAGCCTTATTGTGGCTATTATTGTTGTCCTTCGTGGTTGGATAGGACAGAGAGGAATTGAGAGAGGAGGGGAAGACAGAGAGGGGGAGAGAAAGATAGACACCTGCAGACCAGCTTCCCCGCTTGTGAAGTGACTCCCCTGCAGGTGGGGAGCCGGGGGCTCCAACCGGGATCCTTACGCTGGTCCTTGCGCTTTGCACCACATGCACTTAACTTGCTGCGCTACTGCACGACCTCCGCTACTGACATTTGAATGTTAATTTTGTAGCCTGACACCTTACTGTATTGCCTGATGATTTCTAAAAGTTTCTTGCTGGATTCTCTAGGTGATTGGGTGGGTTCCCAAAGTTGTTCTAGTGCTGGCTTGTTGTGGTCCCAGGTGGTCTCCTTTGGCATATTCCTAGTTGACCCAGGAGAGGAGAGGAGAGAAACACAGCTGCTGCTGCTTCATAGTGCCATCTCCAGAAGTCTCTTATCTATCTATCTATCTATCTATCTATCTATCTATCTATCTATCTATCATCTATTTATTTATTTTTATCTCTACACGACCTTGAAATATCTAGAACTGGGGCCGGGCAGTTGTACACCCAGGAGAGCACACCTTACCATGCTATAGTAACTGGGTTCAAGTCCCCAGTCCTCATCTGTAGGCTAAGAATTTTATGAACAGTGTTCACTCACTATGAGTGGTGGAGCAGTACTGTAGCTCTTTCTCTTTTCTCTCCTTTATCAACCTCCCTAATTCTCTGTTTCTATTAGAGAGAGAGAAAGAGAGAGAGAGAGAGAGAGAGAAAGGAAGAAAAAAAGGAAGAAAGAAAGAGAGAGAGAAAGAAAGAAAGAAAGGTAGAGAAAGAGAGAGAGAAAGAGTGTTACTAGCGGGAGTCAGGTGGTAGCGCATTGGCACAAAGCGTAAGGACTGGCTTAAAGATCCCAGTTGGAGCCCCCAGCTCCCCACCTACAGGAAGCCACTTCACAAGCAGTGAAGCAGGTCTGCAGGTGTCTATCTTTCTCTCCCCTTCTCTGTCTTCCCCTCCTCTCTCCATTTCTCTCTGTCCTATCCAACAATGACAACATCAATAAAAACAACAATAATAACTACAAAAAAAGACAAAAACAAGGGCAACAAAAGGGAACAAACAAATAAATATTAAAAAAAGAAAGAAAGAGTGTTACTAGCAGTTATACCATTATCATGCAGGTACCATGCCTCAGTGATAACCAAGGAAACAAGGGGAAAAAAGTCTACAACTCTCTTTACTAGACATGGATATCACTGTAAGAATTAAGTATGGAGAGCTCAGAAAGCACATCATTATAAATATCTTTCCTCTCACTTCCTGTGTAAACATAGTCTTCTCAGTATCAAATCTGAGAGGTAGTTGGAGGAGTGAATGCCACTGTTTGATATAATCAAAAGCCAAAAAGAAAAAAATTATAACAGAACTTGCCATTAGAACAAAATGATTAAGACTAATTTTTTTTTTCTGAGTAAAACAAAAATAAGTCCTTCAAATGGACCTATACACTGATGATTAAATTGCAAAAGGAGACCCTGGCTGATGTGAGCATGAAGTGGGATATATGATTCTACTTATTAAAAAACACCTTATACATTGAATCAGGAATGTTTAGTTTCTACTGTAATGACAAAGAATCCCTAACTCTTGTTCATAATGCAACACAAATTGATGTTTTACTCAAGCAAAGTGTGTTGCAGGTGCAGGCACTGTGCCAGGACAGCTGTCCTCTCTGCTGGCTCAGCGTCCCAGCTTGATTCAATCCAGGACGCTTGCTAATTACCACATGTGTTGACATTTGCTGTGATGGGAAAGTAGAGAACCAGAACTTAAACACCTCATTTTGAATTTATTCACGGGCCCTCTCTTCATTTTTCATTGGCTGAAACAAGTCACATGACATTAGTTCATTCCAAAGACTGACCCATTACTAGTCTGTTACTTGATGACTAGAGTAAAATCATGGATTGATGACCAGAGGAATTATTAGTTAACCTATCAGACAAATCTTAATGGGAAGTAAATTCACCGAGTTCGAAATACTACAAGGCTGTTAGACACATGTCAGTAGGAGAATGCATTAATAGAAGTGACATCTCAGAGTTACTTCCCTGAACACTGGAGGTTGTGCTCATTTGAGGAACAGTACTTCAAGAAGTTTGTTGGAGGTATTTACAAAAAAAAAAAAATCAAAATGTAGGATAATTTAGAGCCATCTAAGTTTAGATGGAAGATGTATTCTGAAGAAAAAACAGTCATTTATTCATCGTCAAATATAAGAGTATTTGACTTGTAAAAGGCTGCGGGTGGTAATTTACAAGGAGAAAAAGTTCTTCTCCATTTAATAGTTGTTTATAGTCAGAACTATGTAGATTGCCTCAAGACAGGGAGTTCGTTTTGAAGGGTAAGGTCATGAGCAATGTCAAAATCTCTTCTTTGGCACAAACCCTGGAGGGGAAAAGGGGGAAGGGAGGGAGAGGCATGTTTTAAACAACATACAGTTCACTGAATTAGTTAACCCTTGAAGATGCTTTCAGTCTTGGGTCCAGGATGTAGCCCAGAGAGTAGAGAGCAGATCTCACCTTGCTGAAATTTGAACCTGGCACCATTTGGGATCACTATGAACGGAGTGGCTTCTGAGGTCTCTCTCCTTGTAGCCCCCTCTAGTTTACCCTGGAAGGTCACATGGCAGTATCATAGATGTGTGAGGCCCTAGGCCCGTTCTTGTTTATACATCAAAATATAGGATGCATTCAATTCCTGATGTGGTCATTGGTTGGTTCCTAAGCTGCCCACAGCTCCCCTCTGGATGACGGCAACAGGACCTTCCAAGCACTTGCCTGGACACAGATAAGCAAGATGAATAGGAAGGGGTGTGGTTCAGAGCCTTGGGGTACTGCCTTTTATCCAGAATTGCATTCACAAGGCAGCTCCAGAGAGCAAGCTGCGACAATAGGGTGTCTAGTTTCACCTGTGTTTCCACAGCTGAACTAAAGTAAACCAAATCTGAATTAAATGAAAAAAAGAAAGCAAAAAGTTCTTGTCTGGTGGAGCCTTTATTTCTACCATTTTATCTGTGAGTAAGTGAATTTTTATAGCCCAGTTGGCAACGCTCTCAAACTGGAATCTGAATTGCCTTGCCACATCTGGTTGTCCATCCTGTCAGTGCCTGTCCCAGCTGCCTGGTTCACCTACCCAGAATTTCCCATCCTCCTCTAAGGACCCGTCTCCTGCCATCCTCCTCATGACACACTCCTGCACATACATACTTCCCTTTCTTCCTGTCCCGAGTTGCACTCTCTCGATTACCATGACTGCAAATTGTTGACACTGGATTCATAGTAAAGTTTTTACTCCTCCGGGTCAATTCTCCCATGAACTAGTAAGTCACACTGGAGATCAAAGTGCACATCAAAATGGGAACCTTACACAAAGCAATTTTATGTTCTGTTGCCATTCCCTTCTTGCCAGTAATCACTCAGAGTTGCAAGCATAAGAGAATAAAAATATCCAGCCTCCTCCTTCAAACTTTACCCTCCCACACTCAATTTCTCAAGTTTCAGGGGAAAGACAACCACCAGACGTATCCCATGAGGATAGTTTCTAGACTAATACATGGCCTCAGTTACAGGATCCAGAACTGAAGGCATCTTTGGGTGGGTGATCGGGAGCTGGTTGTCTCCTGCTTTGTGTTGACCGTGTGTCCAGTGGCTCCACAGTATCACTTTGTTTTCTTCAGTGACTCAGACAAGTTTTGGGCTGGGCCATGGACTCAGTTCCCAGTGCGTGCATGTGAGCACAGCCTCAGCTGTGTGTGAGCCATTCCACAGGAACATCTGAGTTCAAAGCCCAGCTCCTGGGGGAGAAACTCTCTAGCTGAGTGAAGACGCAAAATGCACAGTGGCCTCTCTTAATTGCAACAGAATAGATTCTAGAATCAGACTGCCTGAAGTGGAAACTTCCATCTGTCTCTTACAAGTTGCATAATTTTTTTTAAATCATGTAACTTTTCTCACTTCCTCCCCCTCCTTTTTTCTCCTTTTTCTCTTCCTTCCTTCCTTCCTTCCTTCTTTCCTTTCTTCCTTCCTTCCTCTCTTCCTTCCTCTCTTTCTTCCTCTCTTTCTCTCTTTCTTCCTTCCTTCTTTTCCTCTTTCTCCTCCTTCTCCTAGGGCTCCTCATTTGTGTTGTCTTTCTATAAAAGTCAATTGTCAGTTGAAGGAAGGTGAGACAACTATATGGACTAAAAGATAGGAGCAAGGTGGGACTTGGCCAACAAATTATATGTGGTCTTAGGATCCTGAAACTCTTTAAAGAGTTAGTGTCTTTGCCCACTTCCACTGGAAACAGAGGGCAGCAATTCCATTGCTAAAAATATTAGGGTCAAATGATGTTGTTGGCAGTGTCATCTTAGAAACAAGGCTACCAAGGAAAGCAGCAGAAAGTGCCAGTACTATCTGGATGACCACAGGTAAACAGAGCAATCTCACCCACTACCTCTCTCTCTCTCTCTCTCCCTCCTATTTCTGTTCCCAAGACCTCTTGTTTGAGTGAATAAATTGCTAAGAACATATGAATTGGGGACCTATAGCTTGACTGGAAGAGCATCAGGCTTCCATGCCTGGGGTTCCTGTTTTGATCCCTAGTGCTGCATGTACTGTGACAGCATTCTGCTTTCTCTGTCTTCCTTTCTTATTCTCTCTGTCTTGTGAAATGCTCTCTCTCATATGCAATAAATAAAAACGTAAATCTTAAAAAAAAAAAAAAGTTGCTGAGGACTAGGAATGTTTGGCAAAAGTGTATCCCTCAGAGCAAGAGGAAATGAAATTTGGAGGAAAGGAGCTGAAGATGGAACAAGGTTGGAGCCTGAAGCCAGGTGTGGACGATTTCTCTGCAAATATGAGAATTCCTAATTAAAAGCTGGCTGCCTCACCAAACAGCTTGCACCCTGTGGGAAAGAAAGGGGTGAACTGTTGGGTAGATTGGGAGGTCTGATGCAATCACATTCCATCCAGCGTAAATCCTTTCTTGCGGGTAAATATTGTTCCGGGAAGATCATGCTCTGATCCTAATAAATGTCAACAGGCAAAGACATGGGGATATCACCTGGGATAATAAAAGGTCTTCTGATGACAATGGTTGGTGCAAACCAGGAAATAGAGCTGATTTCCCTCTGAAAGCTGGTCTGTCTGGTGAACTGGGCTTCCAGGTTGCTGTCAGAGATAAGTTATTTGCTGACTCATCACAAGTTTGGAGAATTTTCAATGTTCCACTATACACAGTTCTCTCTCTTTCCAGAATAATTTATTTATTTATTATTGGATAGAGATAGAGAGAAATTGAGAAGGGGAGATAGAGAGGGAAAGAGACAGACACCTGTAGCCCTGCTTCACCACTCTTAAAGCTTCCCCCCTGCAGGAGGGGAGCCCTTAAAGAAGTAATTTTAGGAAACATATGTGAACTATGTTTTCACTGTTTTATATTCTAATAAGAAAAGTTACTTGTTCCTGATTCCAGGACAGGAAGGAAGACAGTTTCTTGAACCCTTCTCAATGTAGACTTGAAAAAAGTATGAGCCGGTATGAGCTGTGGATAATTAGTGACCTAGTTTTTTGAGACCAACTATCGAAAAAAAAAAAACCGTCCTTTATGTGAGCCTTGCCAAATTTCAGTAATACTCTTCTTTCTGCCCTTCAAGTTTAGATTCTGTTTTTTGTCAATTTTTTCTGAAGCTCATTACCTGTGCAACAAGAAACATGAATTTTTTTAAAGTACCCCCTTCTGTTCACAGTGAGAAAGAAAATGACATCTATGAAATATCCAGGGGACCAGGCAGTGGTACAACTGGTTAAACGCTTACATTACAGTGCATGCACAAGGACCTGGGTTCAAGCCTCTGGTCCCCTCCTGCAGGGGGGAAGCTTTAAGAGTGGTGAAGCAGGGCTGCAGGGGTCTGTCTCTTTCCCTCTCTATCTCCCCCTCTCTTCTCAATTTCTCTCTATCTCTATCCAATAGTAAATAAATAAAAATATTGCTTAAAAAGAAATATTCATTTTTTAAAAGGTTTTATTTCTATTTAGACATGGATTTTGCTCTCCCTATCTGTAGCCCTGACTCTGACCAGAAAACTGATTGAATTCCAGGCCCTCCATTCCACACTAGTCTCTGTGAAGGGTTCCTGTCCCTAGGCTCTCCCTCAGTTGGTCACCAGGCCTCTGCTTGGACACCAGTGGTAGCTTTCTCTTCTGAGCCAATTTCCTGGGAACAGGTGGGTTCATTTTCAAAGAGAAGCAATAGCAACAGACAGGACACACAATCATTTGTTTATTCATTCCTTTGCTTACTCCTTTGACAGATATTTGCCTTCATGCTGGGTGGGCTTTGTGCTGACTCACTAGAGCAGAGATGCTCCCTACCCTTCTGGAGCTCCCAGTAGGGGAGGTCTCTATTCACTGGGTAGGAGCACTGCTCACTGATTATGCTGCTAACCATGGCGTGCAGGACAACAGCATGGGTGACAAAGGCTCACAACACAGACTAGGGGTCAGTTGGAAATTTTAAGACTTCATTTTTCTCCCATTGCCCAAATGAAACCTGGACAGGAAAAAAAAAACATAAGAATTAGAATTTTTGATAATTGCAACTCATTAGGAGAGACAAGAAGTGTCACAACAGCAGAATGGCTCTGCAAACAGACTCTCATTCCTGGGGTTCCAAAGTCCCAGGCTCAATTCTCTTCACCATCATAAACCAGAGCCAAGCAGTGCTTTGGTTAAAAAAAAAAGAAAAGGGGGGGGGGGCGTGGATCAGAAGGTAGCACAGCGGGTTAAGTGCACATGGTACTGAGCACAGGGACCCTGATAAAGATCCCAGTTCAAGCCCCTGGCTCCCCACCTGCAGGGGGGCTCACTTCACAAGCTGTGAAGCAGTTCTGCAGGTGTCTGTCTTTCTCTTCCCCATCTCTCTTGATTTCTCTCTGTCCTATCCAACAACAATAACAAGGGGGAAAAAAAGGGAAACAAAAATGGGAAAAATGGCCTTTAGGAGCAGTGGATCTGTAGTGCAGGCACCAAACCCCATCGATAACCCAGGAAGCAAGAAAAAAAAAAAAAGGTAATTTAAGAGATTCTTGCTCCTGCTGTGGGATGTATTCCTCCTGACTCTATTTATCTGTCTTTCCAATTTGAGTTGGCGCTGGGGTGGGGTATTGTTGCTTGCTCTGTAACCCAGTTCTTTCATGGATCAAATAAATGTTGATTTGAGTTTGTTCAGAAAAAAAAAAACAGTCACAAATGTGACTATTGATGCAATCTAGATTTCTAAAAATATTTATTTGATATTTACTTATTTTTGCCACCAGGGTTAGCTCTGGGGCTTGGTGCCTACATGCTGACTCCTCTACTCCCAGTGGCCACTTCCCCCATTTTCTTGCTTTTCTTACAGGGACAGTAATGGGAGGGGTAGAGGGAAAACACAGACATCTGCAGTACTATTTCGCTGCTTGTGAAGTTTCTCCTCTATAGGTGGGAGGGATTGAACCCAGGACCTTGAGCATAGTAACCTAGGGGATTTTTTACTTAGTTGCCAACTTCGGCTCCCCCCACCCCCGAATCTAGATGCTCTTGATAAAGAAATAGTTAAGTACATATAATATATTACATCAGGCAATTATATATACTGATAAAACAGACCCAGAAAATAATTTTTATTGATTTCAGAAAATTCTTAGGCTTGAATGCTAAGTGATATAATTTTTAAAATGTGGTTCTATTATGAATACAATTTGAAGAAATCTTTCTAGAGGAAAAATAGAAATTGAAGACTGGGGGTGTGGGCAGTGGCACACTAGGTTAAGTGCATATCCTATAAAGCACAAAGACCTGCCCAAGGATCCCAGTTCAAGCCCCCAGCTCCCCACCTGCAGAAGGTTCATTTCACAAGCAGTGAAATAGGTCTGCAGGTGTCTCTCTTTCTCTCCCCCTCTCTATCTTCCCCTCCTCTCTCATTTTCTCTCTATCCTATCCAATAAAAGTGAAAAAAAATAATGGCCGTCAGGAGCAGTGGATTCATAGTACAGCCCCAGTGATAATTATCCCTGGAGGCAAAAAAAAAAAAAAGGAAAGAAAGAAATTGAGGATCAAGAGACAATAAAGGACCCTCCAGTCACTGGAGGAAGACTTTTCCTTTGCTGCTTTTGCTACCCATGGCCCTTACTCTTCTCAGTGACAGAAAGCAAAAGCTTGGGGCAGGGTTAAAGCCTCTTGTTCAGCTCTCCAAGAACCCTCAGCTGGGTCCTTAAACAACTTCTACAGGCTCAGACCAAGGACACCTTCCCTCTTCACTTAAGCTGCACCCCACTCTCCACTGCCCCAACCTGGGCTTTGTACTAATTCTGATTCAAAATCTAGGACTCTCATGGAGTCCCAGTTCTGTTGATCACTGACATACTCATCAGTGAAGCTTTCTCACCCCTACCTCATCCATCTTCTACTTCTCTCAAGATGGGTTTCTGGTAATTTCTTCATCTGGTAACTGTGGTTCATATTTTAGGACACTGGGCTTTTAATAGGGGTCTCAATAGGTGCTAGTGGTGAGTTAAAGTCTAGTGTTGCTGGACTGGCCAGCCTCAGATCCCAGCTCCATTATTTATTAACTATGCACCCTAGGATAAGTTACTTCATCCCTCCTTCTCTCTTTTTTATAAATATTTATTTATTTATTCCCTCTTGTTGCCCTTGTTGTTTTATTGTTGTAGTTATTATTGTTGTCATTGTTGTTGGGTAGGACAGAGAGAAATGGATAAAGGGGGGGAAGACAGAGAGGGGGAGAGAAAAATAGACACCTGCAGATCTGCTTCACCACCTGTGAAGCGACTCCCCTGGGGGAGCCAGGGGCTTGAACCAGGATCTTTCTGCTAATCCTTGTGCTTTGTGCCCGCTGAGCTACTACCTGACTCCCTGATCCCTCCCTCTCTTAATAAACAGTTTTCTTGTCTGTAAAATAGTGATGGTGGTTAGGATAAACATGAGTTACTCCCCATCCATTTAATTGTATATGGCATATGGTGCTGGGCTAGCGTGAGGGTGTTTCTTCCCAGGTACATGCTCTCTGGGTTGGAGAGAACTCGATCTGAGCCAACCTGGGTTGCTGCTTACTCAGCGACACAGGAGAAGGACCAGGAACTCATGGCGGAGCAGGAACGCAAATCTTTTTTCATTCAGGAGCTCCAGAGTTGGGTGTGAGCACAGCAGGTTTAGGCCACATGGAGCTAACAAAATGGCCGCCTCCCACTATGCATGCCATCCCTTCTCCAGATCTTCTCCAGGTTGGGATGCGGAAGAGAAAGAGAGTGAAACCGAAACAGCAGCAGGCTTTATAGGGTAAAAACCGGAAATGGCAAGTCGGAAACGGAAATGGCTAGGAAAGGGGGTGGAGAGAGGCAAAAGGCATGCTGGGAAGGTGGAAGCCTCCTTAGCAACTGTTGTGATGGTTTAACTGAATTAGCAATACTCTGAGGGGATAACGTGGTGGGGATCTTTCAGGCAAAACAATGATTATGTAAGTAGACCATAGTGTCAGCAATGGAGCATGAAGCAGAGCAGGGGGGCTGGCTTTAAGACTCGACAATATGGTACATTCCCAATAAGTGGAAGTATTTATGGTTATTAAATTATCTGATCCATATAGAAAAACAACATAGCATGGACCAGCAAGATAATTCACCTGCAAAATGACATGGTCCTCACCACACTGGAGGAGGGGGAAGCTTCAGTTCTGTCATGTCTTTTGCACTCTCCCTCTATCTCTCCTTCTCTGTCTCTCCATAAGCTGGCTCAGAGTCGTGAGGTTCTGTAATGATAACATAAAAATCCATCACTCCAGCTGGGGCCCTAATTGGGGAGATTCCCAAACAGACTTGATGGTCCTAGAACTTGAATAAACCCTTCTCTCCATTGTTACCAGTCATTTCTATCAAGAACAACACAATACACCCCTTTGTAGGCCCCCATAGAACCTTGCCCTCAACTTGGATTAACAGTGGTAGAGAATGTTCCATCCTCTGAAGGGCGGATGGACAACATACTCTATGCTACACCTGAGGAAGATGGGTCATGATATTGGGGCCACTTGGAATGTTCCTACTTATGACCATAGAATGTGATCTCAGATCTAGAGGGATGCAGAGGTCACACAAGCTCTAAAGCTAATTATGGGCCCCAGATCACATCAAATCGATGGGGTTTACAGTCAACAATACTTCTACCCCTTTCCCATATTAGGGAGCTACTTCTCTTCCTAGATCCAGCTTTCTGGTCCTTTTTCCAGCCATGACATCATCTCCCCAGACAATAACTTGGACCCACTGGCATATCAAATTTCAGGCTCAGGGGAAAAGGAAAAAACAAACAAACAAACAAACAAAACCTAGTATAGCCACAGGCCCTTTGGAATATAACTAAAATATGCCTACTAGCTATCTACAAAATGGAGGACCCCCCAACTCCTCATCTGCACTGTTCTAGCTCTTAGGTCCATGACTGGTCAACAATTTGTTTGGCTTTGAATGTTAACTCTCTTGTCAACTACCAAGTGCCAGATGCTAGCATGATGCTGACCAGACTTCCCTGGACAGACAGCCCCACCAATGTGTCCAGGAGCTCTGCTTCCCCAGAGCCCTTCCCCACTAGGGAAAGAGAGAGACAGGCTGGGAGTATGGATCAACTTGTCAATGCCCATGTTCAGCAGGGAAGCAATTACAGAAGCTAGACCTTCAACCTTCTGCATCCCACAATGACCTTGGGTCCATACTCCCAGAGGGTTAAAGAATAGGAAAGCTATCAGGGGAGGTGGTGGGATACAGAGTTCTGGTGGTGGAAATTGTGTGGAGTTGTACCCCTCCTATCCTATGGTTTAGTCAATTTTTCCTTTTTATAAATAAAAAAAAAATTTTTTTTAAAAAAAGCAAATGATGAGGAAAAAAAATCCATCATTCACTGTCATGATCATGAAAGAGATATTATATTTTAAGCAAACTTCATAACAGTCTAGAGCAAGTAGGGGCCTGGTGGTGGCACACCTGGTTGAGTGCACACATTACAGTGCACAAGGACCCAGGTTCAAGCCCCTGGTCCCCACTTTCAGGGGAAAGCTTCACAAGTGGTGAGGTAGGGCTGCAGGTCTCTCTCTGTCTCTTTCTCTCTCTACCCCCTCCTCTCCTCTCAATTTATCTGTCTCTCTACAATAATAAATAAAGAGTATATTAAAAACAAAAAGTCTAGAGCAAGCAGATAGAATAAAAGAAAACTATTGTTATCAATAACAGGTGTTTTTTTTTATCATTGAACCATACCTGCACTTTCTCACTCTCCTCAAGTCAATATCCTTTCATGTTTGCTTTGGGAGAAATGAAGGCAGGGGTCTGTAAAAATGGAGAGAGGATTTACATTGCGTGCTTATGTCAGCATAGCGCATGGCAGATGCATCCTGCTAGAAAGTAAAAGCTTAGGTGGCAAAGGAGATGGTGACATATAAGCCCTTGGCCATCTGGGGGACCGTGTACAATTTCCAGACAGGCTGTTAGGCTCTCATGAAATAGAGCCTGATAAAATGGCCAACATAGTTCCAGATCCCACACATAGTCCCAGATCCCACACAAAGTTTATTCTGAGTTATGCTCCAGCACATGGGAGATAGCAGGGGTGGTGAGTCCACAGGCTGGCTCTCCACAGTCAAGGAGAGCTCTGACTTTACAGGGGCAGGAGCATGCAGGTGACACAAGATTCTGTAGGACTGTCCAGTCAGGAACCAGTTATTGCACATGTTGTTATTTTTGCACATGGTTTGCTGGTCTGCACAAGCATTCTTTACATGGCATGCCCAAAATGGACGTGCTTACCACCGCCACCCAGAAGGGTTAAGTCAGCTTGGTCACTTATGTTCTGGTGTGTGTGTTGGAGTGGGATGAGGATGAAGGGTGGGGGAGCGCCTTGGGCAAGTTGAAGTGAAGCTTATATGGTTATCAAACTCCCTACCTTAACCCACATGTGCTATCAATAGGTTTGAAGAGAGGAGATCAAGTCCTTTCCCTATTCTGTTTCAGGGTAACAAAAGCTTGGGGCTAGGACTCAAGCCTTTTGTACCCCACTCTAAGGGTCAGAAGTACACCATCTAAATCACTTAGTTGGTAGAGTTCCTCACTTCCTGTTATCATTCCTCTGCCCCAGGAAACATATCTCACTGTCACTTGTACTTTCTCTTCTCTGTCTCCACTCTCTGATTTCTTCACTAAATGTCACTTTTGGTCAAATGTTTTCCATCTGAACTTCTTGTTTGAAGCAGATATTGTTTCAGTATGATGGGTTGTTTCTGGGATAGAAAAGAGTGGTCAGAAGTATTATTTTCAGGTGAGATCAGATAAAAGCTCTCTCTCTCTCTCTCTCTCTCTCTTTCTCTCTCTCTTCTTTTTCATGAGTGTCTATCCAAAAAGCTTGGAATCCAGTACAAAGGGTTTTATGGCCAAAGATTATAGCCAAAGAAATTATCACTGAGTGTGAAGCCCAGAAATGACTTTAGAAGAGACAGAGGTTCATCTCTGGCAATAGGTGCCTATCAATTTTCTTACACACATCCTCTTGGGAAATGTTAACCCAGGCCTTTGGTCTAGTAAAGGTTCCAGGTCAGACCACAATCACATGTGCTAAAGCACCACAGCCCATGTGTGGCATGACATGTCCTGACTACTTACAAACTCCTGAGAAGTTTATCTCCTCCACGCAGATTCAGATGAGGGTTTCCTGCTTGGTCCACTTCATTTAACTTTTCCGAGGTCAAAGGATACACACACACACACACACACACACACACACACACACACACACAAATTTAGAAATATATTTTCTTACAGCAGAAGTAGCAATCTCCTTTTGACTTTACCTTGGATAGATATTTCAATCAAAAGTCCTTTCTTGAGATAGACTAGTGCTTTATTATGAATCAAGGTTTGAATTTAGATGCCAGTTCAGTTCTCCCAAGTGTTGACTGTGTGATCCTGAGCAATTTCCTCACCATATCTTCTCTCTTCTTTTGTGCAATGGAGTGAATAACAGCTAGGGAAAGGGATGGGAGGATTTATAATAAACAGTTAACGTACAAGTAATAAGGTGGGTGTGTCCCCAAACCCCTGTTAGTCATTGACAAGCAAGAGAGTTAGGGTATATGGAAAAGTGATTTCTTGGCTATTTCTTTCTCTTTCTTTTCTTTCTTTCTTTCTTTCTTTCTTTCTTTCTCTCTTTTATTTATAAAATGGAAACAACAACAAGACCATAAGATAAGAAGGGTACAATTCCACACAGTTCCTGTTGTTTTTGCTGGGCTGGCTTCATGGGTGGGTAACAGACAACCAGGGATTCATGGTTGAGCTGTAGGCAGTATCTCTTTATTCATGCAGGATGCAGCACAATCTAAGCTGAGCTAAGCTAAACTAAAATCTACTAACAATCTTGTCCTTATAAATATACTAGCCCAGTAGGGTGGGAACAGGATGCGACGCAGAGAGGGTAGAGAGAAAAGTGACTGGTGAAAATTAGGGTATGACAAGGAGAGGGGGCGGAGCAGGTGAGAATTCTATCAGTAAACCACCAATGCCCTGGAGGGAGTGTGGTGCTTTATGTAAATGTAAAAGTGATTTAAATAGACAGCTTTGAATGGGATCAAACCAATCCCTATATAGGCATACCGGTGCTTGGTTAAGCAGAAGCCAGGGGGAGCTGGCATACTACCCAACATCTCCCCCTTTCTTTTTAACTATTTGCCATAGTATCAGGAGTGCGGGGCACTTTGTGAGGCAGGGAGACTGATAAGAGGCACACCTTTTGGGGTTCTACTGTCCCTCCTTGCTCAACCTCTCCATAGAGAGAGAGACTAACAGGATTGACACACCCCTCAGGCTCAAGCCCTTCCAAGCTCAACTATATGCTCACAATTCCCCAACATCTCCCTCTTACTTAATGGCCATATATAACTGGGTCAATGTCTGTAAAAGGCTTCATCTCTGTCAGGGGAATAGCAGTGTAGGGGTGAACAGAAACCTATATCGTACAGGCATTTTCAAAAGAACTGGCATAAGACATGGAAAACAAAATAGGTGAACAGCAATAACCAGTGTGATGCCAAGGGGAACGTTTCTTGTCTCAAAGGGCAAGGCCTAGCAGGCAAAAGGGCATTTCTTGCCTCTGGGAGCGCTTCATGCCTCTGGGGGCATCTCTTGCCTCAAAGGGCATTTCCTACCTCTGTGGGCATAACCTAATAAGGAGGGGGAGTTTTCTACCTCTGGGAACAGAGCCTGCAGGCGAGGGGACATAGCCTATAAAGTCTCAAGGCAATTGGCTGAAGTTAGTCTTTGAGAAACACAGCAGTGTGTACCAGTAAGTCCGATGGAGGTGTCAGTCCAAAGTAGCTGACCACAGAAGAAAATGCCAAGGGATGAAACGCTGCATGTCTGTCTCAATGGGGAATGTCAGCCACCAGAATTCTGCTTTTCTGTAGATAGTGATCTTTGGAGTCTGTGAATCTGTTTCTTCAGGTCGTGCCAGGTCACCTCATTGGTTTCCGGGGGTGTGTTGTAGTCATTCCATCTTGTGGGTGATGTCAGAGAACAGGATCCAAATGGATTTCCAGGAATTCCATTTGAGTAGATGCTTTTTCATGTGAAGACTTGTCAGCTGAAATTCACTTACTTGTCAAACAAAACTTGTAGCAGATTAGAAATTTACTATAATTGATAACTCCATTATAATTGGAAGTCCTTTCTAGTATGATTTTAAGGTTGTTTAAACAGTTTAAACTCAATAAAATGTGGAAAGGTAAACAGAAGAACCACATTAGAAGCCTCAGGCATGAGAATAATTAACATAATCATTGCACTATCTGCCCCACCCATAACTCATACTGTTTCAGGATTAAACGTTTCAAATTTATGCCAAGATGTAAAAAAGAAATCAAAGGAGGGAAAAAACAATTTTTTGGATTATTTCTGGATGTCTCTAGAAATCATGGCTGCGTCTAGCTTTTTTTTTTAAGTCAATGTCAAACAAAAATTCAGTCATTCAAATCATTCTCTTATGAAACACAACTTGAACCAGATTATGCAGATCTGACCATGTAGTATCATGAGTCCCCGGAGGGTGTCCTAGTCCAAAAAGCTCTTCAAAATTCCATTTGGGGTGATTCTAACTGTTCCTGCAGGATTGCTTCAGGCACCCATTTTTAAAAGCGTCTTCCCATCGAAGAAAGAATCCAATCAGGAGAGTAGAACTAACCACGCATCTCCATTCTTGGGGATTGCCAGGGTACTCGAGAATGTTCCTCAAATTAAAGTAGTCCTTCTCCATGGGAAACATTCGAGAAGAAGTCCAGAAAGTCCCAGGGGAAATCCCCATGCATATCCCAAGGTCTACGATCACAGTCATAAAGAACCAAATTGTGGCCCGGAGCAAAATGTAGTCCTTCTCCTCGGGTAACATGGGAGAGGGAATCCAGAAAGTCCAAGGAGAAATCTCAGTGCATCTCCCAAGCTCTATGATTAGGGTCACAAGAAACCAAAGTTCCCGGTCAGGGAAACAAAGTGTGGCCCAGAGCAAAATGTTCCGGAGACAGAGTAACTGTCTCATGATGAAACAGTAGAGGCTTTGGCAAACCTCTTCGTAAGCAGAAGAGAAGACCATAGTGCATAGGTAGGCAAAGTCTTCACTTATCTGGGAGTTGCACAGGTCCGGTCCCACGTTGTAGGTGCCATTATGTTGTTTTCGCCGGGCTGGCTTCATGGGTGGGTAACAGACAACCAGGGACTCATGGTTGAGCTGTAGGCAGCATCTCTTTATTCATGCAGGACGCAGCACAATCTAAGCTGAGCTAAGCTAAACTAAAATCTACTAACAATCTTGTCCTTATAAATATACTAGCCCAGTAGGGTGGGAACAGGATGCGATGCAGAGAGGGTAGAGAGAAAAGTGACTGGTGAAAATTAGGGTATGACAAGGAGAGGGGGCGGAGCAGGTGAGAATTCTATTAGTAGACCACCAATGCCCTGGAGGGAGTGTGGTGCTTTATGTAAATGTAAAAGTGATTTAAATAGACAGCTTTGAATGGGATCAAACCAATCCCTATATAGGCATACCGGTGCTTGGTTAAGCAGAAGCCAGAGGGAGCTGGCATACTACCCAACAAGTTCCCACCACTGGAACTCCATAGCCCATTCCCTCCCCTGATAGCTTTCTTATCCTTTAACCCTCTGAGAGTATGGACCCAGGGCCATTATGGGGTGCAGAAGGTGGAAGGTCTGGCTTCTGTAATTGCTTCCCCACTGAACATGGGCATTGACAGGTTGATCCATACTCCCAGCCTGTCTCTCTCTTTCCCCAGTGGGGCTGGGATCTGGGGAAGTGGGGCTCCAGGACACAGGGTGGGGTCACCTCCCCTGAGAAGACCGATTGGCATCATGACATTATCTGGAACCTGGTGGCTGAAAAAGGGTTAAGACACATTACTTGGCTATTTCTAGAGTGAGTTTCACAGCTCTACAGAAAGTGTGGTAGGTCTTGCGAGTCTGGCGGTAGTGCAGTGGGTTAAGCACCAGGACTAGCAGAAAGATCCTAGTTCAAGCCCCCGGCTCCCCACCTGCAGGGGAGTCACTTCACAAGTGGTGAAGCAGGTCTACAGGTGTCTGTCTTTCTCTCTCCCTCTCTGTCTTCCCCTCCTCTCTCGATTTCTATCTGTCCTATCCAACAACAATGACATCAATAATAACAATACTAACTACAACAACAACAAAGCAACAAGGGCAACAAAAGAGAATAAATAAATATATATAAAAAAGAAAGTGTGGTAGGTTTCTACCCCATTAGGGAAATATAGAACAGGCTGAGTATATGAATTGACCTGCCAACATCCATGTCCTTCAGAGAAGCAATTACAGAAGCCAGAAATCCCACCTTCTGCACTCCATAAAGAATTTTGACCCATGCTCCCAGTGGGGGAAAAAATGTTAGGGCATGATGACCAGAGGGCTCTGAATTCCAATTCCATCAAGGCCCATAGAGAGAAGAGGAAAAAGGGAAGGACATTTGGAAGTAGTAATATGTGTAGGTGTGATTTGAAAAGGAAGAGAGGGCAGGACCTTAGGGGGGGGAAAGGCAAATATATATACATATAGATAGTTATGGAAATAATACTCAATCCATATCTGTAACCTTGGCAGAACTACTGCAGTTTCCAGTGGAGGGGCTGGGGATGCAGAAATTGGGTGGTGGGAATGGTGGAGAATTATACCCCTGTTATCCCATTATTCTGTAAATCAACATTAATCACTAATAAAAAATGGGGGAAAAAAGTGTGGTAGGTAGCTGAGTCAGAAGAAATGATTGTGTGAATTCAGAGCATGTGTATATGGCTAGATATGTGGAGAGAAAGCAAGCTTGGTGTTTGATGTGTATGGGTCTCTGAGCTGAGGTGACTGAGGACAGTGGACCAATCTTGCCTTCAGCACCTCAGACAATTTTTTAGTTGTCTGTCACATTCTGCCACCCAGAGTGCTTTGAGGAAAATAGCTGCTTGTAGGAGTCTCCCCCCGCCCACCAACCCCTAGAATGGGCATGGGTCTTCTCTGATGCCAGTCCGTGAATTTCACCAAGAGATCACTGGAGAGGTCAAGGTGGGGGTGTGGCATTTCAACCATGAGAACTGGCAGTGATAATCTCAAGAATGAGGCTCCTTCAACCTGAGCAGTTGCCACATTCATGGTACAGGATGGAAAACAGACAGAAAACTGTGGTCAGAGGGGCTGGCCCCTTTCAGCACACATTTTACCATACAGAAAAAACTCGGGTTTGAACCCCCACTAACATACCTGCACAGGGGAAGCTTCAGCAGGGGTCTTTCTTCTTCTCTCCCTCTCTATCTCCCCCTGTCCTCTCAATTTCTCTCTGTCCTAACAAAAAAGAAAGGAAAAAAAAATCAAAACATGGCTTCCTGGAGCAATGGATTCTTCATGGACCAAACCCAAACCTGGTGGGGAAAAAAGATAATAAACCCAGAGAGGGTTTTGGATTCAATGCTTTAATGTTTTTAGTGTTTTTGTTTGTTTGTTTATCTTTTCTTGACGGACCCTTGAACAAAAGGACTTTTTAGGGCTCTTGCTGGGATGGTGTATGCAGGCTCCGTGGCTTTTAAGGCTCCAGTTGGAGGTCTCATTTTGTATCCCACACTGGCAGGCAATTGGCCTGCTGGTGAAGTGATCAGCACACTGCCTGGCACAATTTCGGGCTTTGTAAGTGAGCCTCATTGTTATAAAGCACTTGTGCTTTTATATATTATAAAGCAGCCAGAGGGCAGAGCAGCACCTCTTGGCAGATGCAGATCTCAGAGGGGAAGGCGGTTGCTTAAGAGCCAGAGGAGAGAGGAATCATTCAGCAATGAACACACACCCACTGTCTTGTCTCCAGGCTCAGGGGCTGACCCACTTACCCAGCCCTTCTCCTGAATTCCCTCCTTCCAGCTGTTTCCACTGCCTGTGGGAAGCAGGTGGGGGTGGCCCAGAACTTGGCCAGATTGGGGAGCCTGGAATACTAGCTCATCTCCTCTGGCGTTCCCTGATGGCCAGGAGACTGTGAGAAACAGAAGGGCCAGGGAGTGGGGCACTCCAGTAATCAGGAAGACCTCCCCTCCCTTGGAATGCACGAGTGCCAGAGATGGACTTATCTGCCCCCCCCCAGACATGCCCACAGGACAATGCACTGCAAACTGGAAGCCACGCTGCTAAGAGCTTTCCAACATCTTGACCTAGGATTTAGTTGTGGGGCTTTTCAGACTAGTCCTTAAGGTTGATGAAGGGAAAAAGAGAGACCAAGGCATTGAGGTTTTACAGGGTCAGTTTGTTAGGGGCAAAGCAGCTCTCTGGGAAGGGAAGAAATAGGAGAGAAAGTGAAATGAATGAAATGAGAGTTGGGGGTGTCCTCAAGTTAGGTGTCTGCACTGAACAGAAACTGAGGACCTTATAAGGAGCTCTGTGAGGTTGGGGGTATGGATCAACCTGCCAACACCCATGTCCAGCCCAGCAGAGAAGCAGTTACAGAAGCCAGAACCTTCTGTAACTACCTTCTGCACTCCCAAAACAATCTTGATCCATACTCCCGTTGGGAGGAAGAGGATAAGAGGACAGTGAACTCCAGCTCCATCAGCACCAGGAGGGAGAGGAGGAAAAGGAGAGGGGCATTTGGATGTAGTAAAGATGTTGTGAGTGGAGGGGAAGAGAGGACTGTACCTGGAAGAAAAAAAGGGCAATTATGTACAAATGTGGACAGATGGAGAGACAATAGTTAGCCCATGTCTGCAATCTTAGGAGAACTGCAGTGGCTTACAGTGGGGAGACTGGAGATTCAGAACTCTGGTGGTAGAAATGGAATGGTGTGGAAGTATACCCTTGTTGACATGCAATTTTGTAAATCAATATTAAATTAGAGAGAGAGAGAGAGAGAGAGAGGGCAGTGATCTCTCTGGTCTAGGCTGAGGCTTCACAGGCTGTGCCCTATTCACCCAGTCAGCTCTTGACACAGTCCCTCTAATGGTTGTGTGGGGAGTTTTGTCCTTTGCACAACTGGGTGTGGGGCAGCCTCTGCAGCTTCATAAGTGTTTTCTGCCTGACTCACTGGACATCACGAGCGTGCTGTCTTCTGATGACATAGAAACCAAAGAATTCTTGGTTTTCTGCCTGGGGACCCTCTCTCTGCCTGTCATCACTGTCTTTCTGTCTCAAGTCCACAAGGTCCGATTTTAATTCTCTCAAAAGAGGATTCATGTTGCTGAAGTCACAGTGGGGCATTGGGGCCACATCAGCCAGTGAGTTTGCAAGTGTGACTCTTGAATCCACCCTCTTCCTCGCCCTTCCCTGCCCTGAGCCACCATCTTGTTGAAGCCTCTTGCCTGTACTCCTGGAAGGATTTCATTCTTCCTATCCTCCTTCCTCCTCCTCCTCTTCCTCCTCCTCTTCTCCCTCCTTCTTCTTTCATTTTATTTTTTTTAATTATTCTATTTTTTCCTTTTGTTGTCCTTGTTGTTTATCATTGTCATCGTTGTTATTGCTGTCACTGTTGTTGGATAAGACAGAGAGAAATCAGGAGGGGAAGGGAAGACAGAGAGGGAAGAAAAAGATAGACACCTGCAGACCTATTTCACCACCTGTGAAGTGACCCCTCTGCAGGTGGGGAGCCAAGGGCTTGAATTGGGATCCTTATGTTGGTCCTTGCACTTGGCGCCATGTGTGCTTAACCCACTGCACCAGCACCCAGCTCCCTTCTTTCATTTTATTTATTTAAGAAAAAGAAAGAGACACAGAGAGACAGAGACCAGAGCAGTGCTCAGTTCTAGTTTAGGGTAGTGCTGGAGATTGAACTTGGGACCTCAGAGCCTCAGGTATGAAAAGTCCTTTGCATAACTATTATGCTGCCTCTCCAGCCTGAGGAAGATTTTATTCTTTCCACTAAGGACTGAGACAGGGTTTCTGTCCTCCTGGCTAAATGCTGATGGACATGGGGAGCAGGGAGGACACTGAAGGTGGCCAGAGGCTTCCTAAACTGTTCCACCATGCTGTCTCTCAGCATCTCAGAAAACTCTTAGAGTCTTTCTGTGTCAACATTCCGAATTCCCCCACTGGATAGTGGCTCTAGGTAGACACTCTTGCCCCTAAGACTGTTCCTTTGGCACAGGACACATGCAAGCTAACGCTATTGTCCACTGCCTTTTCACGCACGTTCACATCCTTGTTCAGAACATGCTCCCCAAGGAAAAGCCCTATCTGGCAGCCACAAGTCCAGGAAGCTTTACTTACACCACAGATAGAAAGAGCCTTCCATTCCCTCCATTCTCTATCCCCCCGCCCCCAGCACATTTTAAGATGTGTGTTACAAGATTCAAACAGTGTACCATTCTTTTCAGTCCACCAAAAGCCCAACAATAATAGACAGGGAAGTGGGAAGGCCTGAAGTGATTTACCTCTCATTTGCTTGTCTGAAACCCACTCTTCCGGAGAGAACATTCAGCACCCTCATTCTCCGGGTAATCACCGAGTCCTCCAAGATGAAGTGTGGGCCTGAGATCTGTGGGATTATGTTTGGAGAAGCCTCTGAAGAAGGCTACTGTTGCACCAGCTGCAAAGCACTTCGCATTCCCTGTCTTTTTCTTTTTTCTTTCTTTTATTTGTTTCAGCCAATGCTGTAGCTTTATTCCTGCATGATATGATTCCAATGGTCTCAGCTCTCTCTCTCTCTCGTTTCTTTACATAGTGGGTAAGAGAAAGGAACAAAGAGACACAAAGAGGAGGCGAGGTACCACAACACTTGTTCGGCATGCCCATGAAGCTTCCCCATTGAGTGGTGCTCCCATATGGTGGCTGGGGATGCAAACTCAGGACCTCGTATTTGGTAAAATTCACCCTCACTGAGTGAACGCTCTCTGGAATACTGTCCTGTTTTTATTTTCCAGAAAACTGCCCTCTTCTGGCTGTTGAGCCTATGATAGATATGCCATAGTACATGCGATGCACATTAAACACAGGACTGGGAGGGTGGGGAGGGGGACCGGGAAGAGTTGGGAGACATGGGAGGGTTGGGGCATTTTACCTTCCCGGTTCTGCCTGTTCCATTCTGTTTTCCTCAACAAGAAATGTCTCCCTAAACCCTGTCAGTCTTTCAGTCTTTTCCTTTTCTCTCTCTCTCTCTCTCTCTATTGCTGGGGTTTAGTGCTGTCACTATGAATCCATTGTTCCTGGTGGCCATTCATTTTTTTCCATTATATTCGATAGGACAGAGAGAAATTGAGAGAGGAGGGAGAGACAGAGAGTAAGAGATGCACCTGTAAACCTGTTTCACTGCTTGTGAGGTGACCTCCCTTCCCTTAGGTGGGGAGCAGGGGCTCAAACCTAGTTCCTTGTACTTCGTACTATGTGTGCTTAACCCAGTGCATCACTGCCCAATCCCCAGTCCTGATCAGTCTTTTCACTCCATCTCATGCACTCTCTCTCTTCTCCTTTGTCATTGTATTTTTTTTAAATTTTTTATTTAAGAAAGGATTAATGAACAAAAACATAAGGTAGGAGGGGTACAACTCCACACAATTCCCACCACCCAATCCCCATAACCCACCCCCTCCCCTGATAGCTTTCCCATTCTCTATCCCTCTGGGAGCATGGACCCAGGGTCATTGAGGGTTGCAGAAGGTAGAAGGTCTGGCTTCTGTAATTGCTTCCCCGCTGAACATGGGCGTTGACTGGTCAGTCCATACTCCCAGTCTGCCTCTCTCTTTCCCTAGTAAGGTGTGTCTCTGGGGAAGCTGAGCTCCAGGACACATTGGTGGGGTCTTCAATCCAGGGAAGCCTGGCCAGCATCCTGGTGGCATCTGGAACCTAGTGATTGAAAAGAGAGTTAACATATGAAGCCAAACAATTTGTTGAGCAATCATGGATCCCAAGCTTGGAATAGTGGAGAGGAAGTGTTAGGGAGGTACTCCCTGCAAACTCTAGTGTACTTCTGCTTTCAGGTATATATTTTGCAGTAGTTTATGGATACGTGTGCACATAAGCTCTCTCTCACAGAAATTGGTGTATATCTAGGTTATGGGACTTTGTTAGAAAGTGAACTACCTGAGATGAAATTAGAGTGTACTATAAAAGGAAAGGTCTCGCCCGAGTAATGAAGCTGAAGGGTTGTCATTCCACACGTGAAGTCTCTGGATACAGTCTGAGGTGAAGCATGTTGAGGGTCATTGTATTTTTTTTAAATAAACATGTTTTATTTATTTTAGAGATAGAAAAAATTTGAGAGGGAAGAGGTAGAGGAAAGGGAGGGAGGTAGTGGGAGAGAGAGAGAGAGACAGAGAGAGTGAGAAACCTGTAGCACTGCTTCACTGCTCCTGAAGCTTCCCACCCCTGCAGGTGGGGACCATGGGCTTGAACCAGGGTTTTCACACCCTGTAATGTGTGCAGTTAACCAGATGTGCCACTGCCCAGCTCCTTCACCCTCTCCTTTGAACTGCCTTTAGGAACTTGAGATTCAGCACCTCATGTGGTTCAGAAGTTCAACTCTGGGTTCAGAAGAGGCTCAGGGCCTGTAGCAGAGAGAAGGAGCTGAGCTCCCAAGATGCTTGCTCTCTTTCCAGTGGGTCAAGTCATTTCTGGGACCCGATGCCCAGTCACCCCATCTCCCAGCCTCTCTGCTGAGGAGCTGCAACTAATCACAGTCACTGAAATACAGGAGACTTTTATCACTCTGGGGTGGGCTCTGTTGATGCCACATGTTACAAACTTTGGAATTCCCAGATGGAAGGGGCCAGGGTTCCTCAGCTACGACCTGAAGAGTAATCTCCCAGGACAACCCCACCAGCCAGGAATCTCTGCAGACTTTGGGCAAGAAACCAGCTCTTAGCACATTCAATCACTTAATGTTTGTTTTTTGTTTGTTTGTTTGTTTTTCTGACCAAAGAAGAGTTACATACATTTAGAACTGACTTCTGCCTCTTGCTAGATGTGAGATGATGGGAGGGTTATATCCCCTTCCTGGGCTTCTGTTTTCCCATTTGCTGAGAAAGGATCAGTAGGAATAAAGAAGGGGTCTGGGACATTGTAGGAACCAAATGTCTTCTGTAGTGTATGTGTGTGTGTGTGTGTCTTTGTGTGTGATGACACACCCCTATGCAGTGGCTTCGTGCTTGTCAATTTTGTCACTGGATTATACTTTCCTTGAGCAGTGGCTTAGCATGGCAGACAGTTCTGTATTCTCCTCACAAAGCCTAGCACCAAGCAGAGTAAAGACACTCAATAAGTACTTCCTAAGAGGTAAAAGCCATCTTATTGCTAGAAAAACTCACTTCCTTTGCTACATTTTTTTTGTCTTTCAATGTTATTTATTTTATTTGATATGACAAAGACAAATTTAGAGGGGATGGGGTTAGAGAGGAAGAGAAAGAGAGAGACACCAACAGCATTGCTTCACCACTCATGAAGCTTTCCAGATAGGGATGGAGGCTTGAATCCAGGCTCTTTTGTTTATTTATTTATGATTAACAAGTCCATTGGATAAGAGGGGTATAATTCCACACATTTCCCACCATTGGAGTTCTGCATTCCACACTCTCCACTGGAAGCTTTCCTATTCTTTATCCCTCCGGGAGCATGGACCCAGGATCGTTATGGGATGCAGAAGGTGGAAGGTTTGGCTTCTGTAATTGCTTCTCTGCTGAACATGAGCGTTGGCAGATGAATCCATTCTCCCAATCTGTTCCTCTCTTTCCCTGGTGAGGTGGGGCTAGGAGAGAAGGAGTTCTAGGACACACTGGTGAGGTTGTCTGCCCAGGGAATTCACACAGGCATTGTGGTAGCGTCTGCAACTTGGTGGCTGAAAAGCATTAAGATATAAAGCAGAACAAATTGATTAATAATCAGGAACCTAGAGGTAAAGATCGAGCAGATGAGATTTGGGGTCTCCATGTTGGGAGGATCTAGGAAATCTATTTTAGGTATGTTCCAAGAGGCCCATAACTTTACTAAGTTTTGATGACAGGTATCCCCTCCCTGGCCATCCTCCACCTACCCCATCAAACACTCCCTTTTTTCTCCTCCCGACACCTCTTTCCTTGACCAGGCCCTTGATTTCCCTGATTCGCCTTATTAAAATGTGCCTTTTGTGCGTGTGTATTGCTCAGTATGTGAGTAAATGGGTGTGTATCTATTTGGACAAAACTGCCTTTGTGATTTGTGACCAGATGGGGAAGGGAAGGGCCAATTCTTAAGCCTTTTGGAAATAAATAGTGAGGAAACCGTGCTGGAGATGACCTCGCCTCAATTTCTAAAGAGCTGGGGACAAGGGTTGTGTGGTAAGCTCTCTCAGTTGGAAGATGCCGCTAAGCCCTTCTGCCTGGGATGAAATATACAATTGCTGAGAATCAGCCGTGTCTCATATGATTGGTATGCAGAGTCTGGGAATTGGATTTTTTTTAAAGGAGGACACATATTTCAAGTGTAAGAGCAATGCAGAAATGACGGATTATCTGAAGTCACTTTAAAATAACACAGTTTAGCTTATCATTAAAAAAGTTAGACCCTATCTGCCACTTTTGAGAAAACAGTTGTAGTTGAAATCTCTTCTAAGTCCAACACTGTGTGTGTGTGTGTGTGCGCGCGCGCGCGCGCGTACGTGAGAGAGGAACTTTCCAATGTGTAGATTTTATTTTAAAAGGGTGTCCACACATATGCACATACTTCACCATTAGAAAAGGTAACAGCCACACCTGTAACCAAACATTTTTTTAAATATTTATTTATTCCCTTTTGTTGCCCTTGTTGTTTTATTGTTATAGTTATTGATGTCATCATTGTTGGATAGGACAGAGAGACATGGAGAGAGGAGGGGAAGACAAAGAGGGAGAAAGAAAGACACCTGCAGACCTGCTTCACCACCTGTGAAGCAACTCCCCTGCAGGTGGGGAGCCAGGGACTCAAACCGGGATCTGTATGCCGGTTCTTGTGCTTTGCGCCACGTGCTCTTAACCTGCTGCGCTACAGCCCGACTCCCTGTAACTAAACATTTAAGAGTTATTTTCCAGGTGAATTAGACAACCACATGCAGAAAAAAATGAAACTACACTACCACCTAACATGATGCACCAAAATTAACTCAGAATGGATAGAAGATCTGGCTATGAGACCTGAAACTCTAAAATACATAGAAGAATCCATCAGTGAAACATTTCAGGATCTTAACACTAAAGTTGTATTTGAAGATGCCATCCCATGGGTAAGGGAAACAAAAAAACATGTACCTTTTACTTTATGTTTTTGTGAGGAGAGAGACAGAGAGAGAAAACCAGAGCACCAGTCCAGCACATGTCAGGAATGGAACTCAGGACCCCCCCCACACACGTCCTGTCCTCCCACACAGAACCACCCACTGCCCTGGTTGCCCTCATCATCTTGAAATGTTGGGCTTTGAGATGCATTTTCTATGAGATAAGACCTGCTGTTGCGGAGTGGAATGTAGAGGCGTAGCTGCAGGATTCAGAAATGAAGTGTTAATCAGTCAGAGACCAGAGGACAGGACATGACTCAGTCCACAGGGATCAGACCAGGAGTGTTTTCTGCAGACTGGAGGCAGTTGCCAGGCATCAGGTGAGGCAGGCAAGACATCCTGCTCTAGTGACTTAGGGGACACAGTGACCCAGATAGATTTGATTTGAAAAATGCAAACTGTGTGTTGGCCACCTGGCTTGGAGCAGTCCGGGTGTCACATGAGTGCTGCTTAGAAATGAGGGCTCTCAGATCCCACCCTGGACCTGCAAACTCAGAATCTGCATTTTAATAAGATTCACAGTGGAAAACCATTACGGTCTGAGAGGCAGGAGGGTCAGCCAAACTGCATACCAGCATAGTGTCGCACTCAACCCAAGTTTGAGCCTGGTCCCCAACACATTGAAGGGGGTTTTGCTTCTAGCATCTCTCTCTCTCTCTCTCTCTCTCTCTCTCTCTCTCTTTCTCTCTCTCTCCCCCCCTCTCATCTCTCTCTCTCTCTCTGTCTCCATCTTTCTATCTGAAAAAGTTAGCCTGGAGCAGTGAAGCCCCAGTGATGACAAAACAAACACACACACACAGACAAAAACAAAGAGACCAAGAGTCTGGGAGATGACTCAGCAGATACAGCTCAGACCCTCCTCCCTGTAAGACCCTGGAGCAGATCCCCACATCACACATGGAAATGCCATAGACAGCATACAAGAAGCTCCATGGCTGGTGGAGTGGTCCTGTGGTGTCTCTCCTTTCTTTCTGCCTGTGTCTACTTCCTTCTCTCTCTCCCTGGATATTCATCTAAAAATTTGGGTCGAGGAGTTTGCTCTGCGGGTTCCTACATGCACAAGGCCCTTGCTTCCTGCCTTAGAAACAATCTGAGGAGTATTTCTAGAAGATTCCAAGATAGACTAGACTGGCATGAACTGCTCCATGCAGGCAAATGATTTCGTACCTTCAAGTAGATGTGGTTCACATATTGCTGAATTTATTGGTGTATTGCACCAAAGTAAAGAACTCTGGGGGCTGGGAGGGGGGCTTTCAGGTCCTGGTGCATGATGGTGGGAGAAGACCTAGGCTAGAGGTGAGAGTGTTTGGCAGAAAATTGAGAAATTTTACACACGTACCAACAAGTGCATTAAAACAGTGTACCAACTGTACCAACAAATACAATAATCCACTCTATTAAAAATAAAGTAAACCAATAATCCATCCTATTAGAAATATTGTTTATCTAGTGAGGATAGGAAGAAAGTGTTTTCTTTAAAATGTTGTTTTCTTATTAAAATGAATTTTTTAAAAATATTCTACAAGGTACTTTATTATAGGCATTGGATGAAATATAACATCTAAACTTATCTGGGATTATTTTTATTAATTATGGCTTTCCAGTCATCTGTAACTAGATTGTTCTTTCTGTTTTTTTTTAACCTTTATTTATTATTGGATAGAAATTGAGAGAAGGGAATCTGGCGGTAGTGCAGCAGGTTAAGCACATGTGGCACAAAGCACAAGGATCAGTGAAAGGATCCCGGCTCGAGCCCCTGGCTCCCCACCTGCAGGGGAATCGCTTCATAGGTGGTGAAGCAGGTCTGCAGGTGTCTATCTTTCCCTCCTTGCCTCTGTCTTCTCCTCTCTCTATTTCTCTCTGTCCTATCTAACAACGATGACAACAATAAAAAACAACAAGGGCAACAAAAGGGAAAATAAATGAATAAACATAAAAAAAATTTAAAAAGAAAGTGAGAGAAGAGGGGGAGATAGAGAGGAAGAGAAATAGGCAGGGGGTAGACATCATAATGGTCATGCAAAGAGACTCTCATGCCTGAGGCTCCAAAGTCTCAGGTTCAATCTCCCACACCACCATATGCCAGAGCTAAACAGTGTTCTGGGAAAATAAACAAATAATAAAATTAAAAAAATTTAAAAAAAGAAAGAAGGCGAGAAAGACTAAGGCTTCTCCCTTTGAAAGAGAGAGAGAGAGAGGAAGACAGACAAAGAGACACCTGCAGCACCGCTTTACCACTTGCAAAACTTTCCCTCTGCAGGTGGGGTCCTTACTCAACCAGGTACACCACCACCTGCTACCCATTATTCCTTTTCTTTCCTCCTTCCTTCCTTTCTTGCTTTCCTTTTCCTTTTTTTTTTTTTTTTCCCAGAGCACTGCTCAGCTTTGATTTATACTGGTGCAAAGGATCGAACCTGGGGCTTTGGAACCTCAGGCATGAGAGTCTCTTTAGATAACCATTATGCTGTCTACTCCCACCCTAGATTGTTCTTTATATATGAAGTACATGAGGATATAATTGAGCATTCACATTCAAATTTGCTTTAAAGCTCCCTTTTCGGACTCATATGAATAACAACATCCTCCTTTCCTATAGTTTGGGCTTTGTCTTTCATTTTTCTTTTGTGACTTTCTGATCCAGAAAACTTCTTGGAAGGCATATTAAAGATTCATATTTTAGGGGAGAGAAAAGCATGACCAGTTCCTGGTGATGGCATCATGTGGGAACTTCAGTATCTCAAGGTCAAGTTCCCAAGGTTGGAGGCAGGGCAATAGACTGGCTGGTGGGTTAGCCTCACATCCCACCATTTATCTTGTGCTTTTAGAAGAAACTGAGGATGGTTTCTTGACAAATAGAAACTTTGGGGTCAGGGAGACAACTCATCCTGTTAAAGCACCAATTTGTGTGTCTGAAGTCCCAGAGGCCATAGGTTCAATCCCTGATACTACTTTAGATCTGAGCAGAACTCTGGTCTTTCACTCTCTCTCTTCTCTTTCTGCCTTTTCAAATACATATTTTAACAAAAGAATTCATTTTTTTACACTTCAGAGGACTGCTTCAAAGAACTGATATTTTCTGTTTATTTAAAAATATTTTATTTATTTTATTTTAATGAGAAAGAGATACAGAGAGAAAGACACAGAAAAACCAGGGCACTGCTCAACTCTGACTTATGGTGGTGATGGTGATGGTGATTGAACCTGGATCTTGGAGCCTCAGCCAAGACAATCCTTTGTATAACCATTATACTATCTTCCCAGCCTATTTATTTAGGTTTTTTTTTCTTTTTTTTACCAGTGTAATGCTTCACTCTGGCTTATAGTGATGCTGGGAATTGAACTGGAGACTTTTGGTGGTGCCTCAGGCATTAAAATCTTTTCTTTTAAATATTTATTTAATTTATTTATTCCCTTTTGTTGCCCTTGTTGTTTTATTGTTGTAGCTATTATTGTTGTTGTCGTTGTTGGATAGGACAGAGAGAAATGGAGAGAGGAGGGGAAGACAGAGAGGAGGAGAGAAAGACACCTGCAGACCTGCTTCACTGCCTGTGAAGCAACTCCTCTGCAGGTGGGGAGCCGGGGTTTGAACCGGGATCCTTATGCCGGTCCTTGTGCTTTGCGCCACCTGCGCTTAACCCGCTGTGCTACAGCCCGACTCCCAAAATCTTTTTTTTTTTAAGACTTTATTTATTAATGAGAAACAGGTGGAGAGAGAAGGAGCCAGACATCACTCTGGTACATGTGCTGCCGAGGATTAGTTAAACTCAGGACCTCATGCTTGAGAGTCGGATGCTTTATCCACTGAGCCACCTCCCAGACCACGGAAATCTTTTTATATAAACATTGTGCTGTCTCTCCAGCTGCCATTTTCTAATTTTGTAAAGAGCCATCGGAGGAGACTTAAGTCTGATAAACCATATTCCAGATATGAATACTTGTAAGGATTTCTTTTTTACTTTTCTTTTTTTCAATTTGTTTTCCTTTTTGTTGCTCTTGTTGTTTTTCATTGTTGTTGTAGTTGTTATTGATGTTGTCATTGTTAGACAGGACAGAGAGAAATGGAGAGAGGAGGGGAAGACAGAAGGGGGAGAGAAAGACAGACACCTGAAGACCTGTTTCTCTGCTTGTGAAACAACTCCCCTGCAGGTGGGGAGCCGGGGGCTTGAACCAGGATCCTTTCACTGGTCCTTGTACTTCATACCACGTGTGCTTAACCTGCTGCGCTACTGCCCGGATCCCCTTGTAGGGATTTCTTTCAACATTTTGCTCAGAAAAGACTTCACACTGTAGATGTTGACTGCGTGGTCAAAGCCAAGCAGAGAAGCAGGAGCTGCAAAACTAGAGTGAAGGACAGTCAGAAAGCCGAGGAAGGAATCTTAGCAGCATCCCAGGGTCACACGCAACTGACAGTCCTTCATGGACATCATGCTCCAAACCCCAGTGAAGAGACACAGCTCACAGAGTCTGGCAAATGTTTGAGTCACTGTTTCTAAATGAAATCAGAGTCTCCTGTGGTCCAGAGGTGTCAGAGTGGGTGGGATGCTCACCTGACTCACCTATTGGGTTTTCCCATGGCCATAAAGAGAGCAGCACTTCACAACCTGTGCTGCAAGTTGAAATCACCTTTTAAAACTGGTAATGGCTGGGCCTGGCTGCCAGAGGTTCTGAACTGATAGTTTGGGGTGAAGCTGGATGATGCACATGATGTGAGCCTTTCAAATGTGCGGCACAGCCAATAACTCCTACTGTGAATTTTTTCCCCCTTGCCTTCAGGGTTATCTCTGGGGCTTGGTTCCTGCTCTATGAATCATCTGCTCCAGGAAGACCTTTTTTCCTTTTTGTTGCCCTTGTTATCATTGTTATTCTTATTGTTGTTATTGATGTCATTGTTGCTGGATAAGACAGAGAAAAATGGAGAGAGGAAGGGAATACAGAGAGGGAGAGAGAAAGATAGACACCTGCAGACCAGCTTCACTACTTGTGAAGCAGCTCCCTGCAGGTGGGGAGCCAGGGGCTTGAACCGGGATCCTTGCGTCAGTCCTTATGCTTCATGCCATGTGTGCTTAACCCACTGTGGTACCGCACAACCCCTACTGTGAATTCTTTATCGTGAAGACAGTGAGTGCACATATGTTTCTCCCTTTCCTGGAACACCTGGAAATGACATGGATCTTTTCTAACATCTTAGTGGTCAGAAGCTGTCACACTGTCCCAGCCTAATAGTAGAGGAAGTCAGGAAAAGCCATTATTTTTTAGAGAAAACAATAGGATGGGCAGCAGCCACTTCCTGCCAGATTCAGTTCTTATGAAAATGTTTATCATGGTGTTTGTATGACGTGGTGTTTGGAACACCCAGATATAAGAACTATGGGCTTAGAGTTTTTATCAACATTTAAAAAGTAACTTGAATATTTTGTTTGTCTGAGGTTTATAGAAGCCTTAAAATTCAAGAGAATCTTTCGCTTGATATTTATTAAGAGCTGGAGGGAATCTTTGAAAGAACCCAGGCTTTTGGGGTCTATTTTAAATATCAGCTGTTGGGGGCTGGGTGGGGGTGTATCTGGCTAAGTGCAGGTGTTACCATTCCCAAGGACCCAGATTTACGCTTCCAGTACTCAGCTGCAGGGGAGGAGGAAGAACAAATAGTTAAGTAGTGTTGCAGGTGTCTCTCTTTCTATCTTCCCTCTCAATTTTTCTTTGTCTTATCAAACAAATAAATGAATAAAGTTTTTGTTTTTTTTTAAATATCAGCTATCAGGGTAAATTTCATTGCAACTTAGGAATTTACCTCTAAAAGAGAACCCACCGTAGAAAAAAAATTACCATTTCCAGCAATCTGTGGGATTTACTAGATTGTGTGTGATTCAAAAAGAGCTCAATGTGAGGTCTGGTGGATGCCAAAGGTGAGCGTACTACATACATATTTGCTCCCTGTCTCCTAGGATGGTGGAAATTGAAGATTCCCCCTCCCACCTGACACTTCCTTCTGCAAAATCTAATGCTATCTCACTGAATAGACTACTGGCAGAGAACTATTTTTCTGTCCTGATTTGAAGTTCTCATAGGAGAGGAAACTGACTTTGCTTACTTTTGCACCTAGTGCTTTGTGCAATTGGTACAAAGTTAGTGCTCACAAAATGCTGAAAAAAAGTAAGAAAGAGTGAGAAAGGGGAGGAGAGGATAGAGAAGGAATAGGTTGCTTTTCTGCATGGTATTAGTTTTACTTGTATTTTTATTTCCTACAACCTCACTCATTGCTCCAATCAGGGCATTACGTGCTTCTGTGTGCCAGGTGCTGAGCTAGGCATGGAGTGATGGGGACAAAGCATACTGGGAGCCCTCAGAGGTCTGGCATGACTCAGGGAAGGAGACTGCAGGGCCAAGAGGAGCATTTCCTGAGAGTGGAGGAATGGGGGAGGTGGAAACTGAGCAGCAGATCAAGGCGTGGCCCTCTCTTTTCATGATCTTTTCTTGGCAGCTCCAAGGCCAGAGAGGCGACAAGACCTTGAATCACACATGTGCCATGTCAGTGTACAGGTTTTCATTTTCTTCCAGCTCCTTTTGTCGTGCACAGGCATTGAATATAAGCTCTGCCTTTATCCCCCTTGTTGTTGTTATTTTTGTTCTAAATTGGTAAGATGAGAATCTTTCCATAACTCCTTAACTGGCAAACAATTAGGAATATGATTGTCTGGAATAGAGGTGAAGATCAGAAGGACTTGTTCACAGGGCTTAAAAACATTTTTTTTCGGGGGGTGAGGTGATGGCGAACCCAGTTAAGTGCACACAGGGCTATGTGCAAGGATGTGTGCAAGGTTCCAACTCCAGCTCTCTTTTTCTCTCCCTCTTTGTCTCCTCCTCTTCTCTCAATTTCTCTCTGACCTATCAAATAAAATAGAAAAAAGAAAAAAATGGCTGCCAGGAGTGGTGGGTTTAGAGTGCTGGCACCAAGCCCCAACAATAACCCTGGAAGGCAAAAAAAAAAAAAAAAAAAAAAAGATGGGAAATGAACATAGGACCTTCCAGAGGCATTCTTCTTCTAGCGTTTGCCCTTCTTCCATAGCCAGTCAACAGCGTCAGGTTGAAAGCTGTCAGGAGCTGCTTGTTGCTGGCTTTGAAAGTGACTGGAATCCATGTGGATTCAGTCAGCTAGGAAGGATCATCAGTTTCCCCAGTGAATGGGTACTCACGGGATGCACCACGGGAAGGTCGATCCAATGCATCCAGAGGCATAATGCCACAGAACAGTTTCCTGGCCTAATCTTTCATTCCACATACTCAGGAAGGGAGAAAAGAGAGAGAAAGACAGGGAGGGGGCAGTCCAACATCACCTCACTCTCCATAGAGCTCCCCCACTGCCATCTAAGGTGACCTTGTATGGAAACGGGGTTCAAACTCTGGGCCTCAAGCACTGCAAAGTTTGCACTCTACTGGATGAGCTAGCTCCTAGCCCATAGATGCTTTTCAAACTGTGAAGTTCTATATAAAGATGTTAGGTTGAGAGATAAATCTGAGAGTGAAGTGATGCACACACACCCTGTGAGGATATAGCCAACATGTTATTATCAACCCCAGTGAGAAAGTCAAGGTCATAGACCTCATGGAGCTGCCTTGAACCAGGGAACTTAGAAAAGGGAAACAAGAGACAGCTTCCTGGCCTCAGCTGCCTGGCTACTTCAGGACTGGACCAAGTTGTCACAGGGAACTTAGGAGCAGACTATGCTGCAAGCAATTAATCCTTCCATTCTTCCTTCCTTCCTCTCAATAGTTATTTATTTCTGAGAGAGGGAGGGAGGGTGAGAGAGAGAGAGAGAGAGAGAGGGAAAGTCCATTTTTTTTCACTGTTCAGCTCTAACATCTAACACATGATGGTGCAGAGGGTTGAACTCAGGGCCTAGGCCATGTTAATTCTGTGACCTCATGATAAGCTGTCTCCCCAACTCTCAGAGAACTTTTTTTACTAGACAAGCCAGAGACGACCCAAACTGCCCCTGCGGCTACAGACAGACTATGACCCACATAGTCAACGACTGCCACCTCTCCAGATTCAAAGGAGGTCTCGAAACTTTACATCAGGCTCAACCTGACGTTGTTGACTGTCTACGGAAGAAGGGCAAACGCTAGAAGAAGAAACTAGACAAGAAAGATAAATAATGTAAGGTTAGAATGACAAAAACCAGTGTGTGCATGTGTGCATATGTGTGTGTATGCAAACCCCAAGACTGAGATCACCCACTTCTTGGATGGTGTCCTGGCTCCCAGGTCCTCCCAGGGATTCTGTGAGGGCCATGGTGGTGGGGGCACTGTGTTCAGGAACCATTTTCTCTGGGCTTAGGCTTCCTGTGACAATACCTGTCAACCAAAGGACAGATGTACAGGCTACAGTAGTCCTCTGTCCCCCAGGAGGAGCCGGCTCTTGGAGTCAGGTCACCCTGGAAAGCCTCTATGAATACACCCAGGTGGAACCCCCAATGTGACCCACAGTAGACAGGACCAGAGACGCCATGCTAATTTCACAGTTACAGAAATCCAGGGACACGCCCAGCAGTGCCTGTCATGCCTTTGGAACTCTCCATTTCCAGGTCCCATTAATCTTTCTGACAGCTCTGGTCACCTGAGCAGTGGAGCTGTGGGGACTCCTGCTTGTGTGGAGGTCCCAGGGCGGACATGGCCCTGGGGGATGGTTGACCTCCTTTTATCCATAGCTGATAGGAATGATGAGACCTGTGATCAACATCAGAGCATTCTCAGGTGTCTCCATTGCCATGAAAAGAAAATGCTGACTCATTTAGATATGAAGAAATGTTCCCCATGAAGAGTTGTTTACATTACAAGGAAAGAGACTTCTGATTTCTTTAGTGCCCAGCACATCTGCACAGAGCACTGCAGGCAGCTTTGGAAACCACCAAGGGAGGCAGCTGCCTTCTGTAGAAAATCTTTATTTTTGCGGTGCTGGGCTTGGAACTCAAGCTTCTAGAAATATTGTTGTGTATGTTGCTGTCTGGCTGACACTGTACCCAACCCATAAGGGATCGGAGACAGCACAGAGAAAGGGAATAGTTGCAGCATTTCCTTATGAAATGAAAATAGTCACAGGGATAAAAAAAAAAAATGAATCATATTCTGTGTGGAACAAAAGAGGCTAGAGTTGAACTCATGGGAAATTATACCCATTTATCTGCTCTGACTCAGTTTATTTAGAAAGGGTGTACCTGGGCTAGGGACATAGCACAGAGGCAGTTCACAGACCTGAGTGCGGGCAGTCAGTCCCAGGTTCATTCCTTGGCACCAGCAGTCAGAGCTAATGGTGCTCTGGTGAAAAAAAAAAAAAAAGATAAAAAGATGTAGAGGTCTAGGTGTCTCACTCAGTAGAGTATATACATTACCACATAGCATGCAGAAGAACCTGGATTTGAGCCCTGGTCACCTGCATGGGGGAAGCTTCATGAGCAATGGAGTGGTGCTGTGGTATCTCTCCTTCTCTCTTCATCTCTTTCCCTCTTTTTTATAACAAGAAAATAAGTTCTGTGCCTTTTATGAAATATGCTATTAAACAATTAGCTTAAATTAACTCATGATGTAATGACTGCTTTGTTTAAACAATACATGATTATTTTATGTTAACATTCATTTATGACTATAGTCCAATATCTAATCACATCAAGACCTAGAACAAAAAAAACATAAACAAGCCTATAGGCTTGATTTTTCTCTTTCTCCCTCTCTACAGTTCTCTCACTTCTCACCTTCTGTCTAGAAGAAAAAAATGGCCACAGGGAGCGGTTATGTTCTGCAGGCACTGCACTCTAGTGATAACCATGGTATAAACGATGATGATGATGATAATGATGATGATAAAGGATGTGTCCTCCACTGTCCAATGGTAATATGAAACTGACATTTGTTTCTAGAGGTTCCAGTTCAGGTTTGGGTCAAAGAGCTAGTATATGGAAGAGAGCTCACCTAATAGAGTACAAGACTTAGCAATTAAAATAACACCTACGATACTGGCCCTTTCTGCCAAATACACGTTGGGTGGCAAATACACAAGACCCTCATATTTATATAGACATTTGGGAGAATGTAAGACCCTTCCACTGAGATCCAGTCCCATAAGTGAATCCAGCCATCAACGCACATGGAAACTTGCAGCCTTCTTGCTTCTCTCTAACCCCGTATTAATCAGGACACTAAGAATCCTTTCCTAACACAATAAAGTTTAGGGCTACATTGGGATTCAAGACATTTCATGAAGTAAAGTGGCTTACTTTTTTTTTGGTCTTAATTAGTGATGAGGAAATAAATATGTCTTCTGACACATGTGAGTCTGAATCTTTCTCCCAGTAATAATCTTTTAGCATTTAAAAATAATAACCTTATTAGGTTTCACTTATATATGGAGTATAAGGAACTGAAACACATGAACTTGCAAAAAAAAAAAAAGTGACCAATTTTTTTTGAAGACTATGAGAACTATGGTGGTTACCACTGAGGTGTGTGTGTGTGTGTGTGTGTGTGTGTGTGTGTGTGTGTGTGTGTGTGTGAAAAAACTCTGGTGATGGGTGGGTGTGGAACTGTAACCCTGTAGTCTTGTAAACCATTATTAAATTACTACTAAAAAAATACAATGTCCTCAAGCTATTTAATAAGTAAGACTTCTAACAGCTCTAGAATTACAGTTCAGATTAGAATAACATACATTCTGTGGACAAATGTGACTGATTTTAGTCTCTGAGGGTTTATAGGTATATAGTTTTAAGTCTACTATCAACCTAATTGTTCTTTATTTTGGCTCATCTAATTTACAAACATGATTGCTGAAGTTGAACAGTATTTGTAATGACAATGTCCAAAGCATTTTTGGCTGAGTAAAGTGCTATTTGTTGAACAAAAATGTAGTTGTTTGTGCAAGTTTAAACATTTCACAAGGCCAGCTGAGTTCATTTCAACCCTACTTACAAAATATTTTTTTGGCAAAAGGAGTGGGCTGAGGAGGGGGAGACACCGTTTTCAAGCTTCTGAGAGATTTACAAAACCAAGTTCTCCAACCATTGAAAGTAAACTTGAAGGGTCACAGATAATCCAAAGGTACAGGTTTAAATCTAAAGATTGAAAAGGGTTAGGACAAGAGGAATATTTACAATGGGACAATGAGGAAAATGTTTTGTTATAGTCAGAAACATGGAAAACATGCTGTTGAAAATTGTTGGCTCTGAAATAAATAAAATCCAGACTGAGACTATTAAAAATATCAAAGTAATCAACTCTGTGCCAACTCTTATTTTCTTCTGTTGTTTGTTATAAAGAAAATCCATTATTGAATATCATGCAGTTCTGGTTAAATTATCAAAGACATTTTCCATTTGCAAGCTGTTGTTTCCCAAATGCTATATATTCTTCTCAGAGAAACCTAGTACATTTCTATCATAGTCTCATAGGCACAGTTGGGAGGAAATTCTGAGTCATATTTTAACTTTCAAATAGTCTTCAAATAGTCTTCCAACTCATCTCTACTGTGCACCTATCCTGAGCAAACTTACCTGGGTGGCAAAACAAGTGATACAAAACATATCTCAATCTGTGCATGGTCTACAAGGTGGGATCCTGGTCAATGAGGTTCCACTTTGACTAACCAACACCCTTTAGCAAGAGAGAGGGAGCTTGCCACATTGCAGAAAACCAGCAAGTAGTTCAATGATTAGGAAGGTGAGTCTTGAGCTGAACTTTCAGCCAACTGTCCCTGGTTCTGTCTACTGGGAGAACAATGGAACATAATCCCATCTTCTTCAGTCTAGCTCTGTATAAAGACTTTGAGAGGACTTTCCTGTGTCCTGTTTGGTTTCTACTCCCTTCATGCAGCAATTGAACTTCACCTTTATTTTGCTACCCTTTATTCTAGGAATGCTAAAAATGATTTCATACCCATTGATTGAGCTAATCTACACATACTCAATATTGCACTTAAACCGGAATTTTCAAATTATGACATTCAGAAAATAAGAGTTATTGCAGGCTGTTGGGTCTGACTTGGAATTATCCCTTAGTAATTAGACTAGCACTGACTAATAACAGATGTTCAGGGGGAGGGTAAAAGATTGGAGCACCTCAGGCTTGCCAACACTATGTGTATATTGGAGAAGAGAGAGCATGATAAATCTTTTATAATGAAATACTTGTGCTCAAAGACAACGACTGAACTTGATGTTTAAAGTACTTAACTCTAATAGTTTGGAAGTCACATGATTAATTAGGTCATGTTTTTGAAATGATGCTACAGCCCAAATGTTTTCTCAGTGAGAAATTACACTACTACCTTTAATGAATAAAACAAGGGACTGAGTCAGATATGACACACTTTCTCCCAGTGGTTTTACAGCCCTTCTAGCAGCCATAACTAACAGACCCAGAAACACTGACATTCAGGAGTGTTCATTTCAACTCCAGAATGCCCCTGCATCCCCCCTCCATGCAAGAACACAAAGCCAGGGGGGTAAACTAAAAAAAAGAAGAGACTGTTTTATTGTGACATTTATGACATGGACCCCTTGTTGACAGGATTGGCCAAGGGTAATCTTGGCATATTGCACAGATGTGATGAAGTCTGCAGTGGTGGTCCTCTGGGGCTGGGACTGATGACGGACCTTCCCAGACCTCCATGCGGGAGTAGGCCCATCACAGAAATCTCATTACCACTTTGTATAGACACTTAACAAGTCTTTGGTCTGAAGAAGCACCATTACAAACCCTCACAGTAAGGGCATTATTATCCTAGTGTATAAATGTTTCAATGATAAAAAAAAGAGCAGGATTACAGTATACACACACTTAATTTACATGTAATGTATTATATTCATATTTGAGAGAAGCTACCGAACTAACTTTGGTTGGTTTGACATTAATGAAATATTTGAACTGAATGCTGTAATTTGGTTTCTAAGTTGTGTACATATTACAGTGCATTTATAAATCTAGTTTGAGGATTTACTAGCACCAAATAGATATTATAAATGACCAACCTAGTACTGGTATTTGGAGAAGCAAAGTTGAAAATTTGGAAAAAAAAAAAAGAAATAGAAGAGTCCACCAATGGAAAGCACATTTCTGTACGTCTCCAAAAAGGGTGGCGTGTCACACGGTTGGCCAACCCCCAGGGAAACACATGTCCCAGTTTGCTGGAGTCAGCACATATGACAAGGTAGCTTGGCTACACGCATGAGAAGCCTGAGAAAGTGGTTGTTTTGCACTAGGGTAGTCACTGGTACCTTGCTTTGGCAATACAAGAATAGTGCTTGCATATAGACATTTAGTTGGTGAAAGTTGTACCTACAATATGAAGACTGATTGGGGAGAAAATTCAGTTCTACCTATCTATCTTTGTTTTTTGTTTGTTTGTTTGTTTGTTTTTAATTATTTGGTCTCTGGATGGTGAATTAATGAAGCAAGATCTGAATTTTCATCTTCAGATTATCACCCAGTTCACCACTGAGGTAGTCTTTGTCATATTTGTCTTCTAGCTGATTCAGTTCTTTCTTTTTGTAAAGTGGAGTGCTACTGATTTGTAATGAATAGGTTCCAGCCACTGGCTTCTTCTTTGTGAAGTGGAGGTAGCTGATCCCTTCCTTTTGGTTGATTTTAAAGAAGCCATTTTCATTTCCAGATTCAATCAAGTATCTGTTGTGATTCGTTAGGGTCGTAAGGGCTGGAAGGAGTTCTAGGATTCGGACCTTGTTACTGATGTGGGAAATATTGAAAGCAAATGTAGCTGTCTTCTCAATGTCCCAACTTGCCAGGCTCACGTTGGCTTCCATCTCAGACTGATCCTGGAAAAAGATACATAACAATGCATTAGATAAAATGCAAACAGTTCCACTGGTCCCAAATTCAAGATAAACTGACTTGATCTCACACAAATACAACTTTTTGTCCATATTGTGGTTACCAGGTTGAAACTAAATGTTCAGGTGTTTGACAAGAGTCTCAACTGGTAGAGCACAAACCATGCACTAGGACCTGGGTTCAAGCCCTGGGCCACTGTACGGGGGGCATGTATGAGGTAAGCTATAAAAATGGTGGGGTGGTACTGTTCTGTTTCTCTTTTCTCTCTGTGTCACATTTCCTCCCTGTCTTTCTCTTTCACCCTCTAGAGGAAAAAAAAAAAAAAGAAAGAAAGAGAGAAAGGAAGAGAGAGAGAAAGAAAGAAAGAAAGGAAGGAAGAAAGAAAAAGAAAGAAAGAAAAAGAAAGAAAGAAAGGAAGGAAGAAAGAAAGAAAGAGAGAGAGAGAGAGAGAGAAAATACATAAATGCATGTTTAGGGAGCCAGGCGGTGGTCTACCAGGTTAGGCACAGATAGTACTAAGTGCAAGGACCTGTGCAAAGGATTCTGGTTCAAGTCCCGGCTCCCTATGTGCAGAGAGGTTGTTTCACAAGTGGTGAAGCAGGTCTACAGTGTCTATCTTTCTCTCCTTCTCTATATCTCTCCTCCACTCTCTGTCCTGCCCAATAAAATGGAAAAAGTGGCCACCAGGAGCAGCAGATTCATAGTGCAGGCACTGAGCCTCAGTGATAACCCTGGAAGAAAAAAAAAAAAAAAAGCATGTTCATAAGACATTGTTTAAGGTAGGAAGGTAGGGGAGATAGCATAACGGTTATGCAAAAGACTCTCTTATGCCTGAAGCTCCATGGCCCTAGTTCAATCTCCAGTATTCCAGTAGTATCATAAGCCAGAGCTGAGAAGTACTCTGGTCTCTCTCTCTATTTCTCATTAAAATAAATTATTAAAAAAAAACATTGCTTAACTAAATAAGAACATGTTAAACTGGCATCTATTTAGAATCCTAAAATGAAATGTGAAGTTGAGGTCAAGTTGAGATAGCTAGTCGCTGGCAGTTTCTAACAGAGTGGGCCTCAGAGTATGGCCAACAGCAGCAGAAGCAGCACCTGGAAATCTATTAGAAATGCAAATTCTTGGTGCCACTTGAGACTCAGTAGGAAACCCTGTGTCTCCCTGAAATCCGTTCTAACAAGCCTTCCAGATGATTCCGATGCAACTCAAGCTGGAGAACCACTGTTTTCATAAAGTATTTTCTTTCCAAAGACTTATCTCATTTCCCAAACCACAGTAGACGCGTTGCAGCACGGATACTAAGAAGAAGCGGTCTATTTTAACTCTGTGCACTGACTGACGCAAAACCACCTCCTCAGAAGGACACACCTTGGAGCCTACTTCCTGACTCCAATGAGTTGCTAATATTCAACGCTTTTCACCTGGCTTCTTGCATGCCTCTCTGAGACCACATGTGCTGGATTCTCTGGGCCCTGAGCCAGAGCTCTGGGTGAATATCTGTGTATTTCTGAGTTGACTGAAAGGCCGCAGCAGCCGAAGGAAAAGAGAACCAGGCTGCTGGAGCTCCATGTTGATTTTGTCTAGAATCCAAGTTTGCTCATAGTGCACATGGCACTTTCAGTGGAGGAGCCTCTCGCCTGCAGAACTTGGCATCCTCGGGTAGGGAGCGCTATGTCACTTCACTGTCCTGCCCACTCGCTGTCCTGGATCTCAGACCCTGTCTTTTCAGCAGACTTTTTGGGTGGGTGTTTGACTTTCGTTCTGGCGAGACAGAGGAAATGAGCAAGTATGTGAAAGTCTTTGGATGGCCACTCCCTAAAAACAGCAAGAAACTCCAAAGAGCCCCACAGACTCTCATAAAATGTGGCCTAGAGCTCAGGGAATGTCTGGATTTTCTCCCCAGGGAGCTTTTTCACACTTTGGAGCATCCTCAGAGGAAACCACAGGAATCTGGAAGGCCACTCTGCAACAGGAGATGGGGGGTGGGGAGGGAGGAACTACCTTCTGACCCACCTCAAGGTTGGAGGCATCTGTTGCATTTGTGCTCCTCCGTTTCCTGCCCCTCTTGGGGTAGCCGTTGATCTTACACTCGTAACAAGCCTCTGGGGAGAGTGAGTTGTCATCCATTTCACTGCTGGCAGGTGGCTCTGGGCCTCCTCGGCCCATGCCCATTCCAGAGACACAGTGCCTGTGGGAAAGGGGATGTTTCTTCATTAGAATCAGGAGTTGAGGGAGGTGGTGGGACAGCTTTGGAAAGCTGGGGCCTGCCCGAGTGACATTAAGTCCTTTTGACTTGTGCACTGCACGATCAGCTGGTTCTGAAAAACACACAGAACTGTGTTTGCCTCTGACTCCAAGTTCCTCGATTTCATTGGTTGCTTCCTACTGCCCCTCAGGAAGACCAGAGTGCTCTGAACTCCCTCAGGACCCAGAGAGAAAGTGACCCGAAGAGGAAATAGAGAGGGACACGTAGATGTAGTAATTGGGTTATGTGTGACTTGGAAAGGAAGAGAAGATATAACCTTAAAAAATATGGGCGATTATACACACACAGAGACAGACAGTTGTAGAAATAATAGTTAACCCATATCTGCGACCTTAGGAAAACTAACTTATAATGGAGGGATCAGGGATTAAGAACTCAGGTGGTGGGAATGGTGTGGAGTTATAGCCAACCCCCCCTGTTGTCTTGTAATTTTGTAAATCATATTAAGTCACTCGTAAAAATAATAAAATTTAAAAAGGCCCTATTTTACTTACTTACTTGCCTTTTCATTTCCCAGGCTTAACATGGAAGTATTTTTCTGCACTTGCACTGAGAAGGGAACACAGAATAGATACCAGAGAGGAATGGAGAAGAGGGAGACTGTGGAACTAAGGAGTTAAAAGTCCCCTTTCTCTATGAAACAGGCTTCACTGTGTGGGACACATAGTCTAGTTCTTGTCCTCCTCTCATTTAACTGCTGCCACCAACCACCACCACCACTAACATTTCACCAACCACCCTCTAGCACTCTAGCTTCTGGGTAATCTCCCCTAATAATAATCTCCCCTGTTTGACCTCTCCAGTTGAAGCTCTGCAGAAGAGGAAGAAAGATCTATGTGATAAGTGGGTAAGAAATTCGGTAAGAAATCAGAAGATATGCAATATGTGAGACTCACAGATGAAAGCTTACCCAACTGTGGGAAATTGTTTCAAGTCATTGAAAACCACTGGGACCACTGGCTGTGACTCATGTGAGACTGGATAAACAAACCCATGCCCAAGAGAGAACCAATTGAGCTGTTTTTCTTTGCCTTTCAGTTATCAAAGCCAAGTTACGGAGGAGGGAGGCTTTCTTGTCTCACAAGTACCTTGTTTTGTTTCCCTGCTTACTATTTCAGAGGCAGCCTGGAATGAGTTTAACAGACTCTTCTTTCAAAATGTGCTGAAATATCTGACTGTCCCTAATAACATCTTTATTTGGGTGTAGGGTCCACTCCAGTGATTCACAGAGAGGCTGAAACTGTCTTAAACAGGGTAGATATCTGTTCAGGGGCTGTTATGTAGACCAAATTATTTCATTTTCTATAATGATTCACCCAATCTCTATAATCCATTTCCTTCTATTCCCTGATAAAAGTACAACATCCATGAGCAAACTATTCTTTTTTTTTCCAGCAATATATAGGTTACTGCTAGAACTCAATACATTTAAAAAAGATTACTAGTGATTTAACATTGATTTACAAAATTGTAAGATATTAGGGGGGTAAAATTCCATATGGTTCCCACCACCAGCATTCCGTGTCTCCATCCTGTCCACTGGGAACTGCAGTAGTTCTCCCAAAGTCACTGATATGGGCTAATTCTATAACCATCTACATCTCTTTTTTAAATTATTTATTTATTTTCCCTTTTGTTACCCTTGTTGTTTTTTTATTGTTGTTGTAGGTATTATTGTTGTTGTTATTGATGTCATTGTTGGATAGGACAGAGAGAAATGGAGAGAGGAGGGGAAGACAGAGAGGGGGAGAGAAAGATAGACACCTGCAGACCTGCTTCACCAACTGTGAAACGACTCCCTTGCAGGTGGGGATCCGGGGACTCAAACCGGCCTCCTCAAACCGGTCCTTGCGCTTTGCACCACCTGTGCTTAACCAGCTACGCTACCGCCCGATTCCCCTATTTTTTTTAATGGCCCTGCCTTCACTTCTTTTCTAAATCAGCCGCTACACCTGGTACTACATGTGGGTGTCTTTTTTTTTTTCTTTTCTCGCTCAGATTAGGGGCAACCGTGCCTGCTCCTCTGGTACTTTCCAGATTCAATTCCCTTTCTTGAAGGCACGAAAACAAGGTTCCTGGTGACAAAGGCTTTGAGTCCTGGTGGAATGGGAGTACAGAGCCCTCTGGTTTACTTCCCCTATCACTTACCCCTCTGGGAGTACGGGCAAGAATTCTTTTTTGGGGTGTAGAAGGTAGAAGTTCTGGCTTCTATAACCGCTCCTCTGCTGGACATGGGCATTGGCAGGCTGACCCATATCTTGAATTTTCTTTACTTTTCTTTTAGCTTGTTACATAATGTGTATATTAACAATAACATGAACGGTATGATAAACACCCATCCTGAGTGAGTATACATTCACATGAGGGTTATATTGTGAAAAGGCAAACCTTAAGTGTGCAGACTTTGGTCCTTTCTCAGAACTTCTTCCCAGTATTTTCTTATCCCTGAAACACCACTTACAAGAAGTGTGACTACAAAGTCCCACTGGCGTGAAGCCTGTTTGGAGTGTCACAATTTTTTTGCTGGGAAAATGGTTCTGGCATGAAACTTATAAAGAATGAGTCTACTGAGAGTCAGACACAAACATCTGGGAATTTGTATCCTGGTGCTGGCATTCTGTGTACTTCCCATGAAACATTCTACTTTCATGTTGATACAAGCCCACTATGAAACACTTAACATTTGTGTGGCCAGGAATCAAAAAGCTACTGAATTAGTAATCTGATATATATATAATATATGTGTGTGTGTGTGTGTGTGTGTGTGTGTGTGTAATTGTGTGCAGGTATAATTGAAGTCTGTATGTCCCTAAATAAAACTTAAGATATTTCATAAGAGAGCCAAAACTAGATGAGTAGTCCAAGTCCAGATTCATTCAGCAGGGAAAACAAGACCTAAACTTGAAATATTTGCCACTAAGCTTTTAAGTCACTGGGTAAAATTAAAAGACCTTCCCTGTCCCAATTCTTTACACACAATGAAGGGATATATTCTATCTGGAAATGACAATAATTATTTAAATTTTTAAAATATTTATCTATTTATTTTCCCTTTTGTTGCCCTTGTTTTTTTTATTGTTGTTGTAGCAATTGTTGTTATTGATGTTGTCATTGTTGAACAGAACAGAGAGAAATGGAGAGAGGAGGGGAAGACAGAGAGGGGGAAAGACAGACACCTGCAGACCAGCTTCACCGCCTGTGAAGCGACTCCCCTGCAGGTGCTGCAGGTGGGGAGCCTGGGGCTTGAACTGGGATCCTTAACACCAGTCCTTGTGCTTCACACCATGTGCTAGCTTAATCTGCTGCGGTACTGCCCTACTCCTGACAATAATTATCTTAACTCACAAAGTTAGTACTCTCTTGGTAAATTGTAGTTTAATTTTTAGTCTGAAGTAAAAAAAAAAAAAAAAAAAAAAACTTTAAGTAGGAAAGGATTTTTCCCTCCTGTGAAAAAATTTTTTTCTTTAAATTTTTTTTTTAATTATCTTCATTTATTGGACAGAGAGCCAGAAACTAAGAGGAGAGAGAAGATGATAGAGAGTGAGAGACAGAGAGCGATCTGCAACAGCACTTCACCACCACTAAAGCTTCCCCTATAGGTGGGGACCTAGGGCTTGAACCCTATTCTTTTTTTAAAAAATTTATTTATTTATTTTCCCTTTTGTTGCCCTTGTTGTCTTTTATTGTTGTTTTAGTTATTACTGTTGTTATGGATGTCGTCATTGTTAGGACAGAGAGAAATGGAGAGAGGAGGGGAAGACAGAGAGGGGGAAAGACAGACACCTGCAGACCTGCTTCACCGCCTGTGAAGCGACTCCCCTGCAGGTGGGGATCCAGGGGCTCAAACCAGGATCCTTATGCTGGTCCTTGCACTTTGTACCACATGCGCTTAACCCGCTGCACTACCGCCTGAGTCCCAGAACCCTAATCCTTATGCATTGTAACATGTGTGCTCAAGCCAGTATACCACCTCCCGGCTCCAAGACTTTTTCTTGATTTGTCTTAAGAGGAATTAGAGGTGAAAGCACTGTGAGTGTAGAACTCTGCCCATGGTAGAAGGAGAATAGAGGCGGATTTTCAACCTGTAGCTCGATGGACCAGCCGCTGACCTGAACTTTCTAAGACAGAATTCGCTTTCCACTAAGATGTGAAGTTCAAGAAAATGAGACAGACAAGCCATGATATTTACAGGCATGTTATTTACAAGGTAGCTTTGTGATTCTGTTTGGTGTTCTATGACTTTCCAGACATCTATGATATCTCCTTTAAAAATTTATTTTTATGACACCATAAAAACAAAATTCCTTGGGCAGAGGAGAGAGCATAATGGTTATACAAATGGCTTTGATGTCTGAGGCTCTAAGGTCCCAGGTTCAATCACCAGCACCACCATAAGCCAATGCTGATCAGAGTTCTGGTCTGCCTCTCTCTCTCTCTCTGTATCTCTCTTTATTAAAATAAATAATAAATAAAAAAGCTAAAATAAAATACTTTCAAACTTTTGGAGAACTAACAGGGATGAACTCTAGAAAATGGAAGGCCTAGAAAATGTTTGATTCTGCTCTACCAGGAACAAGTCATGTCAGTGAGAGTGTCTCTGGCCCTGGCCAGTCAGAGCCCACTTACCCTTGGCCTATTCGGAAGTAACCAGGTGGGCAGCCGCACAGGTAGCCGCCCTCAGTGTTGGAGCAGCCATAACTGCAGGGGGCCTGAGAGGAACCGCACTCGTTGATGTCTTGGCACCCTCCGCTGAACTGTTCAAACTGGAAGCCAGTGGGACACATGCACTTGTAGCTCCCCAGCGTGTTGTGACAGGAGGCTCCTCCGCAGATGTGAGCACTGAGGCATTCATTCTCATCTGCAGGGAAACCAGAAGACACACAGGTGTGAGCAAGGCCAGAGGGTGTAATTGAGGAGTGTGGGTTAGAAAGGCCACCCCACTAACAGCCAGCCAGCCCTGGGCCAGGTACTCAGGAAGGCAAAGGCTGGCAGGGGTGGCTGAGACAGCCTGAGGAGAGGAAGCAGGGGGACAGACAACAAGTGCATGTGGCCTCTTGCCATGGGGTGAGATTGTGGTCCAGGAGGTCAAAGGGACCGGGCGGAGCTTACTAGTGTGTGGCTCTCTGACCAGCAGATTCCAGTTCTCATCTGAAGCCAACGCTGGTATGTTCCATACCCCATGAGATCTTGTGAAGGGCGTGGGGCTTGTTTGGAGCTGCGGTTCAGGGCTCAGGGCTTAGAGGGGGTGGGAAGGAATCATGCAGATCTCTGCCCTTTTGCCTCCCAAGGGCCCAGCAACAGGACAACTCTCTACAAAGCAGAAATCACCCGTGTTCCCCGGGGGCGGCTGCTTTCTCAGCCAGTCCCCTTTCCTCAGGATATGCGGCCTGGCAAGGCCTGGCATCCTCCAGGAAGTGTCTGCCCCACTTGGACTTCCTTTTCAAAAATCTGCAGAAGCCCCCAGGTGCTTGTCCATGGGATGAATAGTGTATTCTGGTATGTCTGCTCCCATCTCTGAAAGGTTATCCCCCCACTCTTCTTCCCCCCCCCCCCCCCCCCATCTAATTGAGCCTCCTGCCCAGAGTGTCTGGGCCATGTCAAAGCTAAGTATGGCTGGAAGAGAGTCAGGGTGGACTTCACCAGCAATAACTGGGGAAAACTCACAAGAGAGACCAAAGCTGCGGGACCAGCTACTCACAGGGCTCTGCCAAGTCTGAGGGTAATGGGCAGAAAAATGAAAACGAAGTTAAAAAAAAAATAGCTTGAAGGGAGAAAGCCTGGAGTTTCTCCTCTCTTCTGATTTATATAGTTGAAGTCTTCAATATATTTTTCACAGACCTGCTGTGCAGGGCATGCTGGGAACTGGATGGTGAGACACTTCTCATTGTTGAAGCCCATTTTCAGGTACATATTCACAGGGATGCCCACAGACTGGCCCTCTCTCCTCACATGGTGACTGCCACAGATGGGTGTCTACTTTGGGCCACAGAAGATATCAGGTGGTCCAGTTAGTTCCCTTTAACCTTCTTAACAATCTTGAGAGAAAGGTCTTATGATCCCAGTTTTATGTGTGACAATGAAACTCAGAAAGCACCTCTGAGAGCCCCCAGCAGTAGCAGCACAAAGATGTGTGTCCAGGTCTGTGGTATCTGCTAAGCAAGGTGAAGGCCAGTGGACCTGCATTCAGATGAGCACAGGCTTCGATGTCACCTTGACACAGCTACTTCCATTCTCTTCACCTTATTTGCTACGAAAGCTTCATTTATTTTAATAATTTCTTTTAATTTGTTTTTACATTATTTCATTTTTCTTTAAATTGCCACCAGGGTTATCACTGGGGCTTGGTGCTGGGACTACAAACCCACCACTCTTGGTGGACATTGTTTCCTTTTTTTTCTTTTCCCTTCCCTTCCCTTCCCTTCCCTTCCCTTCCCTTCCCTTCCCTTCCCTTCCCTTCCCTTCTCTTTTCTTTTCTTTCTCATTTTCTTTCTTTTTTTTCTCCAGGGTTATCTCTGGGGCTTGGTGCCTGCATTATGAATCTACTACTCCTTCTGGTGGTCATCTTTTTCTATTGTTGTTGTTGTTAGGACAGAGAGAAATTGAGAGAGGAGAGGAAGACAGAGAGGAGGAGAGAAAGATAGACACCTGCAGACCTGCTTCATTGCTTATGAAACAACATCCCTGTAGGTGGGGAGCCAGTGGCTTGAACTGGGATCCTTGTACCAGTCCTTGTGCTTCGCACTATATACTTAACCCAGTGCACCACTGCCTGGTTCCCTCTTTTCTTTTCTTTTGTTATTATTAGATAGGATAGAGAGAAATTGAGAGAGAAGTGGAAGATAAATAGAGGAAGAGAAAGATAGACAACTGCAGACCCAGTTCGAGCCCCTGGCTCCCCACCTGCAGAGCAGTCGCTTCACAGGTGGTGAAGCAGGTCTGCAAGTGTCTATCTTCCTCTCCCCCTCTCTGTCTTCCCCTCCTCTCTCCATTTCTCTGTGTCCTATCCAACAACGACGACATCAATAGCAACAACAATAGTAAATACAACAATAAAACAACAAGGGCAACAAAAGGGAATGAAAAAATAAAAGTTTTTTTTAAAAAAAAAAGAAAATTAGCTAGATGGAAGCTGTAAGTTCATGGTGCAATATATTCTTGAATAAGCATTTGAGCTTCTAGGTTGATTTTTTTTTCCATCCTAGAGTTCTATATTTATTCCTTCAAGAGCCAACCTCTGATGTCTTTGGTTGAATTTACAATTGTAGAAGATGTATATCTGGTGTGTCAACTATGTTATTTCTTACAGCACTGGGAGCCAGAACCGCCAAGCCATTCATTATTCAAGGTCAACTACAGTCATATGGCCTGCCTGTTTGCTTTCTCTTTCCATGCCTTCACACCCTCCCCTCCTGTGCGTGGTCATAGGGAAATGTAGAAACGCAATAGCAGAGGGTCTGAGCTGCTTTGAGCTGCCTGCTATGGCTCAGTGCCTAGTGATAGGTCAATTGAGAGCTTTCATAGCCAAAGGTGCTCAAATACGCACCCAAGGTCATTTAGTCTCCAGGGTTCCCAGGACTGAAATAATTCACTGTGTCACTGCTTGTGCTCTATTTCCCTTACTTGAAACTAGAGATGAGGAGTGAATTAAAGACCAAAGGGGATCCTGGGCAGCAAAGAATGAATCAAAGAATGAGGCTGCTTTCTTTGGTAGGAAGACTGACCCTGGGCTGGAGGTCTTCTTCCTCTTCCATACCCTTCTCCAGACTCCCCATGAAGCTGGCCTGCCTGAGGCCAAGGCAGCCCCACCCCTCCCCCACCCTTGTCTCATGCCCAGGTTGGGCTCGGTGAGCTGTTTCCTGGAGGGACTCTGACAAAATCTCTGAAGTGTGTGTATGTGTGTGTGTGTAGAAAGAATTGTAAGCATAGAAAAACTATCGGGAGGGGATGGGATACGGAGATCTGGTGGTGGGGATTGTGTGGAGTTGTACCCCTCTTATCCTACGGCTTTGTTAATGCCTCCTTTTTAAAATAAATTTAAAAAATTAAAAAAAAGAACTTAGATTTATTCTCTTTTGTTCCAACAGGCAGAAATATTACTCTACACAGAAGTCAGAGGAAAACAAACTTCATTCTTTGTGAAAAGATTTTTCTTTTTTCTTTTTTCTTACCTATATTTATTTATTGGATAGAGACAGCCTGAAATCGAGAGGTGAGGGGGAGAGAGAAAAGAAAAGAGAGACAGAGAGATACTTGCAGCACTGCTTCACCAGTTGTGAAAGCTCCCCCAGCCCACGCAGGTGGGGACTCAAGGCTTGAACCAGGGTCTCTGTGCATTGTAACGTGTACACTCAACCAAGTGCGCCATTACCTAGCCTATGAAAAGATTTTTCTAAGAATTCAAGGTTTTACTACCTAGATGGAATTATGTTCGGAGAGAGTGAATGCCCTCAAAAGTGGTATTCAAGTCCAAGTTGAGCGAGTAGGGAGGAAGGCTGGAGAGGCACGTGCCAGGAGATTGATTAGATCACGTCTAAGTTCTCTTTCACTCTGAGCATCTCCCCAGGTTATAAATATCTCTTCCAACCACAAGCCTCCCCCTCCTTTTTTCATTCTTTCCTATTATAACTTATATATATATTTTTTTCTCCCTGAAAATCATATAAAGTTTAGATTAAACTTGCTTATCTGGATTGGAGAGGCAGGGCAGAACGGAGTATGGATTAAGATAAGAAACTGGTGGAGGCTCAGTGTCAAAGCTTGAAAATAGTCTGTTTACACACTCACCCTTTTTATCAATATGTAAACACTCCATTTTTTTAACATGCTTTGTACTTTTTCTGATACTTTTTTCCTTTGTTTTTTTTTTTAATTTTTCTTGCATTATCTTTATTTATTGGATAGACACAACCAGAAATTGAGAGGGAAGGGAGTGATAGAGAGGGAGAGAAACAGACAGACACCTATAGCACTGCTTCACCACTTGCAAAGCTACAGGTGGGAACTGGGGGCTCGAACCTGGGTCCCTGAGCACTGTAACATGTGTGCTCAATCAGGTGTGCCACCACCCAGCCCCGACATTTTTTTTTCATCCTGTCCACCCTGGAAAAAATAGCTCCATAAAGAATTCTTCCTTATGTGTATTTGTTTGGAGTAAAGTGAACATTGCAACACGGAACAAAACGACTCAGGAAGTAGCAAGTATTTTGCCTCTTGTCTGGGAGAGTAAGGAGGTAAGGAGGTCCACTGAGTTACAGCTGAGTGCCCAGCAGTGGGTTTATTTAGATCCTTCCTATTGAAGGACTCCTAAGTGCCCATCCAAGCTCACTTAGGCCCTGTGTTCCTAGAGCTGTAAGAATCGGAGCAGGCCACTGTACTGTGCACATACGGAAGGGCTCTGTATTTATCTACATAAATACATCACAGTTTCCTGTGATGGCGAGAGTAGGTCAGCGAGCACCACACTTGGCTTTATTCTTTCAGTTGGTGAGTGTTTTGTTCTCTTGATGTAAAGATAATTCCATTGAAATGGAATTAGAATCTTTGAAAAGCTCTTTTAAATAAAATGAAACCACCCCCACACTGTTCCATCAAAAGTGCTAGCATCAAACTTGCATAGCGAGTGTTAGCATGACTCCAAACATTATGAGAGACTTTTTCCACCAATTTTCTCTGGGTCAGAATGGGCCAACTTCAACTGAAAGAGGGGGGATTTGATTGTTCCTACAAAGCAATGAAATCAGTGGTCCCATATCTGCAAAACATCTAGCTTCTATGAGTGAACTCCTGATAGCTCAGGAGTGAGGTCTGAGTACTGAGGGAAGGCTGGACTAGGCAGTATGCCTGCTCTTAAAAGCTCTGTGGAAGCTATTCTGGTTCAAGGCCACCCTCCTCCTCATTCTTAAGGCTTATCAGGATGGTATGGGCTGGCATATTTCTCTTTTTTATTGATTTATTTTCATGATACAGAAAGAATATTGACCAGAGCATCACTCTAACACCTGTGATACCAGGGATCAAACTCAGAACCTCATGCTTTTAAGTCCAATACTCTAATCACTACACCAATCTCCCAGGCTATCTCCCAGGTATCTCTTGGGCATCAAAAATTCCCTGAACACTCACCGCTTCCTAATTCACTAATTCTGGAATGTCCAGCCAGCACAGAGGGAACTAGGACATGACCTGGCCATCTCTTACTAAAGTAAGAGGTGAAGGCATTTTTCTATCTTTCCTTCCAACTCTGATTTCATTAATGGAACCTACACAATAAAGGCAAACTGGTTCACACGCTGTGTACTGAATTAGTAAAGCTCACTATGGGAGCTGGATGAGCAGTGTTGGATAGTGGTGATTAACTAATTTAAAACCAGCCTGCACTCTTAACAAACAAAGGCTTATTATTATTATTATTATTATTATTTAAAACCAGGTACCTGGTCAGCAAATTGTGCAGCCTAAACTTCTCTAGTACCTGGGTCATCCTAGCCCACCTCGTTCAGTTCTGCAAAATGATGTCTTGCAAAGCATCAAGCCAGAGGAGAGAAACATAATTTTGTAAGGGGGAACACACCGAGTGTGACTTTGAGTAATGTGAAGCACTGCAAGGATAGTAAGTATGTGGGAAGCAGAAATACTCCACGGTTGGGTATTGGGACATCTGTGTGGCAGCTAGAACAGAGCACCAAGTACTATGCCTCAGTGGTGTGGTGTAGAATGAAAAAATAAGCGAGCATGACTGCAGGCAGGCAGCTCCAAGTGGAGAGCTCTGGCTTCTTGTTCCAGGTGTGGCATGGAGTAACAGGGTAGGAATAGCTTTCCTTTTCTTCCTGGTGTTCATCAGCTTTGTCTAGATGGCTCTGGGGGCTCTTTAAATACCATGTTTGCAATCTCTGATGTGCAAAAAGAGGTATTTTCTCAAGACAACATGGAAGCACCACCAACATAATTAAATGTGATGAGTCAGTGGGTCTTTGGCACTTAGATGTCTTCTAACCAAAAGTCAGCAAAGTAGCTGACACTTTTCAACCAGAAACAGGATGTTGTGGGGGCACCTGGTGTGAACAGAGCTTGAGAGTAGACTGATGACAAGTGACGCAGCTGAGAAGAACTGGGGGTGTTGGGAGTCAAGAAACTCTAGGGTCCTTTCATTTCATGTCAAAGTAGCTTTCATTGTCATTTTTTAAAAATTGATTTGCTATATTGCAAAAGCAATACCTACTGTAGGTTAGGTCATCTTAAAATAAGCACCTGTTGCTTCGACGATAAGTTTTACATTAAAAAAAGTATTTGGAGGGGGCAGGTGGTGGCACACCCAGTTAAGCACACATAGTACTAAGTACAAGGACCCACATAAGGATCTAGGTTCAAGCCTCCACTCCCCCACCACAGCAAAGAAGCTTCACGAGGCCATGAAGCAGGTCTACAGGTGTCTATCCTTCTTTCTCCCTCCCACTCCCCTCTTAATTTCTCTCTGTTCTAGTGAACAAGATAGAAGGAAAAAAAAAAAAAAGGCCGCTGGCAGCAGTGGATTCATAATAGTGGCACCGAGGCCCAGTGATAACCCTGTAGGCAAAAATAAAAAGAGAGAGAGAATTTTGATTCATAGGTGCTGATACCAAGTCATGTATATGTGTGCGTGTGTGTATGTGTGTGTGTGTGGGGGGGCTAGGATTCATGTATGTGTGATTCTGCTGCTGCTGTGCTAAATTTTTCATTTAGCTAGACAGAGAGACAACGTCATCACAGCACTGGAGTTTCCTCTGGTGCCCTTGTGCTACTCCCATGTGGTGTAGGGGCTTGAACCTGGGCTGTGCACATGTTTCTCTCTAGCCCATGACTTCATCTTTTAAGAAGGAAGGACTACTTGCCAACACACTGGTTCCACTGGTAGTGTTGGAGGTACCCCTGGGGGCAGCTGCATCTGTAGCCCCCGATGATGTTCTGGCAGCCATGCTGGCAACGGTGGTTCCCCTCACACTCGTCCACATCTGTAAAAGCAGAGTGTCATCTTCAAGCCACATCAACATTTGTCTCAGATAGTCTCTGAAGTAACATTCATACACACTTGAGAGTGAGAGGTGGACTGAGTCAGAAATATAATCTCTACAAAACTATCTATGATACCCAAATAAAAAATATATTATATATACAAAAATATATATTAAATATATATATTTTATACACACACACACACACACACACACACACACACACACACACACACACACACACACACACACACACACACACCCTGGAGCTTTTAAATCCAAGAAAGGGAACATTCAGAAATCCCTGGTAAAATCTACCGGTCAAAATGATGCGGGCACTAGGCAGCCTGTAGGATAGTTATGTGAATGGATTGTATTTGCTTATTTGTGGCAGAGTTATACACCAAAGATAGCGACATACAAAAATAAAAAAATATTAAAATTTCACTTTTTATTTATATCTTTAAATTTTTTAAAAATATATTTTTTATTCACTTAGGTTAGAGACAGAAATTAAGAAGGAAGGAGTATACGGAGAGAGAAAACACCTGCAACACTGTTTGACCATTAGTGAAGCTTCTCCTCTGCAGGTGGGGACTGGGAGGCTTGAACCTGGGTCCTTGAGCATGATTATGGATGAGTTCAAGCAGGTGTGCCATCACCCAGCTCTAAATTTTCTTTCTCTCTCTCTCATCATCATCATCATCATCATCATCATCATCATCATCATCATCATCATCACTGGGACTTCACCTCTCCAGGCCAAGTTTTTCAGGTAGAAAGTGATAAATAGAGGGAAAGACAGAACGGAAGTTTCCAATAATGCTACGGAGCTGGGCTTGAACATGGATCACACACACAAAAAGGCAGACACATTATCACATTATCAAGTGAGTTGTGCTAGCTCAGTTTAAATGTTTAATTATATATTATCAGGAGCAGTATTCACTATATCATTTGCATTGGGGAGTTCTTTTGTGATTCTGGATTCTATAATATGAAAATGAATCAAATTCTGGAGTTGAGCTTTTTTTTTTTTTTTGACTGAGCCATTCTCTATTAGATTAACTCATAATCAGCAGGCTTGATATGCCTGGGGTAGTCACATTTACAGTCATCATCAAACATGTGACGTGTGAGATGAAAAGTGATCCTCTAAAATACAAGACCTGTACGAAATAACGCAAATTATTTCCTGTCTTCATTTGGGTATCTCCTGTACACAATACTGAAACCTCAAAGAGGAGAGTAGGGAGGTGGTGAGAGTGATATAAACATGAATAACATAAACAAGACTCACTAACTGCTGGATCAAGCAGAAGGGCCTACCCACCTTCACAGCTGGCACCACTCTGATCGAGAGAGAATCCTCGCTGGCATTCACAGGTGAAGCTGCCAGGTGTATTCTGGCAAACACCCTTAGACCCACACAGGTTGATGTCAGAGGTGCACTCGTTGTTATCTAAAAGAAGACACAAGGGATGACAGAGGACCTAGTGGGAGTTGTATTGCTATATGGAAAACTGAGAAATGTTATGCATGTACAAACTATTGTATTTACTGTCAAGTGTAAAACATTAATTCCCCAATAAAGAAATTAAAACAAAAAACAACAAGTAAAAGAAGCCACAGGGAAGAAGGGTTTATAATGCCTGTAATTCTCGTTATGGAAGGATTGTTCTCTTCAAGTCATAAGGCCATGCATTTTCATGCACATGTGTGCACCCGTGCACGCTCATGCGTGCGCACACGTGCGCGCGCACACACACACACACACACACACACACACATTTTATAGTCTTAACAGCTGAGGGACTAGCAAACTGTCCCTTGGAGGAATATCTATATCCCAGGGAGGGTGTTTTCATTTTTTACTTACCAATACAGGCAGTATGGTGCTGGGTAAACCCAGGAGGGCATTTACACGTGAAGCCACCGATGGTGTTGACACACAGGAACTGGCAGTTGTGCTGCTTTGTTGCACACTCATCAAGATCTATAAGAAAGGGCAAGGTTGGCATTCAAGCTGAGTTGAAAGCACAGGTAACCAGGCAGCTTCCCTAGCTAGAAATCGGTTTTGATTTCTATATCCCAAAGGACCCCAGTCAGAACAGAGGCAGAGCAAACTACCAGGAGGATCCCAGGAGACAAGGGATTGAAAGATAAAGCATAGTCTCCACTTAGAACCCCCAAAAGTATCTCTTTGGGGGGAGATCCAAGGACAATGAAATTTCTTTACTTAAGTGGATTCAGGGCTTCCTCAATAAAGGAATTTCAAATAAATCACACAACTCCAAACAAATTATAAAATGGAGCAAAGGATCTGGATTTCTCAGGATTTTTCCAGAACATCAAGAAGAGCTACTAAAGTTGAATTAGAAAAGGGAATGTCGAGGTTGGGAAATCATTGGTTCCTTTGCTTCTTTTCTGCTTGCTGTTTCCAAGCTGCTCCAATGAGGCCGTCAAGCCATTCCTTCCAACCAAAGCTGGCTTCTTTGTTTAGAGATTCTCGCAGATACAACAGAATTGAGTAATGAGAAAGGAAGCAAAGGAAAGAAAGAACTCATTCTCATAAGTCAAAAGCACTCCAACAACTGCCTACAGTATTTATTCAACAGGATTTCCCACATCTCAAAATCCTTGACTACTACCTGGCCTCTTTCCTCACAGCAGAACCTTCCAGGCTTTTTTTTTTTTTTCAACTGGATTGCTAATTTAAAGACATGAAGGGATACAAAACAGATTGCAGCTTTTATTTAAGCTTTAATTCAAAATGGTGTGTCTTCTGGAACTTTCCAACACACCTTCCTCCATCCCACTCTTTTTCCTTCTTTCCCTCTCTCTTCTTCCTTCCTTCTAGCTTATTCCTTTCCTCTCTTAATACTTGTCCTTTCTTGAGAACTTTCCTCACTGCACACAGAACTGCACTTGAAGTCGTAAATCAACACCAGTTTCTGTTTTGAATAATATCTGCAGCGGATCCAAACTGTAAGGATTTCCCTATATATCTCCCACACTGGGATAATTAAGCACTTGACATCATCTTAAAATGGAGCCTCTCTTGTGCAGTTTCTAATGCCAGGGGTTGTTACTTCTTCTGCAGGTGGGCAGGCAATGAAGAAGGACGCTTCCAATGGTTGCTGCAGTCTCCAGGCCTCCAGTGTAGGAGACGGGCTGCTGAGAAGCAGTAACACCAAGGAAGCACTTCTTGCTTGTGGAGAGATGCTTCCGTTTGCCTATGGATTCCTCAAAGGTAGCAGGGGTGCAATGATAAGCGCTGGAGACAGGTGAGGGGTGACAGCACACTCTACTATACCTTTACAGCTCCTTCCATCATCCTGTAGAATGTAGCCTTTTGGGCATGAACACTGGTAACTCCCCTCTGTGTTTTTGCAGATAAAATTGCACGGCTTGGGGGCCTGATTGCACTCGTTCAGATCTAGAATCAAAGAGACACAGCTTGATTGCCCATCTATAGAAGACACCTAAATGTTCAGTCCTAACATGGCCTAGCAAAGAACTGTAGTTCAAAGGGAAGAAAAAGGTAACTAGTTTTTGATCACTGTCTTATGTGATCCTGTACATTACCATAGGCTGTTTAGGTTCTAAATTTGGAAAAAAAAGTTTCTTTGCCATAATCTAAAATTAGTCATAAGCAAAACACTTACCCACACAGGCAGTCCCAGTTATATCTGGAGTGTAGCCATTTTTACAGAGGCAGTGATAAGAGCCTTGGTCATTGACACACTCCCCATTTTGGCAGACATCATGAATAACCTTGCACTCATCAATATCTGTAATTTAAACAGACAGAAATTAAAATAAAGAAGATACTGCAAAATGGTCAACATTAATATAAGTAGGGGCCACTTCTATGTAAATATGAGCAAGCTATATTTATAACATGTAATATTATGGACCTAAGAAATTAAACCAAGGGGTGATGGCATCAATTTCATATGCCATGGTAACTCTACTGAAAGGCAAATTGCCCGGTTGAGCAGGTTCAAACCCCCAATCTTCACTTGCAGGGAAGCTTCACAAGCAGGGAAGCAACGCTATAGGTCTCTCTCTCTCCCTCTCTTCCTCCCCATTCCCTTTCAACTTCCCCACCTTTATATGTATGTATGTATGTATGTATGTATGTATGTAAAGAAAGGCTAATTACTATCTTTTTTATACTACAGAGTATAAACTAGTCTAGAAGAAGAAACATTCAGTATGACTTATCTTAAATTCTTGTCTCTCTCATCTGGATGCACAGAACAAATATATCATCCAGATATTTAGCTCCTTGCCACACTCAGACCCATGATTTCACCTTTGGCCATATTTTCCCAACATGAACACAAACCCTACTTAATCTCCTTCTTTCCTCTCTCACTACCAATCCCCTTCCAAGGAGCTCAAAGCCTCTTTCCTTCTCTTTAAGAAACTAGAAACAGGCAGTGACTGCTGAAAAACACAGGCCTGGAAATCTTCAGTGTTGCCTCAGACATTCAGATGGTTCAGAGCTGCCTCAGACGCACCACCTGTTCCAGTTACAGCAGCTTGTCCTCCTCCAGAGACCATTGGAACTGTTGACACTTTTTTCAAGCAGTATTTTTTAAAAATACTTATTTATTTATTCCCTTTTGTTGCCCTTGTTGTTTTATTGTTGTAGTTATTATTGTCGAGGTTGTTGTCGGATAGGATAGAGAGAAATGGAGAGAGGAGGGGAAGACAGACAGGGGAGAGAGAAAGATAGACACCTGCAGACCTGTTTCACCGCTTGTGAAGTGACTCCCCTGCAGGTGGGGAGCCAGGGGCTTGAACCTGGATCCTTATGCCGGTCCTTGCACTTTGTGCCACGTGCACTTAACCCGCTACGCTACCGCCCGACTCCCTCAAGCAGTAATTTTATGAGTTAAAATACATTGGGGAGAACTAGCTTAGTAAGGCAATGGCCATGTATTTCAAGGTTTATCTGAGAACGGATACTCCGAGCAGCCTTAAACTGGCTTATAGCAAACTTTTGTTTAAAGATGTGAGGGTCCTTTGTAATGCAAAGGGAGGGGACACAAGCACAGTGACAGAGAACATTGGTAATGGCTTCTTGAACGTGCAAAATACCATCTTGATGATTTCCTGTCAGTTTCACTATCCACTCAGAGTGCAGACTCCATAGTCTCACTGAGTTCTCCCCACAAGCATTTCTGGACCACCTGATACACTAGCTGCAAATCAGAGTAGAATGAGGTACCTGCTCCATTGGTCATAAATCCTCGTCCAAGTGGGCAGAGCTTTTTGAAGGCCACAGTACCCTGGAAAGGGCAGATCTCACACTGGGGACCCCAGCCTCTCCCTCCGTCACAGCAGCACTCAGACTTGGTGACTGGGTTCCTGTTGCTTGAGCCGATCTGACACATGTTTTGGAGGACTTCTGTGAAGCAGTACCCTTCTCGGTTGTCTGCAAGGGGCATCGTATTCAAAAGAGGATTTCAGGAAATGTTACGAGCACAAAGTATTGAGAATTTGGTCAGACAAAAAACCAAAATAAAATAAATCAACAAGGATGGAACACTTTACCCTGGATGAGAAGGAGCGAGAAGAGAAAGCTGGAAACAGCAGTAAGAGAGAAAGGATGATGCCTGAAGGGAACAAATAAGACAGGAAATTCAGCAAGCAGGCAGAAAGGCATTGGTCCAGACAAGGTTATACTCTCGGTTCTCCCAGACACCAGGGTGGCCACTCGCGCTGCTGCAGAGAAGCACAGGGAAGCTGATTCTGCTCACACCAAGGGCTGGAAAAGGCAGCCAAGAAAGAAATTCCAAAGTGATTCGGTGATGCGATTATAAAGGAAGAACTGAGCTGCAGGGTGATGCTAAACCCCATGGACAATCACAGTTATTAAGTCATCTTCAAAATATGACCATTTTTAACCCTTGTCCTAACTCTTGACACTTCCTATGATCTGAGCATGTCATCTGGTTCCACCTCTCCACACACCCCCACCTCGTAGAGGTCGGGGTTCAGGCAGGACTCACCGAGGCACTCATTCTGCTCAGGGCTGGCCGTGAAGCCATCGTTGCACTCACAGGTGAAGCTCCCCACAGTGTTGAGGCAGCGCCCGTTCTCACAGATGCCCGGCTTGGTCTGGCACTCGTTCTCATCTGCGTGGTTTAACAACAGGACGCAAAACAAGAGGCACCATTTTAACATGCTGTACAAGGGTGCATCTTCTCTCCCCTTGGACTTAAGGTCCCCTTCCCAGATCCATTCCCAGTCAGCAATTGCCAGTCCTGGGGTAAGAAAGGAGACCAAGACTCCCAGGGAGAGACGGACAAGGAATTCACAGGTAATCAAGAAGTATGTGTGGGGGGGGCGGTTTCTGGGGAAATTGTGACATGAGGGGAGAGAAGCAAAGTGGCTCTGGCCAAAACCGAGTGCCCAAGAGGACTAAGAACACAAATCCTATGTGCCGTCAGTCGCTTCTCCTTCACCACAGCTGCCTGGGTGGGGAGCCTCTCACCTATGCAGCCTTCTCCATCCGGCCTCCGCTGGTACCCCGGCCCACAGATGCACATGTACATGCCAATGAGGTTCTTGCACTGCATTTGCTTTTCAGCACAGTCATGTTTTCCCGCCTCGCACTCATCCTCATCTGGAAAGAGTGTGCAAGCATGGATTTGTCAAAGAAGCTGCAACCATTTCTTGCCATGTACACATAACATGATATTAAACAGCCAATATTCGCTAAGGCTATTTCAGTCTTTACCTATCTCCTCTTGCACCGTTGGGTACTGGCCTCCTAAGAATGAGGAGTCCCAGAGGGATAAAGAATAGGAAAGCTATCATGAGAGGGGATTGGATATGGAGTTCTGGTGGTGGGAACTGTGTGGAATTGTACCCCTCTTATCCTATGGTCTTGTCAATATTTACATTTTATAAATAATTAAAAAAAAAGAATGAGGAATCTTCTAAGCACCTTCGACTTTGACAAAATTACTCCTTTGATGGAAGAGTTATAGATATTTCTTGTTCAATAATATGCATGTAGCCAATGCTACAAAATTCACACTATTAAGATGATCACGATGGCACATTTTTATGCTTTATGTCTTTACTACAATAACAATTAATTTGGGGTGACAGAACAATGGCCTAGCAATTTGCATAAGACTTCCATGCTGGAAGCACTGAAGAGGTTCCAGGTTCAGTCCCCAGTACCAACATGAACCAGAGTTGAACAGTGCTTTGTTTGAAAAACAAGAAACAAAAACTGGGGGGGAAAGAAAAGGCTCCTGGGGGTTGGGCAGTGGTACATCGGGTTGACTGCACATATTACCACGTGTAAGGACCTGGATTTAAACCCTTGGTCCCCATGTGCAGGGGAGAAGCTTCACAGAGTGGTGAAGCAAGTCTGCAAGTGTCTATCTCTCTTCTTCTCTATCTTCCCCCTCCCCTCTCAATTTATCTCTGTCCTATCTGATAAAATAGAAAGAAAGGGAAAAAAGGGAGGGGGAACAGCCACCAGGAGTAGCGGATTGTTAGTGCTGGCACAGCAACAGTGATCATAGCTCTAGTGGTGGGGGGAAAAGAGAAAGAAAGAAAGGAAGAAAGAAAGAAAGAAAGAAAGAAAGGGAGGAAGAAAGAGAAAGGAAGAAAGGGAGAGAGAAAGAGCTCTTAAAGTAAGTGGTGATAACCTCCTCAAAAGCATGATTTCTAATTATTTTTGATATACTGAACTAAAGAGGTTCTATGTAGTTTTCATAATATAATGAAAATACTAGTAACAGCATTATGATCATAATATATTATGATACTAAACCAAACCTTTCGCTATAATTAAAATAACAATATATCACGATATATTTAAATGTAGTAGTGTTATTCGATTTGATATAAGAATGGTGACTGAAGAAAGCGTATTTTGATAAAAAGCATCCACAAATATATTACTCTGTACTTCTTCCCTCCTTCCTTCATTCCTTACTTTCTTTATTCCTTCCTTCTTTTCTTTCTTTCTTTTTTTTTTTGTAGGTATAAGTCTCCTTTACTACCTTCTATTTTATCACATTCCCCTCCTTTTTGATTTTTTTAAAGCCTTTCCTCTCTGCATGCTCTAAGTGGAGGAAATTTGGGCTTTCTCCTGCATGTAATGCAACATTCTCACTTGGGAAACCTCCCCACCTCTGAGATATATGTAAAGAGCAGGTGTCTGCTCTGTTAGCCCTTGGGAGGAAAAGGCAGAGCACTTGAAGGAAAACTCCAGGGTTGACCCAACTCTGTTTAAGAGCCTGGATCTAGTGCTTCAGCAATTATAGGTGCTCTACAAAGATTTTCATGCAAACTGTTTAACTAAATACAGTCCATATACTACCCCATTCTTAGAATGTACTATGCTAGGGGGTCGGGCGGTAGCGCAGTGGGTTAAGCGCACGTGGCGCAAAGCGCAAGGATGGGCAGAAGAATGTACTATGCTGAGTGAGGGAGACTTAAAAGAATGAATGAAAGTGATATTCTCCTGCTGTTGTGTTCTCAGTTCTCTCTCAGTCACAATCATACTGCATATGATTTCTAGATATGCCATAACCCCCCTTTATGTTGTTTATTGAATATAGAAAACACTTCTTTCTCCCACCAGGGTTATTGCTGGGGCTCAGTGCCTGCACTACAAATCTACTGCTCCCAGAGTCCATTTTTTCCATTTTGTTGCCGTTGTTGTTATTGTTGTTTTTATTGGATAGGAAAAAGAGAAATTGAGAGAGAAGAGGAAAACAGAGAGGACTAGAGAAAGACAGGTACCTACAGACCTGCTTCACTACTTGTAAAGTGATCCCCCCCTGCAGGTGGGGACCTGGGGCCTTATACTGGTCCTTGTGCTTCACGCCATTTTGTAGGTACAGTGAAATAAACAGGGTCTGTAGGAAAGCCCTTGACCCTGTCTGATGACGCATCACGTTAAACTTAAGAGGAGATATGTGTCCTAGAGCCCTGCTTCCTGAGTCCTGCCCCACTTAGGAAAGAGAGAGGCAGGCTGGGAGTATGGATTGACCTGGCAATGCCCATGTTCAGTGGGGAAGCAATTACAGAAGCCAGACCTTCCACCTTCTGCATCCCATAATGATCCTGGGTCCATACTCCCAGAGGGATAAAGAATAGGGAAACTATCAGGGTTGGGATGGGATACGGCGGAGTTCTGGTGGTGGGAATTGTGTGGAGTTGTCTCCCTTTTATCCTATGTTTTTTTTTTTGTCAGTGTTTCCTTTTTATAAATAAAATTTTTTAAAAAATGAAATAAAATTAAAAGAAAAAAAGAGGAGATATAACAATGCCAACCTTTTTCTTGTATCTGATTTTCAGCCCTCCTCTTTATAGTTCCCGTTATATTGTATTCTCAGAAAAGTCATGACACCTTTTTTTTTTCCTATGCAAAAGTGCATCATGACTTTTCCGACAGTCCAGTAGACACAGCTTGGACTCCCCAGTGTAAATAATCTTGAACATGAAAACCTCACCTTTGCACATCCTCCTGTCTTCTCTCAGAACATATCCAGCAGGACATTTGCATTCATATGACCCATATGTGTTTACACATCGGAAAGCACAGAGCAGAGGATTCTGGGCACATTCATTGATATCTGCAACAGAAGGAAGTAAGAAAATAATGGATCATGAACATCGACCAAAAAGAGAAACAGTCTTTGCAAAATGTTGAGATGCTCTCTTGTCATAAACATGAATGAATCAAGAAGTCTCTGTTTTTTAGGGAACTATAAAGTGAGTTGGCTATTTTATAATTGGTATAAGCATACGAAATTATGCTTTTGAAGTCTCAAATTGACCACCTGGCACTCTCTAAAGTCACAAGGAGTAGAGGATGATTATTTTTCCTCCAGGGTTATCGCTGGGGCTCGGTGCCTGCACTACAAATCCACTGCTCCTGGAGGCCATTTTTCCTATTTTGCTGCCCTTGTCGTTATTGTTGTTGTTGAACAGGACAGAGAGAAATTGACAGGAGGGGAAGACAGAGAGGGGGAGAGAAAGACAGACACCCGCAGACCTGCTTAACAGTTTGCAAAAGCAACCGCCCTGCAGGTGGGGAGCTGGGGGCTTGACCCGAGATCCTTATGTCGGTCCTTGTGCTTCACACCATGTGCACTTATCCCGCTGCGCTACCACCCAACCCCCAGGAATGATTTTTATTCCATTCAGCTGGAAACATTTTCCAAGTCAACTGTCACGTGGACAAGCAGACATCTCCACAATTTTAAGCACCTCTTCTTATAAAAACGGACACTACGGAATAGTAGTTTCCATGTTCCCAAATCACTTTATTGGGGGAGGGGAGATTAATACTTTACGGTACAGTTACTCATACATGGGTTATTTTTATACCCAGGTAAATGAAGTTCTGAATCCTACTTAGTTTACACTAAAGTCCATATGAGGTGAAAAGTCCTACACAGATAGATATAAATGTACTATTGCCACCAAGATAGAGTGTTCTATTCTAAATTTCTGTGCATTTCATAATCTGGAATCATCTGAATATGACATGGAAATCAGGGTAAAAGCAGCCATAGTGATGATTGTATTTCTCCCTCAGAGCAATTATACCGAGTAAATGCATGTATGAGACCTCAGCTCACAATTTGATCACAGCCTGTAAAGATTCACCGTCAACTTCAATAGTGGATATTGTTGGGTTATTGTTATAATGAAGAGTACATCTCAACAGCAACTCCATACTTCTCCTTCACCTCCCACTCACTTTCCTGACTAGTGGTTTTCAGTGTGCCAATCTATTAGAATCACCCAGAGGGCTGTTAGACCTCCCTCATAAAAGTTTCTGATTAAGAAATCTGGGGACGAGCAGGCTTGAAAATGTGCCTTTTAATAAGTTCCCAGGTGATGCTAATGTGTCTGATTCAGGGTCCACCCTTTGAAAACAACTGTTCAAGACACTCTCCATTTTGATTTTCTTTCTTTCTTCCTTTCTCTCTCTCTTTCTCTTTTTTAAACTTTATTTTATCTGATAGAACAGAGAGAAATTGAGAGATAGAGAGGGAGAGAAAGAGTTACCTGCAGCACTGATTCACCACTAGTGAAGCTTCCCCCCTGCTAGTAGGGGATGGGGGTTTGAATCTATGTCCCTGGGCATGGTAATGCATATAAGAAACCAGGTGTGCCACATCTGGCCCCTCATTTTGATTTTTTTTTTTCATTTTGATTTTCTTTAAGCATCTTTCCAGACACTATGACAGATACTCGTAGAGGATAGGCAACCTCTTTTGATGTGACTGTCCTGAGATGGTTTTACGATAGCGGTGGCGACTCAGTGTGCAGATGTTTCTAAGAATAGGGAAGAAGAAATAACAGAAAGAAAAAAAAAGAAAGGAGACCTGTGGGATAAAGAAACAAAGACAGGAGAAATAGAAAACAAGAAATAAGGCAGCAAACAAGAGCGGCATACCAGTAAGGAGGAGACACTAGCAAGAGCCATTTGTGACAAGCAGCATAACTCATGCCATAACTCATCCTTTTGCAGATACTCTCTACAAAGAGGACTAGAAATGATGGAATGACCCATATGTCCTTTATTCTCTCCACCCTTCATGGCATTTCATATTAAGAGCTATAATCAGCTGACTTTGGTCCCCACGATCAGAATATGTAACCAAAATGAGAACATATAACTATTAGGTATTGGGTAGGCTTACCTTCACAAGTCATCATTGGACCAGGTTCAAATCCCTCCTCACAGGTGCATTCAAAGCCTCCAATCACATTCTTGCAAGTCCCATTTCCACAAGGGTTGCCCACGGAACATTCATCAGTATCTGCAAGTGACCAGGTATGTATTGAAAATATGGTGAATTGAGGAACAGTGGGCTAGAACACAAGAGTACTTGTTCTATTCTCATGTTGTTTCCCAAGAAAGGAGTACATGTCTTATTACCACAGGTCTACAGCGGTGGAACTTTTTTGTTTATTTTTTCAAAGATTTGATTTATTGGATAGAGACAGAATTTGAGAGGGGAGGGAGGAGGTAGAGAGGGAGAGAAAGAGATAACTGTAGCAACTGCTTGTCACATGTGAAGCTTGAGGGGCAAGTAAGTGGAGACCAGGAGCTTGAACCTGAGTCCTTGAGTATGGTAACATGTGCTCTAATGCAGATATGTCACCATCCAGCCCCCAGCTGTAGCATTTGACTTGTTAAGTGACAGTGGCAATAACACTTGGCATAATAGTGTTAATAATATGGGAGAAGTTAAGACTTCTAGCCCTTACATAATTCTCTGTTATGAAGAAGTAGCTTTTCTACTTAGAATTAATACTCAAAGGGTTAAAATAAGTCTTCTCTTATAAGTCAAAAGCTGTGCTTATGTAAAGTTAGAAATACATCTCCAGTGTGCCTGACATTACATCATTCTCTAAGAAGTCTTAAACATGGTGGATTTTTTCCAGATATTAAATAGAAGACTAAACTTACGTAAAATAAGAGACCAGAGGTTAAGCAAAATTAATACACTAGATAAAATCAAGATTCAAGTAGGTTTAGTTGATTCTGCTGAAACCAGATGGTTTACATTAGGCAGAAGAAAGGCTAGAAAGAAATATATTTAGGGTATAGTCTCTCTCTGAAAAACCGTGGACAGTGAACAAGTCTTAGCAAAGATATATATGTATATTCCTCCTATCATCTCCACCCAGAATGCTGACTTAGTCTGACACACTCCAAGTGGAGAATAGCTTCCTTTGGGAAAGGAAAAATGTTGAGAACTAACACTATTTAAGTTACAAAGGATACAGAGAGTTAACTAGCTATCATCAAGATTTATTTCTTATGCTTAACTGTGTGTGTGTGTGTGTGTGTGTGTGTGTGTGTTTTCCACCACCTGGCATAACACTCGTGTATGATAATCTCAACTATCACCTTAATTGATTCAAGGAACTTGAATAGAATACTATCAACACTTCAAAACCCCAAAATACAAAAGGAATACTATAATACTATAATACAGTCTCTTTATAATGTATGTGGCTTGGCTTGGGCAAATCTATTTAGTGATCAGGACAGATGGACAGCAAGGTGGTCATTTTCATCCTAGTTTAAAATTTCTAACTTTCAGTTTGGATAAACCACACACATATATATATTTATAATATCCCAAAGGCTAAAGTTAAGTGCTTTATTGGTAAAAGAGCAATTAACATTACAAAAACCCTTGGAGCAACTACCATTCGATGAAAACCTATCATTTTGAATATTTTTTTAATTTTTTTAAATTTTGATAGGACAGAGAGAAATTAAAAGAGAAGGTGGAGACAGAGATAGACAAAGAGAGATGTCTACAGCAGTGCTTCACATTCAGGAAACTTCTCCCTGCAGATGGAAACCAGGGACTTGAACCTGGGCTCTTGCATATGGATGGTATTGTGTGTGCTCAAGCAGGAGCACCACCACCCAGTCCTCCCAGATCATTCTGAGTATATACACTCTTTTGAGAACTGCATATTCCTCTGGATAAACATCCCTGAGAGAAATTAATTTTCAGTTTTATTTTTCTAATCACAGAAAAGTTTCTCAGTGAAATTTCTTTCTTTTTTAAACATTTTTTATTGGGGAATTAATGTTTTACATTTGACAGTAAATACAATAGTTTACGGTTAACTTTTTGGGGTCATTTTAACTAATTTATTTACTTATTTATTTATTAGATAGAGACAGAGAGAAATTGAGAGGAAGGGGGGAGGAGAGGAAGGGAGAGAGATACCTGCAGACCTACTTTACTGCTCATGAAGCTCCCTCTCCGCTGGTGGGGACTGGGGGCTTGAACTCAGATCTTTAGTAATGTGTGTGCTTAACCAGATGCGCCAAGTCCCAGCCCCTTTGAACTTAGCTCTTTGCATATGGTAACACGTGTACTCACAACCTGGTGTCCTACCATCTGGCCTCCCTTTTCTCAACTTTGAAGTAAAGACAAGAGAAAGGTATGAAAGAGGGACCTTGGGTGAGGGTGCACATTTGTTCTGTCTATAGTAGCACTAGCTAAAGATTCCAAGGAATATATTGTCAAATCTCCTTTTGTCTGATAGGAAATGCCATTCTACTGTCTCTTTATGTTGAAAAAAAACCATAATAGCTTTGATCTTTCAGAGTGGCAATGATAATTTGCAGTTTTGTTTGTTTGTTTGTTTTTGTTTTGCTTCCAGGTTATTGCTGGGTGCCAGGTGCCAGCACTATGAATCCACTGCTCCGGGGGACCTTTTTTAAAATTTTTATTTATTTATTTTTATAGGACAGAGAGAAATTGAAAGGGGAGGGGGGATAGAGAAAGATATTGAAGCATCCCTGCCCCGCCCCCCTCCCCGAGAACCCAGACTCTTAAGTAGGCCCTTGTGCTTAGTACAAGTGCACCACCAGATAATTTGATAATTTAGTTCATCTGAAAAATAATACATTGCAAGGCTTAGAAAGGTTAAAGAACTTGTTTTAGCTCTCAAAGTCAGTGCTGCAGCTGAAATCCTCATGCCCTGACTGTATGGAAGGAACATTCGTACATGGAAAACTCAACATATATGCCGTTATTAATTCAAGTTGCACAGAATTGCTTTTGACTTCTTAGAAATAGACTAATAGATTTGATTTGGAGTTAGTGTGGATCAAGAGGCCAAAGGTCAGGCATAGGAGCCATTTGTTGACATTTGAATGAGGATTAAAACAAGAAGAATTTACACTGGGTGAATAACCTTTCATGTAACGCAATTCCATAATAAAATGCAGGGAAATTTTGTATCTTACATATTGAGAGAATAAATTATGACAACCAATATATATATATTAAATATCCACAAAGGCTTTCATTATAATGTTCTTTCTGCTGTCTTTTCAAACATGTCCACCATCTGGCCTGCTCATGGGATTAGAAGGTGCCTATGGAGATGAACTCTGGTGTCTTGGTTCACTGCAACAGCCACAGAAGCCCTGTTACAGTGCCTGGCCCATGGTGGAGACTTAGAAGCATTGCTAACACCTGAGAGAAAGGGTGAAATTTCTGTCCCATCTTGGTGTCTATACTTCCTAGTGTGGATACTGTGTAGCTTCGTTTCTAATCTGCAAAATTCCAATGGCCAAACCAAATTCTTTTCTTTCTTTTAACTTTAATTTTAACTTTTGCCTCCAGGGTTATTTCTGGGGCTTGGTGCCTGCACTACAAATCCACTGCTCCTGGAGGCCATTTTTTCCCCATTTTGTTGCCCTTGTTATTGTTGCCACTGATGCTGTTGGATAGGACAGACAGAAATCGAGAGGGGAGGGGAGATATAGAGGGGGAGAGAAAGATAGACACCTGCAGACCTGCTTCACCGCTTGTGAAGCGACCTCCTTGCAGGTGGGGCCAAATCAATTTCTTACTCACCTACACATTCATTCCCTTCCAGAATATAACCAAAGGGACACTCGCAGCGGTAGGAGCCATCTGTATTGATGCACTGGCCATGCTTGCAGACGTCAGGCTCTTTGCACTCATCCATGTCTTATTCAAAAGAGAAAAAGACAGTGAGGAACAAGACCTTTTTCATTGTCATTTTATTCTTATTATTTGTTCATTTTGGAAAGTGATAGAAAGAAATTGAGAGGGAGAGGTGAGATAGAGATTACAGCACTGCTTCAATACTCATGAGGCTTCTCCCCAGTAGGTGGGGAGTGGAGGCTCCAACCTGGTCCTTGCACACTGTAATGTAGGTGCTCTGCCAGGTGTGCCACTGACTGGCCCTCTGATTATTATGATACTAGAAAAACAAAACCAAAAAACCCCCACAAAATATATTATGATCACCTAAGTATCTAATCAATGAACTATCTAACATTATAATGTTACAATACAACATATAAGTCATAACTAAATGCAAAGACATAATAAAAAAACAGAGTTTAGAGACTTCTGGAGGTATGGCTACGGAGTAGGAATCCTTTCAGAGTGCTCTCCTGATAAATTAGAAAAAAACAAAACAATGAGAAATCATCTGAAAACTCAACAAAATACAGCCAGGTTTTCTTCAGAAATTCACTAAGCCATAGCCACCAAGTTGCAGATGCTACTATGAATTCATCCTGAACTCCCTGGGCAGATGAGTTCATCAAAGTATCCCAGAACCTCACCTCTCCAGAGCCCTGCCCCACTATGGAAAGACAAAAGCAGGCTGGGGGTGTGGACTGACCTGTCAACACCCATGTCAAGCTTAGAAGCAACTACAGAACTCAGATCTCCCATCTTCTGCTCCCCATAAGGAATTTTGGTCCATACTCCCAGAGGGGTAAATATCAGGAAAAGATGACCATAGGGCTCTGAACTCCAATACCATGTGATATAAGAGGAAAAAAAAAAAGAAAAAAGAAAAAGGAAGGACACTTGGAAGTAGTAGGTGTGATACAGAAAGGAAGAGAAGGCAGGACCATAGAAAAAAGGGGTAAATGTGTATATATATATATATATATATATGTAACAGTCAACCCATATCTGTGATCTTGGGAGCACTAGTGCAGTTTCCACTGAAGGGAATGGAGATACAGAGCTCTGGTGGTGGGAACGGTGTGGAATCATATCTCTACTAACTTCTAATTTTGTAAGTCAATATTAAATAAATAATAAAAAATAACATTCATTAAAAACTCTTCTGAAACCTGGCAAATTTGTAAAACAGTGTTAAATCACTAATAAAGAATAAAACTGAAAAAATAACAACAAAAAAGATGGAGTTTCACTGTTAGTGAAAGTGGTGGAAAAACTAGAACAGCGGGAGTAAAAAGTAAGGAGGAGGAGGATGGGTGAGAGACGCAGGACATCCAACACAGGCCACTCACCCACTGCTGAGTCATCAGGACCCACAATGATCCCACTTCCATAGGGACAGATCTGGCGGAAAGCCTCTGTGGGAAAGATGTACACTTGTTAACAGATAGCCAGTAGTGACTAAGTGACAGAGTCCATTCCAAACACAGTGCACCGGTCCAATTGCCACACGCTGCACACACATTGGAAAACAGTGGACAAGACCAAGCCCGAAATCAGAGAATGCGAATAAAATGCCCAGTGTCTCTGCCACTTGGAAGATGCCTAACAGAGTTCAGAAGAAAATAACTACCTTGCTTTTCAGAGAAAACCACTGTAATGAACTAATGAATTAAGACCGTTAGAACTTGAGACAGACTGACAGTCTTGTTTTCCTTGAAGGCCAACCACCCTCTCTCTCTCTCTTTCGTGCCCAGTTTGCACTTTGAATGGCTCAAAGAGAAACATTCGCGGCAAGCATACCATCAGGCTCAGTGGGGCAGAGCTCGCAGGGGTCCCCCCAACCTTCTCCTTTCAGGGCACAGCAGCATTCCTGTTTGGAGTGATTTCTGGATTGGGGTGATGAACACTTTCCCCCTTCAAACTTGGCGTAGCAGTAGCTCATCCGCAAATCTGCAATATCAATTCAAGAGATACTTCAGCTGCTTTCCTGCTACATCACTGTTTAATAGTGAATAATTAAAAAAAGAAAGCTGGTAAAGCCTATTTCCATTACTTTAGTAACATCCCTTAAATGACTGGAATAGTAACAGTTGAGATCTCATTTAAATTAAAAATATATTTTATTTACTTATTATTCAAAGGAGGTCTCGAAACTTTACATCAGGCTCAACCTGACGCTGTTGACTGGCTACGGAAGAAGGGCAAACGCTAGAAGAAGAAGAAGAAGATAGAGACAGAGAGAAATTGGGAAAGGAGGGATGATAGAGAGGGAGAAAGAGAGGCACCCTGCAGTCCTGCTTCACTACTTGTGAGGCTTTCCCCCTGCAGGTGGGGAGCAGGGCCCTCAAACCCATATCCTTACAGCTAGGTGCATCACTGCCTGGTAGCTTACAATTTTAATTAAACACTTTTTTTTTTTTCAGAGTTGGGGCCTTGTACATGTGGGATTCTAATGTTGCTGGGATAACTTTTTCATTCATATGAGAGAAAGAGAAAGGGTGGGAGAGAAAGAAGGAGAAGGGAAGGAGAAGGAGAGGAGACACCAGAGCTCTCCCAGTGCCGTGACACTCCCACGTGCTGAAGCTAGAATCAGGACCACATGCACAGTAAGCCATGTGTTCTACCTGGTGAGCTATTTCTCTGACCCTTTGTTTATTTATTTGAAAATAATATTTTGATTTATTTCATGAAACAGAAAGGAGGGAGAAACCAGATTGTTGCTCACCTCTGGCATTTGGGGGTGCTTGGAAATTGAACCAGGGATATCTGGTGTCATACAAGTCTGATGCAATATTGCCTGTGCATCTCCCTGACCTGGAGCTGAGATCTTTAAAGTCATCTCTATCTTTTTTTTTTAATTGGATAAAGACAAAGAAATGGAGAGAGGACGGAGAGATAGAGAGGGCCAAGACAGAGATACCTGCAGCCCTGCTTTACCACTCGTAAAGCTTTTCCCCTGCAGGCAGGGACCAGGGACTTGAACCCGGGTCCTTGAGCACTATGTGTGCCCTTAACCTAGTGTGCCACCACCCGCCCCATGAGTATCTCTATGTAGCTTTTACCATATTATTTTGATTTCAGCCAGTTTCCCAAAACAATCTGATGTGATGAATAAAATCTAGTTTTGCCACATTTCAAAACGCACTCATCAGTGACTCTAGGATGGGGACATGCAGAGTTACAACCACTCACAAGATTCTCTCTTAGATAGCTCTGTGTGCGTGTTTCAGGTAACACTCACTGAGTGCACATGCTAAGGAAGACCCCCCAGCTCTAGTACCTGTGGATGTCATAGTATGCCTTCTATTTTGTGTCCCACATGCATAAACACACATACACACAAAGATGCTTTTCAGCTCAACATAGGGAAAACAAAGAGGAAAACAGAAGGATGGATGGATGGATGGATGGATGGATGGATGGATGGATGGATGGGAGGGAAGATAAGTTTTTTTTTATTTCTTTAGTGAGGGATTAATGGTTTTCAGTCAACAGTAAAATACATCAGTTTGCATATGTGTAACATTTCCACATGACAATACAACCCCCACTAGGTCCTCCTCTGCCATCATGTTCCAGGACCTAAACCCTCCCCGCTACCCGAGTCTTTTACTTTGATGCAGGACACCAGGAAGATAAGTTTTTTTAAGAGTATATTTCACTGGAGCCAGGTGGTAGTACACCTGGTTAGTTCACATATTACAGTGCGCAAGGACCCAGGTTCAAGCCCCCTGGTGCCCACTTGCAGGGGTGAAACTTCATGAGCGGTGGAGCAGATCTGCAGGTGTCTCTGTCTCTTTCTCTCTATATTTACCCCTCCCTTCTCAATTGCTCTCTGTCTCTATCCAATAATAAATAAATAAAAATATAAAAAGAGTTTATTTCATTTAATATCAATTATTTATTAGTGATTCCAATGTGGATAATGGGATCTACTTCCTACAAAAGGATCTAACATTTGGATATAATTGTGGAAACTGATTTTCCCATTTCCTAGAGAATAAATTAGGTGACTTTTTTGTTGTTTGTTTTTCTTGTTTTGTTACCAGAGCACTGTTCAGCTCTGGCTTATGGTGGTGCAGGGGGTTGAACTGGGGACTTTGGAGCCTCAGGTATGAGAGTCCATTTGCGTAACCATTATGCTCTCTACTCTCCGTCCAAATTAGGTGACTTAAAAAGTGAGCTTGTCTAATAGCCTGGAGGATGTTTTTCCACAAACTTGACTTCCTACATTCTACAAATTCTTCTCAAGATACAGAGGCTAAACTCTGCAGGTGTTAAGGAATTATTTCATATCCACTTTGCCAAGTTCTTCTTTCTTCGTGTTTGACTAGATTTATTCTCACCTGCTATTACCTTTCAATCCCAAGTAGCACACCATTATAGCCAACCAGTATTCCTGTTACAATTTCACCAGTTTTCACTTTGTAACAAAGAGACAATATAAGGATAATTGATATTGCAAATATCACAGCAGAAAAAAATCACTCCATCCATCCATCCATCCATCCATCCATCCATCCATCCATCCATCCTTCCATCTTTCCATCCTTAATATCATCTGTCCATCCACCCACCTACCTACTCAGGCACTCTAGTAAATCAAATTCAGTTGACTTCCCTGACAAACTTCTTTAACTATTCATGGCTACCAACTCTTATGGCTAAGCTATCTCCTTTATTTCTACACCATTTCCACATCTGCTCTGATTAGGATCTAAGCGGCACCTTCACTGAACTACGCTTCTGAAGGTCAACAGCAATAAAAGACAGTTTTTGTCCTGTAATGTGTCTGCCATGTGAATGTTTACTTTGCTGTGAAGTTTCAAGACTGAACAGATGGCAGTTTCTTGGACTATGCTACTTGATTTGTTTTTCTCTTCAATTTCACTTTACAAGCAGTGTTTTCTGTTTGCTGATCCTGTTTTTATTATTTACATTTATAATTTAATGTCCTAATTTACTGCTAGCAAGAGTGTTTCAACAAATGTAATGAAACTAAGCTCTTTGTAGTCCAGCTTGCAAAGTTTCTTTTAAACCTAGATCCACACGTTTTAATGTTGATCTAGTAAAAGTATCATTCTTATGCTACCAGGGGAATGACTTAGCTGGTGGACTTAGAGAATATATTTCTGAGGCTCCTGGTTTAAATCTTAGCACTGCATGAATTGGAAAAGCAACCAGAGCGTGGTTTTTCTTTTTCATGTAAAACTCTATTTTTTCTTCAATATTATTATTTACAAAATTACATGCCATCAAACTATCCATTATGAAGCAATAAAATCTGTCGTTTAAGTTCGGGGGCACCAGCAGGCCGGTCTAGCTTTGCGGCGGTAGAGAGAGACAGAGACTCGGGGATACATGGCTGGGTTGAGAAGCTGCAGTTTAATCTTTATTCACGAGTGGGCAAATCACCACAGCATGTGCTTCCCAATCATTCTCCCTCCGTGGCTGCTGCTGGGACTCTGGACCTCCTTAGCATAGGGGGCGGGGAGAAAAAGGGGGCGAAACTAGCAAGGGCCAAACCAATTCTCCTGGCAGGGGGAGAGCGAGACCAAACTATTGTGAAGCATACAACAAAAATCAATCTTTAAATAATCTTCAATCTCTTCTCATCTTATCATGTACCAGTTCTATATCACAGTTCTATATAGCAGTTCTATCAATCCTATAAGAGTGCAGGACCACACCCCCCCCTCCAAAAAAATAATCTAGACATGACACGGAGGCTCAATACAAGAAATATAGAGTGAGCCTATGGGACAGACTCTTTAGTGAACTCGCTAAGTGAGAGAAACTCATCTACATCTGTGGCCTTTGGGAACTAGTATCTATCTGTTCACCTGAAACCCTGTATATTTGTTCCTTATAAACCCTTTTTCATCTATGAACTATCATAGGCTGACATGGATTGGGGGAAATTCTGTGGAATTTTTTCATTTCACGGGCAATGGAAGGCTGACTTCTAATTTGTCATTTTATAAGAAAAACCCACTTCTTCACTCCCTGCCTCCAACACCATCAAAGTTCTGTCAGAGATTTACATTTGTTTGCAGTGATTCTCTAGAATTTGGATGATAATCAACAGGGCCTTGCACTGGGAAAGTGAGCTACCCTAGCCCACATACCCTATATGGGGTTTGCAAGTATGTCAGCTTACTAGTCCAACCGTAAAGAGCCCTTGACGACCTCTACGGTTTCATCAGAACTACGGAAGTCATTTTCCTTGCTTGCATTTTTTTAATTCTGGCTCTGCCTCTTGGAGCTGAGCATGTGGCAGGGCTGCTCACAGCTGGGCTGATTCTTCCTGCAGTGTTAGCTTGCTCTGTGACAGGCCAGTGCAAATTGAATTAATAGCCTAAAGAGTTTTCCTCTGGCTGCCACATGGGCAGATTCACACCTGGTTTCTCACTGCTTTCTTTCCAGACTCAAACCAAGCCAAAGGAACACAAAAACAGGAGACTAGGAGTTAGAATGTATCTGGCTGGTCTAGGTCATTCCAACAAAATATCTGAATCAGCCAACACTCCACCCACAACCCCCAATCCATGTCAGCCTATGATAGTTCATAGATCCTTGTTATTGTTATTATATCCACTAACTTTACACTGTTCAATTGATCATCTGGATGTCATTATACAAGGTCATATCAGCAGAAAATTCTCAAATCAACCCGTGCACATGTTCATGGATTAGGCAACAAGATGATCAGGTGAACAATATAAAATTAATGGATATAATAACAATAACAAGAATCTATGAAAGGCCTAGTTTTGTCACACAGACAATAAGATTGGTGGATAAGTTATTGCTATTGCTTAAAATGAGGAAGTTGAACTTCCAAAAGATTAAACAATCTGCCCCTGGTTAAAATTGTCAGGGCTGTGGCCCCCAAACCAATGGTTTAAGTCTTGAATGATACCTATAACCCTTTTGTTTGGCAATGGGGAAGCACAGGGAGACACAAACAAAACAAAAATAACTATGAAGAAAACTCCCTGAAGAATAAACCATCAGGTCCTGGAACAGGATGGCAGAGGACCAAGTGGGGATTGTACTAGTATGTGGAAAACTGAGAACTGTTATGTATGTACAAACTATTGTATTTGCTGTTGACTGTAAAACATTAATCCTCCAATAAAAAAATTTAAAAAAGAATAAACCAAAGTAACAAAAGCTGGAGGTCAGATAATATGTGTATAATTTTTTTTTTCTGTCCTGGATTCATTAAACTAGTTTGTATAAGCAAACAGACATGTTTATTAAAATTGAAACTTTTTTGAGGTTTTTATAATATTGTATTATGTTTAAATTTAAGCTCCTATTTGAAATTTCTTATGAAAGTTTATAAGTATAATTAGGTCTGGAAAATGAACCACAATCAAGCAAGTATCCTGGTGAGTTCAAATATAATTATTTATTTTAAAAGAACTTCTTGGGCCAGATTGTGGCGTACATATATTATAATGTGCAAGGACAGGTTCAAGTCCCTAGTCCCCACATTTGGGGGAATCTTCATGAGTGGTGAAGCAGTGCTGCAGGTCTGGTCTCAGTCTCTCTCTCTCTCTCTTTCTATCTCTCTTATTCTCTTTCCATCCACTCTTCTCAATGTCTCTATGTCTTTACCCAAAATAAATGAATAAATAAGTGAATAAAGTATATTTAATACTGCTGATCTAAGGAATGGACACTATATCCTGGGAGCTTATGAGTTCTGTCTGTTCAGCTTATAAGTTCTGTTTGGGCCCTATTCATGTAAGTTCTCTCTCTAGAGTCAGAGTACACAGAGCAAACTCTCCCCCGACTTTGCTCCATACAGTGGCCCATCAGCATCTGTGTTTCGGGATGAAGATAGGCTGAAGTTCCTGGACAGTTGTACAAGCACCCACAACCTGATGGGGGAAGTTTCTACTCACTCACAGAGCTATGTGTGCTTAACCAGGTGCACCACCCTCTGGTCCCCTGAAAGTTTCTACCCTTAAAAGTGAACCTTCTGACTTAGTTCACTTAACATAATTCCTTCTAGCTCTGTCCAAGATGGGTCAGAGAAGGTGGGTTCATTGTTCTTGATAGCTGCATAGTATTCCATTGTGTATATATACCACAGCTTTCTCATCCACTCATCTGTTGTTGGGCACCTGGGTTGCTTCCAGGTTTTAGCTATTATGAATTGTGCTGCTATGAACATAGGAGTACACACCTCTTTTTGGTTGGGTGTTATGGAGTCCTTGGGGTATAACCCCAGGAGAGGAATTACTGGATCATATGGAAGGTCCATGTCTAGCCTTCTGAGAGTTTTCCAGACTGCTCTCCACAGAGGCTGGACCAATTTACATTCCCACCAGCAATGTAAAAGGGTTCCTCTGTCCCCACATCCTCTCCAGCATTTGTTGCTGCTGTCCTTTTTGATGTATGCCATTCTTACAGGAGTGAGGTGGTATCTTAGTGTTGTCCTAATTTGCATTTCTCTGACAATCAGTGACCTAGAGCAGTTTTTCATGTTTGTTAGCCTTTTGGATCTCCTCTGAGGTGAATGTTTTGTTCATATCCTCTGCCCATTTTTGGATGGGGTCAGGCTTCCCTGGATTGAAGACCCCACCAATGTGTCCTGGAGCTCAGCTTCCCCAGAGACACACCTTACTAGGGAAAGAGAGAGGCAGACTGAGAGTATGGACCGACCAGTCAACGCCCATGTTCAGCGGGGAAGCAATTACAGAAGCCAGACCTTCTACCTTCTGCAACCCTCAACGACCCTGGGTCCATGCTCCCAGAGGGCTAGAGAATGGGAAAGCTATCAGGGGAGGGGGTGGGTTATGGAGATTGGTTGGTGGGAATTGTGTGGAGTTGTACCCCTCCTACCTTATGTTTTTGTTCATTAATCCTTTCTTAAATAAAAAAAAAAAAAAAAAAGTGAACCTTCTGGCATATGGGAATCATTAGGCTGTTGGTTGAATGAAAACTCTCCATCTTCTCTTTCACAGAGCCTGAGCTTTGCCAGGTTTAAGAAATAAAACCACAACAAATAAACATAAGATAATGAAAGTCTTCAAACCTCCAAAGGCAAGACTTACCTTGGCACCTTCTCCCAGTGGAGGACAAGGAAAACCCTTCTGGACACAGGCATTTGAAGCTGCCTTCAGTGTTACTGCATGTTCCCAAGGCACAGATTTCTGGCTCTTCCACACACTCATCAATATCTAAAAGAATTACATGTCAAATCACGATGGAGATGCAAGATGTGGAAATGCAGATGGCAAGTAAATTTCAGCACTGTTCTCAGAGGGAAGATGATTTTCTGTATCATAATGCTGTGGTAAATATTCAAAAATAATTTTGATAGTTCTTGTCATAAAATTGTAATTACAAGTTCCTTCTAAAGGATGCAATGAACTTCTTCATCACTCCCTGTTATTAAGTTGCATTTAAATTGCATCCTGTTCCCTGTGGTTTAATGAATCTGATGTGTTGATAATTGAATTCCATTCCCAAGTTCCCTTAGCTTTGACATACAACATTTTCTTAAAAGAAAACTTTCTTTAAAAATGTTCATATATGTTATGTGGAAAACTGAGAAATGTTACGCATGTACAAACTATTGTATTTACTTTTGACTGTAAAAGATTAATCCCCCAATAAAGAAATTTAGAAAAATGTTCAAATATTCTTTTTAGTGTTGCTTCTCTCACTGTTATTGTTCTTATGCAATTCCATGAAAATGGGAATAGAGATAGCAGACTAGGTATATCTAATAATTACTAGGGGAGTGGTTTTGCATTCTATATATTTTCACTCTGTTCCTTTTAAGAATAATTTGTATTAATCACAGACTGAAGAAAGTCACTTTATTATATTACATATAATACTTATTTTCATTTATGCCTAATTCTAATGAAATGTTTCTACTTAGAGTATTTTTGCTTTATTATAATTTAAACTGTCATATAATAAAATTTGTTGATAAAGTTCTTACTAACTATAAATTAATGCATCCTAATTTAAGGCCAGATCATGAGTTAGAAGACTTCTTAAAATCCTTTCAACTTAATAATTTATAAAGTCCTGACAATTAATGACCTTCATTTAGTGCAAATAATAAAATACTGAGGAATTCAAGACTATAACATTTGCTGAGAATAATATTTGTAGTGAAAACGTACCACTTCCTAGATCAAAACAACAAAGATTTTAGAATGGGCATGTGATGTTGGGTTGTCAGGAAAGCCATGATGCATTTTCCTGTATTTTCAAATTTTCAGAATTGCTCCGTGACTTTTCTGACAACTCAATAGATAACAATTATAGCCACATTCACCCAGCCAGATCTTTTAATCTGTAACATGCACGTAATACAGGATTTCTTTTTACAAGCTGCAAAACAAAACAAAACAAAATTGGAAAAGAAGCTGGATCTTCTGACCACCTATCCAGACAGAGTAAATTAGCTTCACCAGAGACTGATATGAGAATTAGATTTTTCTGTCTCACCATCGAAATTTAAGTCACACCCTCTGCTCTCAACAAAGCACTCCAAAATGAAGACAGCATCACTCCTTCACAAAACTTGGGCTTTTATCTTGCCAGTGCAATAACTAACACTGCTCATTTCCAAGCACTGCTGTCCTACCTTCACACTTGTCATTCTGTAGACTGTATCCAGGTGGACAAATGCACCTGTAGGACCCATCCAAGTTTTGGCAGGTGCCTGGTGCACATTTTCCAGGATCCAGAGCACATTCATTGATGTCTGCAAAGCAAAGGGGAAAAAGAAAGGGACTGTTACCCTGGCCTGATTTCCATAAAACAACTAAAATTCACAGAAACTGGACTCAAATAAAAGAAAGTCATAATACTAAAGTCCACAGAACTCTCCCTTAGTGAGAAATCAACAACTAAATACAAGTAAGTTTTCAGAAGTGTGTAGTATAATCACCACATTATATTTGACCTACCACAAATCAAATACTACCTGAAAAACCAGAGCATGTAAAAAGTTATTGGGTATGAAAATCTGGGGGTATGCCCCCAAATTAAGTGGAAGTTTACTATAAAAATCTATTTTTGAAAAAAAAATACAAGAGAGGGAATTGTAGCCAGGGGCTACTTTTGCTGTTAAATTTAGTTTGAGCTATTCTCTGCAAGTACAATATCACAATTTTTAGAACATAAGAGGAGCAAATGGTGACACATATATACCTATATATAAATAGAAAGCAAATGCAGTATATTGTTTAATATAGTATGTTATTTATGATAAATAAAATGTATGTATATGTTTAGATTCATGTGCATAAGTATCGAGTAAAGTTATATTGGGTAATTCATTGTATACTATATGAATACATCAAATACTATATGCTAGACACATACTTTAGATACAAAGTCTGAAGGAAGAATTAGTCTAGTTCTACTGCGATTTTTGTTCCCATTCTAGGATTTCAGAAGGAAGGAATGAGACAGAGATAGTGTAGTTCTTGTGCTGGCCATTGGGAGTAGTCTATGGAGGATCATTTTGAGTAAACACTCACCCACACAGGTTCTTCCATCTGGAGCCACCTCATAACCTTCATTGCACTGACACTGGAAGGACCCCACTGTATTAATACACTGGCCATTTCTGCAAAGGTTCCCATTTCCAGTTGCACATTCATCAACATCTGTCAGATAAAAACAAATCCTTTGAAATACTACCCCCAACGCCCCCCCCCCAAAAAAAAAAGTCATAATGCCAGCAATGGAATATAAAGGGGAGAATTTATACTAAGATTTTCAATGGCCTCTCCTGGTTCAGTAAATTCCAGTGAAGATCAGTCTGGGGGCCAGAGGTAGTGCACCTGGCTAAGCACACACATTACAGTGCACAAGGACCCAGGTTCAAGCCCTTGGTCCCTACCTGCAAGGGGAAAACTTCACGAGTGAAGCAACGCTGCCTGTATTTCTCTGCCTCTCTATTCCTCTTCTCTCTAAATTTCTCTCTAGCCTATCAAATAAATAAATGAAGGATTTTATTTTTAAGGGAGATTAAAAAAAGACCCAGTTTCTAAAAACAGACCCGACTTTTAAGATCAATCAAAACCTAACAATACATGATTGTATTAGAGCTTGCTCATTTACTAGAATTTTACATCAGTATCGTCTTGATAATACTTTAGGTCTTATTTTAAACACTAAAGATGAGTTGTCAATATACAATATAATTTGGAGTTTTATTAAGGATTCTTGCAATTATAGGTATATATATATAACTAGCCACTGGCACCATACAAAATTAGGTTTATTACAAATAGCAAGTGCTATTATTGCTTACAAATAGCACATTTTGTATGGTTGATAGATTCAATTATTGATTTAAGAAAGACTACAGTGAAATATGTAGGCAAGTGGACTAACATCATTCCTGAATTAAGCAAGTTCAGTAGAAAGAATCACTTTTGTATGCCTCTAAAAACATTTTTTACTTGAAATGTATTTAGTTCACAGTATATAAATAAAATTATAGCTGCTAATGAACATTTTAATAAAAGTAATGCTCATCACTATATGTGACAGTTAACCAGCACAAAATATTAGATGAGTCGTTGAACCAGTTGTCATGCATTCAATAAGTTCTATTTTCAAAAGATAGCTAGTCAGCACACTAGGGACGATGTTGATTACAAAGGATGAATAAGAAGTTCTTTTGGGGTCTTGGCAATTTTCACACCCACCTATACAGTCGTTGTTATGAGAAAGAATGAAACCATGGTTGCAGCGGCAGTTGAAAGATCCAATTGTGTTTCGGCAAGTTCCATTTCCACAGGCATCTCTTTCACACTCATTTATATCTAGTAAGGACAGAGGTCAGAGAAAGACATGGTTACTGTTGGAAGAAGAGGTCATGTGGTCATCAACAGTTAGAGGGTATCTTGGTGTTTACAAAAATGTCACTGGTAGGCTATGAAATTCTGGATGTTGGGATTTACTCCTGCAGGAGTTAGTACCTCCCAAGATAACCAGCAAGAGAGCCTAAACCCTGGGAATGAATTGCTTTGTTGGTTGGCAGGAGAAAGAAGGCAAGCTAAGGACATGAGAACTGGACAAGAATTATTTTATTCTATTTACTTCTAGAATTCTCCACCCTTGCCACTTTTCTCAAATATTTTCAGTTGGAAATGGAAAATTCTGTGAGCATCTGGGTCTTGATTTGCTGCCACTATTGGCAAACTCTAGTCTTTAAGATTCTCACTCATTTACCCAAAAGGCAACGGATTACCTGATATTACCTCTAAGTAAGCAACAAAATAAATTAATCATTCTAATTCACCTAACACTATGGACATCTTCCCCACCCCCAGCATACCCCTAAAAATTCATGACTATGGCCTAAATGGTGACTCATCTCCCTCTTCTAAATTATTCTAAAGTGTGAATAGTTAATTTGTCCCTTCTCATACATTCTTGCATGATTATTTTTATTCATATTGGTCTATGTCTTTTCTCATGGACTACTTAGTGAAGTTATTTTGGTATGTTATGTATTTGCATCCTTGTATAGCAGCTAACATAATTTTTATACAGAGTCCATGTGTAATTTATTAATGAGGAAATAAAAAATTAGAATGAAAGAGAGTTGACAGTATTGGGTTGTGGGAGTGGGGCAGAAGGAGAGAGCAAAGGCACAGGGAAGTAGAGGGTGTAGAGAGTAACACCTCAGGTTAGCAAAATTGAGTGTCTAGAGTTAGGATTTCTGTCACATTTTATATGAAGATAAATTATCTGTCATCCTAAGTAAGGAAGCTATGGCTCACCCCACATTGATTTGAGGAAATGTTTCTGTGGTTTGAAGACTACATTCTGATAAGCCATTATGTTAGCAATTGAGAGCTTCTGCTTTGGCTCAATTTTCCTCAAGCTAGGGAAGTTCTATGGCAGAATGTTTCAGATAATTCAGATGGAGGAAGGATATAAGTTGGACAGGGTCTCCTGGTTGTACATGAGTTCACTCCCTAGTAATGAGGAAGGGAGGCTACACTTCTTCAGTTAAAGAAAACCAAACCAAACCAAACCAAAACAAACAAACAAAAATCAAACCAAAAGAAACTTTTTATCGGCTGTAAAGAAGACAAAAGTTTGTGGAAAAGCTCCCTAGTGAAGTAACACAATTATAGCCAAAGGCCAGTATTGTTTCATTGATTGATTTTTTTTTTTCTTTTCCCAGCTGTGGTACATTCACATTCATGAAATTCCCAAAAGACTTTTAATGAATGTTGTTTTACAGTAGAAAAAGAAAGGTGAGAAAGGAAGAAAATGATTGACTACACACATAAAGTTAATTCTAAATTAACATCCTGATTCAGAATTATAACCAAGGAAGAGACTGAAACTCCAGGAATCCTTTCCTTTATGAACATTTCTTTACTTTTTTTTTTTTTTTAAATCTTTGTGGGATCTGAAAATTTGGCTTTGAAGATCTGGTTCAAAGTACAAACCCTTATTTTAAAAACATTCTCATCCTCCACCACTCAGAAGCTGCTGCAATCTGTTCCAATAAGTATAACCCACAGAAATATCATGAAAGAACAATAGGCTATACAAAATTAGTACAATTAATTTTTGTCTTAACATCTTTTTCAGTTTACCCCTTGGTCAAACATTTTTCTGAACTGATGGGCAAATGAATATTAAAGAAAAGGCCTATTATAGTTAGATTGTTAGAGATTAAATACCAAAGGATATTAATGGTGCTCCTTTGCTTTTTATTTGCAAGTGGTAAAATTCGACTGCAAGTGGCAGCTTTCATATGCATTCAGATGCAAATTAATTTTATTTCAGGGTATGAGGAAAAATGAAATAATAATCACATACTCACCCAAACACATGGTTTGATCAGCATTTGTTTTAAAACCTGTATGGCAGATACAGTAAAAACTTCCAACTATGTCAATACATTGTCCATGGCTGCATATATTAGGAATTTCTTGGCATTCATTGCGATCTGCAGTAACAAAAAAAAAAAAAAGCGTCTTAAGCATCTCAGGTGGAAGCTTGGAAGACAAAACAAAAATGAATAACTTACTTCTCGGTATTAGTCTAAATACTGGTCAGGATGAATATTAGCTTAAACTAAGCCAGTGAAACAGATGTTGGCATCATTTGTATTTTTGCCTAGAAATTGGTTAAAACTTACCCTAATGTACTAAGTATGCTTAGAATACGTTAATAATATATGAAACAATGAGTAACAGCAGCAATCGACAAAAACTGTTTTGAAAGATGAGAAATCTTAGAAGTAGAATGGTGTAGGAATGTTTAAGCTCGGAGATAATTTATTTGATTATGTGCCTAAGTTGTGTTACAGACTGAAGTTGAGTGTAAGTCTTTCTACTCAAGATTTGGTGCTTCAAATCATGGATTCTTTAAGGCTTCCTCAGAAACTGATATCAAAGTCAAACAAATCTCATTGCTAAGATATGTTTTCTTGATGGAAAATATATATTGTCCCTTCTTTTATCTCATTGTTTTGTCTTGCTCCTAGGACCTTTTCCTCTATCGTAACCAAGAATTTGTGTCTACAGTGAGCACTTTCAGCACTTGACAATCCTAATGGTGTTTATTTTTCATTTAAATCCATTCAAAGGAAGGCTTCTACCAGCCTTTAAACTTTAAGTTACATTTATAACAAAGTAAATGTTATTATGGTTTTCTAATTATCTGAGGGGCAGACTTTGTTGCACAGACTCCACAAATGAAATAACTGTATGCCTATTTATGTTCCTCATTAAAAAAAATTTTTTAAGTGACCAAGAGTCTATGCTTAAGGCAAATGTAATTTGAAGAGCATTTTATTAACCTGATTTTCCTAATATCATGAAAGGAATCAAAAAGCTTAATGCTCCCTGGGTATAGGTGTTATGGAGAACAGCAGCACCCTGACCTCAAGTGGAAGAGCCAGTCTTACTGATAGCCTGTCGCAACTACAGAGACGACAACCAATGGGAATGGGCACTTGCTACAGAAAGCTGTCGGGCAGCCCCCCTGCTCCATCCTCCATTGCTGACACTATGGCCTATTTACATAATCATTGTTTTGCCTGAAAGATTCCCCACCCATTCCTTTGATCTATCTTCTTTCAACCTCAAGACCCGCCCAGCTTGAAGGGTACATACATACATCCCGCCAGTTAAAACCCTAGCAACATACATGCCGCCAGTTAAAACCCTAGCAACCGTTGCTATGGAAGCTTTCTACCTTCCCGCTCTTTCTTTTCTCCAACCCCTTTCCCAGCCATCTCCGTCCTGACTTGCCACTTCCGGTTTTACCCTATAAAGTCCACTTCTGTTCCTAGTTTCCCTCTCTTTTTTCTCCCTCGTCCAGACCTGGAGAAGGGCTGGAGTGCAGAGCAGGAGGCGGCCATTGCGGTTTGCAGCCATGTGGCTAAACCTGCTGAGCTCGCGTATGAATAAAGAATTGTATTACCACCCTGCCACGAGTTTCTGGTCTCTCTCCAGCGAAGCTAGCTCGGCAGAGAGCAGCCATGTTCGTGCCAGAAAAGAGCATGCCTCCTCACTTCATGTGCTCAGACTGTGCTTTTTATGACTGCCTCTTCCTACAGAACATTTATTTAGAGCTGATGAATCAGTGTACCACTTAGAAAGTCTCAAGTGAGGGGGTCAGGCGGTGGCGCACCGGGTAAAGCTCACACAGTACGAAGTGCAACCACCCGTGCAAGGATCCTGGTTTGAGCCCCCAACTTCCCATCTGCAGGGGTTGGGTCGCTTTGAAAGCGGTGAAGCAGGTCTGCAGGTCTCTATCTTTCTTTCTCACCTCTCTAGTTTACCTTCCCCTCTCAATTTCTCTCTGTCCTCCTCCCCTCTCAATTTCTCTTTGTCCTATCCAATAAAATGGCCGTCAGTAGCAGGGGATTCATAGTGCAGGCACCGAGCCCCAGTGCCTAGAGGCAAAAAAAAAAAAAAAATGAAGTGAAGCTGAATGTGTCGTTAAGGGGGAAAACTAGGATAGACCAATAGACCAACTAGGAGCACTGCTAGCGTTTTAACAAATGATGGTCACTCCTACTGGAGAAAATGGATTGAAAACTAGCAAGTTACTCCCTGGATGAGGCAGAGGAAATTGGCTTTTATTGCCAAGATCTGTGTAGGCAGCTGCTTTTTCAAAATGGCTACTAAAAGCCTTGGGCACCTTCAGGGAGTACTGGAATACTCGTGAACTAGGGGTAACTATTCTGAGTCCCAAAGAATTAAGTATCTTTTTAGAAAGGTCCCCAATTAAGAAGTTTTTTTTCTTTCATTGCCTATTTCATGATGAATTAAAAAAAATAAGAAAAAAAGAAGAAACATGGACTACTCTGAGGTTCTATTGGTGAAATAAGATGCTACAATTCCAGAGAATTTAGTTGTGAAGTTCACTTTATCTTGAGATGAAAGCTAAATTCTAGATCAGATGAGATCAGGCATGTTCAGGGTGGTGTGATTGTAGGGTCAAAGCTAGTTTTTAAAAAATATTTATTTATTGATTCCCTTTTGTTGCCCTTGTTTTATTGTTGTAGTTATTATTGGTGTTGTTGTTGTTGTTGTTGGAGAGGACAAAGATAAATGGAGAGAGGAGGGGAAGACAGAGAGGGGGAGAGAAAGATAGACACCTGCAGACCTGCTTCACCGCTTATGAAGCGACTTCCCTGCAGGTGAGGAGCTGAGGGCTCGAACCCGGATCCTTACTCCGGTCCTTGCTTTGTGCCACATGCGCTTAACCTGCTGTGCTACCGCCCAAATCCCCAAAGCTAGGTTTTTATATGTACCATGATTTGAACACTCAGGAGATGGTGTCTGAGGTTAGGATAAATGTTAAAACAGATTGTGTGTGTGTGTGTGTGTGTGTGTGTGTGTGTGTGTGTGTGTGTGTGTAGGGGTATGTTATATTGTCAATGGAGATAGAGGAAACCAAGAGGAAGTGGCTGGGAAGAACCTATGTACTGTATTTAGCTGAATAAGACGTTTCAATAAAGGGATCCATAAGCTCTAACTATACAACTACTGAGGCCAGCTCGCATCTTGGGTTTAGATACCTAAATGCTCCTCCCATTAGATGTTTCAGCAGTATGGCTGGCTTGAGCTTGAAATGAAGAATTTATGAATTCAAGTGAAAAATCTTTTTTTTTATTTTTTAATATTTATTTTCCCTTTAGTTGCCCTTTTTTAAATTGTTGTTGTAGTTATTATTGTTGTTGTTGATGATGTCGTTGTTGTTGGATAGGACAGAGAGAAATGGAGAGAGGAGGGGAAGACAGATGTGGGGAGAGACAGATAGACACCTGCAGACCCGCTTCACCGCCTGTGAAGTGACTCCCCTGCAGGTGGGGAGTTGGGGGCTCGAACTGGGATCCATAAGCCAGTCCTTGCACTTTGTGCCATATGCGCTTAATCTGCTGCGCTACCACCCGACTCCCTAAGTGAAAATCTTATGATGGAAAGAAAATTTTAATATTTTTCACCTTAAACACAGAGAGAAAGATTTTTTATAACATGTCTCAAAAATGCCACTCATAGATTAGCATTTAAAGATAAGCTAAAGATTTAATTTTATTAGTGATTTGATATTGATTTACAAAATTATGGGACGATAGGGGTGTAATTCCACACTGTTCCCACCACCAGAGTTCTGTGTCCACATCCCCTCCATTGAAATCTGCTGTAGTTCTCCCAAGGTCACAGATAATGGGCTGACCATTATATCTAGATCTTTCTATACTTATAGATATACATATTTGCATATTTATCTATGGTTCTTCCTTTCTAAGTCACACCTACTTTCACTACTACTACCAAATGTCCTTCCTGTTTTCTTCTTCAGTCTCTGGGTCCTGATGGTATTGGAGTTCAGAGCCAATCTAAAAAGACTTTTATAGTGAGCTGTAAATAATGACATTCCCAACCTTAAATTTTCAATGGTAGAGGCTATGTAGTTGCAAAATTCAAGTTCTTCTCTTCTGAAGATTTTGAGGAATGAGAGAAATTGAGCATTGGCTACAAACAGCCCTCACTCACAGCACTTATGGCTGGTGAGTTTTACTTATGTTAATAAACCACAAGAAAATGTGACAGGGTATAAACCCCAACAGGCCTTGGCTGGACATCTTGTCTTGATATATAAATAGCTCATCTCATTATTTGACTGAGTATAAAATGATACGTTTTAGATTATCAGCAGCTCTTTATTTTGATTGGATTTTTTTTTCACTGAGTATCAAAGAAATACAAATCAACAGCAAAATGCAAGGAAGTGGTTGGTGTCAATGCCAAGTTTCACTAGGGTATTGTAGCTTCTATCAGAGAAGGCCTCACTTTTCCTGTCCTGCTTTTCTAAATACATGAATAATAATGGCTCGGTTGACAAAATGCTAAACACTTGCACATGTTCTTTCAAAATCAACAAAATAAATCTTGATTCTCAAAATGAGTTTTTGTTCTGCTACTACACCCTCTTCCCACCAAGGCCTTATGAAACAATGCAAAATGCCCTGCACAGTGCAGTATATTTCCTACCACTTAATCTTTAGTAGGCAAGGAAATCCTAAGAAAATCTGCCCATGTTCCCTTCCGTTGTTTCATTCACAAAAGCATCAAGTATCCAGGCAACTGCCTGCGATATTAACCATAAGCAAAACAACAAATTCTTCCCAATTTTCTTGCTAAATATACAATGATTTATAATCACGTAAAGACGGACAGGAAAATCATGCTGAGGCACTGTGTTGCTCCCGGGCTAAATTCTCCACACCTGTGTTTTTATTTTGGTAGCACAGAGTAGACAGACATGTCACCAGAAACTGAATAACCTGACCCTTAATTTACATGAATAACACTTTCCTCCTAGTTGTTTTTTTTTAATATTTATTTATTAATGAGAAAGATAGGAGGAGAGAAAGAACCAGATATCACTCTGGTACATGGGTTCTAGAGATTGAACTCAGTACCACATGGTTGAGAATCCAATGCTTTATCCACTGCACCACCTCCCAGACCACCTAATTGTTTTTACCATACCCCAAACAAAAAGTGAACCCCCCAAATATAATTTCATTGGAACTGTAGGTAATTTGTTCCAAACTGTAGGCAGTGGCTGCTTGCTGCCCTCAGTGAGAAATCTCTCATCTAAGAAGGTGCTTAGGAGGTAGAGTGATGCTATTGGTTCTTTTCTACTAGACTTATTATGTAGGCTTGTTCTTCCTGGATCTTTCAAGAAAGCACCACACACATAGTCTCTCTCTCTCTCTCTCTCTCTGTATGCACACGTGTGTGCACACGCACACAAGCACACACACAAACATGAACTTATATGTATATTTGTGGGTGTATGTTTATAGTGGGATAACAAGAGAGAAATGAGAAAGTATATTCTCAATTTTCTTGTTTTACAAACATCATATCTACAAGTAGAAAATAGCTAAGTGTGCAGAGACTTTGGCATTTTTCCTACAACACTTCTTTTATTCCAGTTTAGCCCTTGAAAACTCCGCTGTTGGGCGGGGGTGGATAGCATAATGGTTAAGCAAAGAGACTCTCATGCTTGAAGCTCTGACGTCCCAAGTTCAATCCTCAGCACCACCATAAACCAGAGTTCTGGTAAAAAAAAAAAAGTAAAAACAAAAACCCCACAAACTCTGCTGTCTAGGCTACTGGCTAAAGTTATGGGATACATAATCAGTGGAATGCTATTTGACCACTAAAAAGTTGACATCGTGCCTTTCACGATGGAACTGGAGGTGATTATGCTAAGTGAAATAAATGACAGAGTGAAAGACGGCTACTGGATGACTTCATTCACATGCGGAATATAAATAATCAAAACAAATGAACTTGCAAGAATGGTAATAGCCAAACTGAGTCTTAGACACTGTGTGAACTATGGTGGATATGTGTGGTTATCAGAGGGACTGGGGAAGAAACAAGAGGAGATAGGTGGTGGCTCTCCTTGGTGTAATGGCACAGCATCTTTCCTGAAGGTGTGGTCTTACACACACATACTCAAGACATGCAGCTGAGTTAAACCCATACATTTTATAGTTCTTTGAACCATTATTAAATCAATCATGGTAAAAGACAAACAAACAAACTCAGCAACCTAAACCTTAACTCATGCACTCTTTCACCTAACCAATCTCAAAAGATATCCAGAAATCTGGAGCCTGGTGGAAATCACCCACCGGATGGACACAGCTCCAGTCAGAGTGAGTGCTTACCATTGCACTGCCCAGTGGAGGTGAAGCGGTAGCCAGGCTTGCAGTCGCAGCGGAAGCTGCCAGGGGTGTTGATACATTCCGCATTGCGCTGGCACACTGGACCATTCTGACACTCGTCGATATCTACAAGCAGAAGAGGATGCGGTTAGAAGGAAAGGAGAATCTGGGATCAAGGTGACAGGGCTTCCTGCCTCCAGTCAAACTTTTTTAGGGACTGGTACCATGATCAGACACTGGAAGCCAGGAAACTCATTTCCTAATGTTTTCACTTTACCAGTATTTTTCATCAGTGTGAGAACTTGATTTATGATCCACAGGTGGACTTGAATGATGCATGAGTCTAAAAATATCATGGAACTTTGTGGCAAGGGCCAGGACTTGACAAGTGTGTAGGTAGACTGGCAGCCTAGAAAGTTTGCGTTATTTGTTCAATGCCCAGCATCTTATATGTCAATCTGGTTGTTTTTGTTTGGAAAGCAGGGCTTCTTAAAACTTAATGTGCATACAAATAGCTTGTTATCTTTCTGAAAGGTGGCTTTTGACTCATCCTGTCTAGGGAAGGGCCTGTGAATCTACATGCCCATAAAGCTCCCAGGTGATGCTGCTGCTCTGACCATGCCTATAGCTGCAGGGCCAGACAGGGTAAATAAATTTCCCCTTGTCTCTGCCCTGATCAATCTTACTTGGTCAAATCCAGCAGAGGCAACTGCCTGTCACACAGATGAGAGTTGGCCCTCAAAGTCAGTTCTGAACTTTTACAGACAAGTTGGCTCAGCCAGAGAAGTTCCCACAAGGGGGCGGCAGATCCATCAACCTGTGTCTCCCAGGCATGTGTCTGTTTCCCTGGCAGATGGGACAAACTCAGGAACACTGACAATCAGCCAGCAGGAGTTACTGTCTTGCATGGGGTGGGTGTGCCCCTCTGTGCACCAGATGCAAGAGCAGACACAGACCTGGTTGGATTACAATGGGCCATGAACACAGCATCACCCCCCCCACTCCACTTCCTCTTCCCACCCCACATCTGCCCTGAGTTTAGCTAGAGGTGTGCAGACACTTGAGAGTGCAGCATGTGTCACTGGAAAAGCCAAATGGAGTGACAGTTCATGCATTTCTGTGATGCATCAGTGGCCTAGCATCTGAGCACACGCACACTTGGGGAGGGCAGATAGCAGGGCTACTCCTACGTCACATCTGGAATCCATTCCAGCCTCGGCACTGCGGAGGCATGCACTAACTCAAACTTCATTATCTGATTCTGAGAGCTGGGAGTGTGCTGGGAAGTGGCTGACCCTGGATTAAACATTCACTGGCTAGATGAATATCGTTTGAAAAGGAAACCAAAAGTTGGAGCACTTTCTGAGCTTGGCATCCACTGAATGCTAACCTGACAGCAAGGCACCTTCCACTGGGACCGCTGGAGGTCTCCTGTCTCCTGGGCGTAGCCTGCTCTTGGTCGACTAGGTGGGCACAGGTAGCCGGGACTTTTGCTTCTGGCCTAGGGCTGTCATTTCAGCCAAGGTTAAGTCCCAGAGGAGCACATCAGTTAAGAGCCACCAAAGGGATCTCTGAACGGAAGGGAAGAGGAGAGGCCACAAGATGGTGACAGGCCTCCTAAGACGTGTGAGAGGTGTGGAAACTGCTTTTAGGAAGGCAGCCAAGCTGGATACAGCGAGCCCAGGTACTGTGAGCTCCCTCCTCCTCCGAGTGATACTTCCTCTCCCAGAGTGCCATCCTCACTAACCTCCCAGAGCACAGGTCTGAAACAACTGTCTTCGGGAAGGCTCTGGATGTGCCTCTCCCAGCACCACCCTTCCACACAGCAGGCAGAGAGAGGGGCATGTACCATGTGCCAGCTGGGCCACATTAACAAAAAGCCAGTGAGCAGAGTGTTACAGCATGTGCTGAGGATGTTACCTTTAAAAAAAAATTTTTTTAAATATTTATTTATTTATTCCCTTTTGTTGCCCTTGTTGTTTTATTGTAGTTATTAATGGCTTGAACCGGGATCCTTACGCTGATCCTTCCGCTTTGTGCTACTGCCTGACTCCCGTGGATGTTACCTTTATTCAAGGTCTACAAGTTGCCCTCAGTTTAGGAGGAAAAGTTCTTTTAACATGAAAATGCTGACATATGTGTTTCTTTCTTTCTTTTTTAAGAATGATTTTTTAAAGACTGTATTTATTTATTTATTCATTTATTTATGAGAAAAATAGGAGAGAGAAAGAACCAGACATCACTCTGGTACATGTGCTGCTGGGGATTGAACTGAGGACCTCTTGGGTGAGAGTCCGATGCTTTATCCACTGTGCCACCTCCCGGACCACAACATATGTGTTTCTAATGCAAACACTAAGGGGTACTAACCCTTCCTGATATATACAAAACTTTTCCAGAGGCCCACAGTTGAAGTACTAAGTAAAAAATTATTCCAGCTATCCCTGGAGCACGTGATATATTTAATAACCAGTACTGTTTCTTCTGCTAAAATGTAAAAGAACACACTATCTCCCCCAGATGTAGGAAAAAGATGAAGTGCTGGGAGGAATGCACAGCATCGCAGTGCACACACATGGCACAGGGAGGCAGTTTGAAAATGAAAAAAGGACCATCTGCGTGCACGCCAACATTCTTCATATAAAATCGAATTTGGTGTTCTTGCCATTTGGAATTCTCTCATGCATTTGGAATATTTGCATTAACCTTGTTTTCACTTGGGAGTAGCAAAGGCTCTGTTTGGAAGCCAGCACTGATGCTGAGATTTGACTCAAGCTGACTGCCCACCACTCACTCTCACTTGCAAACAATGTAAAACAAAAGCAATCTCCTTGACACACCCAGGAAAGCGAGACTTTTTCTTATCAGCTGGGAAATCTAATTGTGCGTGTGTGCGCGTGCGTGCGTGTGCGTGTGGGGAAGGTTAAAGTGGCCAGGGAAGGTAGTTCCTGTTTTTCGTTACTATGAATCACTGGATTTTTTTTCCCTCTGTATGAAATTTCACGTTGTTCCACAATATGCCCTCCATTGTTTCTAGAGCCTGATGGATTTCTGAGACTTCAGTGTTGTGAAATTTGTCCAGTGTGTGTGGGTAAATATACTCCCTATTATAAATATATAAGTATGTAGCCTATGAATAGGTTCATTTCTGGGCAGGATACAATGACAACATCACTTACCTTCACAAACCAACAACTTGTCATTGTAGAAGAAGCCCACTGGACATTCACATCTGAAGCTGCCCACCATGTTGATACACACTCCATTTTCACAAACCCCAGGGATCTCCCGGCATTCATCAATATCTAGAAACAGAACAGCCGTATGTGAGCGACAGCATGACACGTGATCCCTTTGCAGGGTAAATCAGCTGCTTCTAAGTCAATGATCCATAGGTGGTCCAAAACCAAAGTGGAGTGAACAGGTACACAAGCATGTGTGTGTGTGGAGGTGGAGATAAAGGAAGTACAGCAAGTCAAAGAAGAGCACATTGAAATCAGCCAAACACTTTGCTGATGCTCACTGGATCAAGATTTAGAATCCATCTGTGGGTTTTATTTCAGAACAGCAACTTGTATAGGCAGGAGTCATCTTTGTGCTCACTGGGAACCAGACACCAGATGAACAGAATAAGAGACCACGGGATAAATGGCCTGACTACTGAGCATGTGAGATAGGTTTGGTGAGGAGGGGAAATGTGCGTTGATAAGTTGCAGTCAGAGAGCCCATGGTCCTAACTAATTCCGGCCTTTCAAACACACACTTCAAAGTCCCTTTCACTGGGAAGCAAGTGAGCCAGGTAGGGAACTGTAAGAGGGGCCTGAGAGAACTGTGAGGATAAAACCAGTATGAACGGGCTGTTGCAGTCAACTGACTTCCCAAGGTCAGGGACAGTGTGGCACTGCTATGCCACAGATCCTGAACATACTGCCTGGCAAATGCTAAGTGCAATTACATTTTTTTTATTTAGGAATCAGTATCTGGAAAAACAGTTGGTGGGCATTCAAACAAGAGCAAAGTCAGTGTGACAGAAGAATTAGGACCCACAATCAATAAGAGGCAGATGCAGAATCTGACTGAAGAAATCTAACAGGACATCCTGCCTTCCTTATGTTTACTTCATATCTTGGACTTAAGAAGCATCTCCAAACCAGTAGCAGAGTGGTTGTTACTCTGGAGCCTCCTTCCTCTAGTCCTTTGGCCAAGTTTCACAAAGCACTCTGGAAACCTTTACAGTGTACTAAGTTTCTATTACTATTGATTGCAGAGTTAAACTTTTGTGTCTATGTTACAGGTCTCTGCAGGGTACATTGATAGAAGTCATTGTAAGAAGATGACTGTAGACTTAAATGAAGCCTGCAAAAGCTGCTGTGATTTCTGAATCCACACTCTGAACCCAACCTGTTTTAAGGAACAAATGTGATAAACTACAGATTTAGTCTCAATCCTTTTAAAGGCTTTGCCTTTGTTCAAGGTAAATTGATGACTAGTGGAGAAAGAAAGAAAAATAAAACCTTAGACTCTCCAAGCACCCATTATTGTTTTCTATATAGGAAATTATTTTTTTATCTTTTTCACACATCACGTTGTTAAAAAGCTATGCTAAGTAATATAACAACTATTATCAGAAAACAAACCAAAAAAAAAAAAAAAACAATTCAGAGAGAAAAGTATCAATTCAGATGGCATTCTTGTAGGATGGATTAAGACATTAAATATAATAGTCACTTTCATTTGTTTTAAATGCAAGTGATGTATTATCAAGCTTAACAATAACAGGCTGGGTCAAATTTCTAGTCATTCTTAGGTATAAAATAGTAAAAGAATATATTAAAAATTATATTTTCTTTTCCTGTCTGGATTTTATTTGAACTTCAACTTGGAAAGTTTATATTTTAAGACAAGATTAATAAACTTGCTATAGTTTTAAACCCATACGAATGGACTATATATGCCAACAATCTTAAGACCTTTCAGAAGGAGAGTATAAAACTTAAATAAAACAAAGTCTCCAAGTCATCTAAATATTTTGTCATGGTGGAATTTGGTAACAATCAGTATAATGCTAGCTATCACATTTCCAGTCTTCAAGAGCTCGGGGCAAAGCAAGCTGTGAGTCAGGTCTGGAGTCTGGTCCCAGTTCTGTTATTAATTAGCTAGCTAGGTGACCTCGGCTGAGTCCCTTCCGCTCTCTGGTCCCCTGCACTATAAAACAACACATTTAGACAAGATGATGTTGGAGGTCTTTCTGGCTCTACTGGTAGACAACACTAATGCTATTTCAAGTCTTTGCTTATTGCCAATCTTGGAGGGCAGGCCTTGCTAGGGTACATGGTGGGTCTGTCCATGGAGAACCGTTCCTATTAAAGACCACTTATCTTCAGATCAGGGAATCTAAGGAGATGAAAAGATCTGTTTTGGGAAAGGGAAAAACAAAGCAGTCGGGGCCAGGTGTTTCATGCCAATGTCATTTAGCAGTTTTTCTTTCCAAACCATGAAGTTTCTTTGGACGTTGACTAGACTGTGGAGCCATATGGATTTGGCACTAAGGGAGCCAGGCTGATTGCTGGACCAGACCCTTGTTTTCTTAAACAAGGTCACTGGAAAGGCTGATGTGGATTTCAGTGCTCTTATTAGGAAGAAGGAGGAACGAAGCAAGTGGTGATGTTTGCTACTAGACATAACTGCTCAAACTTAGGAGGGGCATCTAAGGATACACATAAGTCTTACTGGGGGGGAAAACTCTGAGAATGCAATAGCTTTCCATCCACTTTAATATTATTTGGTTTTAAACCACAAAGGAATTGCCCCCATTGGCTGAATACTGTACAATATTTCTCTTACAGAAGCATCTTTGGTACTGGAGTGATTTCTGCTCCAGTTACCAGATGGGCCTCATATTGGAAACTTCTTCCTTCTTTTCTGCCTTCCTTCCTTTCTTTCTTTCTGTTTACTTTTTACTGCTGAAACTAAAGCAGATCACCTGTGAAGATCCCAGATGACATAAAAACGGATTCACTAAAAGGACTTTATGTGAGCATCCTACAATGAGGATTGGTGTGAACAGTCATATTAAACATACATCTTAGTCAGAAGGAAGGACTGGGCATTGTAGTGAAATCAAATGTCAACTGGCCCCACTCCCAGAATCTCTCTGTGTGGATGCCTAGGGTTGGTTTAACTAAGCTTGATTGTAATTTTGTGAAAAGCTTTCCAGTCCCCTTAATCGTAAGTAACAGAAGGCTGCTGCCAATTAGGTGGGGCTGCACAGGGTACTTGTACTATTTATTTCAAACTAAGAATCAATGTTTCAACAAGCCTCAATAGCATTGTCTAATGATTTTTCCTTTTAAGGATAAGAGACAGAGAGAAAGAGTGAGAGAAAGAGAAAATAGCAGGGTGTAGTTGCTTTCCTTAAAACAAAGACAAAACCAAAAGGTTTTAACAATGCTATCATCAACTCACCAACAGGTAAGCCAGTGTAAATATCAATGACGAAACCTGGTCTCTGACTTCCACAGAGTGTAGCAAATTCATCTGTATGGATTAAGCAAAGATGGGGTGGGAGAGTAGAGGTCAGCTAAGAGTAATGATCAGGCTGAAAAAACAAAATCTGTGTAAATATTCTTGAAATGAATGAATTTTTTTAGAATTAAAAATATAAAAAAAGTTAAAAACCTAATCTGACCACTTCATAGTCACTTATAACCTGGCCTTCAACACTGAAGGAAAAGTGACCAACTAAGAATTATTTCACAACTAATGAAAGGTATACTTGAATTTGGCTAGAATTCATTTTGAGGAAGAAGTGTTGTTTGTTATATTAGTGGTATGCAAATTCTTAAAACTCAGGATATTTCTGACAGTACAGTCTGCTGGGGGTAAGGGAGGGTCTCCAAAGTGCTTTCCAAGGGACCATGCAATCACCCATATGCACATATGAAGGAAACTAGGAGAACTTCTATCTTTGTGAAACCTCTAATTTTGTGTTTGTTATGATAAAAACAGTTCATGACAACCATATATATGTTTTTTCAATAAAACTGGAAATAAAAATATGCAGACATATACACACATGTCAAGTGTATGTAACCCCCAGATCTTTTTAAAATTTTTTTTTATTATTGGGTATGCATGATCAAAATATTTGAAGATAAATGTTCAAGATCAGGCCCAATAACTTTTATTATAGGGACAAGGGGTAAATGTTTTGGTTTTGCAGATTCGTGAGTCTCGGCTGAAATGACTCCGTTGTACTGTGAAAACATAGTAGGTCAGACAAAAGCTTCTGCTAGGTTGTAGCTTGCCAACCCTCTGTCTAGAGATACTTTGCAGAGTAGAGGTTATTCAAAAATTTTTAGTAGTGGTTATTACCTTCTTGGTGAATTAAACAATAAATGAACTGATAAATTTTACTGAAAATGAATTTTTTGATTCATGCACTATAAGGTAGCACCTGACAATAAACTTAATATTTTACACATCAGTGGAAGAATGGAGAAGGTACTGCAGAATATCCCAATCAATACCTTGCATGATGGTCACTTAATCTAAATTATTACATCTATATATGGTGACACATGATTTTTAAGTTTTTTTTTCCCCCTCCAGAGTTATTGCTGGGGCTTGGTGTCTACACTACAAATTCACTGCTCCTGGAGGCCATTTTTCCCATTTTGTTGCCCTTGTTATTGTTATCATTGCCATTTCTGTTGTTGTTGTTGTTGGATAGGACAGAGAGAAATAGAGAGAGGAGGGGAAGACAGGGTGGAGAGAAAGATAGATACCTGCAGACCTGCTTCAATGCCCATGAAGTGACCTCCCTACAGGTGGGGGGCCGGGGGCTCAAACCAGGATCCTTACATGGGTCCTTGGGCTTCACATCATGTGCGCCTAACCTGTTGTGCTAATGTCTGCACCCCGCCCACCCCACATGATTTATATGAGATATTTGATAGAGGAATACCACACCGATGACTTTCTTTCATCTGTCCAAGAATTTAATTTAGTTTGCTTTTATAAGCAAAAATCATCTTTCCCTACATGACTAGAAGGAGATTTTTCTCTTAGATCTCAATAAAAAGAAGAATTGAAATTTCCTTGAGTATTGATATCATAGTCACTGAGATCCCGAGACTTCTTGATCATGCTTCTCTTTCTGCATGAGTTGCTCGTAAGTTTGGGCAACATTATAGTTCATCTCTACAACCGTGTAGGCATTCTTAACTTAGAGGCTGATTATTTGCCTTGCACTGTGCTCTAAGTTTCTTACCCCTTGGTTTCTTTACCCAAATGCTCCCTATATTATATCTGCACTTTTGTGGGCTGCCTTAAATTTTGTTTCAACTGCTGTAAGGACCAGGATCACCTGTGAATTAAAAGATTTGCTTTTTGTGAATTCATTTGTTCTTGTGAAGACAAGAATCTCAGCTGAGGTTCATTTTCCCCAGGGAGGGCTAGGCCAGTTAGTGACCCCTGTTTTTGGTAATGGTGAATGTCACCTGTGCTTGGGATGGGACACTGTTCACAGGGCTTATTCCAGGCCCGACCAATGTTATAGGAACAACAGCACATTTTTTTGGTCATATTGAATAACAGTTCTCCATCACAGGTCTGGTTGTCAGCATAGTAGTTTCTGTAGCACAAACTTCTTCTCATATCTAGAAGAAAGGGGAGGTGGGGAGGATTAGTGATGGGGAATTCACAACATATTTCTAAAGGGGTATAAGGGCAGCAAGTTTATTCTGAAATCTACTGCAATTTGGCCATAATAAGAGCAGGGAGATCTTGCTCTTAAATAAGCTCTCATCTACCTTTGCTGCCACAAGAAACCAAACTTGGAGGAATGCACTCTGGTTATTTTGTGCTTCAGAACCAAATGCTCAGGAGTGGTCACTTTAGTAAACTTTACATGACTCTCCACCAGTCTCCTAGCAACAACCTTCCACTGGTTTTTGGCAATAATTTTCTCATTTCCAACTCATGATGTTTTAATACTGTAAGTCAGTCAGTGCTGAAAGTATAATTGTATGAAGATACACCCAAAAGTCAAACAAAAGGGGTACTATTAAACTTGGTATTTCCCAACACTACATTTTAAAGAGAACTTCTAAACGCCTACAAGAGATGGTGATAAAAGACCCAGCATAGAGTCCCAGGGGCATAGGCTCTCAGGAAGACAGAGACAGTACCATTTGGTTTCATGAGTAGCCTAATATCAAAGGGCTAACTGCTGTATTCACTATATCTTTTTTTTTCCTTTGCAGATATATCCCAAACATGCACTACTGAGAAAAGCTTAGACTTACCCATGCAATTATTTCCCCCATTCACTTGCATGTAGTCTGGAGGGCAAATACAGGTATAGTTGCCCACGGTGTTGTAACATGTCCCTGGACCACAGATTCCAGGAGTTTCACATTCATTCACATCTATAATCAAAGGAGAAAGCAGTATGTGAGTATGGAAAAGGTTACTCTTTGAAAGGGCCAGGCAGTGGTGTATCTGGTTAAGCATACACATTACAATGTGCAAAGACCCAGGTTTGAACCCCTGGTCACCCCCCGCAGGGAGAAAGCTTCACCAGTGGTGAAGCAGGATTGCAAATGTCTCTCAGTTTCTTTCCAGATCTCCTCCTCCCTTCTCAATTTCTCTCTGTCTTTATCCAATAAAAAAGAAAACAATAAGGATGTTGACAGTGAAGGAGAAAAGTCACAGGACACTCTGAAAACCAGCTAAGAGAAGCAGATGTTCATTAAAGTCTCTTATATGCGCTAATGTGTGTGTTTTCATAACAGAGTTTGAGAGAAAGAAGCTTTGCTTTCTGTCATGAGTTCCTAACTGATGAATCCGTAACACCCTCAAAGGTATATGGATCTGGAATTCAGAGCAATTATAATGCTCAAATATCCTTCATACATACAACAATGTGTTCTATAAATTCACAAAATATATGGAAGAATATGAGAGATCTCAGCATCTGACTTTATGATGACATAAGCAAGACCACAAGGAAGGAGGTATTTCATATCTCTTCTCCACTTTAAAACAGGGATTGAGTTTAATCTTTGTTAACTCCATGATGGGTCTGAGAGCTGTGGCAAGTATTCTATGATTCTCAATTAACACTTAATGAGGATGTTATTTTTTAAAATTTATTTCTAAAATAAAAAATAGAAAATACCAACAAAACCATAGGGTAGGATGTTATTTTTTGAGGTCACCTAATAAGCCTTATGGGAAGCTAGAAGACCATTTCATAGGCTGAATTCAAGTAGGTCTCTTCCCTAATCTGCTGTGTAACTCTATGTAAAAAGAAAAAAAAAATCTCTCTTTCTCACCCTGGTGAGTGAGTGGATCAAGTGCTCTGAAAGTAAAGACAGTGCACATTTTCTCCTCCCAGCAGCCCGTTTTCTCTATCACAGTGATCACTTACAAAGTCTTCTATGAGAATCTCAGCAAAATGCAATCAATGTACAGATTATAAGTGAAGAAGGACCAAAAGAGGTGCCCAGAATTCCCACACTGTAAAGGCTGCTAAAATAAGACCCACACTAACATGGTAGAAACAGTCCGCCTGAAAAAGATGGAAAATGCTTCCTAGACATAAATAGAATGATGGCCCAAGATGACAATGCACATTTATCTCAGGAAAAAAAAAAAAAAAAAGGTAGAGGGCCTATTGGAAACGGCATGGTGTCAGGATTCTTAGTGCGAGCTGACACTTGTGTGGCAAATTTACCGGCTACGTGCAGGTTTAGACCTATCACTATACTGCAAGATTCTCAGTTTTTCCCGTTAACTGTAATTCTGGTTTGGAGATAAGTTCTCAATATCTGAAAGAACTAATCATCGTCTACCATTTACCATCACACACGCGGGTATCTTCATTCAGGTAGTAGCCTGTGGGGCAGCGACACTGGAAACTGCCGAAGGTGTTGATACATTTCCCACCTTGACACAATCCAGGAAGCTCCTGGCACTCATCAATATCTATCCAAGTGAAAACAACACAAATTGTCAGCATTGTAAACCCAACCAAAGGAATTCAAAACATGTTCACTCGAAGGTAAAGGAAAGAGAATTACCTTCCAAAATAACAGTGATGGGATTTGGCCGAAAGCCTTCTCCTCCAGGACAAAGTATTTTGTACTCAGCTATTGAAAAGAAAAATTTAATTTAGTTCTTTTGAACCTGGAATTTCCAGAATTAGTTTCCTCCAGAGAACTATTGACACATCTGGCTGAAATCCTTAACAGTGGCCTCACCCATAATGAGAGAGTTAACATCCTTTTGTATCCTTGACATTTTCAGATGGTTTGTGTATGTGACAAATTTAAGGGTGTTGTCTTCAGGGCTTGAACTCTCCACTTAATCCCCTGGTCTCATGTTCTTGTGAAGGAATCATTCCCCATCTCCATCATGACTTATTTTTAAAGGCTCTCTTTATTGTTGTTTTTTGTTTTCATTTTTTAGAAAATGTATGTTTTATGCTTTGTCCAGCCTTCCTTTCTAGGAAGCACAGCTTTTCTTAACAACAAGAATCACTTTGTCTCCAAAACACTTTCTAAGGAGAACCTTAGGACAAGCTCTTTCTTCTTGATTTTTTTTTTCCTACTTTTCTCCTTAATCCCTAGATACCTTTCTTGCCTTTCTGTTTCTATAGATTATTCTTGTTTCCCAAGAGAACATTTTATAGGGTCTTTTGATTTCCCCAATTCTACCATTAAAGCATTTCACTCAAAAACATATGAACGAATATGTGAGTAAGAATGATCCTAGGATGTGAGGGTGATCTGGTTGTGACATCCGTCATCCCACTGATTGCCAGAATTGATTTGGCTGAGCTGGCTGGCTAGGTGGGTGTCCTCTTCCTCCCTCACCACTCCATGTACAACCTTCCTGAAGAGGATGACCTTCCCCAAACAGAGATAGTAGCTGCACTCCCTTGCTAGAACCTTCAAATCAGCTCTCAAGAATGATCCTAGTCTGTTGTATCATCTTAGGTTCTTCCATAATCATTAGTTTTCACATCTGATGATCCCTTTCTCCTGGATTTCTGAAATTCTACACACACATGCATAAACATATGCCTGCCTATTATTTCAGTTCTAGTTCCAACCTAGTCGGGGGTAGGGTGGACATCTACTACTATTCTAATCAATACTAATCAACAGAGATGCCTCCTCTACTTAAACATCTTGTTTTATTCCTTTCAAAATTGAGGAAATGATCTATCCTCTTCCTTCATCTTTTTTCTCATCTTTCCACAATCATTCACATGTTTAAGTGTCTTCTTTTTAATGCTACACCCATCCGTTAAGGCCTAGTTTTTTAAAAATGCACAGTTATCACCAGTCTCTGTCCATCAGAACTGACTTCCCTTTCTGGAGAGAAGGGAGAAGGTGCCTGCTCACCATTCACCCCTGTGCTGAGTGCTTTACATGTGTGATCTCACTTAATCCTCTCAGGCATTTTATGAATGAGGAAACTCAAGCTTGCTAAGTAATCTGACCAAAGTCACGTGGATGGCAAATGATAAGAGTTCTCACTAGAACCAGCTGTGCTTTTCTTCCCACTCATGACACTAGGTTGACTATTTCCACACATTCACTGAAGTCCAATATTGAATTATAGTTTTTATTTAGGGTGATATTTTGTCTACTAGATTATACTTATGGAAGGTAGGACTTAGACTGAATCATTGGCACACCCAAAGTGCACATTCTAGGTACCCAATGTACATGTTTAGAAAATGTGAATAAATGTCTAATTGGCAGGGAAAGAATCAGTATCTTTCCCAAGATGCTCTATAAGCAAAGGACCTTTCCCATTGATGACATGCCTGACTCAGAATCACAACAGGGGGCTTAGAAAAATGGGAACCCTTTAATTTTTTTTAGAAGATACTATTTATGTTCCTCAAAAATCATGTTCTAATGTTTTCTTTCAAGTAATATTATGAAAGTAGCATATATAATTAAGGGATTCTTTTTTATAATGCTTAGCTAATTGCTTATCTTCTGCCTAAGGACACTGCAGTCTCTCCTTGAACTTCTGGAACTAGCCAATAGAAGTCAAAAGGAGAGAAAAATTATTTTGTCCCTGGAAGTTAAGCACTTTAGCTTAGAAAATAATTAAGACAACACCATCTCCTTTTCATTCAGATAGCAGTGAGCTGTTACTTGTTCTATTTGACTTTTTCACTCTCAGTCAACGGGATCCTCTCTGACTTCCAGTCAGGAGTGGGCTCTTTCATGGGGCTATAAGAACTGATCATCCTTCCTTACTAAAGAACAGCCACTGCAGCTCCCTCCCAGTGTGGCTTCCTTTCTGTGATTCTAGAAAGGAGAAAAGACCCGAGGTGGAATAAGAATCATAAGCAGGAGGACATCGACATGGACTTACATGTGTTCACAGGGGGGCACAGCTCACAAGGAGTGCCCCAGGCTTTCCCCAGAGAACAACAGCAGGAAGCTTTGGAAACACCAACTCCAATTTCATTGCTACAAGCTGTGTCTCCATTGTCTCCTCGAGGTCTGATATCCAAATAGCAGTTTCCAGAGCGGGTATCTGTTTACCATACACAAACAAAACACTGTCAGGCAGATTCTTTCTACATGTGGGCTGGGAATTCAAACCCATTTCAGAAACTATCTCAAAACCAAAGTTGGACTAAGCAACTAATAGTGAATAAGAAACCAATATAAACATATACTGGGATACCTCAAAAGTTGAAACAAGATTGAGGAGAGAAACAAGGAGAGAAAGGGAAGTCATGAAGTGAAATTTAGACTGGGTGGGACAAGGTTTAAGTTTTTACATTATTTCCTTTTAAACCTTTGAAGTGGAGTGCCAATACTGTTTTAAAATTAACTGATAATAGGAATCCCCTGGGAGGTTTTGGGGTATCTTACCAACACAACCGACTCGAGTTGGATTCAGTTCAAAGTCAGGGGGACAGTCACAGGTGTAACTCCCTGGAGTGTTGATACAGTTCCCACTGATGCAAGTGGTTGGATCCAGACATTCATTAACATCTAAAACCAAACAGCAAATAGTACTTTTCACCTCTGCCAAGGTGTGGCAGACACCACCATCAAACAGTAGCAGCTCCCAGCTAGAAGTTCTGAGAGTTACAATGTATAATTGTGCCCAGAAATACAGCCATCCCCTTCTGAACTAAGACCCCTTGGGAAGAAAGTGTGTCATAGTCTTGGGTCCTTTTCCCCTGGAAAACACATTTAGGATTCAAAGTTGTCATCAGGAGAAAATGTGACTTTGGAACTAGGGGGAATATTCTAGTCAAGGTAACTGAAAAACACCACCATGACCTCGGTCAACTGAAAATGCAGACACACACAGGTTTTAAAAGAAAATATATTTAATATGTGTGGCTTGTTATTTCATCAAATTAGAGCAAGATGTACCAGGGAGCCCTCAGGAACAGGAGGCAACTTCTGAAATTTCCCTGGCGTGCCTGCCTCCTCTCAAGCCTGCTAAGTCTCTCCCCCATCACTGACAGGAGCCGTCAAAGATTTCCCCTTCAGTCTCTGTTCTGAAAGCACGTCCAGAATTCTAGATATTTAGGACATGGGTTTTGGCAAATCCCAAACTTCTCTAATTCTTTTGTCTGCTTTGAGTACTCATGAGATACACAAGAAGAAACTGATTCGGAGAAGAGAGGCTGGGGAGTAGAGATAGATAATTCCATTCTTCTGGGGGCCTCCCTGCCGGGATCTGCTAACCTGCCTGCAGATTTCATGGCAGAAAATTCTTTTGCTCAAACTGCACATGAACTAGGAGGGTCAGAATAGACTAATCGAAAGAAAAGTGGTTAGAAAAGTGGAGGACAGGGACACTGGGGGCCATAGTCCATCCTGATCTACACTAGAGGCCCAACTTGGAATCAAAATACTTTTCCAAGGGAATCAGGCGGTAGCACAGTGGATTAAGCGCAGGTGGCACAAAGTGCAAGGACCGATGTACATATACCAGTTCGAGCCCTCGGTTCCCCACCTACAGAGCAGTCGCTTCACAGGCGGTGAAGCAGGTCTGCAGGTGTCTAGCATTCTCTCACCCCTCTCTGTCTTCCCCTCCTCTCTCTCCATTTCTCTCTGTCCTATCTAACGACATCAATTACAACTACAACAATAAAACAACTAGGGCAAAAAAAGGGAATAAATAAATATTAAAAATATATACTTTTTTTGGAAAAAACCAAAAACCAAACCAAACAAACAAACAAAACCCCAGAAAAATGTGTGCTTGGGCCAGAACTGAACTGTTTCAGAAACATGAGAGCCACTGAGTCATGGCTTACTTAGGTGGCTGGCTGGAAAGATTAGTAATTTCCTGAAATCCTGAATTCATTCACAACAGAATGTATTTCGTCAGCCTCCTGAATACAGGAAAGGGAACGACAATGGGTTTTCAAAGTCTTAATTCGGTGCCAAGGTGAACCAAGTGATGGTTTAACAGGCATTTCTGACAGGTTTCCTCTGATCTAGAGAGGTCCTTGCTCTACAAGGGACTAGAAAGGGTTCCTGAGTTCCATGTACCATGTTCTCTGGCAACTGACATCCTGGAGATGTGAGGAGTGAGCATTCTAAGAGAGAAACACATCATCCCAAGGTCTCTTAAAGAAAATTCTCTGCAAGTGTATCCCAGGAGAAAAGAAATGGCAGGGCAAGCTTACAGTTGGAGCACAACTGGAACTTTCTTCTAGTTAGGAGCTTCATTCAAAAGCTATGATTTTCTTCAAGCACCTGTATCTCATTCCTTTATGTGCTCATCTCTCATCTGTTTCTGATCTAAGGAAATGTATTCCATGATTCCTAATGCTTCACACTTAGTATGTTTGACCTTGGCCTTTTCTGTCTATGTAGTTACTAGCCCACATTTGAAAAGCTGGTTGGTCTACCTGACAGATGGTCATCAAGAACAATTTGCATGTTCTATCCAAAGATCCTGCCTCTAATCTGTTTTATTTATGTGACCATAAATATCTTTCATGGTCTCTGTGAGGCCGTACACCTTTTCTCCTGGGACATCTGGGAGCAGATTTTGATGTGAATGGATGCCTTACCTGTGCAGTTCCCTCCACTTCTGTCCAGTTCATAGCCGACTTCACACTCACAACGGAACAGGCCAGGAAGATTGTGGCAAGTTCCAAAAACACAGATGTTTGGAAGGGAGCACTCATCGATATCTTAGAAAAGGATTTAAAAAAAAGGGGGGGGGTGTTTATTATCATTATTATTTTTGGCATCCAGGCTTTGCACCTGCAAGATCCCCCAACATTCCCACTAGATTCTTATTTTTAAAATTTCAGATCAAAAGAAAAAGAGAAAGAAGAGACAGACAGAGAGAAGGAAAGATACGATGACACTACTTGACCATTCATCAAGCTCTGACCCCAAGTACTCTTACATAGTAAAGTGTGAACTCTCTCTAGTGAGTTAACTCCTGGCTCCCCAAATCCTGTTATTTGTATTTGCCAAGGCAACGCCAAATGCTGTTAGGCAACTGATGTAATTATGAAAATGACGACTCCCTGACACACATATGTTCATATGTTTTTATCACTGTTGGAAAGCAGGACAATTGTAGGCTAAATTCTTTGGTTCTTATCTATACAGTGAATTTTTTTTTCTCGGGGGTCATAATTATTTCATAAGCACAAAGCAGGAAAAGCTTTCTACAATTAGTTGTCTAATCCTCAGTATCCCTTGTACTGTGGTGTGTGTTTGCTCTTGCTGCTAAACATTTCAGACTCTTTTTCCATTTCTCCATCCGTGCCTCATGCTAACATTCCACTTATGTCACTGACATAAGGGCACATTTTCAACCTTGAGATTGGCTTTAAATGGCCATGACCACTCTGCCAGCAGTGATTTATATTATGAATAAACAAACAAACAAACAAAACCTTCCCTCATGGCATTAAGTGAAGCAGGACTTTCACTGTGACTATTTATATTAGCAGAAGTGGCACACTACCTGTTTTCCTTGGATGTTTGGAGCAACAAAAGTAAACACGGTGTTAAGGCACATGGTCAAGAGCTGATCCATTTTTTGCCTTAGAGAAATTTTATATATGACTCTGCATATTTAACGTAAACTATATAAAGAACACCCAATGGTTCCATAACAAAGACAAGTATTTATGTAGAACTGTGTGAAGGAATTAGCAGACACGTCATAGCTAGAAGACTGATTTTGAATTAATGTCTTATTAATAAGCAGCAACTCTTAGTGAAGACATTCATCAGTCTTATTTTAACTTCCCTAGATCGTTATCATTTGTTTATTTCTACTAAAATCTTTTCCGTTTACTGTAGTCACTAATTCTTTTCAATTAGGGGTAATGTGCTTAAATTTGACAGGCGTGGATACAAAGAAGAATATTGTGTTTCCTAGTAGGATCTATCTTCAGTCACCAGTCTCCCAGGACTCGTCTTATCTGACCAAAACCTCCAGAAAGACAAAGCATTAAACTGAGGGGTGTGATGACATCTGGCAATGTTTCAAGGAGGATCCTTTGACTGAATCTGAATCTGGCAGAAACCATTTCATGTTCACATAAAAGAGTTAGAAGTCAAGTGAGACATAAGCAGGACATAATCTTATAAATACTCAGCTTCTTATTTAAAGTATTTATTTCTAGTAACCAAACCACTTTATAAGAATAGAACGACTAAATTTGCTTCTCCATATTTACTTATATTTAAAAAATTATTTATTATTACTTTAATTTGATAGGACAGAAAGAAATTGAGAGCAAATGAGAGACAGAAAGAGAGACACCTGCTGCACTCTTTAACTCTTTGTGAAGCTTCCCTCCCAACACACACACATACAGGTAGGGGCCAAGTTTAGGGTCAACCTGATCCTTGTGCATGGTAAAAAATATGCTCGCTTAACCAACTGCACCACCACCCAGCCCTACAACTCCATATTTAAAAAGATTCCTTCAAAGGGACATTCTCAGGGGACTGGTGTTTTGAGATCTTGCTCCCTACATTGGGGATAAGTGGGCTGCATAAGTTAACTACCCTTGCTTAGTTTCTCTCCCCTATGGCCAATGGGGGTACTCTTGCAGGCTATCTTGGCTGAAGTTGGCTGTGTAGCTTCAGGCCACAGAACTGAGTTTTTCTCTGCATAAAGAGAAATGATTGAGGGAGATATTTAGCCCTGCTCTGAACTGAAGTGACTGGCTCCAAAGTGAATCCAAAACACATCCCAAACCACCAGGAGTATTCAAACAACCTGATTTCATCCAGGCCTGCAAGGGTTGGGCAGCTTCCCCATCACTTACCTTCACAGGCTTTCCCATCAGCACTGGGCACGAAACCCATGTCGCATTCACAGCGGTATCCCCCTGGTGCATTCAGGCACTGACCGTTGCCACACAGATTCACATTCTCAGAGCACTCATCGATATCTAGTCAGACAGAAACACAAAACTTCACCAGCTTGGGCAAAAATAATTTCAAAGATGATAAAACCTTTGGTGGTTAAAATCATATTCTGTACAAATTGCCTATCCAGCCATAGCATCCTTGATAGTTAAATGCCAACTTAAAGCTCTGAGTATTAAGCACAGTTATGCTACCTGTCAACAGGAACCAGACCACAGAATCTTATTTACTGTGAATCCCTGACATAAACAATGTCGCCTATGTATTCATGTTCACGAGTGTGCAGAGCATGTCTATGCAGCCATGCTTCTAATCACTTCATGGTAATTCTACATTCTTTAAAGCTAAGGAAGTGTCATCAATAGATTATAAAACTGAGAGTGAGTAAATTCCTCACAAGGCCATTATGTAATTCTTACTTTACCCGTATGGTATGAGGATGATGACTAGAGAAGAAAAATAAATGCCTGGTCTAAAACATCTAATCCCTTTTCCTTACAGCGTTTCCTATAGCAAACTCACACTTGGGTTGGAGATAAAAACAAGTCACAAGAGTGAGAAATAGGAAAAAAATTAAAGTCTAAGGCTTATAAAAAGGAGCATGCTTTGTCTACAGGAAGTATTAGGTTGTCAAGTTATATTTTTATTATGTCAGAAAAGTCATGTTCTATTTTCCTATGCCTTCCTAAGCTAAGAAGAAAAAGGCATCATAAATTTTCTGACAGTCTAATAATAACAATATTATATATAGTAATACATATATCAACTATATATGTATTTAAATATCCAATATCTGTAAACACAGATTTGGTTTCTGAAGTCTCCCTATTTAATCTGACTTCAAAATTTTCACTCCATAAAGGTGCAGTTTCAAATAATTATATTTGTTGTTGTTGCGAGTTGTCTTCAGCAAAGAACTGGTTCAAGTTCTTCCCCACTCCCCACGGGAGCCTACCTGTACACGTGATGCCATCGCCTGTGTAGCCTTCCTTGCAGAGGCAGCGGTAAGAGCCCATGGTGTTCCTGCAGTCTGCATGTTGGCTGCACATGTGGGTCCCATTGGAGCATTCATCCAGATCTGAAGGGGAAAAAGTCACATTACTATGAAGAGAGTATGAAGTGACTTGAAAAGCCAGTGCTATAGAAATGCAGTTAATGTTTCTCTAGAGCACAAGCATCTTCACACTGGTAATGTATGCAGTCGATGAGAAAGAATTTTCCAACCTACCAGTGCATTTGATGCCATCTCCAATCCACCCAGGGCTGCAGCTGCATTTGAAGCTTCCTGCTGTGTTGGTACAGACGGCATGTCTGTCACAGTTGTGAGCTCCAATCTCGCATTCATTGATGTCTGCAGGAAGAGCCCATAGTTTAAAAATGTTTAGTACCTATGTCTTTTTGGTTTTTAAGTAACTGAGCAATGTTGAAAGACTGACTCAGTTTCACACTTGGCCCCAGTTTAGCATCCATATATGGACTCCTCATATATTAAACAGCTTTGAATTTCAATTTGCAGAGAAAGAACAGTATGATGCCACTTGCTATTATGTTTCATTATTTTTCTGTAAGTGTCCAGTCACTGCAAAAGAAAACGAACCTCTTTCCAGTTGAAGATCTTAAAAAAGTGAGCTGCCTAACTGTGCTTCAGTATCTTTACATGCGGCCATATGTTTCTCTTCTCATCATCCTTACTAAGTCAACTATAGGGTAGTGGTGCACAGAAAGTATTGCTTTCCTATAGTGATTGCTAGAGAATAAACGACCTTTTCTCTAGATTCTTAGAAGATATATTGGAGACCCAACTCCTTTTGCATATTTCATATAAAGCACAAATCATTCTAATGAAGATCTTTCAGTTAGTGTAGTACCAGATTAGGACCTTCAAATTCTCAAAAACAAATCTCTGATTTTCCAAAAATTCATTTCCAAATTTAGTCAGGATAGAGTCTATAATATAAGAATGTCATAGAAAAGAATGTAAAGTCAAATAAAAATATTTTCTTTCCTATGATAATGTGATTTATACTAAGAAATATATATTTGGTTTTTGTCCCAGTTTCCAGCACAGAGCTCCCTGAACCCTAAATATTTCCTAAGGGATGAGAGCTAGGAGGTGTATTTTGTTATGTTAATGAGGCAAGTTTTGGAAAGCATCTCAGATTGGGGGGGTGGGAAAGAGGGGGGGTTTGCTAGGGGAACCATCTGTGACTAGAAAAGTAGAACTCTTAAGTCCTATCTTGGCATCCAGAGAGTGGAGAAGGATTGGAAATTCAGTCAATCACCAATGGGCTAATGACTGGATCAATTCTGTCTAATAAACCTCCACAAAACTAAAAATCAAAGAACAGAATCAAAGACAGAAATCAAAGAACTTCCAGTTTGGTAAGCATGTTAAGATTTTTGAGAAGAGCTAGCAAATTGATCAAACCCAAGGTAAGAGTGGAGGGAATCTCTGAGTTGTGGAATTTATAACCAGGCAGTTATACAGGTAGCAATTTGGAACTGCAGTTGGTGACTCCAGAGTGAATAATCTTATGGGACTCCTTAGCCTAAGGAGTCTGACACTATCTCCAGGACAGTGGCAGAACTGAGTTGATTTGTAGGACAGTGAACTGGAATTGGCACTAGATTCATATTCCTTAAAATAAATCCACTGAGTGATATAAGCCAGGCACAGAAAGTCATAGTCAAATGTTCATGAAGAATAAGAACTCACAGATGTGGATACTGTGACTCCATGTGGAATCTAATATCGAACACACAATTAGGTCAAGAAAGACAATTTTACTATATGAAGAGTTGCAAGAATTTTCATTGGTCACTTGAATAGTGACCTGAAAAGAACTAGGTGCACAAGTTATGTTTAAGTTATCATTAAGAAGCCTCATGGACTTCCCAGGGCAGACGACCCCACCAATGTGTCCTGGAACACTGCTTCGCCAGAGCCCCACCCCACTAGAGAAAGAGAGAGGCAGGCTGGGAGTATGGATTGACCTGCCAATAACCATGTTCAGTGGGGAAGCAATTACAGAAGCCAGACCTTCAACCTTCTGCACCCCATAATGACCCTGTGTCCATACTCCCAGAGGGTTAAAGAATAGGAAAGCTATCAGGGGAGGGGATGGGATATGGAGTTCTGGTGGTGGGAATTGTGTGGAATTGTACCCCTCTTATCCCATAGTCTTCTCAGAGTTTGCATTTTATAAATAAAAATTATTTAAAAAAAAGAAAGCTAATGAAACAATCTGAAAGTGTCTGGTAACATGCTGTTTGCCATATTTCATGTGATGCTCTAAAATGGTCCTGGGATCTTTTTAAATTTTTTCTCCATTAACTTCTAGAATAAATGCAAAATAAAACAAAAGACTTTTCCTACAATAACATTTTTAATATCACTAATAACTATTAAATGAAAACATGCCTGGAGAATGTTCTCAAAGTTACCACTTATTGTATAGATAAATTTCAATGCAATTTTAGCAACCACATAAACCTATTGAATTATGATGGCAGGTCAAGGCAGGCATGTACCACACAGCTTTAGTCTCATGGCCGAGGGCTTTAACCCACTGAAAAACTGAGCAAGGCACATTCCAAGGAAATGAGGAAGGCCAGCCCAGGAAAACTAGTGGTAAGTAGGGATGAGAATTCAAGACAGTAAGTCTGACCTACTGGGCTCCCAAGCAAGGCCACTGGTCCAAGGACATGTCCTTCTACTTCAGATAATTTTGTCCTTTCAGAAGAAAGGACAAAAACACCACTTCTGCAGAGTTTTGCCTTAATTTGCTCCTTTATTTATTACAACTTTTGAGTTCAGTGCAGATCAGCTTTGACAGCCTACACATTGAAGTCTCCAGAGGTAACAGAAAGATATATACAAAATGGAATGCTACTCAGCTATTAAAAATAGTGGGGAAGCAATTAGAGAAGCCAGACCTTCCACCTTCTGGATCCCATGATGACCTTGGGTCCATACTCTCAGAGGGTTAAAGAATAGGATAGCTATCAAGGGAGGGGATGGGATATGGAGTTCTGGTGATGGGAATTGTGTTAATTTTATCACTCTTATCCTATGGTCTTGTCAGTGTTTCCATTTTTTTCTGTTTTTTTTTTAATTTAAGAAAGTATTAATTAACAAAACCATAGGGTAGGAGGGGTACAATTCCACACAATTCCCACCACCCATTCTCCATATCCCACCCCTTCCCCTGATAGCTTTCCCATTCTCTAGCCCTCTGGGAGCATGGACCCAGGGTCATTGTGGGTTGCAGAAGGTAGAAGGTCTGGCTTCTGTAATTGCTTCCCCGCTGAACATGGGCATTGACTGGTCGGTCCATACTCCCAGTCTGCCTCTCTCTCCCTAGTAGGGTGGGTCTCTGGGGAAGCGGAGCTCCAGGAATCTTAGAAATCACCAATGGAAAAAAATGGTGATTTCACTTTCTTCACCTCATCTTGGATGGAGCTTGAAGGAATCATGTTAAGTGAGATAAGCCAGAAAAAGAAGAATGAATATGGGATAATCTCACTCATAGACAGAAACTGAAAAATAAGAACAGAAGGGAAAACACAAAACAGAACTTGGACTGGTCTTTTACCAAAGTAAAAGACTCTGGGATTGATGGGGGTGGGGGATGGGAGCTCAGGTCCTGGAACATGATGGCAGAGGGGGACCTAGAGAAAGTGTTAGATTGTTATGTGGAAAGCAGAGAAATGTTACACATGTATTTTACTGTTGACTATAAAACATTAATCCACCAAAAAAAGAAGAAAAAAAAGAATTTTCTAAGAGTTAAGAACTTAGAACTCTACTTTCTAAATCTTCAGTTCCTCAGAGAAGGAAACAGAGGTTCCTTACTACCTGGAAACAGCAAGGCTCCAAGGTCAGTGAGGAGTAGAGCCAGTATCACCTAGACTTCATGTACCCTGCCTATTTCTTTGCATGCTTTCCCTCAGGCCACTGCAAAATGGTGTAGACTCCATTAGTCACATAAGGACTGTATGCTTAGTCTTGCTTATGGAGTTTTAAATTTCCTGGTGAATTTAAGTTATATAAATATTTACTCATCTTTTCCATCAACTGAGATTGTCAGAGCTGACCATACCTGGTAAGCCTTGTCATTCTCTAATCTATTTCTTTCCAACTACCTAGTGGCCAAAGATATCCTAATTTTTAGATCTTTCATACTTAACCTTGAAATTAAGTCACTATTCTTTAAAGGGAAGTCTCCTTTTATGTTGATATGGATTTCTTCTTAAAGAAAATATCTGTAGGGAGTCGGGCTGTAGCGCAGCGGGTTAAGCGCAGGTGGCGCAAAGCACAAGGACCGGCATAAGGATCCCGGTTCGAACCCCGGCTCCCCACCTGCAGGGGAGTCGCTTCACAGGCGGTGGGTGAAGCAGGTCTGCAGGTGTCTATCTTTCTCTCCTCCTCTCTGTCTTCCCCTCCTCTATCCATTTCTCTCTGTCCTATCCAACAACAATGAAAACAATAATAACTACAATAAAACAACAAGGGCAACAAAAGGGAATAAATAAATAAAATAAATATAAAAAAAGATTTAAAAAAAAAAGAAAATATTTGTAGTTCTAGAGCAACTTTTTTTTTCTTAAAAGAGCACTGCTCAGCTTTAGCTTATGGTGCTGCCATGAATGGAACTTGGAAACTCCAACCCCCAGACATGAAAGTCTGTTGTATAAACCACTGTGTTAACATCCCAGCTCTAAAGCAATGTTTTCAAGGTGATAAGAAATTATATCTACGAGAGATTGTGTGTCATGGGCTTTAAAATACTAGGAGAGGCTAACTTAGGAGCCAATATTCAGACCTCCATTTTCTGAATATTTGTAAAGCCATTATGTTACTACCTTACATCCTCACTATATAACAAATGAATTGGAAAAGACTTTGTCAGAAAGAGTAAAGGCATCTCTGAATGAAGGGTCTCTGCGTGTGTGTGTGCATTCGAACACACACATGCACAAGTTATTATTCATTAATCATTTCCATGGTAGACTTGGGTTTTCGATTTTACTTCATAATAAAAGTAAACAGAGGGGAAACTGAGCCATAAGAAAAACAAGCAAACAAAAATGCAGCATTCAAATTCTCCCTTCTTCAATGATGTGAAGGAAACACAGCCCAAGCTTGCCAAGAACATCTCTTTCTGTACAAATGTTCTCTTTCCCCCACAAGTTTGCTCCAGACAGAAAATTCCTTTTTAAGATTAAGAATAAGTACAAGCCAAGAAAAGCAAAGAAACTCAAATTTAGGGCTGACACTGCAACCTCCTCAACCCCACTAAAGCTCCCTCACAAAGACACAAAGATCCCACTCGCATGGCTCTCTTGCAAAGTGAGGGCCTGGTCTGAGCCAACCTCAGACACTGGTCTTGACTAAGGGCTTGTACTCTGAGCTACCAGGACCTTCTCGGACAGCCTGGATCATCCACACAAACACCTGCCTTTGCTCTATCTTGGCACCAATCACATGGCCCCTAGTCTGGCAGCAGCAACACACTGGAGGAGGCTCCTTGATTAGGGGAAGAGGACATTGGAGAGAATGGGAAAGCCAAACTTGATAGCTACTTGGACTTCTTAATTTGGAACCCTCTTTACTCTAAGATGATTCAACTAAACACTCAGAGAGTTTCCATAGACTAACAGCTAATGGAGAACAATTATCAGTGATAGCAACAACAACAACAAAATACTAGAAGGAAATGGGCAAAAATTCTCATTGGGAGATGGTGGGGTTTTTTTGTTGATTTGTTTTTTTTAAGAATATGATTCTCTCTCGTAGACTGAGACCCACCAGCAACCTCTATTAGGTAAAGAAGAAACAGATCATTTGAGAAATGGAATTTCCCAGGATTCTGCTATTTTACAGGGAACAATTCTGATTTTGATGGCATGCCTTCCTCACTAAACGACAAATCACAGGATGTGAGTTCTATTCTTCCTTCAAATTAGCTATGAAAGTCAGGGCTCATCAGGGATATCACCTTGCACAGCCAGGTTTGGCTGTTTCCAACCTGTTGTCTATTGAATGATTACAATTGTGCAGCATGAGCAGCAGAAACCTTGATGTGGGCTACAGAAAACTTGTCATCCAAGGACAGAAGAACTGTGTTTTAAGTTTCAAGCAAATGTGTACTCTCTCTCCATTAAATTGAACATTCCCCTCAGCCATAGCCAGGATCTGAATGAAGCTTAAGGAGAAAAAAGAAGCCCTGAATATGTGTGGGCTGGGAATGTAAGTCAGTGGGTGGATTCTGAACACTGCAAAAGTGACGGGGCGGATGGGGGGGGTAGTGGGGGTGGGTATGTTTATTTGTTAAAATGGAAACAATCCGTAATGACAAGGGAGTTGAAATATTTGGACAAAGCTGTAATGGAACCCAGAGGACTTTTTTTTTTCAGTACTCATGAAACAGGGTTCCTCCCTGTCAAACAGCACACATATTTTAAAATAATTCCTTTATAGAGTACTCATTTAAAAACAGCTTCATACAAACAGATGCAGATATAGGTATATTTCTCTTATCTATTATAGAAATATAGATCCAGATCTTTTCTTCGCTGATACTTGCTGTGTGGTTTGCTTGTCCCATTAGGCAAGATACATATCTTTATTTATATGAGTTGCCTGGAGCATTATAAACACTTGTCCTTAACATGACTATCACCAAGGTAACCTGATGGTTACTTAAAATTGTGAGTGACACTAATTTTAAACCAAAAGCAGACTAAAAGAGCCTTAGTTACACGGGATGAGGAAAAAAATTCTGGCTCAGAATTTAGAAAACTTGTTTTTAAGTATACCAAATTTGCTGCCAAACCTTGTTTGTGTAAGTCATTTCCAATCAAATTTGCTGCACTTGGTTGCTAATATTGGTATTAACAGAGGACTGCACTTTCTTCCTTCCAACCTTCCCTGCAGAGGTGCTTGCACAAGGGGTATACTTGCTTAACTAAGGAGTGCCCTGATGGTTTCTTCAACCTCATGAACCAGAAACAAATCCAGAATCCAACTCCTTTACATGGGAATTTCATATTGTTGTGCTACTATGACACCAAAGGGGACATGAAATTCAAGTCTTCTCCACATAGTGCTAGCTGGATTTCTGCAAATGAAAACTCACTAGGCTACAATTTAAAAGTATGAGGGCTATGTTGGCCCTTAGGAAAGGATGCTGGGCTTGGAGCTAAGAATGTACTTCACGATAAAACTAAACAGAGAGGAGACTAAGCCACAGGGAAAACAAGCAAAGCTTTTGGTTCTATTTCCTGTGGAGAATGCCACTGGGATTATGACAGGAACAGCACTGAATCTGTATATTGCTTTCGGTAATACTGTCATTTAAATGACGTTAATCTTTCCGATCTATGTTCATGATTAACTAATGACTGTTTTTCTTTTTTTATAAGTATTTATTTATTTATGGCATATGTGATGCCAGAAACTGAACTCAGGACTTCATGCTTGAGAATCCAACTCTGCTACCTCCACTAACCCATCTTCCAGGCGACCAGACTGATGCTCTTAATGTAAAACTTGTGTTGTTTCATCTGATAGTGAATGTATTAAAAACACATTAACCTAAGGAATTGGGAGACTGATGAAACAGATGAGTATTAGAATACATTTGAAAGTACATAACTTTAGTGAGATGTTACCATGAAAGCTATTGACAAGACCATAATGAAGGAATACGGATCTTTGATAATTTACATATTAACTATATTAATAAAGAACTATGATTTTTAACCTCATAAATAAATGACATATATAATTATATTCATATAAGTGATATATATATTTATATTTCTGTATGCCCTTTCATAGGCTAGACCTAATCTAAAATATAATAAATTTCAAAGAAGTGTGAGCTAAATTCAATGAAAACTATTATCCAAAAGGCAATTAAAATGCTAAGTCTGGAAACCATTATTAATCCCTAATTATGGTTGCCATCTCCTTATCGCTTCTTATTTCACTGTTCAGTTAAAAAGTTCATACCTGTGCAGCCAGTTTTTCCTTTCTTGCCAGAATAGCCCATATCGCAGTGACAGATAAATGAGCCCTTAGTGTTTTCACAGGTTCCACTCAGGCAGATGTTGGGATTCAGGTCGCATTCATTGATATCTGAAAAACACAGATATTGTTAATACACATGACTAGCTATTTTACTTCATTGAATACTTTCAACCCTGTGGCAAATAAATGAGAATAAGTAAAGTGCTTTCATTAGGCAAACATTTATCATGTTCACAGAGCAGGATTAACATTTGTTTTCTATATTGTAGACTGATCAAGTAGTCTGAATTTTTATCTAGGTAATAAGCAAGAAACTAAATAATCACATAAGTTGTTAATTTATTAAAAAGTACATTCTGTGGCAAGGTAAAAATCATAGTTCAGTCTACATGATGCCAAAAGTTTCTGAAATTTAAAAGAAAGGACAGAGGAACTAGTACTCTTAATGCAAAGGGTTATAAATTGAATTTCTTTCCAAAATTAAAAATTATGAGTTTTATAACATTTATTTTAATTTCTAGGATTTCATACTCAGTAAGGGTTTTAAATATATATATTTAAGGGGAGTCGGGCTGTAGCACAGCGAGTTAAGTGCAGGTGGCGCAAAGCACAAGGACCGGCATAAGGATCCTGGTTCGAACCCCGGCTCCCCACCTACAGGGGAGTCCCTTCACAGGCGGTGAAGCAGGTCTGCAGGTGTCTATCTTTCTCTCCTCTCTGTCTTCCCCTTCTCTCTCCATTTCTCTCTGTCCTATCCAACAACAACAATAATAACTACAACAATAAAAAAACAACAAGGGCAACAAAAGGGAATAAATAAATAAAATTAAAAAATATATATATTTAAATATATATACAATTTATATATATATATATATATATATACACAACTAGAAATTACTCTAGACTCTTCTATCTAAGATGAGTAACAGAGGCTCTGTTTATTCATCTACTTGAACTAAAAACAAAGTGGTAATATAGAAAATAAAAAGCAGTGATCCCTTAGAGAAAGAAAACAAATGAAGTGACTTCTACAAAGGCGATCAGTTATTGCTTGGGAGTATTTTAATGCCTTGGCTTAAGGGAAAGAATGACAAGTAGACTTAGGCAATATCTCTTGAATTGAGCACATGAAGGTCGATGTTCTGGAAGATCAATGTAGCCAGATTTCACAAGGCAGGTTGAAAACAGAGGAAGTCAGCTACAGAGAGTGAGCGAGTTCCAAAGAACTCTAAAAGGCCAAATTGGCCAATGAGTAGTAGTCAGTGCCTTTCACGGAAGGGAGCTGGCCAAAATACCACCCAAAAGAATTAGAGGGAACAATCATTAGAATTCACAGAAAGCCTGGAATCAGGCCAGTTCCCACCAGCCAAATTGAGAAATGTCATAATTTATAGGGAATTGGGTTGATTATTCAGAGTACCTCAGGAATGAAACAAAATTAGCCCTAAACTAACTGCTGTTTAAGGTTGAAAAAAGGTAAGACTTGGAATGGATATACCTGTTTTTAAATAATGCTAACTATGCTTCAGAACAAAACTCAAGAATATTCCTAGGAATAGAAAAATATCTGTTATTTAGTGAGGCAAAATTTATATAACATAATAATAACAGATAATAACAACAAAATTTCCATGACATCACAATGCTTGTGCAGAATCAGACAACATGAGAAGTCTTGTCTTCTTACTATGTGTGCTTAACCCAGCCCTCCACCGCCTGCCCCTAGAAGTCTTGTCTTCTTTGCTTACCTACACACGTCTTCATGTCTTCAGAGGCCATGAATCCATCATAACACAAGCACCTGTACTCTCCAGGGATGTTTGTACACTGACCACCATCACAGATATTAGGGTTATCTTCACACTCATCAATGTCTACAGAAAATAAAGAAAAAATGGCATGTTGTTAATTGGTTCTGTTATTTGGTGGTGAAAAAGTTAATTGATCCAAGTCAAACAAACAAACCCTACAATTAGCTTCCAAAGTCAAATGAAGCTTCACCTAGATTATCCTATGAATTTTTCCTCAAGTTATCCTGAGCGAAAATGGTTCTGTTCAGGGTTAAGGTCCACACCCAATTAGAAGCCCATTATAGGGGGCGGGTGTAGGAGAAGGGCTTTGGGTCCTGATGCATGAAAGTAGAAAAGGACCTATGCTGGGTGTCAATAGTGTTTTGCATACACCTACCATGGTGAGATAAAAAATTTTACTCACACATCAATAAATGGACTATAAGCCATTAGCACCCCCCCATGTCAATAAAAAAGCCCATTGTTTACTTAGAAATTTTATCTCTGCTGTGAACTTGTAATTCAAAATGATTATAAATGTTATTTTTCTAGTTATCAATTTTTTTAATAAATAGATTTTTTTCTTTCTTTCCTTTTGTTGCCCTTGTTGTTTTACTGTTGTAGTTATTATTGATGTTGTTGTTGTTGGATAGGACAGAAAGAAATGGAGAGAGGAAGGGAAGACAGAGAGAGGGAAAGACAGACACCTGCAGACCTACTTCACCACTTGTGAAGTGACTCCCCTGCAGGTTCTAGTTATCAATTTGTAATAGCTAAGGACTTTCATTTTCTATTCTGCTGATATTGTAAGATAAGTACTTTACATGCATTTTTAGTAAAAAAAAAAATTTCCAAACATTGAATTTTTGTAGTCAAATTTACAGGCAGGGCTTTTTTTTTTTTTTTTCCAGGGTTATTGCTGGGGCTCGGTGCCTACACTATGAATCCACTGCTCATGGAGGCTATTTTTTCCCCTGCTTGTTGCCCTTGTTGTTTTATCGCTGTTGTGATTATTATTATTATTGCTGTTATCATTGTTGGATAGGACAGAGAGAAATGGAGAGAGATGGGGAAGACAGAGAGGGGGAGAAAGATACCTGCAGATCTGCTTCATCGCTTGCGAAGCAACCCCCCTGCAGGTGGGGAGCTGGGAGCTAGAACTGGGATCCTTACGCGGGTCCATGTGCTTTGTGCCATGTGTATTTAACCCGCTGCACTACTGCCCAACCCCCAACAGATATGGCTTTTATGGGAGATGTTTCTAGGTCAGCTAGGATGATTCTGGTTCCTAAATAGGAATCTTCTTTTCAACTCAAGTCAAGATGAGAACTGTATCACTCACTTTGTTTCTCATCCCTAGCTGACTACATGGTTCTTCTAACCCAGGATGATACAAGAGGGAGTGGATTTGAGGACAGGAATCTCAAATTTCAGTGTGTAGCCAAATCATTCATGCAGCTTGTGAAAAAAGGTTACTGAAGGGGTTATCCCCTTTAGGGATATCTGATTCAGTTGGGCTGGGGTTGGGATGCTCTAATCTCAAAGTATGGGTCCTAGATTATTCTATAATAGAATCTGTTACTCAGAGTTTTGGGGAAAGAAGCTAAAGTTCAGGAGAGGTAGAGTATAGGATTTACAAGATAAGGCCCAGGTTTGATCCCCTGTACTGCATATTCCAGGGATGATCAGTGCTCTTTCTTCCCTCTTTCATAAGAATACAAGAATCGATCAGTCTTTGAAAAAGGAAGAAGGCTAAAACTTACTCACCAGTACATGACCTCTGGTCGGGCATTAGTGCGAATCCTGGCTGACAGCTACATTCATAGCTGCCTTCCGAGTTTGTACAGAAGGTTTCACAGCCACCATTCATTATGCTGCATTCATCAATGTCTAAGGAAACAATGAAAACAGTATCACCTTCCTCTGTATTTATGATCTTGTTTAGAATTTTCAGGCATGGATCATATAAACAAACAAACAAATCAACAAACCATCCTAGAGCCATTAGCAGTTACAACTTTGTTCTTTCTGAAAATATGAACGACACTTCTATGTGTTAGAGGTGAAAAATCTAATAGTGAATGAGACAGACATTACTCCTGCCTCCATGATACTTAACACTACAGTTCAGAGTTCAGTAGACAATAAAACAATGCATGTGGTGTCTCTGGCAATGTAGGAGAACAGAAGAGCCAGTTGGGCATGTGGATGAAATTTTCTGGGTCAGAGATTCAACTATAAATTTGACATTCACTTTGACTGGCAGAGGTTCCAATCCTTTTCAAGAACCTGTGTTGTCCTGGGTCTTGCTTTCAATTACCAGGCTAGGGAATGTCCCACCCATAGGCTTTCTATGGCTTGTGAAATCATCTAATCAGGCCCTGCCAAGGCGATGATCATTCTAGAAGATTTTTCATAGCACCATTAAGTGCTAATTTTTAAGGTGATAATTTTGCATGGCCCACAGATGATGTTATAAATATCCAAATGGCCCCTGGCAGAAGAAAAGGTTCCCCACCTCTGTTTTAGAAGAACATGGGGTGATTCATGGATCGGGTGCAAACCATGTGAGAGTTGGCACTTAGAACCCAAGTCAGGTAGTGACTAGCAGTTTGTACAAAGTTATACTTTGCCTTTGGTACCAGAAAGTCACAGGTTTTTTTTTTTTTGGTATCATTATTCCCAAGTGATCACACTGGCAAAGGGCTTATCAGAGAATGCATTTGTTCCACAACACCCCTCTGTAAGGTGTGCCAGACTGGATCTCTATTTCAGTGCAAGAGATGAACATATCATGGTCTCTGGCCCAGTCATTATTCTCTCAAATCTTCTAGCTGATTAGAACCACCTAAGGGCAGAGATTACACCCTGTTTTCTTTCTTTTCTGTTTTCTTTTTCTATTACCACCAAGGTTATTGCTCAATGCCAGCACTATGAATTCACCTCTCCCAGTGACCATGTTGTTGTTTTTTTTATTTCCTTTGTATTTTCTTTGACATGACAGAGAGAAATTAAGAGGGGACAGGGAAATAAAGAGGAATAAAGAAAGAGAGACACCTGTAGAGCTGCAGAGATGTTCATGAAGTGCCCCTCCCCAAGGTGAGGAGTAGGGGCTCTAAAATGGGTCCTTGTTCACTGTGACATGTGCACTTCACCGAGTATGCTACCGCCCAGCCCCTTTGTCTTTTCATCATGCTGCATTTCTTTCCGGTGGTTAGTAATCAGTTGCCAGTTCATTTTGCACATAAATAAAGAGAAGCTACCCTTCAATATTTAAGGCATTTCAATTCAAATGTATCATACTTGGAGTTTTGTTTTTTTCCTTCAGGGTTATCACTGGGGTTAGGTGCTGGTCCTATGAATCCATTGCTCCTGGTGGCTATTTTTTTCCCACTTTATTGACTAGACTAGAATTAAACTGAGAGAGGAAGGGAAGATAGAGAATGAGGGGGTAAGTTAGACACCGGCAGACCTGCTTTACCACTCATGAAGCTTCCATCCTGCAGGTGGGGAGCTGGGGCTCAAATCCAGATCCTTGTGTGGGTTCTTGTGCTTAGTGCTAAGTACACTTCACTGGGTACACCACCACCTAGGCCCCTCAACTTATATATATGTTAGTGTTAAAATATTTGACATTGTCCATTTAATTGATTTTCTGAAAAGACAAGAGAGGTAAGATCTAAAGACCATGATCCACTGAGAATTTTGCTTGCAGACAAGCAAGAAAGATACAGTGAAAGCAACTAAAGGTGGAAACAGGACTCTGACAGCATTGCTTTAGTGTTTTACGAAGAAGTCAAATAGAATCAAGCCAGGAACTTACCCACACAGAACAGCCTGTCTGGAGTTGAGTGGTAGCCGGGGTTGCAGGCACACTGATACTTCCCAATAAGGTTCACACAGCGGCCATTGGGGCAGAGGTTGGCACTTAGCTCACACTCATTGATGTCTGTGGAGAAGAGAAGAGCAAACATCCAGTTATGAGCTTTGGATATTGGCAGAGAGGCAGCCAACTGGTCAGCCCCAAGGAAGCGGTCTTCCCATTTACCTATGCAGGCTGAGATGTTGGGGGACAACTGATGACCCTGAGGACAATCACAGCGGTAGCTTCCTTCTGTGTTCAGGCAAACACCTCCTCGGCACAGGAGAGGGTCTCTCTGGCACTCATCGATATCTGTAAAACAGAAATGACCCATGTTGAAAATGAATAGTGGCAGCCTGCCTAGGTCCTCCTGTCTCTGCCAGTGCAACCCTTCACCTAACTGTTGTCACCCTCCCTATGAAAGGCAGATAGGCTCTAGCTTTTGGGGAGAATGGCTATCCCCTTCACTTAGAAATGCCTAGGAGGTGAGAGGCTATACTCTCCTTTCATGGGGCCAATGATTGAATACAATGACACGGGAATATAAAACCATAGCCTCGGAGCCTCAAAGTAGCACAACTGTCTGGTGCTATCTATACTCTGAAGTTCCCCTGTGGGGTCAGACAGAGGCTAAAATGCAGCTGAACTGTCTCCCTATTTTTCCTGTGTACGTTTGTCCTTTGTTTCCTCACAGCTGCTTCCTGAGAATGAGTCCTTAAGACAACTCTCATCTCAGCCTTGTTTCTAGGAAACCTGATCTAATGCAACCAGCTAAATCAGTCTTCTTTGCTAAAAAAAATTTTGCAAAGGCAGAAATTCCACTAATGCACCCCTCCTAAAACAAGCTGCATTCCAGTCGCTCTGTGGCCTTAAAATTTCTGTTATAGGTATTAAGCTGACTTCTAAGGGACACTCAACCGGTATCCAAGGCCACCCAGCTGCTGCCCAGAGTGAATTCCCTTATTGCTTCTGTGTGTCAGTCTCCCTCTGACACAAACTCATTCCAGACTCACTGGCCAGGAGGAAGGCAGGGAGGAAAAACCTTAGGTGATGAGTCACCGAGATCTCACAGAATCCCATTTCTTTCCTGTGCTGCTCAAAGGGTCATACACTTACCCATGCAGTTCTTCATCATCATGAATCCACTTTCATAGCCTTCATCACACTTGCATTCGAAGTCCCCTGGGGTGTTCACGCACTGGCCTCGGCCACAGAGGTCAGGAGATATGCGACATTCGTCAATGTCTGCACAAAATCAGCAGGTGGCAGAAAATAAGAGTCAGGATGTCTTTTATTTCTGTGCCAACAGGGTGAAGGCTAATGTTTCCAAGGGGGTCCCTCTAAAGCCAGCCCCCTCACTTACCTGTGCAGTTTCTTTCTTCAGCATCAAGAGCAAAGCCACTGTCACACCTGCACTTAAAGCTGCCGATGGTGTTTCTGCACTTGCCATGTGTACACAGGCTGGGGATCATCTTACACTCATTGATATCTTTTAAGAAAAAACAAAACAGAGAAAGAAATCATGAGCAACCAATTAAGCGACCTCAAGATTCACAATTATAAACACAGGAGGTAGGAAGGTCTTCACTTAAAGTTTTGGTAAGGCTTATATTAATGAATGGGTTAGAAATAAAGAGTTGGGGTGGGAGGAGTGTGTTTTGCAGGGATTTGAGAAATTATACCCATGTGTCAACAATTGCACTGTAAATAATTACAGTAGTTACATGGAAATAAATAAATAACCTGAGGGTTAACAATAAAGAAATGCAACTTTATAAACATTTAAAGCCTTTACAATATTTTCATTTTAGAAAGCATTGTTACACAAGCAAAGACTATCATCTGTACTCATAGAATCCAGCACAATGTCTGATATCTAACACATGCTTAATAACTGTATGTTGAATGCATAAATATCAGTGTCTACGTATAAAGCATGTAGGGGATTAGGGGAATATATTGCTTCACAATAGACAATTGAGTGTGCATTGTAATGTCATTCATTTACACATATATGCCAATATTACACCCTATTAAGGTTCCATTAATGTAACTACAAGAGCTTCTTGAACATTAGAAGAAAGAATAAAGAATATGGGATCTGAATTTCTGACAGAAGCTTCTCCAAAGAAAGACCTAAAGCTCAAAAAAATGAACACTTATTTCTACAAAATATTACCAGAGACAAAATAGGGAAATTAAATCTCAAGAACATCAAGTTCTTTTGCTGTGGATTGCCATCAGCTTTGGAAGCAAATGATCCAACTTGCCTTGACTTAACTTGAGACTTTTAAGGGAGTCATCTAGTGACTGTCTCTCTAGACAGAATAATTTTAACTACAAGAGTTCCTGGACTAAACATTCTATGAAAAAACAAAAGTCTATGCCTTTTCACATTAGGACAATTAAGAGATATTTATATACTCATTTCCCATTTTCATAAGCTGATTTAGTCATAAAGTATAATAATGAGGTCCAGACTTTCAAAATTCAAGCTTAGACACAATGGGCAACCAATACAAAGCTTTATACTGGGAACATAAGCTGGGGTTATGAATAGCTGGAATTCTGAGTAACCAATTATGATTTTCCATATACTGAAGTAATAAAACAAGTTCTGCATTTTTGTCCACACAGAGTTTAATCAATTTGGGAATTAGATTAAAATCTGAAACTTCTTGTTTTTACATGGCTTTTTGATTATAGCATAATAAACTGAAATAGTATTCAAAATATCATAAGCCACTAGATTGTATGCCACAGGAATGAACCACACTGTATTTGGACAAAGAGAATTTGCCCATGAGTTTCTGCATGATTCACCCTCCACTGTCCACACTCAGGTGACTTGGACACTTCATATTTTCAGATAAAAGGTCAGACTATGGCTTTAGCAGATGGCAAAATATTTCCAAAATTTCCCTTTCATTTACATGTTAAACTGTACTTTAACACTTAGTCATGGCTCGGTAGAAGCAAGGTGGCCACAGCAAGTCCAGAGATGCTCCACTGTGGTGTGAGCATCTTGCTACATTTAAGTCAGAAAGCAATAAATGGCTGTGAGAGAAGTGGGGAATGACCAACTGGCTCATAGTCACATAGTCACTGTAATGTTCAGTTGTTGTTGTTGTGTATGTGTGTGTGTGTGTGTGTGTGAGAAAGAGAGAGAGACAGAGAGAGAGAAAGAGAGAGAGCAATTTGCCACTGATATCACCATACCTTTGAAGAAAGGCTTCCCATTTGTGATTTCTTTTGTGGCAAATCCAGGTCCTCGGGGACAGAGTTCCTCATACTCAGGAGTGTTCCTCATGGGACACTCCTCACATTCCTGGCTGCCCCAGGCTGCCCCCACAGAGCAGCAGCAGGCGTCCATGCGGTGGCGTCCGACAACGGGAAGAGTGCATTCCTCATCATCATACCTCAGGTAGCAGGTTTCCAGGCGAATATCTGCCCAGGAGAACAGAAGGAAGCTGAGAAGAGCCAAACTGCCAACATTACTTTTGGCAAAGTTGAGCACACATAATCATTTTGTTATATTCTTAGTAACTGGAATGAATGTTTTCCTCAAAAGGAACCCCGGCTTTGTGGTGGGTATCCCTGCCTAGCAGACTGCTTGGCAGCACCTATCTCTTTGCACCTTCTATTTATGGAAAGATTCCCTTTGTCTCGAGGCATTTTCTGGTGATTCTACATAAGGAACCATATTCAAAAATCCCACCCACACTGCTTTTTTTGGGGGGAAAGTTTTCCTCACTGTGCAGACATGCCTGTCACCAGGGCCTACATTCCACAGTGTCCTGACATCCTTTCTCCAGCTCAAGGAAATTGCACATTTGGTTGTCAGGGGGCTTCGAGTGAGTTCCAGCAGCTTTGTCTCACATCTACTTCATCTCCTGAGAGATGGAATGACAAATTCCAAAGTGAAAAGGGAATGACTTCAGATTAGAGAGGATAATCAGCCAAGCATATAGTTCATTCACACCTTTTCTCAAATGTTCTTGAGAAGTATTACTTTCAAGCCAGTACAGGCTTTGGTGTCCATTCTCCTGGATGTACATGGGATACATCTAGCCTTAACCCCAAATTCATGGCTGTGTGGAAAAGAGTAGCTAGCTAGAGCAAGGCAAAAGAGGTCACAAGACCTGAAACTCAGTCTTATTTCCCAACTAAGAAGTCATTTGTCTTAAACAAATTATTAATCCTGAGCCTGAACTTCCATACCTATAAAATTACATTGTATTCACCTCTAAGGGAGGGGGAAAGGTGCTATAAAGTTTCAGTGAGATGGTTCATGTAAAAATTGTAAAGTTCAATTAAAACATAGGCATCAATATCCTCTCTCCTTTTTCATAATGTAGTCACTAACCATTAAGTTCCTGATCTTCCTTTAATATTAGAGTTCTCCAAAATCTTCTGAATGATTCAGGTTACCACTCCCAAGATGGATACTTTTGAATGAACCCTAACTTAAACATGCAAATATCTGCATATTAAAAGTCTGGAAAGCAGGTCTAGCTAACTGCTGATTTCTTCTAAAGATTAAAAGCTATGGGTCAGAATGACATTGCATTCACAGTCACAGAAGACTGTAGTCTCTGAACTCCAGTCTGGCTATTCCTTATGACTTACACAGTAAGTCCTAAGGTTCTATATTTAAAGGTTACTACTAATTTGTAATTGTAGCACGTCTTAATTATATGTCATTCTTTTAGGCACCTACTGAAGTCTTTCACTAAAACTTAGTACGATTTCCAGATTTGAGAACTTAGAAGACAGTAACTCAAGGGACATATTTCTGGTACTAAGAAGCCATAACATAAATGCCAGAATACATTTGCTAGGCCCTACACATCTGTCATTGTTTTAGGCACCTACTATGGCCTTTCACTAAAACCATGGGGCCTCAAACTTGCTGCCATTATGAGTCCACAGAACAGCTCTCTAACAGATTGTAATTCTGGAGGCCCAGGATGTGGTTCAGTGGTAGAACACTTGTATATGTGAGGTCCTGAATTTGATAACTAGCACCATGGACAGCACCAGAGATGACAATGGGAAGAACTCAATGAGCAGAATGAGTTTGTGTGTCTCTCCCTTTCTCCCCATTCCCACCAATATCTAAAAATAAAGAATGAAAAATTTGCTTAGGAATGTGACCATGCATGTACCAGATCATGGGCCTAGGTGCCATCATTGCATAAAATATAACAGTATTGAGGGATCTGTGTCTAGTCTCTTCCATATGATTGCCACTCAGGCTCTGGCAATTTGCATGAAGAATTCTACCATGACTGCCAGTGACAACAGCCCTGGACTCCCACAGTTTAACCTTTAGAGCTGACTTTTAATGGCAATGTCAGGGTATGCCCAACTTACATATGCTACAGTTTCCAATTAAGTAGATTTTTTTCTTTTTTAAAAATATTTTATTTATTTATTAATGAGAAGGATAGGATAGAAAGAAAGAACTAGACATCACTCTGGTACATGTACTGCCAGGTATTGAACTCAGGACCTCATGCTTGAGAGACCAACATTTTATCCACTGCACCACCTCCCAGACCACTTAAGTGGAATTTTCCTTCCCACTATTCATCTTGCACCCTATAATCCATGGTGTATGTGTGACAGATTTCAAAGCTCTAGAATAATAGCTTTGATGGTAGTGTTCAAAATAATTGTCACTTCCAGTTAAAAAAAACAACAAACCTACAGTTTCTCTTCACCAACATGTTCGCTACTCCGTTCATTAGGAATAAGCAAAGAGTTAAAGTCAAGGCTATTTGTCATGGAACTCATTATGGATCCTAATGCAAATATTAAGTGTGAGGTGTGTTTATGTGCATGAAACTACATATTGAGACCTATCTTTTTCATCGAGTTCTTAATACATTTTAAGAAATGATCAAAAGAAAAGTAATGAGCTCAGTATTTACCTAAGCAGATCCTCCCTGTGTTATCCAAAGTCATTCCAGTGGGACACTCACACTTAAATGATCCTTCAGAGTTAACACATACACCATTTTTACATACTCCTGGGAAGACTTGACATTCATTTATATCTATGAAGGAGAAAGAAAAGCATAAAGTTAGTGTATCTGTGTAGTATCATTCTACTTCACTCTACTCAGAGAGTCATAATTATTCTAACAACAGAAGGGTTCATTCTAAATCTAAGCTTTGCCTCCAAATAGCACGTATATAATTTCTAGGATGTCTGAATAGCAGGCAGAGAGAGTGTACTTCTTACTATAAATGTAAGATTCCCCTTGTTGTTTTTTTTTGTTTTTGTTTTTTTGAGTTAGACAGACATGAAGTTAATGTGATGTCTTGGGAGCATCTCTGAAGTTATGCCCACTTCAGATAAGTATTCCAGGGGCCATATATTTAGCTTTATGAAAGCAGTTGTCTGGGAGGAAGTGGAGAAACAGAAATTTCATCTTCAAAACTAACAAAGAAGATGTCTTTGAAGGGGAATATAGAAAAGAAGATTAACTGAGGAATGTGTGGATGCAGCCAAAAGAGACTCCAGGAAGGCTGAGAATTCTTCAAAAAGTATGTGAGTGGTTTAAACTAGCAATGGTTTGGTTTAAACTAGCAATGGTCTCCGATGTTGGACTAAGACTTAGCAGTCCCAGATTGAGCTGGGGAGAGTTGAAAGGTGTTCATGTTCATTCATTTATCATTAACCCAATCTCTCTTTAAGTTCTGGTCCTTCCCAGTTTCCTTAGTGGAGATCAGTTTGTTCTCTGTACTCAATTTGGAGAAATATTTGCCAACAAATGACTCCAAAGAAAGGCAGTTAATTGACTGTGCCAAAAAGGAAGGAGAGTGTTAAGTTAAGACACTCATTCTCTGCTTCTCTATTTAGAAGGAACTTCTAAGCCAAAGATGTTGACTAAAAATACTCTAAATCTAATTCCAAGAGAGATAAATTAGAGAAGGAGAAATGTACCTATTGGTAGGGTTTTTGCTGCTGTTATTGTTCTGGTCACTTATAAGCAAAATGTGCTACTGAGGTCATATAAGTTATTAACAGTGGGTCTGAAGCAGAGAAAGGCCAAAGGATGTAGTCATCATTTGGAAAGGGAAACCTTGGGTGGGGGTTGTAGTGTTCTTCTTTATTTAAGCAAGAAGAAAACTTCGTTTTATCCCACATATGGGACTAATTGCTGTTTTTAAAACTTTTCAGCTGCTGTGTCATGTCAGGTTGTGTTAGTCACCCTGACCTATGTCTATCTGAGACTCCATGAGAAAGAGCCAGCAAACTAGAAATAATCCACAAAGACTTTCAAAAATGAAACAATAAAACACGGCCTACTATATTAACCATGGTCGTGAAACAAAGAAAGAAAATTAGAGCAGGGTAAGGAAAATGTAAATTTTACACTCTCATTAAAAATTTCCTTCTTTCTCTCTTGGTTACAAAGCAGTATATTCTAAATCACTGTCAGTCCAAAAGATTTTCAGTCACTACCCTGTCATTTGTTCATGGTGATCTGAGACTGATAAAAACATATGCTTGTGAAATTACCATAAGTTAAGTTCTCTCTTTTCCTGCTGCATGTTTCACACTGTGAAGTTACATCATAGCTTATCTAACCCAAGCTAACACAAGCATGCTTCATGCACACAGAAATGTATGACTTATAAATAATCATAAATACCTTCACATTGTGTTCCTTTAATTCTTGAATAGCCTTTACCACATATGGGGTCTGTAAACAAAAGCAAATTTCAGATAACAGTATCCACACTGTGTATGGACATAGTTAGGACACAGTGTAGGCAACACAAAAAGAGATCCTGAAACATGAACTAGAATGTGCTATTAGGAATAAGCCGAGATAACACAGAGATTGCATGTATGAAGAACAATAAATTGTCTCCTTGATAAAACTGAATCTCTCAGATATTCCAAAAGATCTAAAATTACCCTAAAGATCTCACTAAGATGACAATAAAGAAATTGACTAGGGACCAGGCACACCTGGTTAAGCACTGCACTAGGATCAGTGTTCAAGCCCCTGGTCCCCACCTGCAGGGGGAAAGCTTCATGAGTGGTGGTGAAGTAGAGCTGCAGGTGTCCTTCCCTCTCAATCTTCCCCCTTCATAATTTCTCTCTTTCTCTATCCAATAATAAAACTAACTAACTAAATAAATAAATAAATAACAAAAAGAAAGAAATCATTTTTCTCCCTTAATCTCACTAAGGAGACAACCAAAGAGGAAATTTACTGGCATTCTCTCTTGCTAGCAGTCCTAAAAACAGCACCACAATATATGATTACTGATGTATGCATATAACAAACAAAGTCTAGAATTTGAAGACCGCATGCCCTGCAACATTCACACTGTTTAAGCTCATCTACTTATATATCCAAAAATTGAATCAACAAATAATTCATCAGCAAGGATCTCACACCACAGATTTGCAATAGATTTAGAGGTTTAATCACCAATACAGGCTCCTTTGCATCAATCAAGCTTTTGGGGGAGAAATCTATGCCTGTATTGAATTCAATCAATTAGAATGCCTGATCCAGGAAAGCAAGACCAGCTAACTATAGCCCACTAAGGTGATAGGAAATAATAAGTTAACCAGAGCACATAAAATAGATAATAACTTGGGTCATGGGCCCCTTGGAATATACATAAAATAGATCTACTAGATTTTTCCAAAATGGAGACACCCAACTCTTCATCTGCAGTATTCTTGCCTTTAGGTTCATGATTAGTCAACAATTTGTCCTGCTTTATATCTTAACTCTTTCTCAGTCACTAGGTTCCAGATGATGCCAACCAGACCTCCCGGAGCAGACAAACCCACCAACGTGTCCTGGAGCCCCGCTACCCCAGATGCCTGCCCCACTAGGGAAAGAGAGAGGCAGGCTGGGAGTATGGATTAACCGGTCAATACCCATGTTCAGCGGGGAAGCAATTACAGAAGCCAGACCTTCCACCTTCTGCACCCCATAATGATACTGAGTCCATACTACCAGAGGGATAAAAAATAGGAAAGCTTTCAAGGGAGGGGATGGGATATGAAGTTCTGGTGGTGGGAATTGTACTCCTCTTATCCTATGGTCTTGTCAATATTTCCATTTTATAAATAAAAATTAAAAAATTACTATCCATGACATGTCTCCCTTCATTTCCTACTCACTGGTGTCATCAGAATTCAATCTAAAATTCAAATTTGGACCGAAATGAATAAAGTATTGGGGTTACCCTTCCTAAGAAAAGTGACAGGTAGAATGGGGACAGGAGCCACCAAACTCTTACCGACTTGGCATAGGGTACACGGGCTCCCCCAGGCAGCACCGAGGGAGGAGCAACACTCGGACTTTAAGGTGGCTCCATTGATGTTGATCTCACACCGTCCATCAATGACAGTCTGCCAGCAGGTACCCTTGATGGTTTCTACAGAGGGAGAAATGATATTTAGTAGATGCTTAGTAGAACCTACACAAAAAATTTAAACACATGCATTTAAGTTACAAGAACTGAGTCATGAATCAAGGAATATGTTGTTTATTTAAAAAATTATTTTTTCACTTATTGGATAGAGACAGAAGGAAACAGATGAAAGGGAGGAGTAAAGAAGGAGAGAGAAAGAGAGACGCATGCAGCACTGCTTCATAATTCAGTCCCCTGCTGGTGGGGACTGAAGGTTTGAACCCTGACCCTTGTGAATGATAGCATGTACACTCAACTGAGAATATCACCCAGCCCCTAAAGGACGTTTCTTATTTTGTTCATCCATACTTGATCTCTCTTTTGTAGTGAAAGTGGATATTCACTATAGAAGCACTATATATAGATTCACTATAGAAGCATTGATAAACAAAGGGAAATCCTTCTCAGAAAAATAAATACCTATGCAGATGGTTTTTGTTGGATCCAAAGTACTTTCAGAAGAACATTCACAAATGAAAGAGCCCGGGCTGTTCTTGCAGACTCCATTAATGCAAGGATTTGACTCACATTCATCAATGTCTGCAACAAAAACAGGTCTACATTACTGCTAAAAGCTAGTCTTGAGCAAGAATAAGGACTTAAGTTTTGGCCTCAACTGCTACCACATATTTTTCATCAGATAGTAAGACTGGCCTAAAAAGATTTTTTCCAGTCTAGATAGAAAGGCAAAAATAGCATTTGAGAACATCTCTACAGTACAGAATCTAGGGCACAGGTTCACTCTTTTCATTTAGGAAATTTGGAGAATATGCTGGACTTTCTGAATTACTAACTCAAGGAGTACATGTGAAATATTTTATTCATCTACTAAATGGTTGGAAATAAAATGTCAGTTGAAGATGAAGGCAAAATGAAGACTTTTAAGTGGCATTTAAACATAAGATGATGGCAAATTAAATGATATTTTCCAGGTAATCCTAGTCAGTGTCTTAAAGTATATAATACGCCATTTAAAACTACAAAACTCTAAACTGAAGTGGAATACTCATCTAAAACACAAATTGCTCTCATTTATTTGCATGGTTTTCAAATAACATTCTGAAAGACAGCATAAGACCATAGAGAATAGTTTATAAAAAAAAGCTGGAAAGGAATCAAATATCATTTACCTTCACAAGTTTTTAAGTCAGGTTTGTATATAAATCCCTTGGGGCAGGTACAGACAAAACTTCCAGGTGTGTTTCTACACTGCCCATTGTCACAGAGTAGACTGTTCAATGCACATTCATTAATATCTGGAAAACCAATGAAAAAAAAAAAGATTCAGTCCCTTGCATTCAACTCCTTTGCTTCTTAAGATTGTGTATAATGATCTGACTAAATCAAGCTTAGAGGCAAAACTCCTGTAGTAGTGGATTTTTGCATAAATTACATAATATAAGGAAGAATGATTGGACATGATTATTTATTCTAGGCATCTACAAAGTCAAAAGTCAGCAGACACTATTCAATCCACTTATTTCTCTAGTAGGAAGAAAACCCCCGTTTTCTGGGCATCATTAATCATTATATAATTGCTTCACTGTATCAGAATCAAGAGGACT